>NC_064851.1:93262293-94462293 GCF_024139225.1 Suncus etruscus | reverse complement strand
ACTGTGAAAGCAATGATGGGTCCAACAAATATTGCTGAATGATTTATGTCTGTATTGAAACTAATAGGGATTAGTGCTCCATTGGAGAAATACACTCATAATTAGAACTAACAAATGGAAAATTATGCTTTCCCTCTGAAAAGCTAATCTGTTTGCCAAGTGCATTTATATATATACTGATATATTATAGAAAATAGTAAGTTTACAAGGTATTAAGATGTTCCTTTCAGAATTTACTTGACTTTTCATTTTTTTTCAAGTAAAAATTTCTGAAAATTTTTCAATTTAGTATTTTCACTGAATTGTTAAATATTTGACTTTCCTGCAATTTTCAATTAACTACGTATTTATTTATTTATTTATTTATTTTTAGAATATAAATGAAGTATATGTTGAGATTCAATTGAAGCTTAAAAAATGAAAACAACCTGTTTACAATTAAAATAATTTTGTCAAAAAAAATAAACAAGAAGATGTAGTTTTTTAGTGATACTAACACTTTGATATTTTTTTAAGGGCTAAGTACAGTAGTGCTTAGGGGTCGCTACCAACAATTATCATGGGACCAAGGATTGCCAGATGTAATGCTGTGGGTTCACATATGCAAAGCATAAATTTAAACCCTTTAGAAAACACATCACTCAGAAAGTTTTCAGTTTTTAGAAGAAATAGTTGCTATTTAATCTACAAATTTCATTATGGAAAATAATTACAGGAATCTGAGGACTGAAATTATACTAAAAATTTTAAATGACCTATTTTTCATATATTTTATCTTAATTACTCAAGTATATTTCACTTTATCTATGTAGGCATAGCTTTGCTCAGCCACAATTTGCAGAGTTAACATATTTCTGAAAATTTTAGTTTCTGATATGATATTCAAAAATAATTTTAACAGTAAATGAAATAAATATGTAGTAAAATATTAAATAGAAAACAAAATCATAAAAATTATGTCGAGAATAACAAAAGAACAACAACAAAGAAGAGTGTAATGGAAATAATCAAAGAAGTGGAATGTGCTGCCAGAGCCATGCTTTTTATGCAACCAATCCCAACCATGCTCTGACATCGCAGACTAAAGAAGCATCACATCTCAAGCAAATTCTAACTTTTAGGTACACACCTCAGTATTTCCAACAATACCCAAAATGTTACTAAAAATAACCTCCCAAAAAGGACTGGAGTATAGCAGATACTGGGCTTGACTTGCACAAGGCTTACCCATGATTGATCCCCAGCATCACATATGTATTTCTGAGCACCACCAGTAGTGATCTATGAGTGCAGGTCCAGAAATAATCTCTGAGCACTGCCATGTGTGGCTCCAAAATGAAGGAAGATAAACTCAGAGAAAATAACTACAAAAGATATGTGAAGGCAAATGCTTTATCATCATTTAATAGCATCTCCAATTTGGTCCAGTCCAGAGTATTTTAGATGCTCTACACATGTCAATGCCAACGAAAACAAGCTACATAATATTTCAATCTTCTGTTTACCTATTATACATCAGTCTTTGTAATGAGTCCTATGTAGTATTTATTTGAACACTAAATTAGTAGTCATCCTTGTACAATTTAGTATGCAGAAATAATTAATCAACAAATTATACTAAAGTAATATAAGGAAAAACTCACTATTCACTGAAAATTTTTTAAAAATAACTACAAAGTTTTCAGAGTAGTTTGAATTGTTTTCCTCATATACAATGGAAAACAAAGCATTTAACTTAAAATTTTAAAAAAATAATTCTATTGGCATGTTAAGTATCTGGGTAATTACACAATCAATTGCCTACTAAGAATAACATGCTTTTTGATAAGGACAAAACCCATTCTTGATAAAAACTCTCAGCAAGATGGGAATGAAAGGAACCTTTCTCAATATAGTTAAGGCCATCTACCACAAGCCAGTGGTAAATATTATCCTTAATGGAGAAAAAAAAAACAGCCTTTCTTCTAAATTCTGGTACAAGACAAGGCTGTCCTCTCTAACCATTCCAAATCAACATAGTACTGAAAGTACTTGCTATAGTTATTAGGCAAGAAAAAGATAAAAAGGGAATACATATAGGGAAGGAAGAAGTCAAGCTATCACTGTTTGCAGATGATATGATACTCTACTTAGAAAACTACAGACTCTACCAAAAGGCTTCTAGAAACAATAGATTCATATACCGATGTGGCAAGCTACAAAATTAACACACAAAATCAATGGCTTTTTTATACACCAATAATGATAGGGAAGAAATGGACATTAAGAAAACAATCCCATTCACATTAGTGTCACACAAACTCAAATAAATATCTTGGAGTCAACTTGACCAAAGATATGAAAGACTTATACAAAGAAAACTATAAAACCCTGCTTCAAGAAAAAGAGAGGACACGCAGAAAAGGAAACACATGCCTTGCTCATGGATTGGCAGGATCAACATCATTAAAATGGCAATAAAGCATTGTACAGTTTTAATTAGATCCCTCTAAAGATACCCATGATGGTCTTCAAAAAAGTGGATCAAACACTTCTGAAATTTATTTGGAACAAAAAATACCCTCAAATAGCTAAAGCAATCCTTTCAAAAAGGTATATGGGAGGCATTACTTTCCTCAACTTTAAACTGTATTACAAAGCACTAGTTATCAAAACAGCAGGGTATTGGAATAAATACAGACCCTTCGATCAGTGGAATAGTCTTGAGTACTCAGAGAATGTTCCCGAGACATACAATCACCTAATTTTTGATAAAAGAGTAAGAAGATATCCAAAATGGAGTAAAGGAAAGCCTCTTCAGCAAGTGGTGTTGGCATAACTGGTTAGCCACTTGAAAAAAATGAACTCAAACCCCCAGGTAACATCATGTATGAAGGTAAAATTCAAATGGATTAAAGATATCAGACCAGACACCATAAGGTGTATAGAACAACACATAGGTAAAACACTCCATGACATTGAGACCAAAGACATCTTCAAGGAGGAAACTGCACTCTCCAAACAAGTGGAAGCAGAGAGAAACAGATGGGACTATATTAAGCTGAGAAGCTTCTGCAACTCAAAGGAAATAGTGCCCAGGATACAAGAGCCACTCACTGAGTGGGAGAAACTATTTCACCCAATATCCTATAATATCATATATATCATCCTATCATATAAGTGGCTAATATCCAAAATACACAAGGCACTGACAGAACTTTACAAGAAAAAATTCATCTAATCTAATCTCATCAAAAAATGGGAAGAAGAAATGAACAGACACTTTGAAAAAGAAGAAATACAAATGGTCAAAAAATACATGAAAAATGCTCTACATCACTAATAATCAGGTAGATGCAAATCAAAACAACTATGAGATACATCTCATACCACAGAGATTGGTGCACATCACAAAGAATGAGAACAATCAGTGTTGGCAGGGATGTGGATAGAAAGGAATTCTTATTCACGGCTGGTGAGAATGCTCTCTAATCCAACCGTTATGAAAAGCAATATGGAGATTCCACAAAAAACTGGAAATTGAGCTTCCATATGATCCAGCTATACCACTGCTAAGGATATACCTGTGGAACACAAAAATACAATACAAAAATTCCTTGTTACACCTATATTCATTGCAGCACTATTTACCATAGCAAGACTCTGGAAACAACCAAGATGCCCTTCAATAGATGAATGGCTAATAAAACTGTAGTACATATACACAATGGAATATTATGCAACTGTCAAGAGAGATGAAGTCATGAAGCTTTCCTATATCTGTATGTACATTGAATCTATTATGCTGAGTGAAATAAGTCAGAGGGAGAGATATAGACACAGATTAGTCTCACTCATATATCGGTTTTAAGAAAAATAAAAGGCATTTTTGAAATGATTCTCAGAGACAAGAGATGAGGGCTGGAAAGTCCAGCTCATAATATGAAGATCACTACAAAGAGTGATGAGTGCAGTTAAAGAAATAACGACACTGAGAACTATCATAATAATGTGAATGAATGAGGAAAGTAGAAAGCCTGTACAGGTGGGGTGGGGTGGGTAGGAGGGAGATTTTGGGAAATTGGTGATGGGAATGTTGCACTGGTGAAGGGGGGGTGTTCTTTCCATGACTGAAACCCAACTACAATCATATTTGTAATCAAGGTGTTTATATAAACATATTAATAAAAATAGAATAACATGTTTACTATCCTAAGCTATTAATTTACTTAAGAACCAGAGTTTTAGAAGGGGTGTATAGGAAAGAAGAATCAGTTTTAAAAAAATCAGAATAAATACAAAACGATACTTTTTTATCTGGTTTCATAAAATATGAATTGTTTTATATGCTAAAATATAAATTCTGTATGATTTACTTGTTAGTTTCTAAATTTCTAGAATAATTGTGTTCCTTTTATCTATTCCTGCATCTTTTGTGATTATTGAGTAAAAGTTAGCCAATCCCAAAGTAAATACATTACAAAAGTTCACCCTGTAATTTCCATTGATTATTCTCACTTTCATATTTGCATGTATTGAAATTAAAGCTATGGAAACTAAGTTTTTGTCTATAGACATTTTTTTTAATTAAACCAAGGAGCGGAGATATAGCACAGCAGCAAGGCATTTGCTTTGCATGAGGCCAACCCGGGAGGGACGAGGTTCAATTCCTGGCATCGCATATGGTCCACCGAGCTTTCCAGGAGTGATTTCTGAGCACAGAGCCAGGAGTAACCCTAAGCATTGCCGGATGTGGCCCCAAAAGACCAATCAATTAATAAATAAATAAAGTTTTTTTTAAAAAACTATATATATGAAGTAAAAATGGAAATTTTGAGTCTCATGAAAAGATGCAGTTATATTCTTACAGGTCATCAATTGTCACTTTAAAGCTGCTAAGAATTGTATTCTTTTTATTTGAATGCTTGTTTTTTGAAGCAAAATGTGTTTTTTTTAAAGAGGTCAGAATTTTTGCTTGTTTTGTTTATTGATAAGCTATCAGAATATATCTTCATTATATTATTTTGCTAAGAATGCCCACACTGCTTCATTAAAGAAAATTAGAATTAAAAAAGAAACATTATTGGACTGAAGCGGTAGCACAGAGCAGTAAGGCGTCTGCCTTGTGTGCGCTAGCTAGCCTAGGAACTGACTGTGGTTCAATCCCCAGGCATCCTCTGTGGTCCCCCATGCCAGGAGCGATTTCTGAGCACACAGCCAGGAGTATCCCCTTAGTGTCACTGGATGTGGCCCAAAATAACAAAAAAAAATATTGTTTAAAATAAACATGTGAAACACTACTTAACAGTCCATACTAAAATTCACTTGCAGCAAATAAATATAGGAAGAAATAGGTAGAGACAGGAATCTCATGCACCTTACCAGGAAATGTACTGAGGGAGATAGTCTCTGAGGGAAATAAAGCCTCTAATGTCTCATTCCTTACAGATAATAACTCGTTGTATCAGAGAGTCCCCTGAAAGCAAAGCTTAAGTATATCACCAGAGCATTTGGGAGGTAGTGCTGGCACTCTCT
Source organism: Suncus etruscus (assembly GCF_024139225.1). NCBI lineage: Eukaryota > Metazoa > Chordata > Mammalia > Eulipotyphla > Soricidae > Suncus > Suncus etruscus. Next base: position 94,456,779 of record NC_064851.1, on the reverse strand, counting down.
TCCCATATAAAAGTTATAGTGTTAGTAGTAGTGCTTTGAATTTCTGGAAAACTTCATTTGTTTGATGATGGCATCCCTAAATAACACCCAATTCAACAGAATGGACAGCTAACAACAGGATCTTACTAAATTTTCTTCTTTGCTTTATCAAAAATACAACAGTGTTCACAAATGTGCTTGCTACTGTATTTTTCCTTCCTTACTTACTTTTTTTTACTTCTGTTTCATTCTTTTTCTTTATATTTTCCAATATTTTTGCTTTCTCTTCTTTGAAAACAACTGCATTATGCTTAACTATGTTAACTATGTTATGCATTTTACTTAAATAAGTAAATAAATAAATTTACCTTCAGTCAGCAACCCTCTTGACAAAACAAAATAAATGACAAACAAAACCTACCACTAAGGTGACTTTAAATTTTTTCCATTATCACTATTTTTTTTTATTTGGGCCACACCTTGTGAAGCTCAGAGGTTAATCCTTGCTATGCACTCAGAAATCACTCCTGGCTTGGGGACCCATATGGGACGCTGGGAGATCAAAACATGGTTCCTCCTAAGTCAGCACATGCAAGGCAAACACTCTACCACCTGTGGCACTTTACCAGCCCCTTATATTATCACTATTATAATTAGGATGGGATCTTAAGTTTATGAAGTCATACATTAATTTAATTATCTTTCACTGTTTAGTGTCATATCAAGCAATTTAACTTAGAGTTGATGAAACCTTAGAAAGGATAGAAATATTACTGTTCTTGACTTATAGGGATTCTCATTAGTAGCAATAAACATTAGAAATACAGTAGCCATAATAAAACCCATGGAGTGCCTGTGAATAAAGATGAGCAAAATAGTTTCCTGACCACACATCAAATTGATCTTAGACACACATTGACCTTGCTAGAGCACAGGTTCCTTTATCTCCTGTAACAAATCCTAATAATATAAATGCCAGGAGCTCATTTTCATAAGTAATGGCAAGCACTAAAATTATTTTTGCCTTACTGCTCCTTCTTCAGTCTCCAAAGCCAATAGCTGATGCCCAAATGATGTAACCTTACCATTTGCATTAATTCATGAATTTAAAACCAACCTTCTACAAGTTCCCTAGGGTAGTTTAGTTTCATTTTATGCATGTAAATAGCACCAAAAGTGACATAAAAATTAATGAACTATTTATTTTAGGAGGCTATGCCTAGCTCCTAAAATCAAACAAATGCTTAAGATTATTAAAATAAGGTTAAAGTTATGTGAAGTCTAAATATAATGAAGACTGCCAAAATCAGTGATATTTAATTTTGAAAAGTGTATGCAAACATAAGATATAAGAGGAAATGAAACATTTCAAAATATTCTTTTCACTTTTTTCTTTTTTGGTTTTGGGGTCACATCCAGTAGCACTCAGGGGTTACTCTTGGCATTATGCTCAGAAATTGCCCCTGGCAGTCGCAGGGGACCATATGGGTTGCCGGGATTCGAACCACCATCCTTCTGCATGAAAGGCAAATGCCTTACCTCCATGCTGTCTCTCTGGCCGCTTTTCACTTTTTTTGAGTCCTGCCCTCTCCTTAACTCTCACATAATTGTAATCTGATCGTGATACCTCTATAGGTTGTAGAAGAAACCCAGAGTAAATTCCAACCAGTCAAGACCACTGTTCAAAAGATCTTGGTTGTAGACCAGAGAAGATCAAATTTTTCAAATTGGCATTATTTAATTCTTATTAATATACTGTCATTTTTATAGTCAGAGTATAAACAGTATGCATTATAAAATTTACATATATACATGAATTTATTTAAATATAAGAACTACATAAATTGGCTCTTTTTGGTTTCATTTTGTGGGTACACTAGGCAGTGTTCTAGGATTACTTCTAGCTCTATACTAAGTGATCACTACTGGATGTACTCATGGGGCAATATAAGGTACTGAAAATTGAAAATGGGTAGACAGCTTATAGAAGACTCTATATAAGTACTTAGACTTTTACAGTGTTGCTTAATACCCAACACAATCAACCTTGTGGGACCAAAGATAGCTCAACAGGCCAAGCACATGCTATCAAGAACTGCAGATAGCTCCATTCCCAGTACCTTTATATTTACAAACATCACCATAAGTGACTAGTAAGCATAGAGCCTAGAGTGGTTCCCCGCAACTGCAGAGTATGGAAAATAAAAAGCTTGGATTTGATCTTATCACCCAAAATAATTAGTTAGTACTTTCAAATTTTCTCCCTTCAAAGACTTTTACTCTTATTCCTATAGTGTTACATGTCTCTGATCAAGTACATTCTGATTTCTAGGTCTATATTTGCTCTTACTATAAAAGTTAAGGAGTTTTTAGGTTCAATGTATTTCATATTATTTTTATTGAGTTAATGGGCACAGGGGATCTTCAAGCAATGCTCTGGAAGTAAAAGTGCTATTTCTAGCAATTATCAGCCAATGGCCAAACACTTAAATGCTAGTGATTAAATATGTGGTACTGCTTCAGGGCCACAGGGTTAGTGATCAGGGCCATATTCAGTTATATTCAATTAACTCCAGGAACAAACCTGGGAATGTCCAGGGACCAGGTGGTGCTAGGAAACAAAGTGTTTCCAGGCAGAACTATTTGCCCTAAACATAAATTATCTCCATTTCCATGTCTTTTACTTTAAAGCAGTGAGCACAGTATTAGAGAGATAGTCCAGGGGTTTGGGTGCTTGTTTTCACTTGAAAGAGCCAGGTTCAATACTCAGCATCCTATTTGGTCTCTTGAGCCCACCAGGACTGATGCCTATGTACAGATTTTCTTTTTCTCGTTTTTTATTCTGTTGGTTTTGGGGGACAAACCTGAAAATGTTCAGGAGTTACTCCTCGTTCTGTACACAGAGATCACTCCTGTAAGTGCCAGCAACCATATTGTATGTCTTATTGGCCATATTCAAGTCCCCTATACTTTGTACCATCTTTCCATTTCAATAAGAAATATATTTTTATTGTTAACTTTGACATTATTCTCTGTATTCTCTAAAATAATTAATATGATGCATGTAGTTCATAAAATTAATAATATGTAGATATCGTTTCTTCCCTGAATTTCTTTTAAGTAAAAGATTGTGTAACAGCAAATCAGTATCAAATAAACTGTTTGTACCAGTGATTTTTATTTTTGTAGATTGTTTCCCCTTCCAATCTGTTTGCTATATTTTAGCAAGAAACCAAAGCCAAATCAAAATAAGTTGCTTTTGAATAAAGCCCACATAACTAATGAAGACAAAATGCTCTTGTTCAAAGCTAAATAGTAATAAAAATTAAATTTAACTAAGGTACTGAGAAGATAGAACTAGAATGAAGGAAAGTTAAAGACATTTACCATCATTCTATTTCGAGAAATATTAGAGGCTAAAAGGCAAATCAGTTTTTTAATTTAAAAAAATCAGTAGATTGCAGCTTCAGAAACTGAAAACTATCTCTGTAAAATAGTTTCTTGTTTCATTCAGAGTGTTCAGTGCCTCAAAGTAATTTGTTAATGAGTGATGCTATTTAATAGGTCCTGAGCTGAACTGGCTCTGAACCAAGTCAGTTGTATATGCCCATTACCTAGAGGCCACTTGAACATTACAAGAACTGCAAACCTGACTTCCTACCACATGGTGTATCCATAAATGGATAGCAATGAATTAGATAAAACACATTTTATAGGCTAGTTCCATTTGAACATATTTATAGAGAACAATTACAAAAACACTGAATAAGGAAATGTTTAAAGATAGTTTTTAATGCATAATATCTATGAAGCTAGAGTAGTTAATAAAATACACTTGTCTAACAGAAGCTTATTTAAAATTCTTAACTTGATATTATTTTTTGATCAGATAGATTTACTGATACTGTTGGAGGAATTATTATATTGTTACATATTGAAATTTGATACCATCAGAGATGCATTACTCAATTATTTATCAGCTCTTATATTTTAAATAAAAGAATAATTTGGAACAAAACACAAAGCTTCTAAACAACTCTTTGAAATGATAGTATCATAATATATCCACAATTTAAAATGCTGTATTTATACAAGTAACTTCAACTCCATATGTCCATTTTAGCATAGCAAAATTATCAATCATATGCTGAAATGGAGTTGAAAGAGTTCCCTAAATAATAACTGCTTTATTTAAAAGACAGGGTTCATGGGGCATGAGAAATAGCATGGAGGTAAAGCGTTCACCTTGCCTGCAGGATGGTGGTTCAAATCCCGGCATCCCATATGGTTCATGAGCCTGCCAGGAGTGATTTCTGAGTGTAGAGACAGGTGTAACCCATGAGCTCTGCTGGGTGTGACCCCCCTCCAAAAAAAATAAAGAAAAAAAAAATAAAGACAGAGTTTCAGGTTCTGAGGAAAAAGCTGTATCAAATGCTTTAGTCCTTGGTTATCCTTTTCGCATTGTTCTCTGAGCATAGCTAAGAGCCTGGGCACAGCCCCCACCATCAACACTGAGTGCAGTCACTGAGTATTTCCAGGAAAGCTTTGGCTAAAAATAGGAAGGAGGTGGAAGGAAGGGAGGGAAGGAGAGAAAAGGGGAGGGAGGGAATAAGTGAAGGAGGGAAGGAGAAAGGGAGGAAAACATGGGGGAGAGAAAGGGAAAATAGGAGCTGTGAGGAAGTGAAAAGGAATTGAGAGAATTACGAAGAAAAGGGAAGGGAAGAAAAATTTGGGGAAGGAAGGGAAAGAATGGGAAGAGAAGAGAAAGGGAGGGGAATAGATAGAGGTGAAGGGACGAGTGGATGGAAAAGTAAGGAAAGTAAATAAAAGAACGGAAGGGGAATAGACTGAAATGAGGGAAATAAAGTGGAAGATAGTAAGGGTGTTATGGAAAAAGGGAAATTGAAGGGAAGGGAGAAAAGGGAGGACAGAAAGAAAGGAAGACCTAAAGTCAAAAATTTAATAAGATATATATTTAAGACTCTTTTGTTTAATGCTACAATTTTATTGTAGAGTAAAATTTGGAGAAATATATGTAATACATAAAGAAAAGGCAATTTTCAGTTAGTATTTTAGAATATTTTTATTCTTTATATAGTAGTGATAATTTGAAACTCTTTGAAAATGTTACTTTTTGATATAAAAGCTTTTTTGATTACATTTATTATTAAATGCATTTGTTTTAGTAAAAATGCAAGTAAAAAAGGAGAATAGAAAATTTGAATAAAGTTAACTGCATATATTACACTGCAACTATTCAACTAAATATATACATTATAAACTTCTATTTTTGTTGTCATTATTTTAACATATTGACTATATTAACAATTATTAACTATATTTAACAAATAAAACATTATTTTATACATGATTTTGGGGCTAACATATTTTTAAGATGCAAGCATTTTGTGATTATAACTAGGCCTAGATTTGTTAGAATCATATATATAAATTAATAGTGAAACATTCGTATTCATCACTATACAAGCTAACTTGTGGATATATAAATTGATCTGATGTGTTTGGTTTTTGAGTCATTCATAAATTTTATTTGTTGCTCTATAACCTAAGTAAAAAAAAGCACCTATCTAAGAAAATCATAAAATATTTTGATAAAATAAAATTCAAACATAAATATTCTAGTCTCTTACTACATGTTTACAATGTCCTAATGCCTTTGCATTATAGTGAAGATGACTCTTATGGACTTCCACTGATCCTCATCAACTTCCTCCCAAAAGGGCCAATTCATTGAGTATTTATTCATCACCACATTTAAATATATTCTGTTATTTTTATTTTATTTTATTTTTTGAAAGTAAATGTCAGTTTTGCTCAGGAGTTCTAGAGGACATTGTGTTGCTGGAGATAAAAGTTAGGCGACTCACATGTAAAGCATACAGAAAGCCAATTGAGCTATCTCCACAAGACCTATAGTTTATCATCTTTAAAACACTAATTTTCCTATTAGAGGAAGGAAATCAAAGTGAGCTTGTGCGAGGGTTTAATAACAAATACATATATCAAGCTATGAACTTAACATAATGTTTTCTATTTATTTCTAAGATAACACCTAACAAAAATAAGAATGATTTACTCTTTTTTTTCTGAGGAAACTTTAGTTGACAGTTCAGTGGTGGGAAAGGGGTTCTAGAGCCCAGGTTCTTTTTTAAAATGCTAAAATCATTTGCTTAAAAATGACTGCTTGCCTTGATATTTGACATATGCCTGGCTTCTCCAATTCCATAGAACCAGTTCCTTCGTATCACCTGTTAAAATCTAACATTTACTTCTCTTATTAGATTGGAATGTACTATAAAATATATTAAAAATTATTGTTTTCATTTTTTGTATTCTCAGCTTTGCCAATAGTGCTCCTAGCATATAGTAACAATAACTAAGCTAATCCTAATCCATTTTCTTCTTTTGTTTTTATTTTTTATATTTAGAAAGCTTAAGAAACAGAATGTGTGGGGCCGGGCGGTGGCGCAAGAGGTAAGGTGCCTGCCTTGCCTGCGCTAGCCTTGGACGGACCGCGGTTCGATCCCCCGGTGTCCCATATGGTCCCCCAAGCCAGGAGCGACTTCTGAGCACATAGCCAGGAGTAACCCCTGAGCGTTACCGGGTGTGGCCCAAAAACCAAAAAAAAAAAAAAAAAAAAAGAAACAGAATGTGAACTATAGCTAGTTCATTCTTCATTTTAACTTCCATCTCAAAAATGGAACCTAATAGTATGTTTCACACAAACAAACCTGAATACAAAGGAATGACAGACTCTAAAGTTACTTAATATATGAATAAAATAGTTATTACACTGCAATGGTTTTAAATTATTGCTACAACAGCATACGGGCACAAAAAAGGCTAAATCCCTCATAAAGCATGAATCTATTATATCTGTACAATATTCCATCACAATAATAGTTTTTCAAACTATAAAGCTTAAAATGCTTTTTAAACTAAGGTAAAGAGGAGATGATGAAGGATAAAATGCCTGGAGCTTGTTGGAGTGTAGCATTCAGGATGTGGAGTGGGGATGGTTGTGAGATCATAACAGTTCCAACTGGATTATCCTTTTCTCCCTGGTGTAAGTATAGAGCCGACTGACCCTTGGGAAAAATATCCTGAGAGCCTGACTATTTATTTGCTTACAGAGAAGTTGAGCCTGACCTACAATAAAATGGCAAATTAAGTCTAGATCAGACATTAAATTCTATTCTTCCTTTTGAGCTTTAGAGAACAAAAAATGTTTCTTTTTTAAAGTGAAACTGAGAGGAAACAATTCTTTCCTTCTACTCACAATAGTAAATATTTGAAGAAGTTTAGCAAAAAAAAAATTGAGTTTTTAAACAAACAAAAACAAAAGAGCTTTTCTATGTACTGCTTAGAGTCTCCAGAGCTACAATGAACAGGTTGGTGGAAGCTTTTTCTCAAATCTGAGAGCGAAAAAAAAAATCTTTCTTTTTTGCTTCCCAAACATTTATTTTAGGAAAATCAAGGGGCAAAAGAGCCAAATTTAAAGTCATTATTGCCCAAGGATAAAAAGAAATCTTGTCTTTATATAAGAGTGTCCTATTACCTGAATTCTCTGGGGTGGGGGTTCAATAGAGAAGACTAGGGACAATCTAGTTTTACACCTGAATTCTGCAGTTGGGCATGATAAAGTGAGTTTTATTAGCTACTTCAATATCATGGAAGGTCATCCAAATTATGACACTTGCTATAATTTGCTTATTGCAGAACCCTAATATATTCAACAGCACCAGAGTCCTATTGAAAAAGGAATAAAATTCCTCCATAATTCAGAAATATCATAAAAACTACTTTCAATGTGATTCTTAATACAAAGTGGACAGTTAACAGCATAACTGAGGGCAGGCACATGGATATAAAGGATGTCCTTTAGAAAAATATTGGAACATTAAACCTTCTATGAATCATAAATAAAATTTAAGAGCAGTATAATTCTGCAGAGAATATAAAGAATGCACATAGGGTGTGGATCACCAGAGAAGCACTCATCGTCAAAATAAGTACCTGTTTGGCCTCTTTTAATCTAAGGTACTAAAATTGTCAGTAGTGAAAGTCAACCTTTACATGTTTTATTTCAAGGAAAGTAAACAAATGCACTCCAATAAAAGATATTTTGTTGAGCAGGGAAAATGCCTGAATGGCATGCTACACTAATCTCATGTGGGAGGAGATGGTACTAACAAAACAAAGACTATTTGAGGGTTACCCCCATACATAAGTTGAAGTCTAAAAATAAAGTGATTTTGCCACATATTTAAAAATACAAGTTAAATACATAAATGTGTTTATAACATTTTAAAATATATAGAAAACTCTTGAACATAAAGTGCTATTTAGCTTGATTTTAAATAACAGAGTTAAACATTTTGGTTCCATTCAAATGATCAAACTGAGCTTTTTAAAATCCCATAGTATCATCTCTTATTAGTTGAAATAATCAATAAAATAAAGAGAAATTGATGCATACCTTATAATACTAATATAAAACTAGAACATATTTGGGTAAAACCTATTCATCCCAAAGAAGTGTATTATAAAAATTAGTAACATATTCCAACTATTGACTTTATAGATGCCATAAATCATTTTAATTTCTATTTATTACATTTAAAGCATAAAAAAATATTTTATTAGGTAATAAAAAAATAATTCTTTGGGTTCTAAAAGTTAAGAAGTGGTAGACCTGCACTTCAAAACTTATTATGACCAAAATCATATGCATACAGTAGTTTTTATATTATTTATTGTAGAGAAAATAAAACACATGGCTTACAGTTAGGTCAGATGAATAACTCAAAAGCAAGTTAAAATCTATGTATCTGGAAATAACTCCAATTAGCTCGTACTAATAAATCAATTTCCTTGGTCATTATTATGGTAAGATCATCTGTTCTTTAGCCCTTCCTGTCCCAGATTTACCTGCTATTAAATGTTCCGAAGCTAATATGCTTTCAGTGCTTTCCACTCATAATGGTAGCCTAAATGTTTCCTGTTAAGTGTCCATTTAATCCCTTCAAATAATTACATTCAATAATATCTTACACTGAAACAGTTCTGATTTTGTGAATATTAATGAATACTTGTATGCTACATCTTTTTAAAGAAAACATAGTTTATTTGTTAACATGTACTAGATCCAGCAATCCTGCTCTATTTCCCATTTTGCTATTTTTTTCTATTTTTATGTCTTATAACTCAATATCTTAGAACAACCTTCCCCAGACACACACACACGCACACACACACACACACACACACACACACACACACACACACACACACACACACACCCCTCATTTTCAGAAGAGGATCCTTAGTACTTTAAAGGAGAAGAAACATCTATTCATTTTAAAAAGAAAGTAAGGGAAACTTCATTTTTACTAGCCACACATTAAACCTCCTTATCCGGGGCCAGAGCAGTGGTGCAAACAGTAGGACATTTGTCTTGCATGTGGCTAATATAGGACAGAAAACGGTTTGATCCTCTAAGGTCCCATATAGTCCCCCAAGCCAGGAGCAATTTCTGAGTGCATAGCTAGGAGTAACTCCAGAGCATCACTGGCTGTGGCCTAAAAAGTAAAACACAAACAACAATAAAACCTTCCTTATTCTTTATCAATTTTTTTCTTTCTACTGTTATATTGCATTTCTTTCCTTATTAAAGGCTAGCATCCTCTCCTCATTGGGGATGATACCATTCACATTCTCTCAGTAAAAGAGAGAACATAATCAAAGTTCGTAGAGATCTAACTCTTTTCTATGTACCTTAATTCATTTCTCTAACCACCATTAATCAGTACCCCAGAGAGCCTCACCCAGATATATATGCATAATTAATAACACCTAAAAAATAAAGACAAAACCACAAAAGGGCATGTTCTGACTTTTAAATCTAATGGGGGCAGAGCGGTGGTGCAAGCAGTAGGGTGTTTGCCTTATGTGCACTGACCTAGAACGGATGGACTGCAGTTTGATCCCCCAGCATCTCATATGGTTCCCCAAGGCAGGAGCAATTTCTGAGCGCATAGGCAGGAGTAACCCCTGAGCATCATTGGGTGTGGGCCAAAAACCAAAATCCCCCCCAAACAAAACAAAACAAAATTCCTGTGTATCCATCATATAATTGAAAAGCATTTATTTACTTGTTTATATGGATTTTGGGCTACACCCAGCCATGATCAAAGGTTATTCCTGACTAATTTTAGGAATCTTTTCTAATGGTGCTTTGTACCATACAAAATGCTTGAACATCGCTGGCCAAGTGCAAGGCAAGAACTCTATCCATTATACTATCTCTCCATCTGCACAAACAAGAACATTGAATTTATTGTGATAAGTTTAACACAGACATGCTGCAGTGTATTAAAAAATATTAATATTTTAGTATAAAACATGCATAATTAAGTTGCTGAATCCAGATTAATCTATACACAAGAAAGAAAGCTACATGAATAAGTTTCATTTATAGTTAGAAAATTTACTGCACTTCTGTTTCTCTCTGAACTTTCTATTTCCATCCCCACTGATTTGCATCCTAATGCAATAAATCTTATGCTTGAAAGAATTTTAATGATATTTCTTTGCAACAAAAACATGAATTTAAAAATGACTTTTTCATGAGTCATATGGTTATGAGGAATGTAAGTGTAGAAAAGTTTTTCTCTGGTAAGGTTATAATTAAAATTATTTCCAGAGCAGCACTATCACAGCAAACATCTCGAACTGTGATACTTGTTCAAGGAGGATCACAATTACTGGAAGTGAATCTCTTACTGAGATGGACAGTCTTGACTTTTGCCCCCAATTTGCTCTATGTAGTCCAGAGGGGACTATTACTTATTGCTAAACAGAGACAAGGTTCAGCATCAATTTTCATCTCATGTTTTCCTTTATTTTGTTTATTACTATAACTTTGGATATTCTCTACTCATCAATATGTAGATGGAAATGGAAGAAATTCCCAACATTATGGCAATGTCATTCAAGTATTTGAATTCCTTTCTAGCTATATGCCAAAAAATCAGAGATCTTTCATCAAATATTATTTAATCATATATCGCTGACAACTCAATTAGGTCCTTCTACAAGTTTGCTTAGTGAACTGTAAATCACACAACTTGAAAATAATTTGTAACATAGCCATCAGAATTATTCCATCTGTCAACAGCCCAAGTAAACAAAATGTTTACCTTTCATTAATATACATTAATATATACATTTCTATATATTCAAAGCTGATATTTTTAAACAGTGGGACATCCTCACATAAATCAGGGATATACACATTCTATTTTAAATGTGTATGCTACTACTTTATTTTTGTTTTTGTTTTGTTTTGTTTTTTTGTTTTTTGGCCACACCCGACAGTGCTCAGGGGTTACTCCTGGCAGGCTCGGGGGACATATGGGACACCGGAATTTGAACCAACCACCTTTGGTCCTGGATCGGCTGCTTGCAAGGCAAATGCCGCTGTGCTGTGCTATCTCTCCAGGCCCACTACTTTAGCTTCCCAATAGATGATAGCAGCTTAAGATAAATTTCCTTTAAAATTTCTATTATTTTGCTTTGTTTTGTTTTGGGATTACATCAGATATTCTGTTTGTTTTAGTCATACTAGATGTTTTGGAGTCACACCCAGGGCTTACTCATGCTCTGAGCTCAAGGAAAATCCCTGGTGGTTATCTTTTTATACCTGGGACCAAAACTGGGTCATCCAAGTGTAAAGCAAATGCCCTACTTTCTTTAATATTCCTATGGCCCAACACCTCTCTTTTTTCTATATGCTCAGTTCCCCTAAATGTTTATCAGTAAGTAAAACTACATTGCAGAGGACAAGCCTCAACAAAAACATCATGCAGCATTTCCCCAAAACAAAAAAAGAAATTCCAGGATTTCTTTTGCTCAGTAAAAGTGCATTAGTTAATCAAAGAAGAGTTTACTAATAACACTGATTACATCATTCACTTATAGTTTCTAGAAAATAATTACTCAGTTTATTCCCATAGTCACTTATTTCCATAGTTCTGAGAAACTGAAATTTGACTTAATCTTAAATGATGTTTCCTAGTTATCAAACCATTATTTCTTAATAATGTTACAATTATAGGAAACTACTAGAAAAGCAGCCCATATGATCAAAGACAGTACAGCAAAAAAGGTGCTTGTCTTGCATGAAGATGATACAATTCAATCCAAGCCACCCCATACTGGCATCCGATATTGGCACCCTATATTGGAACCCCATATTGGCACCTCACGTTGTTCCTAATCCCACATTTGAGCACAGACACAGAAGAAAACCTTGAGCACCAGCAGGTATAGTCCAAAAATCAAAAAAGGAATATACTAAAATAAAAAAAAACCAGAATCAAACAAACAAAAAATTAAAGAAAAGATATACTCAAAGCAAGCGCTGAATAGTTTTATAGCTATAGGAGATTTCGAGTTGAGGTTTCCTTTTATTTATTTATTTATTTATTGGCTAATTTTCTAGAATTGACAAAATAAGATGCACTCAATATATCAAAGAGCACCAGAGAGCTATTGTTTGTTTCTTATACCAAACAAAATAAATTTCAAACAACCCACTCATTGTTATCTGGTTGTATTGGTAGGAGTGTTATTTTAGAAATATTTCTTACCAGTTTGTACATTTAACACCCATTTGTCAAATTGTACAAATTACTTATAAACACTATCAGATATAGTGCAAAAATAAAATAAAACTTGTATTAAGAATAAAACTTAAAAATATAAGATGTAGGGTCCGGCGAGGTGGCACTAGAGGTAAGGTGTCTGCCTTGCAAGCGCTAGCCAAGGAAGGACTGCGGTTCAATCCCCCAGCGTTCCATATGGTCCCTCCAAGCCAGGGGCAATTTCTGAGCACTTAGCCAGGAGTAAGCCCTGAGCATCAAATGGGTGTGGCCCGAAAAACCAAAATATATATATATAAGATGTAAAAATGTAAAAATATAAAAAAATGAGAGCACAATGCAATGTAAAAATATAATGCAATAATTTTGTTTTTAGTGTTGTTTTTTCCAATATTTTTGTATAGGAAATAAATCAATGATAATATTCCCAATCCAATTAATATCTTTCAGTATCCAGTAAATGGATGTGGGAGATACCTCAAGAAGTAGACTATATGCTTTACATGAAGGGTACCTTGGATAGATTTCTGGCACTTCTTAAGCAACTCCTGAGCTTAAAGCTAGGTGAAACCCTGAGTAGTGCTGGTATGGCCACAAACAAACAAATAAAAAAATTATTTTATGCTTTATACAAAATTTAAATACATTTATATTTCACCTATATAATTCACCTATAAAGTGTTTATATTCTTATCATCCTTTACTTCAAAACCACTTCAACCTGTAACACCATCCACTCATCCTCCTGTTAATCAGAGTATGGCAGCACTGATATAATAGTCAGTGACCTAAACCCTTGTCTCTTTATCTGTGGCTCACATTCTATGAGATGGTGGACTCTGATTCTATGAACAGATTCAGAGCAAGCCATTATCAAGAGAATTTATAAAACCAAATGAAACAACCAGGATCTGACATCCGATCCTAAGTGCGGAGCCAGAAATTTAAAAATATAAAAAGGATTACATGGTTGTAAAACTTCTCTGTCACTGGCTTTGAAGTTGGATGGTCTTTATGACAGGGAATCCACGCTGAATCTCAAAGCTAGAGCTGCTCTGCTTTGAGAATGTAATCAATAGAATGTTGCCCTCAGTTGAATTGTAATCTGTACACAGACAATTAGAATTTTCTCACTACCACTTTCCCAGAATGTATCACTTGACCTTTCCTTTGGAAAAGCTATCCACAAAAATATCATATGGCATGTAGTGCATTACTAAATTGATAAATACTACCTTAAAATTGTAGAGGGTGTGCAAGTGGATACAAAAAAATAGTTAGAAGTAGTTAGTTTGTGACTATTCCAGACAAATTATTTTAATTAAGTCACCCTGGTTAATAAAATGGCCACCTGCTAAATAAAGTAATCTACCATTTCTTCTGTACTCTATGTAGTGGTATGATGGTGTGTGAGGGGTTTGGGGAAGGTATTGGGGAACTGATTCATATTTCACTTGAGCTATGACTTAACATCCTGGAAAAAAAAAAACAAAAAGTAAACACAGAAATTACCGAAAAATGAACTCTGAAAGATGACTCAAGCAAGATCCAAGTGGCAATGTAACTAGCTGACACCGAGTAAAGTCTTGTGAGGCTAAGCAGATAAACCATCCACAATCCTCTCAAACTACTATCTATAAACCTGAGCTAACAAATGAATGTTGACATTAAATAAATATATAACTTAATATACAACAGCAGTATGTGTGAGTGCTACTGTACTCATATGTTCTCTAGATAATAAGTAAATCTCAATGACTTGGAAAAACTTACAAAAGTATGACCCCTCTATCTGATCGATGTAATATGTACAATATCTACTAACCTACTTTCTTTAGCACTACACTGTGAATCAATAATATTACTTTTTATAAAATAAAAACTTAATTGATAAAATTTAGACTTCAAGCTATAATATTTGATACATATATGAAAACTCTCAATTCTTAATAGCTTATCCTACTAAACAATTAAATCATTTTGCTTTCTTATATATTTTCCTACTGAACAATTGAACCATGTAACTTTCTTACATATTTTTACTTGTAAAGATTACAAATTAAAGGAAATTGTTCTAGACTTGGCTTGTCTTTGAAATAAACTACAGGAATTATTGTCTGCGAAGAATACAACAACAGGAAGGGAATCACTACGTTGAAACCATAAGGACATTCTATGCAACTGCAGCAATGGAGGAAGAGCTGAAAGAAAAGTCTAGTTAATATTGTATGGATACATTGATATTACTAATTATCATGTGAATTTTAAAATAAATCTTATTTTATTGTACCTTATTCTATTATTTCGGTATGGGAAGAACTCTTGGTGGTGCTTGATCCTGGTGGTACCTGTAGAAGTCATACAACTCAAGAGATCTAATTCAAGGCCTTGAACAGTCGAAGTGTGTATTCCACAATTTGATGTACATAAACTGACCCAAGGGTCTAATAGAGATTTTACTATCATTTCGTGTTTCTGTTTGAACAATTTTAAAAGTATCTTCATCTTCTAAAATTAATTGTATTTCATCATCCAATAGTTTTTGGGTGTGGGGACTTTTTTTGGGCCACAACTCGTGATGCTCATGGGTTACTCCTAGCTATGTGCTCAGAAATTGCTTCTGGCTTGGAGGACCATATAGGATACCAGGGTATCAAACTGTGGTCCGTCCAAGGCTAGCGACTGCAAGAGATACCTTACTGCTCCATGTCACTGCTCTAGCCTCTCAATACAGTGTTTTTATATGTAATTTTCTTCAACTTGTTTGTCTTATTATTTTGCTCTATCCTTTTTATAGTATGTCATGTTGCTTGTTAATTAGTTTCTCATTAAAGGGAACAAGTTTATTCACTAAAATAAAAAAAAAGTTTAAAGTAAATATTCTTATATAATACCATCCTCAATATAAGCTTTTTCTTAAGCCTCATAATCCCTTCATGTCTAACTTTTTCATAATATTGGCTATAATAAATCTGTCTGGACTTAAGGATTATTAGGCACTATTTCTTCTGACTAAAATAGTTTTTACCTGGAAAATTCTTCCTCTTATTTATGGTTTCATGTAAAAGAGTTTTTTCATGAGAATTTTCCTCTATGCCTAAATTTAGATTTTTATTCCTATTCATGCTTTATAAGCTCAAGCTCACAAATATCAGAATTATCAGTAACTGTGTTATACATTTAGTTACCACTACGTTGTATGATCAGTGAATACAAAAACTCACTAAACAATGAATAAAATGTTAATATGTATTATACATCTATCACTTTAAAATTTGAATATATAAATATATTAGAATGAAATCACATGTTCATGTTGTATGCTATCATTTAATTTGTATACTTGATTTTTCTAAGTCAGTATATCTAAGTAATTAACTACAAAATACAATTTTTTGTTTTTTTTTAATTGTTTTGATTTGGGGGCCACACTCATTGATGCGCAAAGTTTATTCCTGGCTAAGCACTCAGAAATTGCTCCTGACTTGGGGTACCTTATGGGATGCCAGGGATCTAACTGCAGTCCTTCCTATGCTAGCACTTGCAAGGCAGATACCTTACAGCTTGCACCACCACTCCAGCCTCCAAAATACTAATTTTAATAACCTTTCAACCAATGAATTTATTGATTGTGTATGTGTGTGGTCATAAACAGACACTAGGTCACACTAGGTTAGAAGACCATATACAATAAAACCAGGGTCAAGCATGTATAAGATAAATGATCCTAGACTATGTCTCTGGCACCATAATGCAGATTTACTTTCCCCAGTGAAAACTATGATGTAGTCAAAATCCAATTAATCATATGTGTGTTCACCTGTACATTTATTTACTTAGAGTGTTTCTGGTTAGATCATTGAAGTAAAAACTAAGAATTTGAATTTTCATATATTTTGACAGATTATTTTATACAAAATTTATTTCCAATTTATATTTCTACACATAAAAGAAATGATTATACTTTCATTTCATTTTCTAATATTACATTTCTTTCATTTGCTGACATGTCTTTCATGTTATTTCAATACTGTTACAAATAACCAAACCGTGGTAAAAATAATTCATTTAACACCAAATATGTGAAAAAGGAAAAATATAAGAGTGCTCAATATTTTTAATATCTTTATTTAAACACCTTAATTACAAATATGATTGTAGTTGGGTTTCAGTCTTATAAAGAACACCCACCTTCAACAGTGCAACATTCTCATCACCAATGTCCCAAATCTTTCTCCTCCCCAACCCCCCGCCTATATTTGAGACAGGCTTTCTACTTCTCTCATTCATTCACATTGTTGTGATAGTTGTCAGTGTAGTTAGTTTTCTAACTGCACTCACCACTCTTTGTGGTGAGCTTCATATCATGCGCTGGACCTTCTTGCCTACATCTCTTTTTTCTCTAAGAATTATTGCAAAAATGTCTTTTATTTTTCTTAAATCCTATAGAAGAGTAAGACTATTTTGTGTCTATCTCTCTCCCTCTGACTTATTTCACTCAGCATAATAGATTGTATGTATATCCATGTATAGGAATATTTCATTACTTCATCTCTCCTGACGGCAGCATAATATTATTCTGTATATGTACCACCATTTCTTTAGTCATTCATTTGTTGAAGGGCATCTTGGCTGTTTCCAGAGTCTGGCTACTCTAAATAGCACTGCAATGAATATGGGTGTGAGGAAGGGATTTTTGAATTGTATTTTTGTGTTCGTAGGGTATATCCCTAGCAGTCATATAGCTGTATCATATGGGAGTTCAATTTCCAGTTTTGGGAGGAATCCCCATATCATTTTCCATAAAGGTTGGACTAGATGGCATTCCCACCAGCATCCCCGCCAGCACTGCTTCTTCTCGTTCTTTGTAATGTATCTCTGTTGCGTGAGATGGTACCTCATAATTGTTTTGATTTGCATCTCCCTGATGATTAATGATGTGGAGCATCTTTTCATGTATCTTTTGGCTATTTGTATTTCTTCTTTGACAAAGTGTTCATTTCTTCTCCCAATATTTTTTATTAAATTAGATGTTTTTTTTTCTTATTAAATTCTGTCAGTGCCTTGTATATTTTGGATACTAGCCCCTTATCTGAAGGGTATTGGGTTAATAATTTCTTATATTCAGTGGATGGCTTTTGTATCCTAAGCACAAATAGTGCTCAATATTAAACTTCAAATTTTAGCTCACCTTTCAACTTCATGGAAGATAACTGAAGATAATTGCTTTCCTAAAGATAAGCATCTACTTTACTCAATTGGAACTAAATGTAAAAAACAATTTAAAATGAAGCTTATGTGTGAAATATAAGAAGTTTAAGAAGTATAAGTACAAATTAAAAAATAAATCCAATTTTTTATTTGGTAGCACAGTGTGGGTCAGTTCTACTACCTTTTAAAATAAAATGTTATCATATTTTAGTTGTGCATTTCTTTTCCATCATTTTCTGAAGTATTAAAATTCTTAGAATTGATATTAATTATTATATAATAAATACTAATAAATTTTGAAGTTTGTGGTGACAATAACAATAGAACAACAGCAACAACAATTTGAGTTTTTATTTTAAAAATGGAGACTATGGGAAAAATACTGATTAAACCTTATATCTGAAAAGTCAACTTTTTCTAAAAAAATCAAAAACTGAATAAAATTCCCAAAGTTTAATTTATAATGTAATGCCATGACAATTTCCATGGATGAAAAGTTACTTCTAAGACCCCTAAATAAATTGGGACTATAAATATCAAATGATATTTAGTTTTCAGCAAATATCTTATATAACTGATATTAGTATACAGTAGGAGTATAGGGAGTTTTACAACATAACAGTATAAAGTAGAAGTTCTCAATTAGGGTTCAAATGTCATACTAGGGGGAATCCAAGTTATTATAATGTGTCCACATTAAATCCTATAAATAGGTATACAAGCACATGGGTTAGAACAGCAGGACAGTAACAAGTCTGATTAGGTCACATTCAGATAAAGGTTTAGAAACATTAGACTAGATTTCTTTTGGATAATATTACTTAATGTGCTGAACTTAAAACTAAATCTTAATATGGTAAATTAAAAAAAATTAACAGCAGTAAAAGGTTGCTGAACACACAATAACCAAAGATTGATTCAAAGCCAATCATATAATAAATCCAAGGTATTCCTGGCAGCATTTTCCTTTTGCATTTCTCTAGTCAAAAGGAGTTGTAAATTAATTTTTAACAAATATATTTTTCAATTTTTTTTGTTGCCCCAAACCTGGCTATGTTCAGGGATCCGTCCTGGAGCTGCTCAAGGAATGCAGAGGTGTGATATATGCTGCTGGAGTTCAAACCCTTCTTTTCTGCCAGAGTTTTAAGAAACCTCTCTGACTGTGTTTCTCCTTCTCCCACTGTTTATTCTCAATTTCCTTAAACCACACACACACACACACACACACACACACACACACACACACACACACACACACACACACACACACACACACACACACACCCTGAATTCTCTCTTCACAGTTCCAACTAATCCATCTGTACTAATTATGCTCTTTCCAGTGAGTCGTCAGGCTTGCCAAGCAGACCTTTCATTCCAGATACAGCCATAGCGATGTCAAGGAGCTCTTTCAGCTTGTTGCTGGACATCTCAATAAGAAAGTCTCCCAGGCATTTTCAAATCACTCTGCCCAAATTCAAAATCATTTTATTCCCTGCTGAAAAGCTGTTATTTTTCCTCAAATGCTCCTGTCATAGTTAACAGTTTTACTACTTCTAAGCTAGAGCTTCTGGCATTGACTTTGATCCACTTCCTTCCTCCCTCTCACAACCTGGAATATCACATGTTCTGAGTAAAAGTATTTAAAATAAAAGAAGAAACCAGTAAAGAATAGAGTAGAGCAGAAAAGAAGGAAGAGGGGAAAAGAGAAAGCAAGGAAGGAAAGGGAGAGAAGTGATATTATGGTTAGCTTGAGACATTAA
The DNA here is from genome assembly GCF_024139225.1 of Suncus etruscus. Lineage (NCBI taxonomy): Eukaryota > Metazoa > Chordata > Mammalia > Eulipotyphla > Soricidae > Suncus > Suncus etruscus. Next base: position 94,437,140 of record NC_064851.1, on the reverse strand, counting down.
GTTGTTTCTATTGCATTTCAATTTTTAACTCAAACAAGCACTTATATTTTTTATTAACAGGTAATCATAAAAATAATCCTCTATCTTGTCTACTGTTCCCTTCTCTTATTTCTCAACTATTACCTTGTTATTATCATTTTTATTTAAAGACCAGGATTTACATAATACAAAGAGAAGGGGGCATATTCCTTTTTTTTTTTCCTTTTTCTAAGCTACTTTGCAGTGTTCTGTCATTCATTTTTCTTAAAATTTCTATAAATACAGCTGTTTACAGAGCCGAGGAACACAGCACACAAAGCCATCAGAGTTTAGACTACATGAAACAGGACCTAAAAATCATATTTGTATATCTTTGTAGCTCATCCTCTGGAAGTTCTAATTCCAACCCTTCCCACCTTACATGACTCCAAGATCTTTAGAGGTGCTAGTGAACTTGACATCCTAACCAACACCCTTTTTCTATATGTTATCCACAAATAAAATACATCAGAACCTGATTTTTTTTCTTTTCCAAACACCTTGCGGTTTAGTTTCTCATTGACATTTAATCTAAAAATTATTCTTCCTTAAATTCTTCGTTGTCACTTTTAGAATTAAGAAACTTCAATTCAGGACCGGAGAGATAGCATGAAGGTAAGGCGTTTGCCTTTCATGCAGGAGGTCATCCGTTCGAATCCTGGCATCCCATATGGTCCCCATGCCTGCCAGGAGCAATTTCTGAGCCTGGAGCCAGGAATAACCACTGAGCACTGCCGGGTGTGACCCAAAAACCACAAAAAAAAAAAGAAAGAAAAAAAAGAAAGAAGCTTCAATTCTTTGTGAGTATACAGAAGTTTTAGTCTATTACAAGATTCATTAATTTGTCTGAAAGAGACAAAGGCACATTATTAATTTGATGACATCATTTTATTGCTGTGGAACCACTAAGGTTTCCAGTCATTTGAAGATTCATCAGATTCCCACCAATGACAACCTCCCTCACCAATGAACCCAAAAAGCATCCTATAATACCATTCTTTCCCCCTGGGTCCTGCCAGTATAACAGGCCTGTTTAAGTTTAGGTTAAGTTTACGTCCCTTGATTCTATGTGGTTGACTTTGGCTTGACTATATAGTTTTAACATTATTTCCCCCACCAGAGCATCAAAGACCACTTGGCTTCTGGCTACCAGCCTTTCTTTATTCCTTTCTTCTTAGTTTCTGGACATTATTATTATTATTATTATTATTATTATTTTTGGTATAAACAACCAGAATAAATGCTTCCAAACTATCAATAGTTTATACAGCTGTAATAACACTGGTAATACATAGCACTGCTGCTTTGATTCTCAAATTTGTAATGAACATCTCATAATTCTGATTCTAACATATAATGATTGGTTGTTTATATGCTGTTTTTCTTTGTTTAGGGATGCTACACTGGAAGGTTCTCCCAGTATGGTGTTTGGCCTGCACTCCTGATAGTGCATGGAATAGTGAAGAGTTAAATTCACATCTGCTATATACAAAGCATGCCCTTTAGCCTTATGAGGTTTTTCTGTGGACCATAATGATAACTCCATTTCAAAGATACTAACCTAGTAAGATACATTTATCTGTACCCCCTAGGAATGTTTCTGGCCTATGCCCCTTCTATTGAATTTATCACCTTGTTTCTTCCTCACTCATTCTTTCTCTCACACACTTTCCTCCCCTCAAGATAATGATAGTGTTTAAATTTAATTATTCTATTTAGTTGAATACACATAATAGATTAGATAATAATTGTGACTTTTAATAAAATTATATTAGAAACAGAACTTATTTTGACTTAAGAAATACTGAAATTAAAAGAAACAAGAGCCTTATATTCTCAGAGACATATATTCGATGTTTAATTACAACAGAATAAATTGTATGTAAGTCTCTGTAGAGAATGTCAAGCTATTTTTTCTTTACTATAGTTGATGGAGAAAAATAACTACAACAAAGAATGGCCAGTATAAATGTCTGAATTGCTTACTCAAACACACAAATCACAAAGTGACAAAATATCTTCTTTTCCTGACCAGAGATCCTCAGTAAATGATCAATATTCTTTTTTTTTCCCTCCCCCCAATGGTCAATATTCTTATTGTTTAAGTACAATATCCTAAACTAGATGATACCATCCTTTTATCCTGGTTAAACTATTCATATGAATGAAAGTATCTGTATATGTCAGGAGTGGGAAAAATTTCCACTCTCCTTTTCTCCTCAGTATAGATGAGTCATCAGACATCATTAAATCAGCAATTAACAAAAAATATATTTAATTAGATGCAGATAATTTTCATGCCAGTCAGTTCTATAGAAAATAGGGCATTGCCTGGGACATGCAACTTGTGTTAAGGAATCTTGAATATTAATGCTAGGAGAGGAAAAATGTCAGATAGTAAGGTGGGTGAGATTCTGAGTGGCAAAGTTGAGTATCTCAGAGAGAAAAACCCTATTCACTGATGAACTTATACTATAACACTTGTCTCCAAATGGTATGCTACTATTTATCGTAAAAAGGAGTGGTCTTTGACTTTTTGATAAAATTCAAGACAAAGATCAGAACATCTCAGTCTTAATAACCTCCATTGTTCTTGACTTCATCCACATACCTAAGCAATAGCAATATTTTCTCTTAAAGCCTACAAGGATTCATCTGACCCCTAACTGCCCAAATCAAGGTTACATTTATTTCGAGAGGCTAGTTGTACATATGAACAAACCCAAGTGATATTTTGGGGAAATCTAGTACACACATACAAATCATTGATGGTACTTCATCTTTAAAACCTGTACTTCATTCATGTAACATTCACGACTTTAAGAACAGAGATTATATGTTTAAAAAACATAAGCTAAAAGCAATTTAAAGAACATGGAACACCCCATCCTAACCCAAATCTCATTTTTTCTCATTCTTCTTGTATCTCATTTAAGCCTTATAAATGTCTACGGAGGATAAGAAGTTCTATCGAGAATAAGAATCTGCCAGGCACATCACATAAATAATTATGAATTACTAACTTGATCACTGAAAAACCTTTGAGACTCAAAGATGACATAAATTTTAGTATTCAAATCTTGTTTGGAAGTTAAGTATGCTGCTGGAGTTGCAGAATACCTTCAGTTTTGTAATTCGAACATGGATTTTGTCTTGGGTATTAGTGACATGGTATAAACTTCTGGCATTTACAGAGTACTTAGCAATGATACCAGTAAATCAAGACAACATTTCAGCAATGCTTTAAAACCACTACCTCACTCAATCTTTGTCCAGTCATTAAGAATGCATAATTGAAATCTTAATTCTCACCCAATTAGGCCAAGTCAAGCCACTTTAGAAAACAATAATGCTATCTGACATGCATGACCTTTTTGATTAAAATAACTTGTCACTTTTACAAAATGCCCCATCCTTATCTCATTAGCAGAGTATAGCCTCCAATGTTCAAAAAGGACACTGATCTTCCTAGATGCACCCCCATAGCAGACAAAGTAGTTTGCTCTTAAGGTATTATTAGAATAATAAAGTATTTACCTAGAATATATAATCAAAAATTTTTTGATTTTTATAAATAAATGTATTAAAAACTTAATGATCAAAGCAATGATTAAAATATCTAATAATTTTTAAATATGTCAAAATAAGAAAATATTCCAAAGTCTTAAAAGCTCTCTGGATATAAAAATGCTCACAAAACTAATTAGACCAATCACTGTTTAATATCTATATCACCATGTTGACAAACATTTTTAAATTTTTTTTGTCCAAACATACTGGAAAAAGTTTTAACAGATGCATATATATATTGTAATACATTTTCAGAAATAAAATTGGATGTTTTTGAGAAATCAATCGATCTACAGATATATAGATTTAATCAATAGGCATGATAGATACAAAATTTTAGTTTGCTAACAATATTTTCTTTATAGGAGTAAATCTGTTGAGAAGAATTTAAATCAAGTCTGGGGGAAAAGAGTCCAGATCCACTACTAATCTCCAAAATAAAATGTTTGTCATAGAAGCTGGTCTAGATCAAAACTCTAGGGCCCTCCTAGAGTAGAATAAGGCAGATTCCACATTTTGTCCAAAGATATAGCCACCTGCAGCTATTCCTTACCCTCCAACAATAAAAGTCCACAATTTAACTCATCAAACTTCTTAGGTATTAAATTTGTTCCAAATATATATTCTGTACTGTGTCTTCACAAGACACCTCAAAAATTCATAGTAATGTCAACCGACTATTATCACAGCAAATGTGATGAGAACGAAATGGACCACCAAGCTCATTGAGCCTAAACAGTAACACAGAAGAATGAACTAGCACAAAACATAATTTAGTAAATCCTGAGACAATGAGTTTAGGATCACCATTTAGAGACATAATTATTATAAATTTGATCAAAGTTTGTATAATTTCATTTGCATTTCTTTTGTAACAAACTATTTGAAATGTGTTTTCTTTTTGAGTCTTCAAGGGTGCAGACTAGGTTGGTTGGTGAGAAACTGGGGTCATTGGTGAAGGTAAGATCACACTGGTGGTAAGATTAGTGTTTGAACATTTAATAACTGAAACAACTGAATCAATTTTGAATCAAGTATTAATAACAAAGATCCACATTTATGTTTGATTATTCTAAATTTAATAAAGTCAAACCAAGGGCCCGGAGAGATAGCACAGCAGCGTTTGCCTTGCAAGCAGCCGATCCAGGACCAAAGGTGGTTGGCTCGAATCCAGGTGTCCCATATGGTCCCCCGTACCTGCCAGGAGCTATTTCTGAGAAGACTGCCAGGAGTAACCCCTGAGCAACGCCGGGTGTGGCCCAAAAGCCAAATAAATAAATAAATAAATAAATAAATAAATAAATAAATAAATAAATAAAACCAGACCAATATACTCTGATGGTTTGAGGATACTAAATTCATTGAAATGACCAGGTAAGATAAAGGCCAGAAAATATCTTAGTACAATAAAATTATTGAATTTAGTATTTTCAAATGAACAATAGAAGAGAAACATAATCAGAAGTTTCTGTATTTTGTATTCCATGATTTTTAACTTGACCTTCTTGTGGAAAATATACTTGAACATAGACATAAAATAGTTTATCTTGCAAAATAAAAATTATTAAACAGAAAAAAATAGTGTATCCCAATCTTCTCCGTGTCGATGTGTATGAGAAATACCCCAAAATGCTAAAATTTATTCTTCTAGCTCTCTGCTCAAGGGTCATTTCTGGAAGTCCTCAGAGAAATATGTCATGACAAAGATCAAATGAATGTCAGTCACATGAAATACAAGTATTTACCATCTCTCCATTCTATCAGTACAGTCATGAATCCGGGTTGTTAGCCATTTTTAAATACATGTGGTCGATTATTCATTTAAGCTTCTTAAAGTCTCCTCTATCTTAAACATGATTCTCACTTGCGTGTTTTTTTGCTAGCTTATTTTGACTCTGGAGAAGATTGTGTTCTACTTAAACATGTATCCCTCGCCTTTTTTTTTCCTCTTACATCTTTGTAAGCATATTTTGCTCAATAAAAACTATCTTATTTCACTAAAAATGAATGAGTAAATGTCAACAGAGAGGGTACATTGAAAACTCACAACCAGCAGTGCTCTGAAAATACTCCTGGCTCTGTGCTCACTAGTCACCACTAATGGTCCTCAGGGGGGCCATCTAAATGACATCTCCATAAAAAAAAAAAATCAGTCCATTGATACACCTCCCTAACCTGAGAAGGTATTTTTGAATGAGTTTAATACTTAAATCCATGAACATTTGGTAATACATATTGTTTTTGACAAGTGGGCAGGTCTTCATCAGTGTTGAAGGACTGAATAAAAGAAAAATATATAGTTAATCCTAGTAAGAGTAAATTTCCAGAGTGACTATAACTTCCTCCTGGTCTATTCTGAGTTTCCAGTCTCCCAGACTTTACTGCAGACTTTGAACTTATTAGAACCTTAAATAAAAAAAACAATATTCAAAAGAGATATTCATTACTCTCAAATATGTATATTGCATCTTATAAACATACATGTATCCTACTGGGTTGGCTTTTCAGAATGATATTCATGTATTTTTTTTAAAAAATAACTAATCAGTACTTGAATGTTCTCCATATTACTTGAAATGGACTTTTTGCAAAACGGGTTAATAACTTTATTTTCAGCTTTCACTCTTAAGATTTTCCACTTTCTTTCTCTTAATAACCAAATATAAGCCAAAGGATGAAATAAATGGATTCATGTCCAGTAAATTAATTCTTTAATGATGGATATTTGTAGAGGTCAAGGACCTTAACATTTAATTATTATAAGCATTATAAGTGCTTTATCTTCTCTTACCTTCTGCAGGACACACTAAGGAGCAAGAAGAAATGTTAATAAGCACTGTACAGCAATGAACTTAGTCTTTTATAAGTTCTATTGGAATTTTCTGTTAAAATTTAAGAAATTGAAGATGCTGTTAGTCATAATAAAATCCCCTTTAGAGGGCCCCCACTTCCATACTTTAGCACAATTGCTTAATCTCACTTCTGAATTTATGACCTTACGTTGGCAAGAACTTATTATTCTGAAAAGTACAGTTTTCAATTCAATAACCAATCTTTTGCCTACACAAGCAGAAAATTTTTGAACTGATGTTCCAATGTAGTAGACACATTTTAACATTGGATTATTTCTCTTTTTAGTCATAGAATTAGATACTGTAAGTGTACAGAGAATGATTTCCTTGGACAACATTATAGGCTCTGTGAAAAATACAAAAAGAACATATGTGGGAGAACCAGGTTATTTTTATTTTAACTTGTATAGATATTTCTCCAATCACGTTTAATGTAAAGGAAAGTGAATATAACAGGAATTGATACAGCCTGATGCTGCTAATCTTTTTTTTTTTATTTAACCAACTTTATTACATACATGCTTGTGTTTGGGTTTCAGTCATGTAAAGAACACCACCCATCATCATCACCAGTGCAACATTCCCATCACCAGTGTCCCATATCTCCCTCCTCCCCACCAAATCCTCACCTGTACTCTAGACAGACTTTCTATTTCCCGCATATATTCTCATTATTAGGATAGTTCAAAACGTAGTTATTTCTCTAACTAAACTTATCCCTGTTTGCGGTGAGCTTCATGAGGTGCGCTGTAATTTCCAGCTCTCTTCTCTTTTGTGTCTGAAAATTATTATTGCAAGAATGTCTTTCATTTTTTAAAACCCAAAGATGAGTGAGACCATTCTGCATCTTTTTATCTCTCTCTGACTTATTTCACTCAGCATACTAGATTCCATGTACATCCATGTATAGGAAAATTTCATGACTTCATCTCTCCTGACAGCTGCATAATATTCCATTGTGTATATGTACCACAGTTTCTTTAGCCATTCATCTGTTGAAGGGTACTTAGCTGTTTCCAGAGTTTTGCTATGGTAAATAGTGCTGCAATGAATATAGGTGTAAGGAAGGGATTTTTGTATTGTATTTTTGTGTTCCTAGGAATATAATATAATGGGAGGTCAATTTCAAGTTTTTTTAGGAATCTCCATATTTCTTTTCATAAAGGTTGAACTAGACAGCATTCCCACAAGAAGTGGATAAGAGTTCCTTTCTCTCCACATCCCTGCCAACACTGCTTGTTCTCATTCTTTGTGATGTGTACCAATCTCTGGGGTGTGAGGTGGTACCTCATAGTTGTTTTTATTTGCATCTCCTGATGATTAGTGATGTGGAGCATTTTTTCATGTGTCTTTTGGCCATTTGTATTTCTTCTTTGTCAAAGTGTCTGTCCATTTCTTCTCCCCATATTTTGAGGGGATTAGATGTTGTTTTCTTGTAAAGTTCTGTCAGTGCCTTGTATATTTTGGAGATTTGCCCCTTATCTGATGGGTATTGGGTGAATAGTTTCTCCCACTCAGTGGGGGGCTCTTGTATCCTGGGCACTATATCTTTTGAGGTACAGAAGCTTCTCAGCTTAATATATTCCCATCTGTTAATCTCTGCTTTCACTTGCTTGGAGAGTGCAGTTTCCTCCTTGAAGATGCCTTTAGTCTCAATGTCCTGGAGTGTTTTTTACCTACGTGTTGTTCTATGTATCTTATGGTTTGGGTCTGATATCGAAGTCTTTCATCCATTTGGGTTTAACCTTCATACATGATGTTAGCTGGTGGTCTAAGTTCAATTTTTTGCAAGTGGCTAGCCAGTTGTGCCAACACCACTTGTTGAAGAGGCTTTCTTTGCTCCATTAGGATTTCTTGCTCTTTTATCAAAAATTAGATGATTGTATGTCTGGGGATCATTCTTTGAGTATTCAAACCTATTCCATTGATCTGAGGGCCTGCCTTTATTCAAATACCATGCTGTTTTGATAACTATTGCTTAGTAGTACAGCTTAAAGTTGGGGAAAATAATTCCTCCCATATTCTTTTTCCCAATGATTGCTTTAGCTATTCTACGGTGTTTATTGTTCCAAACAAATTTCAAAAGTGCCTTATCCACTTCTTTAAAGAATGTCATGGGTATCTTTAGAGGGATAGCATTAAATCTGTATAATGCTTTGGGGAGTTTTGCCATTTTAATGATGTTAGTCCTGCCAATCCATGAGCAGGGTATGTGCTTCCATTTCCATGTATCCTCTCTTATTTCTTGGAGCAGAGTTTTATAGTTTTATTTGTATAGGTCCTTCACATTTTTAGTCAAGTTGATTCCAAGATATTTGAGTTTGTGTGGCACTATTGTGAATGGGGTTGTTTTCTTAATGTCCATTTCTTCCTTATTACTATTGGTGTATAGAAAGGCCATTGATTTTTATGTGTTAATTTTGTAGCCTGCCATCTTGCTATATGAGTCTATTGTTTCTAGAAGCTTTTTTGTGGAGAATTTAGGGTTTTCTAAGTAGAGTATCATGTCATCTGAAAACAATGAGAGCTTGACTTCTTCCTTTCCTATCTGGATTCCCTTGATATCTTTTTCTTGCCTAATCGCTATAGCAAGTACTTCCAGTGCTATGTTGAATAGGAGTGGTGATAGAGGACAGCCTTGTCTTGTGCCAGAATTTAGAGAAAAGGCTTTCAGTTTTTCTCCATTGAGGACAATATTTGCCTCTGGCTTGTGGTAGATGGCCTTAACTATATTGAGAAAGGTTCCTTCCATTCCCATCTGCTGAGAGTTTTGATCAAGAATGGTTGTTGGACCTTATCAAAAGCTTTCTCTGCATCTATTGATATGATGTGATTTGATAACTCATATGAGGAATGAAAAAGAAGAGATCACTACTGATATGGTAGAGATTCAAAGGGTAATCAGAAACTACTTTGAGAAACTCTATGCCATTAAATATGAAAACCTGGAAGAAATGGATAAATTCTTGGACTCTTGTAATCTACCACGGTTGAATGAAGAGGATGTAGCATATCTAAACACACCCATCACTACTGAGAAAATTAAGACAGTAACCAAATATCTGCCCCAAAACAAAAATCCAGGCCCAGATGGATTTACTAATGAATTCTTTCAAATTTTTCAAGAGGAACTTCTACCAATCCTGGCAAGACTCTTTCATGAAATTGAAAAAACTGGAACACTTCCAAATAGCTTTTTTGAAGTCAACATCACCTAGATACCTAATCCAGATGGAGATGCTACCAAAAAAGAAAATTACAGACTAATATTGCTGATGAATACATATGCAAAGATCCTCAACAAAATCCTGGCAAATAGGATTCAATGCCTCGTTAAGAAGATCATCCACTACGATCAAGTAGGCTTCATCCCAGGAATGCAAAGTGGTTTAACATCCGTAAATCTATCAACATAATACACAACATCAACATTATACTGCTATTCTTACTTCAAAGTTTTCTCAAAAAATATTTTTTCAGGAAAAATACTCTTTAGAATTATAATTTCACTAATTTCAGAAGTTAGAATGATAATCACCTCAATAGCTATAGAAGATCTAAACTAATTTTTGGTGTGAATTCTGTAATGCTTCATAACATACCTATTCAATTTCCTTTTTTATTAGGATGTTCTCATTCTGATCTACTAACATTCTATATAGATGAATAGATAGGTATTAAGGATTCATTTTCATTACTTATATGAAAGCATCTCTACTTATACTTTTCTTAAAATGAAAAAGTTTCATAATTTTAGCTATAACATCAACTTTTCTATCATTTTTTCCTAATATTCCTTTCTTAAAAGAATAAGTTTTGGAGACTTCTTGAAATACTTTGCCTTTATTTAGGAGGGCTTAGAAATTTTTTTTGCAACTTTAAGCAATGGAAGCTCTATCCTTTAATAGTTCTTCGAAAGTTTTTAATAATCTAATAGAAAGTAAGATTTACAAAGATTATTACTAGCATTTTTTGGATGAAAACCATGGTCCATAAGTTATGCCTATAGAGACACCCAGAAATCAAATTGTATTCCTGCTAAGTAATAAATAAGAACCAAGGTGCTAAGAATGTACCATATAAATACTACCCTTACATTTGAAATTTATGTCTTCTATTTGAATTTCTCGGGGATCTTATCTTTTGATATCCCTTTCAAAAATACACACAGACATCCATGAACTGAGAGTCAGTGTAATTCCTTTCCATACAGAAGAAAAATTTAAAATGTATAAGTGGATAAAAATGTGTGGTCATTACATAATGGAATGCTATACAACTAAAAGTAAGAATAAAATCATGCGGGCCCTGAGAGATAGCAAAGCGGCATTTGCCTTGCAAGCAGCCGATCCAGGACCAAAGGTGGTTGGTTCGAATCCCGGTGTCCCATATGGTCCCCCGTGCCTGCCAGGAGCTATTTCTGAGCAGACAGCCAGGAGTAACCCCTGAGCAATGCCGGGTGTGGCCCCCCCCCAAAAAAAAGAATAAAATCATGCAATTTGTTACAAATTGTAAGGAACTATGTCTTTAAGCAAGGTAAGTCAGAAAAAAAGAAAGAATGATGAATTTTAGATCATTTCATTTACTATTTTGTTTCTCTGTGTAATTATTTATTATACAATGTTAATTTGTGAGTTAATATATTCTTACAATTCATTTTTGTGCTCAATACATTTTATCTATAATAGTGGTGGATATTATATATGGTGTTACTTTAAACTACAATTTTTTCACATTCTTTTTTTTAATTTTTGGTTTTTGAGTCACACCTGGCAGCACTCAGGATTACTCCTGTCTCTCTGCTCTGAAATCACTCCTGGCAAACTTGGGGGACCATATAGGATGCTGGGATTCAAACCACCTTCCTCCTGCATGTAAGGCAAATGCTCTACCTCCATGCTTTCCATGTCCATTTCACATTCTTTTATCCACTAAAGCATATAGAAAATCAAATTTCTTTATTTGGAGGTTTCACATCTATAGGAGCTTACTATCAAATTAATAAACCATTTAAAATTATTTAAAAAATGGAGTGAATTCTGATTATGTTTCTGCTTCTTTATACACATGATAAAGGTTGCTATACAACTTTCTGTCTCCCATTACCTAAGGAATATGGAATTGATATCCAGAACTCTGAGAGAGATATCTACCAGGATTTTAAAAGAACATGCCCTGATTCTAATATTAACTTTACTGAGTTTCTGCAACTATGTCATCATGTATGTGCACATAAATGTGTACCAACCTTTCTAGTAGAAAAAAATTAACCTCTACCATTAGGAATGCTTCTGTTTAATTACATATGAATGCATTGTTATTCCAACCCAAATTCTTTAAAATTTCACTTATATATACTCCATTGATTTTCACATTTTGTTCAATAGACTTCTTTAACTCTTGCTTCTTTTTCTTATAAAAATGTATGATCTTTGAGTATTAAGAAATACATGTGGAAAGGCACTTGTCTTGCATGCAGCTAAACCTGATCTATTCCCTTAATCACTTATGGTTCCAGAGGACAACCATCAGTGATCCTTGAGCACAGAGCCAGTCCTAAGTCATGAGAACTACTTGATATCACCTCCCAGAAACAACAACAAATTACAAATAGTTTGCAAAGTAATAGGCTCTATACCTCCAGGCAGATCAATAAAATATAATATATATACAAATCAATTTCCAGACCCTACTAATATCAAGATTAATAACCATTAGTGATAGGGGAGACATATAGAAGAAAGAAATTAAGATACTCCTCATGGATTTCATGTAGGGAAGCAGAGAAAAGACAGTCCCAGCACTCTGATAGATATTAGAACCCTTACAGATGAATGTGCAATTCTTTTGACTTTGAGAGGATAAGGGTCAGGTCCTCCTTGTGCAATTATCATCAATAATTTAATTGTTGAGTCTGTATTTCAGGGTGTACAAAACTTTCCAAAGCTATCAAAGGCATTCCAATGAAAAAAGACATCCTGAGCAAAGTCAAGAAGACCCAAGTAGTTTCAAATACAGGACATGTGTATTATAAAGATGTGAGTTGAGAACAAACCAAAGATGGAGTTTTTAATTTGAAATAAAGGTACTATCTAAAAATAGACAGCATGCAGTACATAGGCATAAGCAGATGAAAAATATTAAGCGCACACAAACAGAGTCACCAAATGGCCAAAGAAGGTATTTTTAAATTGTGCTTAAATGAAGTGAAATTAAATGCGTTTATATTTAAATCATGATATTGAGGAACATATTTAATTTCTGATTTGCTAAATGTCTACTTGGGCTTTAATTATCACATTTTTAAATTGTCCTGCTAAGCCCCTAGATAGAATAATGTGGATCCCTATATGTAATTATATCCCTCAATCCAAAGTTTGCAGATGTGATGAATTGGATGGCAAAAGTCAAAGAAACACCCCATTCCTCTATATTCTTTTTTCCATTGTTACAGTCAAGTGCTCCATTCTCTGTTGGAATTCTCTGCTTTTCTTTCCTCCCTCTCATCACAGTGATTGTACTGAGAACATATTTGAAAACAAAAGGTTGGGTTAGAATTCCAACAGATGTAATTAATGTCAAGTACTCCTGCAAGTGGCATTGCTTTCCCGCTGTCTCTTCCACCTGCTGCCTTTTCTGGCTGCTTTCTCAATGCTCTGTCCATCTGTTGAAAATATGAATCCAGTAATCATCATTTTGCATCCTGAGAGGCACCTGAACCCTCTTCTCTTCTTAAGTGAGTCCTCAGAGCACCACTTTATAGACACAATTAGTTAAGTGTTGTGATGCAGTGGATAGAAAGCATGTCAGCTCCTCACAGCACTTTCACTATCTCAAAATGTTTTTTTCATATTCAGAAGGTAGACTTCATTTCATGAAAGGAGAGAATCCCAAACCAATGTTCTGTTAATAAACAAAAAATAAGTTTCTTATCTCTCTAAAAATAGATGCATGTTTGTATAGATATGCATATGTGATACATTAATGTAAGTATTACGTATAATTCACATATTATATACAAAAAATATATTTTTAAATTCCCTACCCCTTGGGTAGAGATGTGAAGAGAGACAAGAATGAGAAGGGTAGAAACAATATTTTTGTTACAGTGTTTAACAGTGGGTGATAACACATCAGTCATATTAAATGCCCATGTTCATGTGAACATTTAGGTGGAGAGAAAAAGCTACAGTTGAGATTCTCCCAGCACCATTTCTGATCAAGTGTACTTCAAAGATGAATGATGACATTAAAACCTGAAATTACTGATAGGAAAAGGAAATAGAGTAGAAGAGTAACAAGAGGCTAAGTTTCAGTTTCTTAATGGCATTTTCTAGTGGTTGGTGGAGTACAAGCTGAATGACCAGTGATCTCAGCCCTATGCTCTTCAGAAAAATAATCAGAGAAATTAATTATATTCATAACTTAAAATAAATGCATTTTCCCCCAAAGAGTGTTCATATATCAGGGAAAATTCTCAGAGTTGCAATAATGTAAAAAAAAACATGCACATGTACACACATAAGCACACATACATGCCTCTGACAGTGAGGTTCCAATTAGCAGAATAGTCACTAAAGACTTTCTAATACACAGTAGCTTTAAAATAAAGGAAAGTAAAAACATATTTAAATTAAAATCAGCCCTCTGTTTTATATATTAACATTACAATTTTAAGATCACCTTGAGGCTGTTTTGTGTTTTACTAGCCATATATGGGCTTTTGGCCAAATAATTGAAACTATGATGTCTTGCATTTTTTGGTATTCTTAGCTTTTCCTAGATTTTTTTCCCCCAGAAAAGTTCACCATCTATAAATGGTCTTGGTTGAGTAACTCAGTCAATCTCATCCTTGGTTCAATTAACAAATCATTGAGCTTATAACACATCAATACTTTGTGCTACCTACAAATGGATTACAGAGATGGCCCTGTCCTGGTGAAGCCTAAATACTATGTTGTAAAATTCTTTGAAAATCTACCTGGCCATAAAGTTAATGAGGTTATTGAATAATTAACACTGGATTTTACATGTTGCCTAGGATACCTTCTCAAACTAGCTAAGGAAGGAACTAGTTAAAATTCAAATTTTTCTCTTTTCAGAGCTCAATGTGAAAAGTGAGGATTAAACTAAGAAGAATATGACAAGCAAATGAGCTCCAGAAAAATGATAAAGCAGGGATTCAAGAGATAATGAAAAGGCTACAGTGCTTACCTTGCAAAAATGAACTTGGTTTGATCCCTAGCATGTATGGTTTGCAAGCCACTAGTAGTGAGTTCAGTGCATCAAGCTAGGAATAAACCCTAAGCATTGTTAGATGTTGGCCCCAAACAACCCTTCCCCCCAAAAAAATAAGAAACAAAGAAAGCAGAAGAATGCACCTTCATTCCTGGGATTTTTCAGTCAGAATTCTCTGAGATGGATTGACAAAGTATTAACCAAGTGATATACTCAAATTTCACACCATTTGTTTAAAATGTTAAGTCACATGCAGAATCCAAATTATTCACCCCTGATCTCTAAGCTCTTATAGACCCTGGTCAAGAGTTGGCACTCTTCAGAGTCAAGAGCAGGAAGAATTGGTTGAGAAGACAGGATAGCTTGTCTATCCTATACTTAAATTCTTTCAATATTATATGATAGTGTTTCAGCACTTTTGTAAATTTAATCAGGAGCTAAAGAGATACAGAGAGTAGGGCATTTGCGTTGCATTCTGGTCAGTCCAGATTAGACTGCTGTATTCCATATGGTATACTAAGAACCACCAGTACAGCACCAGGAGTAAACCCTGAGCATAGATTATTGTGGCATTAAAGTAAAACTGTCTAATTGCTTCTAATTAGATTATGTTTCATTATAAACTGTCATCATAAGTTAGATGTGAAAAAAAATCCATTAAAAGATGACAAAACAAGTTATGATGTGAATTCAAAAAAAAAAAAAGGATGAGTCCATGTCTGATTGGAGAAATAAACAAATCCCCAGGTAAACTGTTTTTGAAATCTGTCAAAAGCTAGAAATTATTCTAATAGAAAGGAGAATATATTTTCAAATGCAGGCAACAAAATAACAAAGAAAAATAACAAAGTGGCTATTATGCAGAATTTTGGAAATACATTAATTTAAATTAGCTAAATAACAGGGAATGAGTGAATGAAGGAGAAAACAAGTTAAAATTCAAAGGAAAGAACATTAATTACTAAACCTTAAATAATTGATCTGGATATAGGCAAAAGTTTGGCATCAACATGATTTTCTTTAGTTGTTTTGGGGTGGGACCACGCACTTCCTGCTCACGGTTTAATCCTGGCTCTGTGCGCAGGCAACATTTCTGGCTTCATGATGATCAAATTGTGATCAGTCTCATGCATGGCAAGTTATTTATCTTATAGTATCTCTCAATTAACCCATTTCAGGTTTTTAATCATAAAGGGTTTAATAAAATATAATAACCGATACTAGATGTCCCATTCTAATGTCTGAATGCCTGATCTTAAACCATCAAACTCTGTAAGAATATTCCATTAGAGTAAAAATTAAAAGACACCTATTGGGGTCTGACAGATGGCGTAAGCGGAATAGCATCTGCCTTGCCCACGCTAGCCTACGATGGATCAGGGTTCCATCCCCTGCCCGTTTCATATGATTCCCCCAAGCCAAGAGCAATTTCTGGGCGCATAGCTAGGAGTAACCCCTGAGCATCACCGGGTGTGCCCACCCCCCAAAAAAGACACCTATTACTGACAGATTTATTGTATTTATTTATTCATTTTGGTGTTGGGGTCACACCCAGTGGTGCAATAGTAGGGCATTTGCCTTGCAGGCGGCTGATCTAGGATGAACTTTGGTTCTATCCCAAGAGTCCCATATGGTCTCCCAAGCCAGTAGCAAATTCTGAGCGCATAGCCAGGAGTAACCCCAAAGTGTCACTGGGTGTGGCCCAAAAACCAAAAAAAGAAATTACTTCTGGCAGGCTTGAGGATCAGATGAGATATTGGGAATCAAACCGGGGACCATCCCAGTGGGCAGCATGCAAGGTAAATGCCTTATTGCTGTGCTATCACTCCAGCACCAATCTTTTATATTTTAACAAAATCAAATGTTCATACTGTAGTCTGTAAAATCAACAAATACTGTGAAATCACCCTATGTACCATATTTCGAACCCCAGGTGGAAGTTAGTCACGAAGACTTAATAAACCAAGTCTGTAAGGAAAGAATCATGGAGTCCTATTGGCTACTTGCCTTGTGGTCTCTCTGAGAGTGCCAAGCAACAATCAAAATCCATTTATTTCTTAATGCAGGGGTGGGGTGGAGTGAGTGAGTGACAAAGGTACCTAACTCAAACTACTCCAGTCTAGGTGGACTTTTGCCTATGAAATTGATAGGTGAAAAGGAAAGAGAAAGTTGAGGGAACACCTTTGTTTTGGATTAATAGCTGGGTGTCATCTACCAATAGTCTTGATTTTCAGTATTTCTGTTTAAGATATTCCTAAACTTATAATTATAGAAGTATCCAGTGTAAGAAGATGAAAGAACAATCATTATCAAGAAACCCAGATGGCAAGGGTGTGCTGGTATATTGCTAAGGTGGGAAATGTTCACACTTCAAATCTTGAATAAATTGCAAGTTTTGCAGATGCTCTATGTAGAAAGATTGAGAATATATAACATGATCTGTTAAAATACAATAAAATTGGATGAGAGGAAAAGCCTGGGCGGTACATTTAAGTAAGAACATAAGGTTAGCTAAAAACTACAAGTTTAGTAATAAGTAAGAGTTGAAGACATGAACAAAAAGAATTACAATAACCTAGAACAAATAACTCAAACACACAACTTGATCTGATAGGTAAGTAATGGAAGCAGAGTTTATTCAAGGGTCACTGTGAGCTGGCATGCTTTCAGTACCAGAAGCTATAAACTGAGTTATCAAGTGGGTTAACTTAAGTAGATAATACTGGATGAAAGTGGTTGTGGAGAAATGGCTAGAAATCCATTTAGGAATTAATATTATTATTATTTAAACTGTTAATTACTTATTGAACCCTTATGCATCCCTTCTATGGTGGCGTGCCCTTTTTGTACTGAAATGAGGAAACAGACAGGATATAGAGATGAGCTGGAACTCAGGTCTTCATGACAGAGCACACTTTTTAACAGCATTTTTCTACATTTGAATGGAGATAATTATGATTTACCTGAAAGACATCACTGGGCATTCATACAGCCTTATAAAGCAATCCAAGTTAATAACACTGGCAATTGACATTAATTAAATTGAGTAAAACTAGAGGATTTCTAATAAAAGGCAACAGAAAATCAAGAGATGACTGGGCAGTTATATAAGAATAAGAAAACAGGCTCATTTGCTACATTTTAAGCTACTGAACAAAGAAGGTAGGACTTGAAAGCAGAGATGATTTTCAAATAAATAAAACAAAATTGATGTAAGTAATTTCTATTTCACACCACAATGCATTCCTGAAAATCACACCATAAAACAGCTTGTATTTCCCTGTAGGAGTAATTTTGTAATTGGCTATTATGTTCTGAACAAGGATTCGTTTTTCCAATAAATCAAAGATATGATCAACAATATGCCATAAAGGCAAAGATAGAACAATGTTCGGCCTGTATAATAGTTTAAATATCATCATTATATTCCAGGATTATAAAATGGGCATAAAGAACTATACAAGTTGATTATACAAAGAATACAAATGCACTATGTATTGTTTGCTCAGTCTACACATATTACAATTTTGCTGTGTCATAAATTGCCCTAACTAAAAATGCTTACATGAGCTATAATATGCATAGTTTAAATAATTAATCAAAATACTGAATCCAGTCAAACTATTTCAAAAAGCTAATACTGAAACTAGTGGTAGTTTATTATAAGGGATGAGCTCTGATATCAATGGTACTTTGCTGTATGTATAAGCCTCAGAACTTGTATAGCATCAGTCAAGACACTACTTTCCCAATTTTTACAATGCCTCTCTTAAAGAAACAGGTCACACATTATCACAATTTTTATAAACAATAATGAAATAATTGGTCTGAAAATATAGTGCAGAATTTGCCTTCTGCATTCTGATCCAGGTTCAAGCTCAAGCATCCTATATGGTCACCTGAGCACTGCAGCAGTAATTTCTGAGTACAGTCAGGAGAATTCCTGACCATATTTAGATGTGGTCACAAAACAAAAACAAAAGTAAATAACTATAGATTGATATAGGTAAATAAAGGGGTAACCAAAGCATGTCAGCCAGTAAATAAAAGAATGGAAATTAAGAAGAAAAAATAAAAATATAAAAGATGCATTCATGTTTATACAAAACACATAGCATTAGCAAACCATTATGCCTAAAAATGAAAAAGCTGAACATAAGGTTTTGTAGGAATTAGGAGAAAATATAATATATGCACTCTCCCAAATTCACTATCAATTAAGTAACATTTTAATCAATAATTTGATTAAAATAAATATTTATATTAAATTATAATAATAAAGATATTCATTAATTTTTATCACAAAGTTTTTTACAATTATAATTTAAGATGAGCATAAAGACAGATACAACTTATCATTACACAAATATAGGTTTGAAAATAGTAACCAAGTAGTTTGAACTGGTTATTCTTTTATTTATTTTAAAAAAGATTTGAAAGTGAACAATACATTTGTATTTGTTTCCACAAATAAATTACATCTTAAGTTATTTTAAGATAAATTATAAGTGGTGAAGTACCACTTATAAGTACAGAAATAAATTTTTGTCATTTTGGTTTCTTAATGATCCAGTAAAAAGTGAATAAACAATATGTAACAATAAATAAGCTCTTGAGTAAAAGTATATAATAAACTGCTTTTTAAATTTTTCTTTTCCTCTCTTATTTAAGTATTAGTTTGGTAACAATCTTATCAGCATGCACTATGATTCAAATATGATTTAAACTTCTATGTTATTCTCTGATCATGTATTTTCACAATAATAAATATCTAGACACCAAGTATTTTTTTGAATAATGCTGGTCAAGTAATGGCATTTTCAAACTATGTTCATTTTAACTAAAGTATACATATGTTTTAGAAATATAATAGTGCTTAAAATCAGGTTACTTATATTCACATTTCATTTTTTTGGCCAATTTCTGAAAAAATATAATTAATAAGAAAAAAGATTTGCTGGCTATGAATACTGATTACACACTCACATATAAACACACACTCACAACCCAAAAGCATATTTATGCTTTTACAAGTATTACTTAAGTCAGAAAGCTTGTCTAAGAGAAAGGTGCCTCACATGCATGTGTTGAGCTTATTTCAAACTCTGGAACCACATACATTTTTCTGAGTAAAGCCAAGTATAGAATCAGTTTAAGCCCTAACCAAGATAGATACTATTACTCAGTTTTAATTATATCCTTCACCATAAAATTTATTTTTACCAAATCTTACCTTGCCCTGATGAACAGTGTATAGCCTAAAATTTCATTTCAATGTTACTTTGTTCATTTGTTTCATTTATGATTAACATATCAGTGAAACATGGTATATTTAAGATTTATTTAACATTGCATAATATTTTCTTGGTTTATCTATGCTGTTGCAAATGACAAAATTTCTTTTTTAACAATATAATTGAGTAGAATTACACTGTGTATATTTACCATGGTTTAATTTCCCAATCATTTATTTATCAGCAGTCAGTTTTCAATTCTTTTTTTTTTTTTTTTTTGGTTTTTCGGGCCACACCCGTTAGATGCTCAGGGGTTACTCCTGGCTACGCACTCAGAAATTGCCCCTGGCTTGGGGGGACCTAATGGGACGCCGGGGGATCGAACCGTGGTCCTTTCCTTGGCTAGTGCTTGCAAGGCAGACACCTTACCTGTAGCGCCACCTCGCCGGCCCCCAGTTTTTAATTCTTAAATACTGTAAATAATATTTAAATGATAATGAGGGTATGTTTCTTTGAAGTAGTGAGATAGCCAAAAACATGAAATTTCTATTTTCAATATTTTGAAAGATGTTTATAATATTATTTTATCAATAATTATTATTATATAATCTATTATTATCAATAATATTATCAATATTTTATCAATTATTACTCTGCCTGAATATATTTCTATCAAACACATCAAAGTGTTGCTATCTCTCAAAGCCTCTCCAACACTTGTTGCTTTTCTTTATATCTGTCACAGATATAAAATGATATCTTATTAGAAAGTATCATTCCCCTAGTAGCAAGAAATAATGAGCAACTTTTCATGTGCCTTTTGGTTTATTGAATATATTTTTTGGAGAGGCACCTATGTGTATTCTCTACTCATGTTTTTAATTGATTTGTATGCTTTCTTTTGTTGAGGTTTTTGAGTTTTTTATATAGTTTGCTGATCTTTGAATTCAGTATAACTTGAAGTTGAAGTCCTTCTTACAACAGCTTGCCTTTTCATTTTGATGCTAATTTCTTCCACATTATTGTAGTCTCACTAGTTTATACTTTTTTCCCCCTTTGGAGTTACATACCCAAAGACATACCTGGTGGGGACACTAAAGAACATGTTGGCTATATTTTGTTTTGTTTCAAAGAAATTACAAGAATGAATATGTGGAATGGAGAAGCTGTTTTATGGGTGGGACATTCCTTTTAATGTTCTGCCAGAGATGCAGGTCTAATGAATGGAGACTAGGCCTATAATACAGTGCTTCTCTGTCCTAGGGTGCTCAGAGGTCACAAAGGCCACACTTGACAGTGCATGGGAGGTCATGTGTGCTAGGAATTAAACTCATACATCCTTATACATCCTAGATTTGTTATCTACCACTTGAGATATCTCTCTGTCCTTCATTTCTAATTTTTCTATAGTATTCTATTTCTGTATTTAATTCATTTTGAAACATTTTATGAGCATTGTGTTAAATAACAATTCAACTGAATTATTTTCATGACAACCCAGTTTTCCTACTTAAATATGAATGGTTCCTTTGCATACTCCAACCTTCTTTGTCATAAGTCATTTGTATTCATATGGGTTTATTTCTGGGCTCACAATTTGTTCCACTGATATGTCTATTTTTATTACAAAGTCATACTTGTTTTGATTACTATTGCTTGCAAGTATAGTTCAAATTCAGTGAAGATGTTATCTCCTTTTTTGTTCCTTTTTCTTGAGAATTATTTTGGACAACTGTTATTGTTTTTTTGAAATTCTGAATATAAAACACATGTGCTATGATTCAATGTAATTTATTCTAAGGATGTTCAAATGAATCACCATGCATTAATCAAGTAGCATAATAAATTATATCTTTGGAAAAAATATACTTTATCAAGAGACAAACATTTGACAAGATACAACATTCATTTTTATAAATTAATTTAGTTAAGCACCATGGTTACAAATTGGTAATAATTAAGTTTCAATTAAACAATGTACACTATCCTTAAGTAGTGAGCATTTCCCTTCACAAATGTCCCAAATTTTCCTTCCTGCTCCCACCTGCCTGCCTCTGAATAGAAAATTTACTTCTCATTCTCTCTCTTCTTTTTAACACTGTAGTTTGCACAACTGATTATTAATGAAAGGGTACCATGTCA
Source organism: Suncus etruscus (assembly GCF_024139225.1). Taxonomy (NCBI): domain Eukaryota; kingdom Metazoa; phylum Chordata; class Mammalia; order Eulipotyphla; family Soricidae; genus Suncus; species Suncus etruscus. Next base: position 94,415,086 of record NC_064851.1, on the reverse strand, counting down.
CTTTATTCCCTTTCAGCATCCATTTTTTGTCCAGAGTGATCAGTTTCAACTATCACTGTCATAGAAGACCCTTCTCTACTTTAACTGAAATCCTGGCTCTTTGATGCAAGCTTCCTGGTATGGACTGTTCCTGTTAATCTCTACTATTTCTGGATATTATTACCATAATACTTTTATTTTTCTTATATCTCACAAAAGAGTGAGAGTATTATATGTTTATCCCCCTCTCTCTGACTAATTTAACTCAGCACAGTAGTGTTTATACTCATCTATCAACATCTATTGTTGATATTATAAAATGATCTTGAAAAATGTGGGATTAAAAGAACATATTATAACATACCAAAGTTCATATATAATAAACCCAGAGTGAACATGATACTCAGTGGTCTAATAATGGAAAGAGATCTCTCTATAGTTGGACGGCAAAGTAGGTTATCCATCTTCACCAACTTATTTCAATAAAGTAAGGAAGTCTTATCCCTGGCAATTATGCAAAAGATTAATATAATAATTGTTCAAATTGGAAAGACCTAACACTGTTACTCTTTGAAAGTAACTATATTGCACTCAGAAAATCCCCAAATTAAAATAAAATTCCAGTATAAATAATGAATAAATCCAACAAAGTCACATGCTACAAAATGAATTTAATAAAATATTTTCTATACAAAAATAAACAAAAATATACTTTAAAAAACTCTCAATGTATAATTGCATCAAAAATTAAAATTATACAATAAATTTAACCAAGATTATGAGTTATCTAAATAGAATAAGATTTTATTTTATATAAACAGAATAAATAAAAATATACTACATATTGTAATATGAGAATTAACATTTTTAAAAATAGTTTTAACAATAGTATCAAGAGCACATGCAATCATATTCCTAACAGCATTTTATCAAATCTTTTTAAAACGTGTTATTTTTAAATTTTAAGATAACATGATTTTCAATAATGTCAAAAGGTCTCAAGGATACAATATTATTTTTTAAAATAATTCGTTTTTATAAATATTATTTTATTTCTACTAGTCAAGTAAAAAATATATGGTGTACACTCTGGGAATATAGTGGAGGGAGGTTGACACTGGTGGTGGGATTGGATCTGATATATTGATACAATATTCTAATATTCTACCCTCCATCATTACCCTTTCAACTCTCCCCAAATTCCTCCATCATAGTAAGCTCAGTATCTTTGTTTATTTGCTATTCCATTTCCATGCTTCCTTCGAACTCACATCTGATTGTATCATTCTGTCTGTCTCTTTTTAGTTAACTTTATTAATCATGATATTCTCCAGATCAATTTACACAGACACAAATTCCATTGCATCATCTTTTTTTATATCCTAAATTTTCAATCTTTTATTTTTATTTTTTAGCAAATACATGTTAATATTTTCATTCAACATCGGTGTTATTTGCAGAAATTTAAGAAATGTCTACCTGTTTGGACAATTTTTTTGGATTTTGGACATGTATGTCAGTTTGCAGTAAAAAGATCACAAATGCATTTCTTTGGGGTGATACTAGCGTAAAAGGATAGTACAGAATCTATGGCATGTGCTGATAGTGACCCCTGAGCACAGAGTCAGGAATATAACTGAACACCAGCAGGTTTACTGCCAAATGTCCCTGTTCCCCAAATTTGTTTCTTTTTGAAACAGATGATCTTGTTGAAATTTTACTTTAGGAGAGGACAACTTTTTTAAGATTAGTTCTCATATTCCCTATGTATATTTAGGATAATATAGAAAGGATAAACAAGACATTGAGATACCTTAAAAGTTAATTGTAATAAAGAGGATAGTTTACTACCATAATCATTGTGCCTCGTAAATAATGTAGAATAAAGATGAAACTTCAGATGCCTCATACCAAAACATTAAGAGTGTATAATGAAAAAACATACAGGAGAAAACATTTAAAGATAATAAAAATTTATCAATCATTGACCTCGTAAAATAAATTGCCATTTCACAAACAATAAGTAGCAGTGATCGTTGTTAGTTCAAACCATCATCTTTTCACAATATTAGCCCCAAAATAATGCACCAATATTGTTAATATCACATCAAGTAATATGGCCCAAGTGCTGACATATGAATTATATTTGGGTTTGAGTTAAGCTTAGCTTTGTGTTTATAAACATTTCAAAAATACTTATAAATGAAATTGGAAGAAAGGAAAGTGCATTATGCTGAAAAATACCAATAATAATATGCTGGTAACTGAGCTCTGATTGTTCACATTTCTTCTGAAGTGTTTTCTAGTTGTGAGTACATGAGCTTTAAATTACTTTGATTTAAACCATCCAAAAGTACATAATGAATCAGAATACAAGCTGTATTTAATAAGAAAGGCTTTGTGTACAATTTTAAGACACTTTTGTAGTTACAGAAAATGAAACATAGGAGGAAACTTAGTATGTTTATGGAAACTTTAGTATATTATTTTGCTGATGCCTTTTGTTTTTTACTTGGATGTCACTTCCAGATTTGCAATTGCTAGTTTACATCTTGGAACCCTGAGTGTGACAGCACCAATTTCCAGCTAAATACCTGATGAAGCAGAAGGACATGCACATACCTCCTGCTTGTACCTACCTGCTACAGCTTGTGCCTCTTACACCATCAGTGCAGTGCCTGGAAGATAGCCAAGCTGCTTAATGTCACTTACAACAATGTTTGTTTCCTTTTAAGATATGAACTGAAGTTGATGACACATCTCTGTCTTGACTCCAAAAGGCTTGGCATTATCACCTCATTTAGTACTTCCTAAACTGGATCAACAAAAGCTATCTTAACTAACTTCCTTTCTGCCTACTGCTGAGTCCAAACTTTTTACTCATGTAAAAAAAGGGTGATTAGGGAATGTTTTACATTTGTAAAGCCTGGTATCCAGTGAGTTCTCTCAGCATACAGGGTTTTCTTTTGTAAGCTGGAATGCAGCTTCAATCTAACCAATACTCATGCCCCAAACCTATGGCCTGGTGATAGGATCAGATCAGATCACATGGAGAGTTCAGGGTAGAGAGGAATAGATCTACTCAAAATATACTCAAAATATAGCTTTAAGAGTCAGAAAAAAAAAAAAAGAAAGAAAGAAAAAGAAAAAAAAAAGAGTCAGGAGTTAGGGCTAAGGTGATAAAACTGTGGACAGGGTATTTGTCTGCAATGCAATCACCCCTGGTTTGATCACTCTACTACATAAGTTCATCTGAGCCATGCCAGGAGTAATCACTTATCAGAGACAGGAATAAGATCTGAGCACCACTAGATGTGACCCAAAAACCAGGAAAAAAGAGAAAAAAAAAAAAAAGAATTGGGATGTAATCCTGAGCATAGCCAAGTGTACCCTCCTAACAAAACAAAACAAAACAAAACAAAACAAAACAAAACAGAAGATTAGCTAAAGTCTTTTAATTCAGTGACAAAGACACTATTTTTTGGTCTTTTTCTTTTTTTTTTTTTTCCAGAAATGGGTTAAGAAAATTTGCATCAGATACAGCTGAGTACTGCAAAAAAATATTTTTCTGGATAAAAGATTACATTTTCCCAGAAAAAGTTCTCAGAGTTTTCTAGATTTCAGATACAGCAGAATTCAAAAGGTCCTATAAGTTAAAAACTATGTTTCCCAGTTATTGGAATGATGAACCTAAAATCTCTCCTTCTAACCTTTAAGGTTAGACAATGTTTGAAATAACAATAGTTATCATTAAGGTCAGGATACAGACAGCAGTATCCTGTCTGCTCCTAAATTTATAACTAGTATCAAAATTGCACTCCTCAAATAATACATACTATATTTTCCTTCTACAGTTAATCAAACTAATCATAACAGCATCATTATCTTATCTGATAATCTAAACAATCAGAAGAGACTTGTTTTTACTGAAAAGAATCATGTAAGCTGAATATAAGAAAAAAATATTGATGGCAATGCATATTGTTCATTTTTCTTACATTTAGTCTCTGTATTCATATTATTTTAAGAAATAAAATGAGTTTTTCTTTCTATTTTTCAGATTTCATCAGTGCTCTTTACTTCAATAACCAAAAGTTTAAAAAAGTGAATGTATCTTTGGGACCAGAGAGATAGCACAGCATAAGGAATTTGCCTTGCTTGTGGCTGATCCAGGAAGGAGCTGGATTTGACTTAAATATCCCAGATGGTACCCAGAACCTGCCAGGAGCAATTTCTGAGAAAAGAGTCAGGAGTAACTCCTGAGTGCCTCCAGGTGTGGCCCCAAAACAAAACAAAAAAAGTGGTTTATCCACATGAAAAATTCCCTGCATTATTAAATTCTGTGGGCCCGGAGAGATAGCACAGCGGCATTTGCCTTGTAAGCAGCAGATCCAGGAACAAAGGTGGTTGGTTTGAATACCGGTGTCCCATATGGTCTCCTGTGCCTGCCAGGAGCTATTTCTGAGCAGACATCCAGGAGTGAACCCTGAGCAAAGCTGGGTGTACCCCCGCAAAAAAGAATTCTGTATATATGACCAAGAAAGTGAAGTATATTAGCAATAGATAGTTCTGCATAGCAGTCAAATAGAGCATATTACTTATATTCAAAATAGTCTTTATTATGGAATTTAATACAAGAATTAAAATGGTCTCATTATTATATGTAACTGCTGTATTTATATAACTGAACTATGCTTGAGATGGGAGAGGAATCTTATTTTATTTTCAGTTTTTAGCATCTCTTTGAATAAGCTTATACCATAGACTCCAACAATTCATATAATTAATTAATGTTACTTTTAAAATCTTTGTGGGGAAGGACAGGAGCTATAATTACAGAGGAAGGATGCTTTCCTTCCCATCAGCCAAATTGAGTTTGATCCCCTGTGTTCTATATGGTTCCTCGAGTAGCCCCAGGCGTAATACTGAGAAAAGAGTCAGTTCTGAGACCACTGGTGTGACTCAAAACAAAACGCAAAAACGTTTCTCGAGGGGCCGGAGCAATGGCTCAACGGTAGGGTAGAGAAGATTAGAAAAGATATGAAAAATATATTATCTAACAAAGACCACAAAATGAGAGAATGATTCCAGCGATCTTGGCTCAACCTTTAGGAGGTGGTTCTTGGGCCAAGGCAGTAAAAGGGAGTGGGTGCAAGTAATTAACATTTCAGCCACTCATGCCTATTATTTTCTGTCTATAGATAAAATAATTATATAATGCTAAAACATAAATGAAGTTCATTACTGTGTCTTGAATTAAAGTTTCTAAAATCACAGAATCTAAATAATTTCTTGATTGTATACAGAGGCATAAAAAAAGAATAACAGAAGAGCATTCAAGAGAAACAAACACAAATAAATTTATTCACAGTGATATTAAAAATGGTATAAATATTCATTTTCCAAAGTTTTTTACAGCATATATTTCCAGAAAAACATTCAGATATGTGTATGCAATCTAAACTAAGAGGGCCACGCAGCATAACCAATTTAACTTTGATGCACATTAGCTATATATTTCCTAGACCACTCTGACCTTGGAGTTAAAGGGTTAGCATAAGATAATTATGTAACCATTTAGTATTTTTTACATAATCTCTGTGTCCTGACCCTAAGGTTCTCTGATCTGGATGAAGTTGATTTCCACAGTCTGAAACTTCATCCTTTTCATCAGAGCAGGAAATAAACTAGGAGAGACCAATTATACAGCATCTTAGTAAAGACTCTATCAGAAAAGGTCAGAGTTCCTGGGTATAATAATATCTAGAACTGTTGAAATTGGCAAATAAATGATTACTTTGCAATTGAAATGTAGCATCATCAACAGCTTTGACATCAGTGAAGCTATTTTACTTACACTTTACCAAATGTCAAGGAAGCAGAAAGAAACAGGCTATCAGTAGAGATTTCTAAGAATCTAAACAATTTGAATCGAAGAATTTAAATGTTTTAATCTATCAGAGTTAACAGTTCTTTAGAAAATTTAGCATTTCATGTAGGTTTTCCAAATTTCATCTGTTTTACCTTTGCCCAATAGGCTATGATATAGCCACAAACATAACGTGACATAGTTAATTTTGGGGCAAATGGTCTGAAAATTGTAACAAGTTTTATGTTCCTTAAGGGAACTATTCTGTAAAGTTTCCACTGTAATAATTTCATTGACACTTTGAGAGTAATGAAACTTCATATAAAACAAGCTTTAAAAAGCATTAAAGTATTCATTTTAACTTGAAACTTAAATAACTAAAATGTTTATTAAACTTGAAACTTAAATAACTAAAATGTTTATTAAAATATCTGAACAAATAATTTAATAATATTTATACAGACATATAAAAGAGAAAATATAGGGCCAAAAAGACAATAGAGGGATTAAGTGCTTGCCTTGCGCATGACCAATCTGGATTTGATCCCTAAACACTGCCAAAAGGAACACTTGAGCACAAAGCTAAAAGTAAAACAGCAATAGATGTGCCCTCCCACAATAAGCCAGAAAAGAAAGACAACCAATGTAACTTTAGGAAAGTACTGAAGGCACTTTGAAATTGTAAAGAATATCTTGTAAAAATATTATAAAAATTCCAAGTGAATTTGTTTACATTTCCCTATTTGCTCCCTCAATTTCTCATTGATTTATGAAAATATTGCACACTGTTGTACAGTTGATAATCCTCACTTTCTATTATGCAAATAAACCACACACATGGTTACAAAGCTAAAATAAATTAATCAAACACGTGGCTAAAGAGCTAAAATAACTATTACTAAATATCTATGTACTCTCATGCCACAATAAGAATTGAATGAACTTGATATTGACATAAGGAAAATATGCAGTATAAGAAAATGTTATGGTATCAGGAAGCAATGCTACCATAAATTACATTCTTATACTTTATGGGTAGAAATTATGCTGAAGTTTCAGTCATTCACTGTGGGTTTCTTTATGACTAACCAACAGAAATCTGGGTTAAAAGCTCTAAATGAGGTTTACTCTCACTTAGATTATGTGATTAAAATTTACACTTTGACACAATTTATTAATAAACTCTGAGAGTTAGTTGCTATGTAGAAACAGTTTTCTTGCCAATATAACTCATGTGGATACAAGTCATACAGATTTAATTCTTGAAGCACAAGGAAAGAAGGAAGAAAGTGAATTGTATGTACCAAGTGTTGAAGTGATAGCTGAGCTGTTGCCAAGCTGGTCTTAGTAATGCAAGCACATGTGGGGAACAGCTGCAGAAACCAAGTGGTTGATGCTCATAGTTATATCATCATTGGAGAAGATGTTGGCAGATCAGATTTAACACCAACAGGATTATGTAGACCATTTGAGCTTTTATGGTCAAACTACGTAAGACTTACATTTTGATATACTTTTGAATATTAATATCAGTCACAAATACACTGAAATAAAGAAATAAATGTAATGCTCATATTAAAATTCTCAACACACCATTTTTCAAAAAACACTAGTTATTAATATTAATATATTGTTTGATACACAGGAGCTACTTAGACCAATTTTAATATGTGAGAGTGCCCAGTAAACCCAGTAACAATGAACTGTAGAAAACTAAAAGATATACACTTATTAGTTTTAGGATATTAAACAAATATTTAAGATAAGTATTATGGCATTTATAAATACAATGCCTAAAATTTAGTATTCACAGTCATTAGAGAAAGAGATTCTAAAAAAGTGCAATATATCTTAAACTATCATAATTTCATTAGATCTTTTTGGGGGTATGAAATTGCTCTTTAAAAATTATAGATCATTCCAGGCCAGGGAACTATCTACATTGATTCTGAATGGTTTCTCATTACTGGTGCTTTTTCTCCATATACTAAGGCCTGCACTCCTGCTTTTTCCCTGCACATATCAAGTCTAGATCTATCAAGTAAACTGCAGTATCTAAAGGTGTCCAGTCTGAACACAGTTGTGTGTGAGTTGATAGAAGGGTGGGAGGCCTTTTATTTTGCTGTTGTATTGGTCACACCAGGCAGTCCTCAAGGGTTATTTCTGGCTGTGTGTTCAGTAATTACTCTTGGTGGTATTTGCAGGACCTTTGGAATGTCAGGGATCAAACTTGTGTTGGCTGCTTGCAAGGTAAATGCTCTGCTTGCTGTACTATTGCTCTGGGAGGTGGGAAGGAGAGGGCTTTTCTTGTCCAGTGTGTAGCTCCACATTGCATCCTGAGCTGTATCAATGCATTTCAAGCCCTCTGTTATCTTAAACTTGAATAAGTGGAATGGAAAATGAATGGCTGAATACAAATCTTGTTTAATAAAAGAAACATTTTAGACCTCTGACTTTGGTGTTCTTGTGACCAGAAATTTGAAGAAATTTCATTCTTGCTTATATAAGTTAGCCTATAGTTAAATTATTTTGGCTTTATTATATGCCATTTCACTTGATGTCATAATTTTCTGGGTACTTATCTGCAAAGTTGAAAGCTTACTGTAACTGCTTTCTCAAATATATACAGTTATACTTAATTAGGAGAAAATAAGAAAGGAAGAAAAAATGGATTTTGATGGAAAACCTATATTATTTTAAGTGTTAATAACAACTTTAATTTATCAATAACCATAATTTTACCAATATATTATAACTAAAATTTCAAAAATTTGTATATAAAACTTTAATTTTCATAAAAAATTTACAGATAGCTACATGTGTCCATGCATATGCATGATTTGAGTTTCTGACATACTGTTGACATTGATTTTAATCCCTCTATGTTAAAGTGGCAGAAATTTAAGATGAACTACAGCAAGGGAAAGGAAATGCAATTTAATCTATATGTATGTCCAAATGTTTTTTAGTAAAAATGTTCTAAAGTGAATAGAAAGTAATGCTAAGAAAATACCAGTTTTTATATTATATTCACATAAACAGTCTTATTAATAACTGCACTTTCTCTACTTCCTTTAATAAAAAAGTGAACAAATTTCTATTTATCTCTTTAATAAGAAAAGAGCTTCACTTATTAAGCTTACTTCCAAGACTCAAATCATTATGAAGTTATATTTGACTGATTAAAGAGAAAGTAGAGATATGTTTCTTTATATGATACTAATAAAAGTTGGATGCAGACTGAGCTATACTTTTCTAATATCATGAAAGGAAATCCTTAATAAGGCTAAATGACTTGATGAAAAGTTAGTAAATTTTCCAAACTACCTGCTATTTGCAGCAGCACAAGGAAAAAAGCAGACACTAGAGGGATGCCCATTTATTAACAAAAAGAGGAGCTGGAACTCAAGGAAAAAATAGTTAGGTTTATACTTTGTAAGGAGTAAGAGTTTAGAGTTAATAAAGAGCTACAGTGAGAATACCATAATATTCACTATGTGATTATAGAATTTATCACTTGGAAGAATTATTTAATTCTAAATATTATAGACTGAAGTTAAGTGGGAATGAAAGTTTATGATAAGTGATAATCTGCTGCTAGCAGAAAATTGTGGAAGAGAGGTAACCCCTAAGCTAAAATATCATGAGATTCAAGGCTTGGAAAAGAAGTATTTGGGACCATTTATTTTACTTGTAGTCTAGTAAACCCTGAAAAAGCATGGAGTTATTGAAAAGGATTATGGCACAAACTTCAAGGATTCCCTTTGGAATTAATTAGAGCCTACAAATATTTATCAAGGGAGTCACTCAAATATATTTGACAGGTAACTACATTAGGTGACTCCTATAGTACAAGCCTGTCAACAGGGTTTTGTTCATATTTGTTTTTTTCTAACTAATCTTGCATCATCAATCATTCCATTGTATTAAAATATTGTCAAGCTAAAGTGATTTGCCCTCTGTAAAACATGTCCAGATTATTCTTCCAATTACTTTGTTCAATGAAAACCTGTAACAATGAATTAATCCATAATGCTGACTAAAATGACACACTAAAATGTAATTTCCAATATATGGGAGATAAAGTCATAATGATTTTTTTATGTATAAAAGTACTGGTGTTAGAGTAGCTACTATTATCTGATATGTTTCATATGCTAGTTCCTAAAATCTTCACAACCTCCCAAGAAACTGGCTTTGTTTACAATTTACAAACTAAGGATTAAAGTTATGTTTTAAAACAAATTCAGACTTGAGCAAAAATTTATCAAAAAGATTGAAATCATAATATCATAAACCCATTTATAATTTATTTGCAACATTATTTCAATAGCCACGCTACATAAATGATCTAATTTCTTTACATAGGCTGAATGAATAAAATTACATAGAAAATATATAACACGATAGTGCTCAGTCATGAGAAATGAATTGTAGCAAATTTAACATCATAAGTGTAGTACTGAATCATACTATTATTACATGTAATAAAAAATACAAATTCCCAGAAATTATAGAGTGGTGATTACCATGGGTAGAGTATTAGGGGAAATGGAGAGTACTTATTATAGAATATACATTTCCAGTTCAAATATAAAAAAAGTTCTGGACATCTAGTGTATATCAAGCATTTATAGTCTACTATACTACCAGATATTTGTTTTGTTTTATTGTAAATAACAGTTGGATTCAGGGGCTACTACTCTTACGGTGCTGTGGATTTAATTCCAATAGTATTTGATGGACCGTGAGGGCAAAGAAATGTGCTCAGGGCTATGCATACAAAACATGTACTCCACCCCTGTGAGCTATCGCCTTGCCCCAAAGATATGTTTCTATTTTTTTAATGGAGTTATCTGATTTTAATTACATGCACCCTGATAATTTCATGATAACTTGCATAGAAGATGCTGGGATGCTTTATGTACCAGAATGTAAGTTCTAGCACTGACATTAGAATAATGAGAGCGATTCTAGGATAAGAATGACTCTTGCTGAGAAATTTCATGGATTGGATCCAAGTATTTTCCTGGATTCTCATAGAGCCACTCTATGTTTCTGTTTTCAATTGGAATCTAAACAACTCTCATTGATCCTGAAATTTCATCTTCTAAATTCATATATCACAAAAATGGCTTTCTTAAATGAAAGATGTGACTAATTCTTTGAAAGGATAAAGGTATTTATTCCATGGAGGCAATAACTTCACAATATATAAATATATAAAAATCAATACATATGTCTCAAATTATACAGTAAATTATGTTCAATTAATCTTAATAAAGGTGGGGTAAAAAAGAATGACATATGTAATTGAATTGGTAGACTGAAAGTAACATAAGGACCATGGTAGAGTAGTAGAGTATCTTTCAAACTTTTGTGGTGGTGTGTGGTAGTAACACCAAAGTATTAAAACTAACAGGGCCAAATAGTCTAATCTCAAAAATATTTTAAATAAATAAGAACACCAAATCTAAGAAATGTTCTCTTTTCACAGAGAATAAGTAAAATCACTATCATAGAAATACTAGAATTATTAGAGATATTTTTCTCATAATTTTGCATATATACCTTTCCAAGGCTTTTCAAAGAATAATACAAAAATACTTTTTAAAAAAAAGATTATTACTAATCTATCATGCATATCCCTATAAACACCTAAGGTCTAGATATAATATAATATTATAACATATATAATATAATACACTTATGAACTATTTCTCATAAAGAGACTATAATATTGGGGCTATAATTTAATAAATTGTCAACTATATTTTGCAGATATCCTTAATAGAAATATGCAATTATCAAATCTTTCAAAGTAAATACATTTTAATTAAAGCAAAACACTATAAATTTTATAACCATAAATTCTACAATGCATGTGGGATTAAATAATATGTAATAACCTGGCTTTTTCCAAAAAGAAAAAAATTCAGCTTATACCCAACATAGATAATAAAACATAAAAATGATTTATTTTCTAAGAATACTTGACTCAATTATATTATATATAAATATTCATATAGGAATAAACTAAATTGTGAGTACAATGAAGTCAAAATTAAAAGGGGGGGGTCTTAGAAAAAGACAGCAACTATTCCAAAGCTATTGTAGAAGCTTATTAATTTAAATTATGGGTCACAGAATAATGTTTAAGAAGCCAGTCTTCTTCCCCATAACAACAAATCATAACTGAAAACTGCCTTCACAGTTAAAAGACACGAGTTATTCAAAATATTGAGCTGTCCTTCAGCTTTGGCCAAAAAAATATCAGTAATAAGTACTGTTCACATTGCACCTGCAGCATAGTCAAATGAAGGTAAATAAGGCATTCAAGCAAGAAATTAATACAAGCAAAAGTAATACTGAGCTTCAGGGTAAAATTCAATATCACAGTAAAAATCAAAGAATCCAACTTACAATATGAATTTCCTATACAGTACCTCTTTAGTATAATGATACTCCAAGAACAAATATTCTTAAATATTTGTTTAAATCTTGTTTTATAATACTCTTCAAAAATTCTACACAACAAAGTTCATTATGCAGGAAAATATTAGTAATGTTTTTCATTTATTTAACAAATCATATTAATAAGACCTTTCTATTAATATCAATCTATTTTGGTTGTTCCTATTGCAATGATTAGAAGAGAAGTGAACATTCTGATTCAATATGCCCAGTTTTTTCATTTAACAAAAAGAAAAATAATTTTTCATATTCTAATCAGCCTCACACTTGAGACTATAAAATCATCAGAAAACTGTTCCAAGGTCTCATCAAAAGACAATGACTGTTTTATGTATAAAGTTTCCTGAATCTTTGGGACTGATTTTTAGAACATGAAAGCAAAATGAAATCTAACTATAATAGACTCCAAATATAAGACTATGGTATTTCAGTCGTGAGGTTGGACTTTTAACATTCTGCCAATATATTTCCAGTTTCTTCAATACTGAGACCAGTGGTTCGCTAAAATATATGGCCTAACCCCTCTTCAGTGAAATATGTCGCTGCTCCCCAATATTGCATTATCCCCTTTCAGGTTGAAGGAACCATCACGCGATCTAAAAAGAGTGGCCTAGATCCTTTTGTTGAAAATTGCTGTTGAATATGCAGAGTGACAGTATAGCAAGCAGAGAGCTTACCTTGCATGTGGCTAAGCCAGGTTTGATCCCTAGAATCATATCTGTTTCCTTGAACGGCACAAAGTGTGTGTCACACACATAAAAAAATAAGATATTAAAATTTCAGTTGGCTGATAATATGATGCTCTGCCACAAACTATAATTACAATATATAATGGACAGAACAGAACGAATGCCTGGTTCTTGGAACCTTTTTATATTTTATCCTAACCACAAAAATTGTATTTCCTTTAAGACAAGTCTACACTTTACTATTGCTTTTAAATATTCTAAGAATTGAAATGCTTTTAACTGTTCTAAAAATAAACAGGTCAACTCTCTGTAGTCAATGTTTTTCTTACTTGACTTTTAATGTATAATTCTTAGTATATCCTGAAAAAGCCTGTCTGAAATTTGGATACCCCCACCATAACATTTCAGAGTTCCACAGATTGCCTCTTTTTCCCAATTTCTTCCTCTTACTGAGGTCTGTGGTAATCACCAAATGCTCGTCATCCTCAAAGTCTGCCTCAGAAAAAGTATTATATCCTCTAAGTGCTGTCCTTAAAAATGAGTTGTGGTTTCATGGCAATTGCAAACTCTTCTATCTCTGGACCCTTGATTGCAAAAACTGTAAAAGTAATTACAGTAAGGCACTGAGTGCTCAAATATGCTTCTAAGAAATTAAAGCAAATTCATAGTGTATTTTCATGGCATTTATCCATTTTCCTTTTATCACATTCCCTTTGTGTTGAAAATAAGGTTATTTTCAGTTTAAAAAAGTGACTATTGGCAATGAGAGAACTAGCTATTTTTAAATATTGCTTGCTTAAACAAATAGAAATTTACTTTGCTCACTAAATTTATATAAGTTTAGGTGGCTGTTATTACTAGTTCAAAAACTCAAAAATATCAAGTCTGAGATTTCTAAGATACTCTTGACCTTTCCTCATGCTTGTTTCTTGTTAAAGTTTTGTAGATCAGAAGGAGGTTCAAGGAATGAGATGAAGCATATGAATTCAAATGAGCTCGCCATCTAGACTTTTCACTTAGACCTTAAACTGATGGTTAATTCTTTAAACTGATGGGATTCTTTTAATCCCATATGGGGATTACAAAACTGAATGTTGAGAGACTAAAAATTCTTTAAAATTTTAATATTTTGTTGAGATTAACCATTAGTATGGTTCAAGAGCCTCTAGCTGATTCCCAACACTTCTTTTCCCTTAACATCACCTCTTCCCCAGTCCTGCAAACTAAAATTAAAAGACATAATAAACTAAAACACAACCAACTGAATAAAATGTTCATTTTCAACTATCAGCTAAAGCATTGATATCCAGATTACATAAATTAAATTTTTCAACCAATGCAAATTAAAAAACCCTATCAAAAATAGGGATAATGAATGATCAGGTAATTCTCAAAGGGCAGGAGGATGACTAATAAGCACATGAAAAATGTTCAATATCATTTATCATTAGGGAAATCCAAATGAACATGATGATGAGATGTTATTTCCACCATTGAGAAAAACCTATATCCAACTAGTGGGAAGAATTTGTGTGATGAATATATGGTGAACACAGAACTCTAATTCCCTGACGGTGGGAATGCTTTCTGGTCCAACTATTGAAAAACAGTTTGATGAATTCTCAGTAAACTTAGACTTGAACTGACATATGATTCACCAATTGTGGATAAAGAAACATAATTTTAAAAGACATATGAACAATATTATTCATTGCAGCATTAAATCCAACAGCTAAAATACTTAAATCAACCTATATCCAAGGATAGATTAATGAATTATGAATGGATTATGCTGTACAAATGCAAGCAAAGGTAAAACTCATGCAATTTGCTACAACTTCGATGGAAGTGGAGCATATGCTGAATGAAATAAGTCAAAAGAAGGAGAAAGGCAGAACAATCTGAATTAATTGTGGTATACAGAACAACTGGATAGTGAGTGTGATGTTTTAAAGGGGGATTTCTAGATCACTTTTGGTTCCTTAGTATTAGAAAAGGAACAAAGAAGGAAAGAAATAGATGAGGGAAGGACAATGTCAAAGAGGGAATAGGGGTCAGATGCTTCAGTTTTAACAGTTATCTGGAGAAGTATTATAGCTATATAGTCAACAATACTGAAAATGGGATTCAAATTACAAGCAAGAAGCTTTCAAATATTCCTATCAAAATGTCAGGTTGAGGAGGGAGGACTTGGGAACACTGCTGGAGGGAATTTGAAACTGCCTGAACTCAACAATCAGTAATTTTGCAAGTAATGTTTATGTAATTAAATTTAAAACATGATAAACTATTAGTAAATATTTTCTATATCTATTTTGCATACCTACATATCCATTATTGCAGGAAAATATTCACTGACAATAAAAGAGCACAAGTAAAAAATAATTTCAAGAGTCTTAGTTAAAAACAAATACTTATTGAGGAATTTGTACAACTATCATACCCAGTCACATATATACCTATAAAAATAACATTGTACAAAGTAGAAAAACTATTAAAAATATTAACATATCTTTTATAATTTTATGCTCCAAACTTAGATTCTATCAAGAAAAAGTATATATTATTAGCAGTTAGTTACCAAACATTTGACACTATATATCCCTTCTAGCTTAAAAGGTTAATGTCTCAAAGAAATATATATATATATATATATACGTAGTTTATATATATTTCTTGGTTTTTAAAATGAGGTAATTTAGGGAGATGTTAATTCGTCTTATTTTTCCTTTTTTGAGCCACACCTGCTGTCACTCAGGGGTTAATTGGCTTCTGTGCTTTTGAATCACTCCTGGCATGTTTGGAGACTATGCGAGATGCCAAAGATCAAACTCAGATTGACCATGCACAAGGCAAATGCCCTACTTATTGTTCTATTACTCAGACGCCATGAAAAAGTTTATTTTTTTACATTTTATTTAAACACCCTGGGGCCAGGAAGGTGGCACTAGAGGTAAGGTGTCTGCCTTGCAAGCACTAGCATAGGACGGACCACGGTTCGATCCCTGGCATCCTGGCTTGGTCCCCTCAAGCCAGGAGCGACTTCTGAGCGCATAGCCAGGAATAACCCCTGAGCATCAAATGGGTATGGCCCAAAAACAAACAAACAAACAAAACAAAACAAAACAAAAAACACCATGATTACATATATGATTGGGTTTGGGTTTCAGTCACGTAAAGAACACCACCCATCACCAGCGTAACATTCCTATCACCAATGTCCCAAATCTCCCTCCTCCCCACCCAACTCCCGCCTGTACTCTAGACAGACTTTCTATTTCCCTCATACATTCTCATTATTAGGATAGTTCAGAATGTAGTTATTTTTCTAACTAAACTCATCCCTGTTGTGGTGAGCTTCATGGGGTTAGCTGTAACTTCCAGTCCTTCTCTCTTTTGTGTCTGAAAATTATTATTGCAAGAATGTCTTTCATTTTTCTTAAAACCCATAGATGCATGAGACCATTCTGAGTTTCTCTCTCTCTCTCTCTCTCTCTCTCTCTCTCTCTCTCTCTCTCTCTCTCTCTCTCTCTGACTTATTTCACTCAGCATAATAGATTCCATGTACATTCATGTATAGGACAATTTCAATTTCATGACTTCATCTCTCCTAACAGCTGCATAATATTCCATTGTATATATGTATCACAGTTTCTTTAGCCATTCATCTGTTGAAGGGCATCTTAGTTGTTTACAGAGTTTTGCTATGGTAAATAGTGCTGCAATAAATATTGGTGTAAGGAAGGAATTTTTGTATTGTATTTTTGTGTTCCTAGGGTATATTCCTAGGAGTGGTATAGCTGGATTGTATGGGAGCTTGATTTCCAGTTTTTGGAAAAATCTCTATATTGCTTTCCATAAAGGTTGAAATAGATGGCATTCCCACCATCAGTGGATAAGAGTTCCTTTCTCTTCACATCCCTGCCAACACTCTTTGTTTTCATTCTTTGTGATGTGTGTCAATCTCTGTGGTGTGAGGTGGTACCTCATAGTTGTTTTTATTTGCATCTCCCTGATGAATAGTGATGTGCAACATTTTTTCATGTGTCTTATGGCCATTAGTATTTCTTCTTTGTCAAAGTGTCTGTCCATTTCTTCTCCCCATATTTTGATGGGATTAGATGTTGTTTTCTTGTAAAGTTCTGTCAGTGCCTTGTATATTTTGGAGATTAGCCCCTTATCTGATTGGTATTGGGTAAATAGTTTCTCCCAATCAGTGGGTGACTCTTGTTTCCTAGGCTCTATTTCTTTTGAGGTGCAGAAGTTTCTCAGCTTAATATATTCCCATCTGTTAATCTCTGCTTTCACTTGCTTGGAGAGTGCAGTTTCCTCCTTGAATATGCCTGGTAGTCTCAATGTCCTGGACTGTTTTGCCTATGTGTTGTTCTATATATCAAATGTTTTCAGTCTGATATCGAGGTCTTTCATCCATTTGGATTTTACCTTCGTATATAATGTTAATTGGGGGGGGTCTAAGTTCAATTTTTTGCAAATGGCTAGCCAGTTGTGCCAACAACACTTGTTGAAGAGGCTTTCCCTGCTCCATTTAGAATTTTTTGCTTGTTCCTTTATCAAAAATTAGGTGATTGTATGTTTGGGAAACATTCTCTGAGTATTCAAGCTTATTCCACTGATCTGAGGGCCTGTCTTTATTCCAATACCATGCTGTTTTGATAACTATAGCTTTGTAGTACAGTTTAAAGTTGGGGGAAGTAATTCCTCCAATATTCTTTTTCCCAATGATTCCTTTAGCTATTCTAGGGTGCTTATTATTCCAAATGTATTTCAAAAGTGCCTGATCCAGTTCTTTGAAGAATGTCATGGGTATCTTTAGAGGGATCACATTAAATCTGTACAATGCTTTAGGGAATATTACCATTCTGATTATGTTAATCCTGCCAATCCATGAGCAGGGTATGGGCTTCCATTTCCGCGTGTCCTCACTTATTTCTTGGAGCAGAGTTTTATAATTTTTTTGTATAGGTCTTTCACATTTTTAGTCAAGTTGATTTCAAGATATTTGAGTTTGTGTGGCACTATTGTAAATGGGGTAGTTTACTTAATGTCCATTTATTCCATATTACTATTGGTGTATAGAAAGGCCATTGAGTTCTGTGTGTTAATTTTGTAGCCTGCCACCTTGCTATATGAGTCTATTGTTTCTAGAAGCTTTTTGGTAGAGTCTTTATGGTTTTCTACATAGAGTATCATGTCATTTGCAAACAGCGAGAGCTTGACTTCTTCCTTTCCTATCTAGATTCCCTTGATATATTTTTCTTGCCTAATCGCTATAGCGAGTACTTCCAGTGCTATGTTGAATAGGTGTGGTGAGAGAGGACAGCCTTGTCTTGTGCCAGAATTTAGAGAAAAGGCTTTCAGTTTTTCTCCATTGAGGACAATATTTGCCTCTGGCTTGTGGTAGATGGCCTTAACTATATTGAGAAAGGTTCCTTCCATTCCCATCTTGCTGAGAGTTTTGATCAAGAATGGGTGTTGGACCTTATCAAATGCTTTCTCTGCATCTATTGATATGATCATGTGGTTTTTATTTTTCTTGTTGTTGATGTTGTGTATTATGTTGATAGATTTATGGATGTTAAACCATTCTTTCATTTCTGGGATGAAACCTACTTGATCATAGTATATGATCTTCTTAATGAGGCATTGAATCATATTTGCCAGGATTTTGTTGAGGATCTTTGCATCTGCGTTCATCAGCGATATTGGTCTGTAATTTTCTTTTTTCATAGCATCTCAGTCTGGTTTAGGTATCAAGGGGATGTTGGCTTCATAAAAGCTATTTGGAAGTGTTCTTCTTTTTTCAATTTCATAAAAGAGTCTTGCCAAGATTGGTAGTAGTTTCTCTTGGAAAGTTTGAAAGAATTCATTAGTGAATCCATCTAGGCCTGGGCTTTTGTTTTTGGGTAGATATTTGATACCGTTTTAATTTCATCAATAGTGATGGGGATGTTTAGATATGCTACATCCTCTTCATTCAACTGTGGAAGACTATAAGAGTCCAAGAATTTATCCATTTCTTCCAGGTTCTCATTTTTAGTGACGTAGAGTTTCTCAAAGTAATTTCTGATTACCCTTTGAATATCTGCCATATTAGTAGTGATCTCTCCTTTTTCATTCCTAATACGAGTTATCAACTTTCTCTCCCTCTTTCTTTGTTAGTTTTGCCAGTGGTCTATCAATATTGTTTATTTTTTCAAAGAACCAACTTCTGCTTTCATTGATCTTTCTGATTTTTTTTTTTGGGTTTCCACTTTATTGATTTCTGCTCTCAGCTTTGTTATTTCATTCCGTCTCCCTATTTTTGGGTCCTTTTGTTGAGCACTTTCTAATTCTATGTGCTGCGTCATTAAGCTATTCAGGTAGGTCCCTTCTTCCTTCCTGATATGTACTTGCAAAGCTATAAATTTTCCTCTCAGTACTGCTTTTGCTGTGTCCCATAAGTTCTGATAGTTTGTGTCTTTATTATCATTTGTTTCCAGGAAATTTTTTGATTTTCTCTTTAATTTATATCTCAGACCCACTGGTTATTCAGTATGAGGCTGTTTAAATTCCAGGTGTTAATTTTTTCTTCTGTGTCCCTTTGGAATTCACATATAATTTCAGAGCCTTGTGGTCAGCAAAGGTAGCCTGCAAAATTTCTATCTTCTTGATATTATGGAGTTATGTTTTATGTGCTATTATGTAGTCTATCCTGGAGAATGTCCCATTTACATTGAAGAAAAATGTGTATCCAGGTTTCCGGGGATGGAGTTTCGTATATATATCTACTAGACTTTCTTCCATTTCTCTTTTCTAGTATATTCTTGTTGAATTTCAGTCTGCTTGACCTATCCAGTGTTGACAAAGCTCTGTTGAGGTCCCCCACAATTATTGTGTTGTTATTGATATTATTTTTCAGATTTGTCAACAATTGTACTAAATATTTTGCTGGCCCCTCATTCGGTGTATATGTGTTTAGGAGAGTGATTTTTTCCTGCTGTACATATCCCTTGATTAATACAAAATGTCCATCTTTGTCCCTTACAACTTTCCTTAGTATAAAGTTTGCATCATCTAATATTAGTATGGTCACTCCAACTTTTCTATGGGTGTTGTTTGCTTAGATAATTTTCCTCCAGTCTTTTATTTTGAGTCTATGTTTGTTCTGACTATTCAGGTGCATTTCTTGTGGGCAGCAGAAGGTTGGGTTCAGTTTTTTGATCCATTTAGCCACTCTGTGTCTCTTAACTCGTGCAATTAGTTCATTGACATTGAGAGAAAGAATTGTCCTGGGATTTACTGCCATCTTTATATAAAAATTTGGTGTGTCTTTTGCTAAGTCTTGTCTTAAATTAGGTCTTTCAGTTTTTCTCTTAAAACTGGTTTTGAATCTGTAAAGTTTCTGAGCTGTTGTTTGTCTGTGAAACCATGTATTGTTCCTTCAAAACTGAAAGTGAGTTTTGCTGGGTACAGTATTTTAGGTGAAGCATTTATTTCATTGAGTTTTGTCACTATTTCCCACAACTGCTTTCTGGCCTTGAGTGTTTCTGGTGACAGGTCTGTTGTAAATCTCAAGGATGTTCCCTTGAATGTAATTTCTCTTTTTGATCTTGATGCTTTCAGAATTCTGTCTCTATCTGTGGTACTCGTCATTGTGACTAGGATATGTCTTGGATTATTTTTTCTGGGGTCTCTTTTGGTTGGTACTTTGGGCATGCAGGATTTGATCACATATATTCTTTAGCTCTGGAAGTTTCTCTTTAAGGATGTTCTTGACCGTTGATTCTTCTTGGAAATTTTCTTCCTGGGTTTCTGGGACTCCAATGATTCTTAAGTTTTTCTATTGAGCTTATCATAGACTTCTATTTTCATCTGTTCCCATTCTTCAATTAATTTTTCCATTGTCTGTTCATTTGCTTTAAGTTTTTTTTTTCCAATCTCTCACACTGTATGGAGTTGTTATTTATCTCATCTTCCACAGCACCAATTTTATTCTCAGCTTCTTTAGCTTGTTGGAGAGTGTATCCATTTTGTCATTCAATTTGTTTACTGAGTTTTTCAAGCTTGTTATTTGACCTGTTATTTCAGTTTGGAGTTTTGTGATTTCTGTCTTCATATTTTCTTGGCTCTTATTAGTGTTCTGTTCAACTCAATCTATGGTTTCTTTGAGTTCTTTGAGCATCTTCCATATTTCTTATCTAAACTCCTTATCTGAGAGATTGATTAGTTGGTTGGCCATTTTCTGGTCATCAGAATTGTCATCTTCATTCTCTATGTCTGATGCTGGCCTGCGTTGTTTCCCAATTACCACACTTGTATTGTGGGTTTTTCTACATGTTGTGATGGTATTCATTAGCTAAATGATGTGCAAGGCCACACTCCTCTGGCTCCACCCTTTTTGGGCGGGTCGATTTGCCTCCAAGGAAGGGGAGCCCTCTGTGGATGAAGCCTCACACAGGATCAAATCTTAGGCCCTAGCACGCAGTAGAGAAGACAGTCCAGGGAGAAATGCTGGGCTTCAGTGATCCAGCTCAGTTCTTAGTGTGATTTTTTTCTTCTTGTTGCAGTGGCGTTCTTTCCTTATAAAGAGCACATGGCCGCATTATGAAGCAGATCGACTGTGCTCTTCTGGAGCCTCTGGGAGAGCGTATTTTCTGGGCCCTTTTAGGCCCACTCCCAAGAGGTTCAGGAGACAGGACAGGAAACAAACACACACAGGCAGCATTCACAGTTTCTCACACACACACAGGCAGCATTCACAGTTTCTCACAGTCGGGCCCCACTGGGCCGGCACAGATTTTCCCAGCCTGACATCACAAACAGGGGACCTGCCTTCTGTGAAGTACTGCTTATAGCCAGTTTTCACTTTATGAAGCAGTTCCTTGGTGCTCCTGCCCCTTGAATGAGCCTCTGGAGAGTGAATTTTGTGGGCCCTTTTCGGCCCACTCCCAAGAGGTTCAGGACACATGACAGGAGACCAAGTTTTTTTTTTTTTTTTTAATATGCAATTGTTTATTTTGTTCATTTTGGGATTGTACCTATCAGTGTGCAAAGATTATTTCTGTCTTTGAGATCAGGGATCACTCCTGGCTGCTTGAGAGACTATATGAGGTGTCAGAAATTTTATCTAGGTCAGCTGCTTTGCTTGCAAAGCAAATGCTCCACCATCTGCTTGATCACCATGGCCCTGAAAATAACTTCATCTTTAAAAAATTATGTACTACTATAGAACTTTACATATTACTCTTTTAAATCACTCATTTATATTTGACATGATTTGTATTAAAAACTGCATTTCCAAATATAATCGTGCACACATATCCAATTTATATGGTCAGAATAGCATCTTTATTTATAGCTGTGAATGTGATAGTGGTGGAGATACTTTGTTGTTCAATATATCAAGAAATGACTTTATCATAAGGGTATTATGGTAACAATAATCACTGAGCTACTTACAATATACTAGCATTTAACTGAAACCCTCATCCACATACTAAAAAGAACAGAATAATGGCAACTTTTACTGAATTCAAAATATCAATTTATTTTATATTCTGTTTGACATATCACATTTCCACAAACTCCAGAAACAATATCATTAAGTCAATCACATAAACTAGTGGCCGGCAAATTATGAAACTTTAGACCTTTATTGTGATAAAATTTGACTCCTTTATGAGGTAACTATGTCATATGGATCACAACTTTTTGAATAGGAACAGAGCCATATCTTATGAAAGATATCTCAGAAGCCTAGCGTTTGTTTCAAAAGTAGAAATTATAATACATATATGAAACCTGTTACTATTTCTGGATGGCTAGTAAGAAAAGAGATAAAAAAAAATCACATATAATTTCCTAGTCCATTGCAGCCTTGAACTAGGGACACCATAAAAAGTGCTGGATCTGGAACAGAAAAAGATAATCACAAAATTATACATGCTAGAACCCTGATCTTTCAAGTCTCTAAAACTTGCAAAAATTAATTTCCTTTCATTTATAAATTACTCAGACTCTAGCACTTTTACAGCAGCCTGAACAGAATGCGATTGTACAATTCCTATCTTTTAAATATTTGAAACAATATATTTTATATCCCTCATTTTTTAATTTCTTCAAATGATGACATACTGTAAATTTATAACTTTCATTTTATAATCGTTCAGCATTTTATTTAGGTTGCATTTATTCCAGTGGCAGTTTTCATCACCATTGAGAATATCTCAATATGGAAATTTCATTATCCTTTAGAATTCTGTTCTTTAAATGGTTTATGCATTTATTTGGTCACACAGCTCAACATATAAAAGCAATAATAGGAGTAATTAATGTCTTGCTATTTTTCTACTTTTTGTAGAGTAGTCATTTGATTATCAAATCCATCCAGGATCTGCAATTAGACTGGGTTCTGCAGCTGCTCTCTTCTCTTTTCCTATAGTGCAAGTTCCTTTCTTTTGAACTGTTTTTTCCACAGTGTGTGATGTACAATACTCAGAATGCATCTTCAAAATAAATATGGTTCTCTTTCTATCTTCAAGGCTAAAATGAGGAGGAACTGTATTGAGCTTTTCAGAATTAAAATGGGACTTTTAGTATCTATATTTTTTGTGATAGTGGTTGCAGTCAGGAGCTTTGTCAATTCGGTTGTCACTGTCACACTAGGCTTTCCAGATGTTCAAATGGGGAAATGTCATGAAATGCCATGGCAAAGATACATTTCTTTTTATTCTTTTTTTCTGAGTCTATTTTTCTCCCCAAAGAAAAGATGAACAAAAGCACGGATACAGCAAGCATGGCTCTCCATCAGTCTCCTTAAATGGCTTAAGGAAAAAAAAAAGAACAAAAGAACTTCCAGGATGGTTTTAGTGATTATAAATGTAGTAATTCTTACATAGTTAGACAAATACATTTAATATATGAATTGAAGAATATCCTTTCTTCACTCTACTAAAGCATGATATTTTATTTATATCATTAAATAGACTTAAATAACTGATATTAAAGACATCTTATTTGGGAGAATTTTATATATTTTTGGAAACCATACAATTAAAAAATGTTTTTCTTCTAATGATGTTGTAGTAAGATTTGAATTAAGACTGGGCTTTAAAAATGCTATTCTTCAACTTACACATAAATAGAACCATAAAATAACTGTTTAAGATAGCATAGGGTCTTTGAAGTTATCCAGCAACATGGGCTCTACTTTTTAAATGTGATTTTTCTTTTAATTTTTACTGTGGTCAAAGTGAATTACAATTCTTTCACAGTAAAATATGAGGCACCTAGTGACAATGAATGAGGGGCATTTCCACCACCAGTGTTGTCCTCCCTCCACCCCTATTCCCAGCATGCATCCCACATCTCCCCCCTTTAACCTCATAATGCTAGTACAACTGTTCCCTCTTGTACAGCTTGTTGTAGATTGTGTATTGATTCTGTTGTCATTGACTTTGGATTTAGTATTCATGTCTGATCAGCTTTTATTTCCACCAAATGACCATTCAACTGCCTGGTCTTGATACCATTGTGGGGAGAAAGAAAGAAAAAAAAAGCAAACTAAAAAGAGAAAAACTAGGAGTCTGTGTAGGTGTTATAAATATCCATTCAGAAGAAGAAAGGGAAAAAAGAAGAAAAGTTAGCAAAACAAAACAAAACAAAACAAAAAACAATAAGGGAGTAACAAAAAATTACAAGAAACAACAACAACAAAGAATAAACCAAAAACCAAAACCATCAGCTATGGAAAATAAACAAAACAAACAAACAAGCAAACAAAACAAAGAACAAAACCAGACCAGCAACTTCTTACAAAACGGGTTGTGTTTCTTCTTCTTTTTTTAAATTACAATGGGAGTTCCCTTGGCCTAAGAGATACAGGGTTTCTTCGCCCTTGAAGCATACTATCATGGGAACAACTACAGACTCCATACTCACTAGTTTACAGACCCCAAAAATTTTTTTATGGTGCCAGGAAACTATCCACTCAGAGGTGGGTGATGAAATCCCACCTCTGTAGCTGGAGATCTTGTTATTTGCTTAGGTCATAGGGTAAAAGCTAGGAGAGTTTTTCTTTTTTTATTAATATTTTTATTTAAATACCATTTTTGAAAATAAGATTGTAGTTGGGTTTCAGTCATGTAAAGAACACCCTCCTTCACCAGTGCAACATTCACACCACCAATGTCCCAAATCTCCCTCCTCCCCATGCCACCCCCACCAGTACTCTACACAGGCTTTCCACTACCATCTTTCAATCACATTGTTATGATAGTTCTCAAAGTAGTTATTTCTCTAACTGCACTCACCATTCTTTGTGGTGAGCTTCATGTAGTGAACTGAACCTTCCAGCCCTCCTCTTATTGTCTCTGAGAATTACTCCAAAAATGTCCTTTATTTTTCTTAAAACCCATAGATGATTGAGACTATTCTGTGTCTATCTCTCTCCCTCTGACTTATTTTACTCAGCATAATAGATAAATACAATACAAAACCCCTTCCTCACACCTATATTCATTGCTGTGCTATTTACAATAGGTAGACTCTGGAAACAACCAAGATGTCCTTTAACAAATGAATGGCTAAAGAAAATGTGGTACAAATACACAATGGAATATTATGCAGCCATCAGGAGAAATGAAGTCAAGAAATTTTCCTATACATGGAGAGTTTTTCTTTATGGTTCTAGGAGTTCTGTTTCATCACTGTTATTGTAATAAGTCTTCTCTAATTAGTGGTTTTGGTTTTTGTTCAGATCCTAGGGCAGCATAGTTCCAGAAGTTCTGCTCAGTCGCAGTTGTCAAAGTCAGACCTCTGGAATTAGAGATCTTGGTTTTTGTACAAATTCTAGACTGAGGCCTAGGCTAGGAACTTCCTCATTGGTTCCTTAATAAGTTCTGTCCAGACCATGTTTGTCAAAGTCATTATTCTGTAGATAGCAATTTTGGTTTTTGCTTAGGGCAAAGGATGACATGTCTCCCAATTGTATCATACCATTAGGTGATGAGATGGGGCAGCCCTCTTTTAGCTCATATTGTTGCCATTTCCTCAGGTCAGGATGTCATGTTAAAACTGGTGCAAGTTGATGCCAGAACAGCATTCAGAGTTTCCCAGGAGGAGTTTGGTTACTGGTGCTGTTGCTGGGACCTGATCAGTTCCACGTCTGGGATCTGTGGTTCTGGGTTGGATGGTTGCTGTCCATTCACATGGAGTCTAAGTTGGGTTCAGATGACACATGTTCATGGTGGGAGGCGACCCTGCATTCTAAAAAGTATGGGTTCTTATCCCTAATAAGTAAGAGCTTATTTCTCTGCATTATATTTCATTTTATTTAGAATGCCTATGCAAAAGGGTACAGAGACATATTATATTGCTGGTAGATTTGGAGGTAAAATGATAGTCTGCACAATCTCTGTGCCATGGTTTTAACACAAGCTTTTGTCCCAGGCAAGACTTTTCTTGTAGGGTTTCATACCAAGCAGAACCAAAACATGAGGTTGGAGAGAGAAAAAGAGAAAAAAATTATATATTGATATAAAATAGAAGAACTAAATAAAAATATATTTTAAAAAGGCATTAAAGAAAAAATGCTGTTCATGAGGCTGACTTACTTTTGAGAATAAACAGAATAGTAGGTATTTTTATAGAGGTATTAAAAACATAAAGGAAATATAGGCTTCCCCATTGAGTCTTTTGAGTTATTCTTGTGGTGAGTAGAGTCTAGGGCATTTTTTTTATCACACATCTTGTCTTGTTGAGTTTGCGATATTATTTGTAGCCATGAGGGAAGTGTCCTTGGGCTGGGGTCCTTCTGAGGCTGAGCCAGTGGCATGCAACAGTCCATGGTGAAGAGGGTAAGAAGAAGGGCCATGAAGCATGAATCAGCAGGTGTGTTGTTGTAATTTTTTACTGAGGCATGTGCTGTGGGGCTCGGAGGGTATCCTTTTGGTTTGGGAACTTGGAGGTGGTTTATTGGAGCAGGATATTGGTTTCTATACCTATTGGGTTAATAACAGAGGGTAAGAGGTTTAAATAAGGAAGGATAATGGATCAGGATCGGGGGATAAGAGGCTAGAAGGATTTCTGAAAGGGGAGGAGGAGTAATATATAAGAGGGGCTAATACAATTTAGATATGACTTGTTTATAATTTAGGTTTGACAATCAGAGAGGAGTCCACTGTCTACAAACTCATGCCCACATAAAGACAGACTTAAGTGTTCTACTCTTAGATTGTTGTTGGAGGCCTGACCCTCATAGGCTGGGTTTGAGTTCATAAGATATAATTGAGTTAGGAAAAGATAATCGGTTAAGATATAGTTTAGGAGAGAAAAGGGGGGATAACAAAAGATAACAGAAGAGAAAAGAAGAATAAGTAAATATGGTATAAATGTGATTATTTAATTGGTATAAAGACATGATTATGTTGATTTTGGAGGAATGCATGTTATTTTTATAGGTCATTTAATAAAAGGATAAATTTGACACAGACCATAATATAATAGCTTTTTACAGGAAAGACATCACTGTGTCTAAATTTAATTTCTTATACCAAATAAGAAAAAAATTAAAAAATATATTTATTTTATACCTCTTTATTTATGGTCCCAAATAAAATCTATAGATTTGAATCAAATTTTTTAAACCATTGTTATTTACAAAGTTAGTTATAGTTGGGCTTTAGACATAATTGAGTTTCAGGACCAATCCAAAGAACAGTGTCAATCTATCTCCACCAATGTTTCAGGAGTGCATCACATGCCACCATTCCTAGCCTACCAACATAATACACCTGTTTTTAATTTTGGTTCTTAAAGTTTTGCTGTTGATTCTGGTTTGGATATTAGTGATATGAACCAGATTTTTAAAAATTTATCATTGAGGTGGTGGTATTAGAAAACACAAGATGTAAATCTTGCATGTGGATAGGCCAAAAACTTCAAATCCCCAAACAATTTTATGAATTAGCCCTTAGCACAGTCAGGAATTACCCTGATACTGCCATATACAGCCCCTAACACTGCCTCCCGGATTACTTTTTTATTTAAATTAAAAGTGAATTAAAATTCTTAATTTTGTTTTAAAAGTCTTTAAAAAACATGGACTAAATGTCAGGAGAGAAAACAGTATAGAAAATACTTAACTCTTGTTGAGATTTAAAATAACATAGCTAAGACAGATATTGCAATGATTTTATTTTAATTTCAGAAAATTATTTTTAAACAATCATGATGTCTGACAAAAATTACTTAAGGGAATTACTTTATAAAAAGTACTCTAGCCCAACTTTAGTAAGTGCAACTATATTATTTTAATTCTTTATTAATTTATTTCAGAAACAATTATTATGCCTAAAATGACCAATTTAAATCACAACAGAAGACCAGATGCTCAGGCCACATTGAATCCAGTGAGGAAGAAAGAACATGCGTATAAAAGGATAAGTAATAGCACACTGTAGAATATTGAACATAAAATAAATGGCCTAGAACATAACACCTATAAAAACTCAGTACAAGGAACGTTCACTATGGGTTAAGGTAGTGAGGGAGGATTTTATAGAGAACTTAGGCTTTGATATGTCTTTGAGGAAAATGATGGTAAAATTCACAGGAGTAGTGGGGAGAGAGTGATCAGTGATACTGTGAATGACTCTGAGCAATTTAGGATATACCAAACCATGAAACAAAACCAAAAACATCAACTAATTCTAGTGCATTATATACAAGTATTGAAGTACGGATTAATGTGCTAAAATTAAATGAATATAAATATTTTTCAAAACTAGTTCAAAAGAATATGAATCTTTACAGAACATAAACTCATATTTCCTCACACCTCGATTCATTGCAGCACTTTTTATAGCCAGACTCAAATCAATCAAGATGCCCTTCAACAGATGAATGGCTAAAGAAACCGTGGTATATATTTATATACACAATGGAATGTGATGCACTCATCAGGAGAGATGAAGTCATAAAATTTTCCTATATATGGATGGACATGGAAACTATTATGTTGAATGAAATAAATCAGAGAGAGAGAGAGAGAGAGACAGAATAGTCCAACTTATCCATGGGTTTTAAGAAAAATAAAAGACATTATTTTAATAGTGCTCAGAGATGAGGATTGGAAGGACTAGCTCACAATATGAAGCCTACCTCAAAGAGGGTGAGTGCAGTTAGAGAAATAACTACACTGACAACTATGGTGACAATGCCAATGAGTGAGTGAAGTAGAAAGCCTGTCTTGAATACAGTGGGGGATGAGGAAGATGGGGTACTGGTGGTAGGAATGTTGCACTGGTGAAGAGCGGTGTTCTTTTTGTGAATCCCAACTACAGTTATGTTTGTAATCATGGTGTTTAAATAAAGATATTATTTTTAAAAAATTACTCCTGGTATCATTTTAATTGTTGTTGTCATTAATATCAACTATAAAATGTCTAGGACTCAATCTAGATAAGCTTATACTCAAAAAAAATTTAAAGCAACCAGGGAATATAATAAGATTAATATATATTAACATACTATATAAAATATATTATTAATAATGATTATGTTAATATATTTATCATATTTATATAATTATTATAATATACAAATATAATAATTTGTATAAAATATAAAATATTAATAATATCAATATTAATATAATATATTAAGCTTATTATATATACATATATATGTAACCTTTACAGTACTAGAAGACCTGGGACTTACCTTAATACTCTGTTTTGGTCATTACAAAATCATTAAACATTTCATTAACTTTTGTCCATTATCACACTGTGTCACTTTATTCACATATAGCGGCCACTAAAGTGTCAGTAATGCTTTATGGGTTCACAGTCCAGTGGAATCAAAATGTATGTAAGTTTAGTAGTTTTCAAAGTGAATGCAAAATAAGTTAACTGCATTCATGATTATTTCTAAGAGGACATGTTTCCTGTCTGAACTAGAAATTGGTCTGAAGGCAAAAACAAAACTGTGCCATTTCTAACAGAAACAATCTAAGGATCATGTCCAATCATTTCTTGGTCATATTACCTCTAGTTATCAAACTGTTACATTGACAGTGATATGGAAGGGAACAGATGTCAGAGCAAAGTGAAGTTTATTTTCCTCCACTGTAATCAAAGTGTTAGTAAAATGTAAATGTAAATTTTCAAAGTTTAATAATATCATTTGCGTTAAATTTTCAGTGTGTTCTCATTTTGCTGAGAAAACAATCTATTTATGTGTGTGAAATTCACAAAATAAAAATTGTATATTATCTGTGTTTCTATTTATATGAGTTCAATGGAATTATGTCTGCATTTAGACTTGTTACTACACAATATTAAAAGATGAAGAGTGAAATCCAAGTTAAAGCTATACAAATCATAAATTGTGTCTTACTCAGAGCATTAAGTATAAATTAAAAACACACTAGGATAATTTTGAAAAATCATGGACGATAAAAATACCCTTTATAATATTCTAGCTCCTTTGTGTGTGTGTGTGTGTGTGTGTGTGTGTGTGTGTATGTGTGTGTGTGTGTGTGTGTGTGTGTGTGTGTGGTTTGGGGCCACACCCAATGGCACTCAGGGGTAAAGTAAAACTGAGCTGATTCTACTACAAAGTATACAAATTACTAGATATTTTAGAAAATTCAAATATTTGTCAAATATGAGTTGCATAATTAATTATTCAGGACATGTTAAAGTGCACACTTAGGTAGATAATATTTGCTTTCTATGATCAAAACTACATGGTTATTTAATCTGCTTTTAAAAACATTTTTGCCCCATTACATTGAGGAAGCTATTTTATCTCTTTTTTTTTTAAATTTTACTTTTTTTATTGGTTCTGGCTCTATTTTTACCTAGAATACTTCATATTTTTGTTTGTTTTTGTTTTGGGACCACACATGGTGATGCTCAGGGGTTACTCCTAGCTATGCGCTCAGAAATCGCCCCTGGCTTGCAGGACCATATGGGATGCCAGGGGATCGAACCACGGTCCATGGTAGGTAAGCCACATGCAAGGCAAACACCCTACCACTTGTGCCACAGCTCCATCCCTTAGAATATCTTTTAAGTGAATATATAATTAAACATTTGATATTAGTGAAGTGAAAGAAAATCTTCAACTAATAAGTCTGTATTTAGAATTCCTCAATTCAATCTCAAACATTGCTTCTATGATGTCTTATTTTGTGCAAATCATATGGCAGATAAAAATTTAGTATTATAAAATCTTTTAAGTAGTAAAGGAAGAAGAAGTTTTACATTTAAACAAAAGGTTTTTGTTTTTGTGGGTTTTTTTGTTTTGTTTTGTTTTGTTTTGTTTTGCAAAGCTACACATCAAACACCCTGGATGAAACCCATTAAGAATATAGTGTAAGAGACTCTGCTGTTGGGACTGATCCACGCTATTTGCCAGGTAGGGGGAAGGGTGGGGGAATCCAGGCTGACCTGTGGAACAGACTGTGGCTGGAGGAGCGGTTGACACAAGCCAACCTGTGGAGCTCAGTCTATGCGGCTGGGGGCTAAACCATGTCATCTGTCAGGTAGGAGGAGGGGCAGTTGACCCAGGCTGACCAGACCTATGGAACTCAGTCATTCCAAATGCCAAATGCAAAGAAATATGGGTAAACTAAGGAAAACACTAACAACTGGGGATATGAAGAAAAATCCTAGCAAGTTTCCCAGTCCACCAAAATGCACTACTTCTTTCTTTCTCCCCTTTCTTCTTCTACCTATTTTTCCTCTCATCATCAATTCAATCTATGTCAAATAAAACCCACACTGTTACTTTCTCTTTAGGAAAGGAATTTTGATACATAAGATGTAGCAAACAATACTACATAGGGTAGCCACTTACATAGATAGGCCTCATTAACACATTAGCACTTGAGACGCGAAAACTATGGGTATCCTAAATTGCGCCAATCATTATCTAACTCTGAAACCTTCATTTCGGAAGGCCCAACACTATCACTGACTAAATGACTAGAAACTGGGAAAAACTTCCAAATCGACACATCGACTCAATCTCTATTAGTTGATTTATTAATATTTTACCTTATTTTTACTATATTTACCTATTTTTCTGTTCTCCTTGCTTATCTTTTGATCTCCCTTACTCTTTTTCTTCAGCTATACATAAACTAATTATTTATCTCTATCAACCAGTCCTTAAGAGCTCAGATCCATCCTATTAGTGTCAGACCTCTAACAACATCGTAAGAATAGATCACTATTGTATGTTTTTATGTGGGTATGAGTATGTAGAGAGGGGACTCCTCCATGAGAGCCCAACCTAAATTGTAAACAATCCTTGTCTATAGTGTATATAGCCCCTTCTATATACTATTCCTCCTCCACCCTTCAGAAATTTTACTATAACTTCACCCACAATCCCAATCTAATATCCTTCCTTATGAACACTCTTTACCCTCAGTTCTTAACCCATTAGGTATCAAGATCAACCTCCTGCCCAATAAACCATTATCTAGCTCCCAAGAGAACAAACACCCATTCAGCCACACATTTTGTCTCCCAGCAAGAAACTACAACGAAGACCCCTGCTGACTCATGCTCTATGGTCCTCTTTCTAACTTCCCTCAAATGTGGACTATTGATATTGGACTCAGCTCCAGAAGGATCCCCAGTGCAAGATATCTACCCGAGCCCTTTCTGCTGCAAATCTTTTCTCAGTCTCAACAAGACTAGGGGTGTGATGAAAATGTGCCCTCAATCCTACCCCCCACAAGAATATCTCAAAAGACAATGGGGAAGACTATATTTTCCTTTATAAATTTAAGATCTATATAATACTACCTATTAACCTATTTATCCCCAAATGTAAGGCAGTCTCCTGCATCACTTAATATTTTTAAACTTATGTTTATTTATTTTTTCTTTATATATAAGTAAGTATATCTATATCAATACATATATTTTTTGTCTTGTTTCTGTATCCTTTTCTTCCTTAACTCCACCTGTTTTGGTTCTGCTTTATACAAAAACCTACAAGCAAAAGTCTTGCTTGGGATAATAGCACAAGTCCAAACAAGGACACAGAGATGAAGGAGCCTGATACTCTTACCCCCCCTCCCCCAAATGCACCAGCAATATAATATAGCACCATTACTTCTTGCAAAGGCATACTAAAAAGGGGGAAATTTTAATGTATAGAAATAAGCTCTTATCTACTAGGGATAAGAACTCATACACTTTATAATATGGGGGAACTTCCCACCTTGAACATACATCATGTGGACCCAATTTAGATTCCAAGTGATTAGACAGTGACCATGCAACCCCAAACCCTAGATCCCAGATATAGAACCAACACAGTTCTTCGCAACAGCTCCAGGAACCAATCTCCCTCTGGTACATTCTTAATACTGCTCTGATACTAACTTGTGCCAGTTTTGATATGACACCCCAACATTTGATATGACATCCTGACAATAAAGAAATGGCAACAACTTGGTCTAAGAGAAGGTTGTCTTACCTTACCTCCTAATGATAAAATGAAATCAGAATACAGGTCATCCTTTGATTTGTTCAAAAGCCAAGTTCACTATCTATAGAAGACTGACTGTGACAACCATGACCGGGCAGAACTTATCCTGGGACCAATAAAAAAGACCCTAGTCTAAGCGTTGGTCCATGATCTGAACAACAACCAAGATTTCTAATTCCAGAGGTCTGACTGAGATAACTACAACCAAGCAGATCTTCTGGAAAAGTAATCAAAGACTCTATCCTAGGCTTCATCCTAGATTGGGGCAAAAAGCAAGACCACCAACTACAGAAGAGTGATTAAAACAGTGAAGAAACACATTTCCTAGAACCATAAAGAAAGACTCCATCCATCCTAGGTTCCATCCTTTGACCTGTGCAAATACCAAGATCTCTAGCTACAGAGGCATGATTTTATCATCCACGATATATCAAAAAGTTTCCAGACACCACATAAGGACCTACGGGAGAGTAAAAGAACATGTACAGAGCCTGTTGTTATTCCCATGACAGTATACTTCAAAGACAAAGAAACCCTGTATCTCTTAGGCCAATGCAATTCCCTTTCTAATCTTCCCAATATCTTTGTGCCTATGCAAGAAAAAAATTAAGAGAAGCACAAATTATATTTTTTTAGTTTTGTTATTATTTTTTCTTTTTTTTTTGCTTTGTTTTTCTTCTATTTCAGGACCATGGTCATTGTGTGGTTGTTGTCTTTATTGCTGTGGTGCTTTTCAAGTACTTTGTTTGGGTTTTTTGTATTGTTGTTATATTTTTCTTCCTTTTTCCCTTTCTTCTCTTAAATTCATATTTATAGCCCCTAGTACTCCTCCCATTTTTTGCTTGTTTGATCTTTGCTCCATTTTATTTTATTTTTTTTTCATTCTTTCAAACAGAACCACATAACTTGAACCATCTTGTACCACCTCACAAATGGAGAGGGAATTAATGGAGGGTACCAAGACCAAACAGTCATATGAACATTAAGTAGAAATAAAAAAAATGATAGGATTTAAACACCAAATCCAAAGCCAATGACAACAGAATAAACACCCAATCTACAACATGCTAGACACAGAGGGGGCCACTTATACTAGCAGCTAGAGTGGGGTAAAG
The DNA here is from genome assembly GCF_024139225.1 of Suncus etruscus. Taxonomy (NCBI): domain Eukaryota; kingdom Metazoa; phylum Chordata; class Mammalia; order Eulipotyphla; family Soricidae; genus Suncus; species Suncus etruscus. Next base: position 94,380,443 of record NC_064851.1, on the reverse strand, counting down.
GAGGGGGATATGGCATGCATGCTGGGAACAGGAGGGGAGGGAGGACAACATTGGTGGTGGGAATGCCTCTGATTCAATGTTGCTATATACCTAAAATATTACTGTGAAAGATTTGTAATATACTTCGGTCAAAATAAAAATTAAAAGAAAAGAATATAATGTAATTCCCAGCTTTTGAGGAGTCTCTAGTTAAGAAAGGTAAGACTCAATTAAAAAAACAAGAGGACTGAACAACATGTACAGTAATATGTGGAACAAACTGTAAGTAGTTTAGACAGTAATAGGCAGTTAGGATTGGGGTTGATTATTGTGTATGGATATAATGTTAGGTGATTTCAAGAGAAGAGTCTCTTAAAAATAAGTAGGTGTAAACTGACTGAGAGGAGAGGTCGAGTGTGCCAGTTAGTAGGAACACATGGTATCTGTCAGAAGTCCTATTGATTTGTTCTTTGTAGTGGCTCTCATAGATGTTCTTACTTTCTATCTAAGCAGGCAAGGTTACCTCTTCTCTCTTGAGACCATCAAAGCTTTCTGGCTTGTGTTGTCTCATCTAAAACAGTTCAATATAACACCTTTTCATTTGCATACATCTGTAGTTTCACATGTTCTTTCTTTTTTGCTGGTCTTTGAGAAAGTTGTTTTAGGATTTTACTTCTTGGTTCCATTTCTTATCTTTCTCAACTCATCTATCCCTAAATAATTATTTTTAGATTTATCTGAGATACTTCCTTTGTGACATCCCAAAAATGGTAACTTCTTGGGGAAAGTAGATGAAATAATTTTTTTCTTATTTTACTATGATACTTAACATGATAATTGTGTTTGATACTTAAAGGTATAATTCTAAAAGCTATAAGATTTCTTTAGGAAGCACATATATTTTGATTTTTTTCACTCAAAGTACTATATTCATAGCATATATACTTAGTTAGGTAAATAAAAGATATGGTTCATTACAGTTTTGTTATTTTTTCTTTTAATCCATATTTTCCTTGATTTTATAAATTACCATGAAACCACATAACTTGAACCATCTAGTTCTGCCTATCAAATTGAGGGGGAAATAATGGAGGATACCAAGACCAAACAGTTTTATGATCACTAAGTAATAAGCTAGACACCGAGGGGACCATTTATACCCGGTGGTAAGGGTGGGAGATATAGGATGCAAGCTGGGAATGGGGGTGGAGGGAGGATAACTTTGGTGATGGGAATTCCTCTGATTCAATGTTAATATGTACCTAAAATATTACTGTGAAAGATATATACTCCACTTTGGTAAAAACAAAAAATATTATATAAAAATTACCATGAAAATTTGTGGGTAGTTCATAAAATTAAAATAATATTAATATTAACAAAATGATAAATATAAATTTATACTTGTGATACAATTTAATACATAGTTTAAATTATTATTTACATTGATATAAAGTATATGAATATAATGTATAAATATATATTAATGTTATATATAATAAATAAATATATATTTCAAATATTTAACATATACTTGAAAATTTTATTTACATTGATAATAATTTATTTGGTTTCTGCTATTGCACTCACCTCTTCTACTCAACTTAATTCTTCCATGTGGAATTTTTGACTTTCTATGGCTTTTAATTACATGGTTGTTAGTCATTGAAATTTTTTATTAGTGTCGTTATTTAAACATCTTGATTACAAATATGATTGTGATTAGGTTTCAGTCAGGTAAAGAACACCCCCCTTCACTAGTGCAACATTCCCACCACCAATGTCCCAAATCTCCCTCCATCCTACCTCACCCCCACCTGTACTCTAGATAGGCTTTCCAGTTCCCTCATTCATTCACATGGTTATAGTATTTCTCAGTGTATTTATTTCTATAACTGCACTCACCACTCTTTGTGGTGAGCTTCTTGAAGTGAGCTGGAAGTTCCAGTCCTCCTCTCATTGTCTCTGAGGATTGTTGCAAAAGTGACTGATATTTTTTAAAACCCATAGATGAGTGAGAATATTCTGCGTCTATCTCTCTCCTTCTGACTTATTTCACTCAGCATGATAGATTCCATGTACATCAATTTCATGACTTCATCTCTCCTGACGGCTGCATAATATTCCATTGTGTATATGTACCACACTTTCTTTAGTCATTCATCTGTTGAAGGGCATCTTGGTTATTTCCAGAGCCTGGCTATTGTGAATAGTGCTGCAATAAATAAAGGTGTGAGGAAGGGATTTTTGTATTGTATTCTTGTGTTCCTAGGGTATATCCCTAGGAGTAGTATAGCTGAGTCGAATGGAAGCTCAATTTCCAATTTTTGGAGGAATCTTCATATCGCTTTCCATAGAGGTTGGACTAGACGGCATTCCCACCAGCAGTGGATAAGAGTTCCTTTCCCTCCACATCCCCGCCAGCACTGAGTGTTCTCATTCTTTGTTATGTGTGTCAATCTCTGTGGTGTGAGATGGTATCTCATCGTTGTTGTTTTGATTTGCATCTCCCTGATGATTAGTGATGAGGAGCCTTTTTTCATTTGACTTTTGGCCATTTGTATTTCTTTTTTTTTTTTTTATCAAAGTGTCTATTCATTTCTTCTCCTCATTTTTTGATGGGATTAGATGTTTTTTTTCTTGTAAAGTTCTGTCAGTGCCCTGTATATTTTGGATATTAGCCCCTTCTCTGATGGGTATTGGATGAACAGTTTCTCCCACACGGTGGGTGACTCTTGAATTCTGGGCACTATTTCTTTTGAGGTGCAGAAGCTTCTCAGCTTCATGTATTCCCATCTGTTTGTCTCTGCTTCCACTTGCTTGGAAAGTGCAGTTTCCTCCCTGAAGATGCCTTTAGTCTCAATGACATGGAGGGTTTTATCTACGTGTTGTTCTATATACCTTATGATATCAGGTCTCATATCAAGGTCTTTAATCCATTTGGATTTTACCTTCAGACATGATGTTAACTGGGGTCTATGTTTGCTTTTTTGCAAGTGGCTAACCATTTGTTGAAGAGGTTTTTCCCTGCTCCACTTAGGATTTCTTGCCTCTTCATCAAAAATTAGGTGCTTGTATGTCTGGGGAACATTTTCTGAGAAACCACTGATCTGAGGGTTTGTCTTTATTCCAATACCATGCTGTTTGATAACTATTGTTTGTAGTACAATTTAAAGTTGGGGAAAGTAATGCCTCCCATATTCATTTTCCCAAGGAGTGCTTTAGGTATTTAAGGGTGTTTATTGTTCCAGATGAACTTCATAAGTGTTTGATCCACTTCTTTGAAAAATGTCATGTGTGTATTTAGAGGGATAGCATTAAATCTGTAAATGCTTTGGGGAGTATTGCCATCTTAATGATGTTAATCCTGCCAATCCATGAGCAGGGTATGTGTTTCAATTTCCGTGTGTCTTCTTATATTTCTTGGAGTAGGGCTTTGTAGTTTTCTTTGTATAGGTCCTTCATGTCTTTGGTCAAGTTACTCCAAGATATTTGAGTTTGTGTGGCACTAATGTGAATGGGATTGCCTTCTTAACGTCCATCTCTTCCCTATCATTATTGGTGTATAAAAAGGCCATTGATTTCTGTGTGTTAATTATTTTAGCCTACCACCTTGCTATATGAATCTATTGTTTCTAGAAGCTTTTTGGTAGAGTCTTTAGGGTTTTCTAAGTAGAGTATCATGTCATCTGCAAACAGTGAGAACTTAACTTCTTCCTTTCCTATCTGAATTCCCTTGATATCTTTTTCTTGCCTGATTGCTATAGCAATTACTTCCAGTACTATGCTGAAGAGGAGTGGTGAGAGCGGGCAGCCTTGTCTTGTACCAGACTTTAGAGGAAAGGATTTATTTTTTTCTCCATTGAGGATAATATTTGCCTCTGGATTGTGGTAAATGGCCTTAACTAGATTGAGAAAGGTTCCTTTCATTCCCATCTTGCTGAGAGTTTTGTGTTGGATCTTATCAAATGCTTTCTCTGCATCTATTGATATGATCATGTGATTTTTATTTTTCTTGTTGTTGATGTTTTGTGTTATGTTGATAGATTTATGGATGTTAAACCATTCTTGCATTCCTGGGATGAAACCTACCTGTTCATATTGTATGATCTCTTTGATGATACATTGGAGAGTTTGTGTTAGGCCTTATTAAATTCTTTCTCTACATCAATTGATATGATCATGTGATATTTATTTTTCTTGATGTTGATGTTTTGTATTATGTTGATAGATTTACGGATGTTAAACTGTTCTTGCATTCCTGGGATGAAACCTACTTGGTCATATTGTATGATCTTCTTTTTTTTCTTTTCTTTTTTTTTTTTGGTTCTTGTGCCACACCTGGCATTGCTCAGGGGTTACTCCTGGCTGTCTGCTCAGAAATAGCTCCTGACAGGCACAGAGGACCATATGGGACACTGGGATTTGAACCAACCACCTTTGGTCCTGGATCGGCTGCTTGCAAGGCAAATGCCACTGTGCTATCTCTCTGGGCCCGATCTTCTTGATGATACATTGGATACTAGTTGCCAGGATTTTGTTGAAGACATTTGCATCTGCATTCATCAGGGATATTGGTCTGTAATCTTCTTCTTTGGTAGCATTTCTGTCTGGTTTTGGTATCAAGGTGATTTTGGTTTAATAAAAGCTGTTGGGAGTGTTTTGTTTTGTTTTGTTTTGTTTTTTAATTTCATGGAAGAGCCTGGCTAGGATTGGTAGTAGCTCCTCTTGAAAGGTTTGAAAGAATTCGTTATTAAATCCATCTGGGCCTGGGCTTTTCTTTTTAGGCAGATGTTTGATTACAGTTTCAATTTCCTCAATAGTGATGGGGGTGTTTAGATATGCTACATCCTCCTTACTTAACCGTGATTATTATAAGTGTCCAAGAATTTATACATTTCTTCTAGGTTCTCATTTTAGTAGCATAAAGTTTCTCAAAATAGTCTCTGACTACCCTTTGGATCTCTGCAATATCTGTCGTGATCTCCTCCTTTTCATTTCTAATACGGATTATCAGGTTTCTCTCTCTTTCTTTGTGAGTTTTGCCAATGGTCTCTCAATCTTGTTTATTTTTTCAAAGAACCAACTTCTACTTTCGTTGATCTTTTGGATTGTTTTTTGGTTTTCCACTTCATTGAGTTCTGCTTTCAGCTTTTATTTCCTTCTGTCTCCCTATTTTTGGTTCCTTTTGTTGGTCATTTTCTAATTTTATGAGATGCATCATTAAGTTATTCAGGTATGCCGCTTCTTCTTTTCTGATGTGTGTGTGCCTGCAAATCTATACATTTTCCTCTCAGGACTGCTTTTGCTGTGTCTCATAGATTCTGGCAGTTTGTGTCTTCATTATCATTTGTTTCCAGGAAAGTTTTTATTTCTTTTTGATTTCATCTCGGACCCACTGGTTGTTCAGTAGCAGGGTGTTTAATTTCCAATTGTTAAAGTTTTTCTTCTGTGTGGCTTTGTAGTTCCCATCTAATTTCAGAGCCTGGTGGTCAGCAAAGTTAGCCTGTAATATTTCTATCCTCTTGATTTTATAAAGGTATGTTTTATGTGTCAGTATGTGTTCTATCCTTTAGAATGACCCATGTACATTGGAGAAGAATGTGTATCCAGGTTTTTTTGGGTGGAGTGTCCTGTATATATCTACTAGTCCTCTTTCTTTCATTTCTTTTCTCAGGGCTAGTATGTTTTTGTTGGGTTCCAGTCTGGTTGATCTATCAAGTGTTGACAGGGCCGTGTTGAGGTCTCCCACATTTATTGTGTTATTATTGATGTCTTCTTTCATTTTTGTCAATAATTGTATTAGTTTGCTTGTCTTTCATTGGGCACATATATGTTTAATAGTCTGATTTCTTGTTGTATTTATCCCTTGATTAGTACAAAGTGTCCATTTTTGTCCCTTACCACTTTTCTGAGTATAAAGTTGGTGTCATCAGGTATTAATATGGCCACCGGGATTTGAACCACCATCCTTCTGCATGCAAGGCAAGTGCCTTGTCTCCATGCTATCTCTCCAGCCCCCACACCAGCTTTTTTAAGGTTGTTGTTTGCTTGGATGATTTTCCTCCAGCCTTTGATTTTTGAGTCTATGTTTGTTCTGATTATTCAGGTGTGTTTCTTGTAGGCAGCAGAATTTGGATTCAATTTTTTGACCCATTTTGCCACTCTGTGTCTTTTAATTGGTGAATTTAGTCCATTGACATTGAGGGAGATGATTGTCACAGGATTTAATGTCATCTTTGTAGATAAGTTTGCTGTGTTTATTGGTCTCTCTCTTGTCTTAAAATAGACCTTTCAGTTTTTCCTTTAAGGCTGGTTTTTCATCTGTGAAGTTTCTGAGTTTATCCATGAAGCTATGCATACTTCCTTCAAACCTGAACCTGAGTCGGGCTATGTGCAGTATTCTCGGTGAAGAACCCATTTCATTCAGTCTTGTCACAATATCCCACCACTGTCTTCTGGCTTTGAGAGTTTCTTGTGACATGTCTGCTGTTAGTCTTAAGTATGCTCCTTTGAATGTAATTTCTCTTTTTGATCTTGCTGCTTTCAGTATTCTATCTCTATCTGTGGGATTTATCATTGTAACAAGGATGTGTCTTGGGGTGTTTTTCTTCGGGTCTCTTTTAGCCGGTACTCTTCAGGTATGCAGGATTTGATTGCATGTAGTCTTTAACTATGGGAGTATCTTTTTGATAATGTCTTTGACTGTTGATTCTTCCTGGGGATCTCCTACCGGGGCCTCTGGGACTCCAATGATTCTTATGTTGTTTCTGTTGAGCTTATAAAAGACTTCTATTTTCATCTCTTCACATTCCTTGAGCACTGTTTTCCATTGCCTGATCGGTTGTCTTAAGGTTCTTTTCCAATTTCTTCTGCTGTGTTGAGTTTTTCTGCATCTCATCTTACAGCAAGTTGATTCTGTCCTCAGCTGCTGTTAACCTGCTGGAGAGGCTATCCACTGAGTTTTTCAGTTGAGCTACCGTGTTTTTCAGATCTGTTATTTCAGTTTGGAGTTTTCTGATTTCTGTCTTTGTGTTCTGTTCAGATCGATCTGTGCTTTCTTTGATTTCTATGAACATCTTCCATATTTCTATTCTAAGCTCCTTATCCAAGAGGTTAATCAGATGGTTGGAAGTTTTTGGCTCATCCGAGCTATAGTCACCATTCTTGATGCATGATGTTTGCCTGTTAGATTTCCCCATTGTCAAGCTTGTAGTGTGATTTTTTCTGTGTGTTGTGGTGAGGGCCATTAGTTAGAAAGTGTGCGCGGCTGTGAAGTGAAGTGGAGCTGCCACGCTCTTCTGGGGCCTCTAGGTGAAAGTTTTTTTTTTTTGGTTCTCATCCCAGGCCTCAAAGGAGAGCTTCAAGAATTCAGGAAAGACAGAGAAGCACAGAAAAGAGTTCCCTTCACGTCCTCAGGGTCATCATAAGAAGCACAGCATGGGGAAGTCTCCACAGTAGGTAGAGCCATCAGCACTCTGCCTGGCAACCCCCACAGCCAGCCAGTTCTTACTCACTCACTCACTTGCTGGGCAGCTTCAGAATGCATTTTTTGGGGGGGTTCTCTCCCTAGGCCTATGAGGAGAGCTTCAAGAATTCAAGAAAGACAGAGAAGCACAGGATAGAGTTCCCTTCAGGTCCTCAGGGTCATCAGAAGGAGCACAGCATGGTGGAGTCTCCACAGGTAGAGTGATCAGCACTCTGCCTCTAGTCTCTGAAATTTCAAAATTTAAAATTTTTATCCTTCTTTCATTTTTTCTTGCTTTGTGAAATTGTGCTTTCTTTCTAATCTTTTTCCTTTAATCATTATTTTTGGTTTTTGGGGTCACATCTGGCAATGCTCAGGGGTTACTCCTGGCTGTCTGCTCAGACAGCTCCTGACAGACATGGGGGACCATATGGGACACTGGGATTCGAACCAACCACCTTTGGTCCTGGATTGGCTGCTTGCAAGGCAAACACCGCTGTGCTATCTCTCCAGGCCCTCCTTTAATCATTTCTCATTTTGCTAATCTTTTCTGCAACCATATTGATAGTAGTTTTTTTCATCATTCTTTTATTTTAAGTAAACCCCATCTCACCTGAGATAACTTACCTGCTCATATTACTTGATTTTAGTAACAGATGTGGGCCATTTCTATTGGAGCATATAGAGTATGGCATTGGGCTACTCTCTTTCATGCAGAAAGGGAAATCTGTCTTTAACTTTCTGAGAATGCAACAGAGGTATTAGCCCAGATCTGGTTATCTTGAGAAGCATCAGACCATTATTTTATTTTGGAGGTTTGTGGACAAGCTAAAATAACGGTCACCAGAACTTCCTAGGTAGTCTGGTCCTGGCTGATACCTCTATGGCATTCTCAGAAAGTTGGAAAAGGAGTCTCCTTTTTGCATGAAATATAGCAGCCTAATATCACACTCTACAATTTCCAACAGAAACGGCACTGCTCCATGACTTAACATTATCAAACTTTGAAACCACCAATATTTTTTTAGATCTATAAATTCTTGATTACCTGGACTCATACAGCTAATCAACTCAATGCTCTATGGTAGTTTTCCCAGTAGTATCATAGGAAAATTAGATGGGGAAGTTAAAATGTAATCTACCAATATCTATGAGTCTCCACAGTAACAGAGAATGTTCAACTAGCACTAACCATAGTATAGCAAATCCTTACACAATGATGTTAATAGCATCATAGAGAGATGTGACAAACATTTCAAACTGACCTGTATTGATTTCAGGTTTTATAATTTCATTTGCATCTGTATTGTAATAAGCAATGTGTAGTAAAGTTGTTTGTTCCTGCGTGTAGGCAGGCTATGGTGGTGGTGCCAGATTGGGGACACTGGTAAAAGGAAGGTCATACTGGAGGTGGGATTGGTGCCTGGATATTTAATGCTTAAATTAATTATTATGAACAACTTGGAAGATCATAGCGTTATAACAAAAATCAGGAAAATGTCTTAAGTGACACATAAATGTATAATTTTATTTATATGTGGTATATAAAGAAAATATATAAATGAACTGATTAAAATAATCTGAATGTTTGATCTAACTCTAATTGAATAAACACTTGAAGGTAGAAAAAAACACCCTAGTTTTCTTTGCCAGCAGTTCCAACTGCCCTCATTGACCTAAGACACATACCATCCACAAGGGCCTGGCTCATACTTTAAACATTCCCAATTGGACCCTGGAATTCTTCCACAACAAAGAGGTTAATGGGTAATACCTACATCATATAATCAAGTATGTCTCAAACCAGCCAAGACCACTCTATAACTTTGCATTCTCTGTAAAGAACCATAGAGGGACTTTAAAAGGGCACACATAAAGCTACTAAACTTGAACTTAGTCCAAGAGGAAGTTGCTTCCCACCCAAAAAGTTCCTTTTTCTTTTCCTTTATTTTTCAATAAACTTTTCGACATTGAGTTGATATTTTTATTCTTGGAAATTCTTGGAAAACCTGAGAACAGTGGATGACCAGAGACCTGACTTCATTGCTCCTGCATCAGAGTATCTAATTCAGAACAAATGGGAAAAATACATGATGGGTGAAAATAGATTGTACATGCTGATTTCATCCCATGAACACAGGAAGCACATATAATTGTATAATACAATGTCATATCAATGTTTAAAAATTAGTTTAAAAATTAAAAGAAAATTACTAAGTAATTTTCTCAAAAACTTGAGTAGTCCGGGCTGGAGAGGTGAGGAAGAGATGATCCTCCAGAGATATGAAGAAGAAAAGAACGTTTTAGTAGAGGGAAACATGAGCAAGTATTCAGAGATTTTTATCAACATGCCACTTAGGCAAAAAAAGGAGAGCAAAAGTATACATTGCAAATGAAAAAGATAAAAAGATCCCAAAGTAGGGACTAAAACAATGGAGTGCCTTAAGTGCTCTGCTAAGAATTTTAGACTTTATTTCATAGTCAAGGAGGAACAATCAAAGGGCTTTTAACAGTTGAATAAAGTGATCATACTTGAATTTCAGAAATATCATTATGGTTCTAGAGGCTGGATTAGAATTACACAATGTTAGAAGCCGTTTAAGATCCGTTGTAATAGTCAAAGAGAAGGATAAAAAGTTAGACTGTAACCTTTACAGAAAGAAGAAAAGAAAAATGTAATGTAACAGAACCCATAGAAAAGAGTCTGTTTTGATAGATTTTATAAAAAATAAAGAGAAATAGGTTTATTTTATTTTGTTGAATAGATGATGCTGGTTTTGCTTGCTAAGATAATGTTGACTACAAAGCAAAGGAATATTTAAAGGGGGGGGATGATTTCTTCTTTGGAGAAGTCTATAAGCTATGTTTGTGGAAGGGTCTGAGCCACGCCCACAATAAACAGGGAATTCTATTGGCTTTGCCCTCAGGAAATACTCCTGGTAATGCTCAGAGGACTATAGAGGATGCTAGGGACTGCACCAGGATGGATCACTTGTAAGGCAAGTGCCTTACCCATTATTTCTTCAGTCTCTCTGGAGGCTATTTTACAGATTTTATAAAAAAAAAGATGCAGTGTTTCAGACCACTAGTTTTCTAACAATTCCTGTTATCAGTATTGATTATTGAAAAACATAAATTTTTAAAAATATATTTATCTAAGCTCCATGATTACAAACATAATTGTAGTTGGGTTTCTGTCATAAAAGAACATCCTGTTTTCCCCAGTGCAACATTCCCACCACCAATGCCTTCCCATCCCTCCTCTCCTACCCCCAGCCTGTATTCCAGACAGGCATTTTACTTCTCTCACTCACTAACATTGTCATGATAGTTGTTAGTGTGGTAATTAGTTGTTTTTAACAGATGTTAAAACAACTAAAGATTGCATATCCCAGTATCTATAATGAAAGGCATGACCATAAGGTTATAAATTCAAAGCAGTAGAACTTAGATGCAAATATTTAGCCACTTAACATGTTTATATTAAGTAAAATTTAGACCTTCATTATTCTATATCATTAACTGAAAAAAAATTTAGAGTGATATTGACACACTTTAGTAATGTTAATCAGCATAATAAACTCAGGTAAAGCAGACCACAAATATGCCTGAAGAAGCAGTAAAAGAATTCTATCCACTTTTAAAAGGTTTTTTAGTTTGTGGCATCTTTATTTCTCTACATTTTGTTTGTTTTGTTTTCAGGCCACATCCAAGTTGTGCCAGATCTTACTCAAGGCTCTGTGCTCAAGGATTACTGGCTTCAGGGACCATTTCTAGAGCAGAGGATCTAATCTGCATTGGCTATGTGTAAGGCAAGCAACTCATCTGATTGTAATATGTATAGTTGCTTAACTTTTCTGAACTTTTTTGTTTTGTCTTGTTTTGGGCCACATGGACCACACTCAGCAGCACTCAGAGGTTAGTCCTAGCTCTTCACTCAGAAATCATCTTTAGCATGGTCAGTGGACCATATGAGATGCTGGGAACCAAATCCATACTGGTCAACTACATGCAAAGCAAACACTCTACCACTGTGCTATTGCTCCGGCCCAACTTTTCTGAACTTTTAATAAAGAATGTGCATCAAGCTGTTTAAAGTGAATTATATTTTTGTCTCTTAACACAAATAATCATATCTTAACATATGGAAGCTAGAGTTGGAAATGTCTGATATAATCCACTTATCCAAATTCAGGTATGTCAATTTTCCCATAATGGAACTAAAATCAATCTCTTATATTAGACAATATGGCAAATGTGTCTACAAAAAAGAAATGTGCTATTCTTGGAGACAGTTTCCTTGAGTAATCTGAAGCTTTTTAAAGTAAGTCAATTTTGAAAAACTGGAATTCCCAGGAGGTAAAACCAAGTGAGTATTATAAAATATTAAGAAATGCAATCGAGAGGGGCTGGAGATATCATACAGTAAATAGGGCACTGTCTTGCATAGTTCTGTCCTGGTTTCATCCCTGACATTCCATATGGTCCACAGAACACAGAGAGGAGTTAAAGACTAAATGCAGTGCCAGGAATAAGTCTTTAGCATTGTTGAGTGTGGCACTAAAACAAAAATAAAATATGAAAAGAAGAAATATTGTTTAAAGTTCCCAGACTATGAAGAAATGTGTGGTCTTTTTATATTAAAGCTATTTCATAAAATACAAAACAAAATGTTGGAGAAAGTAGCATAATAAATAATTGAGAAGCATAGATTCTATCTATTACCAACTACTACAAGGTTAAAATACAGTTGCAAATCCAGTAATGGGAAGAAAAATTTGTAGATAAATTAAGCAGTTAAAGTATTCTATTCAATTCATAAACATGTTTCCATTAAAAAACTCGTTTTAGTGTTATTTTGAAATAATATTTTTCTGATTAATAAAATTAATCACAAAGTATTTTTATAAATAAATATTAATTATATGCATGCATATTAAGTGTGCATATTAATATTTATTATATGAATGTATATATGTTATATCATCAAATATAGCAGATAATTAATTTTATACTTTAGGAAGAATGTATAAAAAACAATAGTATTTATATTTTCGCTTTATCAGCAGATACAACTTCTAGAGAAAATTAATATGGCAGTATGTAAGTACTCTATAGTTAATAGTTAGGTCTACCTAAACCTTTAGATAAGCTCAAGTCCAATCCATTATCAATAAATAAAAATGGAAGCAGAGAAGCTCCTAAATAGTCTAGAATAGTCTAAATAGTCCTAGAATAGTCTCCTAAATTTCATCACATTCTTTCTAGTGAAACAATGTCTCCCATAGAACAAATGTGATTGCTCTCTAAGTAAATCATGGAGATACTATACTATAACGTCATTTTATAAATATATCACTCTACATGAATAATAGTTTTTTTGTGGGGAAGTCACACTTAGAAATGCTCTGGGTTTACTCCTGCATCTTCACTCAGAAATTAGTGCTAGAGGACCATAAGAGATGCTAGGAATAAAACTCAATTAGGCCAAATGCAATACAAGGAACTAATATGCTGTGCTTTCTCAATTTACATTCACAGAAAATAAACAAATATTTTTATGTAGTAAAAGATTCAGTGACATTTCCAGAGGTGGAGATGGTTAACTAATTCTAAGTGACATGACTAGTGAATTTAGCACTATACTATTTTATATAAAGAAACTAAAGATTAAATTAATAAAACAAGCATTTACCTCACCAAACTATAAAACCGAACTTAGAGTAGCAAAGACAAAATGATATTGTGAGTCTAATAGAGTTTTACAATATGAATATGGCTATTAGACAGCTAGTTTACTTTCACACAGCCTTGTAGGTGAAGCCCTCAACAACATAATAATCTAACCAAACTGTGAATTATAATATATTCCAGAAAAAACATACACTTTATTTAACATATTTTCATTTTTACAAAGTAAATACATTCAGATTGAATTCTTAAATAATAATAATAACAAAAATTAATGTGGCTATTTAAATTATATAGCGAATCTTTTCAATATTTCCACAAAACACTTGGTCTGACAGACCCCCTTAATAAAAGAGGAAAATAAGATGCAAATCTAATTTGCTTCAGAAGTTCAGAAGTAGTCTGATTTCAGAGTCTTAAGCATTTAACCATACTAATATCCTTCTCCTAATAGAAACTACCTGCAAATGTAAACTGCATGAAGAAATGCAATGGCTTAAATGGGGATTGTCAGTTGTTGAGAACACTCTAGGTCCCAGATTATAGTGAAGATAAGGAACAAAATCGTGTGGAAGAGGAGAAAGGCACCTATGAAATGATGGGGAACAAAGGATAAGGGATTTTACATGCATTGGTGGTGTTAATGTTTCTAGAGTACAGGTGGGGGTGGGGTTGGGAGGAGGGAGATTTGGAACATTTGCGATGGGAATGTTGCATTGGTGAAGGGGTGATCTTTACATGACTGAAACTCAATCACAATTACGTTAGTAATCAAGGTGTTTAAATAAAGATATTAATAAAAAAAAGAGAAAGGACAGAACTAAATATCCAAGCCAGAGAGAATAATGATGAAATCATCAAACCCAAACTTTAACAGACAAATGTAACAAGGTGGCTGTTATGATGGCAGTCTGGGGCATGGGATAGTGGCATGAAATAATGATCTCTGGAATATTGGTTGACATTGATTTTGGGATTGGTCCTTTAATATGGTATGTCTAAAGCCCAACTATGAGTAAATTTGTAAAATCCAATAGTTTAAATAAAAAATAATTATTTGATTTTTATTTGTCATTTATAGTGTGTAAAGTGAGTTCTAACTGCAACACATCACGTTAAATCTGATCCCTCCAAAATAAGTAATCATGTTTGCTATAATAAAATAGAAACCATTTTAATAAAATATGCAGTTTGCACAGCTTCTTAACTACCTCATATATATGCTTATTTGAACAAGGGAATAATTGAAAAATATTAGAGTCAGAGCCATAGATATAGCTCATTGGGGTATGCTTTGTTCTGAAGGAAGTAAAGTTTCATCTTGGGTACAACAAAGTCCATTGAGCATAGACCTAGTCTTTTTTTGTATACAATATCTATCAGTTTGAGTGAAGGATACAATTGTCTAAGATTTTTGAATAATGTGAGTGATATACAGAGAACTCTAATCTGTTTTTATAGTAATAATACATAATGGATTTGAGAGGGGTTACATCAATCAGGGCTCAGGTGCTATGCCCAGCTTAGTACTCAAGTATCCATGTGATTTATGGGGATCAACTATTGAGGAAGGTTTACAAAATTTACTAGATACAAAAACAAGTATATGTTATGTAGATGACAGTGCAAGATGACTTCATACATAAAGCAGTTCATTCCACCAAAATATAAAAACACAACAGATGATAATTAAATCAGATTACTTATTTTCATAGTTTCACTATAACTTTTACTTGTCATTACCACAGATATTTCTCTATGCAAAATACATATGAGGAACAGTAATAATAATAATATTATAATTATCAAATATAATCAATAGAGAATTTTAGAAACTGATTAACTTAACTCCTTAAATCCAAAACTAATGTTTGCAATATATAATTTCTTGATAAATGAAAGAGAGATAATTTACTGGGCAAGTTCATTCTTTTTACCTTTTTCTAATAATACTTATTTGGGGGTCATTTAATAGAGACAGAAGATAAGTACTTATTTTTTTAATTTGATTTTATTTTTTGAAGTTATTGTGATTTATAAAGTACATCATAGTAGAGTTTCAGACATACAATGAATCAGGGCAAATTCCACCACCAGTGTTGACCACACTCTATCAATGTTACCTAAATACATCCCAAACCACTACCCTGAACACAGACTGCCAATATAACAGGCCCATTTTAAGATCAGTACTTCTAAGTAAACTAAATTAACAAGCAATGAATAACATTCATATTAAAGTAAAATTTTCAACAATTCCTAAACCATTGCAATTCACCAACAGCAGGCATATTTTTGCAAGAAGAGTGGAATCATGGAATGCTGGAAGTTCTATTTTTTTTATTAAAACAAGTATACTATGTAGCCTTCTTCAGTAAGAAAGTTAAGTTATGGTAGGCCTCCACCATGGTTGCCACTGAGAGGTATAGGCACCCCTGCCTGGAGAGTGCCCTCTGTGAGAAATCAGAGACTGAGGTGTCTAGGATCCGCCCCACCAGGGTGAGTACAGGCCTCCACCGTGGTCACCATTTAGGGGTACCTAGGCGTGCCCACCTGGAGAGTGCCCTCCTAGATAAGTCAGAAACTGAGGTTTCTTGGACCCGCCGACCAGGGCGAGTGTAGGCCTCCATCGCGGTCTCCATTGAGGGGTATAGGCACACCCACCTGGAGAGTGTTCTCTGTGTGAAATCAGAGACTGAGGTGTCTTGGACTTGTCAAACCAGGGCAGGTCCAGAGATGCACAGCATCTCCACTTCCCTTTGCTGCTGCACACTCTTTCTACCTAATAAACCCCACCATGACATGTAGAAAAAAAAACACACTACAAGCATGACAGTGGGGAAACCTAGCAGGCAAGCACCATGCACAGAGAATGAAGATGATAGTTCTGATGACCAAAAACAAAAAAACAAAAAAACAAAAAAAAAAAAAACCAAAAAATCTAATTATTCTCTCAGATAAGGAGTTTAGAATAAAAATATGGAGGATCCTCATAGAAATCAAAGAAAATGTTGCTCAGACTGAACAGTACAAAAAGAACTCCGAACACTCCAAACTAAAATAACAGGTCTGAAAAACACGGTAGCTGAATTGTAAAACTCAATGCAAAGCCTCTCCAACAGAGTAACAACAGCTGAGAACAGAATCAGTGAACTGGATGAAATGCAGAATAACTCCATACATCAAAAGAGACTAGTAAAGAACCTAAAGGAAAATGATCAGACAATGGAAAAAGTACTCAAAGAATGTAAACAGATAAAAATAGAAGTCTTTGATAAACTTAACAGAAACAACATAAGAATCATTGGAGTCACAGAGGTCCAGGAAGGAGATCCCCAGGAAGAATCAACAGTCAAAGACATCATCACAGGGAAAAATCTCAGAGCTAAAGACTGCATGCAATCAAATCCTGCATGCCCTAACAGTACCAGCTAAAAGAGACTCAAAGAAAAACACCCTAATACACATCCTAGTCACAAGGACAAATCCCACAGATAGAGATAGATTAATGAAAGCATCAAGAACAAAAAAGGAAAATTACATTCAAAGGAGCATACTTAAGATTTACAGCAGACATGTCACAAGAACGCTCAAGGCCAGAAGAAAGTGGTGGAATATTGTGACAATACTGAATGAAATAGATACTTCACCTAGAATACTGCACCCGCCCAACTTACGTTCAGATTTGAAGGAAGAATGCATAGCTTCATGGATAAGAAACAGCTCAGAAACTTTACAGATGCAAAACCAGTTTTAAAAGAAGAGCTAAAAGGTCTACAAATCAGTGGTCCTCAAACTATGGCCCACAGGCCACATACTGTTTTGTTTCTTCATTGTAAAATAAGATATATGCAGTGTGCATAAGAATTCATTCATAAGTTCTGTTTTTACTATAGTCAGACCCTCCAATGGTCTGAGGGACAGTGAACTGGCCCCCTGTTTAAAAAGTTTGAGGACCCCTAGTCTACATTAATACAAGACAGACCAACAGACATACCAAACTTACACACAAAGATGACATTAAATACCATGACAATCATCTCCTTCAATGTCAATGGACAAAATGCACCAGTTAAGAGACAGAGTGGACAAATGGATCAAAAAGATAAATCTAACCTTCTTCCACCAGAAAAAACACATGTGAAAGTCAGAACAAACTTAGACTCAAAATCAAAGGCTGAAGGAAAATCATCCAAGCAAACAACACCATAAAAAAACTGGAGTGGCCATATTAATATCAGACGACACAAACTTTAGAGTCAGAAAAGTCGTAGGGACAAAGATGGACACTTCGTACTAATCAAGGTATATGTGCAACAGGAAGAAATCACCCAACTAAAAATAAAATATACTCACAAAACGAGAGACCAGCAAAATATCTAATACAATTATTGATAAATTTGAAAGAGGATATTAATAATAACACAATAATTGTGGGAGATCTTAACACGGCCCTGTCAACACTTGATAGCTAAACCAGACTGTAACTCAACAAAAATATACTATCCCTGAAAAGAGAAATGGAAGAAAGAGGCCTAGTAGAATAGAATAATATAGGACACTTCATACCCAGAAACCTGGATAAACATTATTCTCTAATGTACATGAGTCATTCTCCAGGATAGACCACATGCTGGAACATAAAACATACTTCCATAAAAGCAAGAGGATAGAAATTTTGGAGGCTACCTTTGCTGACCACAGGCTCTAAAATTAGATATGAACTAAAAAGGCAACTAGAAATTAAACAGCCTACTACTAAACAACCAGTGTGCAAAGAGGAAATCAAAACTTTCGTGGAAACAAATGACAATGAAGACACAAACTATCAAAATCTATGGGACACAGCAAAAGCGGTACTAAGGAAAATTTATAGCTTTGCAAACACACATCGGGAAGGAAGAAGGGGCATACTGAATAGATTAATGATGCAGCTTATAAAATTAGAACATTATCAACAAAAGGAACCAAAATAGGTACACAGAAGGAAATAATAAAGTTTAGAGCAGAAATAATGAAGTAGAAATCCAATCCAAAAAACTATCCAAAATATCAATGACAGCAGAAGTTGGTTCTTTGAAAAAATAAACAAGATTGATAGACCATTGGCAAAACTCAAAAAGATAGAAACTTGATAATACATATTAGAAATGTAAAGGAAAAGATCAGTACAGATATTGCAAAGATTGAAAGGGTAATCAGAGACTACTTTGAGAAATATATGCTAATAAACATGAGAACCTGGAAGAAATGGGTATATAGTTGGACTCTTATAACTTCCCAAAAATTGAATAAGGAGCATGTAGCATCTAAACACCTCCATTACTATTGAGGAAATTAGGACGATAATTAAATGTCTGTCCAAAGACCAATGCCCAGGCCCAAATGGATGCACTAATGAATTCTCTCAAACCTTTCAAGAGAAACTACTACCAATACTGGCCGAGCTCTTTCATGAAATTGTAAAAACATAAACATTTCCAAATAGCTTTTATGAAGCCAACATTATCTTGATACAAAAGCCAGACAGAGATGCTGCCAAAAAAGGAAATTACAGACCAATATCCATGAAGAATACATATATAAAGATCCTCAACACATCGGGGAAATTATGATCCAATGCCTCATCAAGAAGGTCAATCACTATGATCAAGTAGGTTTCATTCCAGAAATGCAAGGATGGTTTAATATTCATAAATCTATCAACATAATACACCATATCAACAACAAGAAAATTAAAAAACACATGATTGTATCAATAGATGCAGAGAAAACATTTGATAAGTTCCAACACCCATTCTTGATAAAAACTCAACAAGATGGAAATGAAAGAAACCTTTCTCAATATAGTTAAGGCCATCTCCAAAAACCAATGGCAAATATTCTCAACAGAGAAAAACTAAAAGCCTTTCCTGTGTATTCTGGTACAAGACAAAGCTGTCCTCTCTCACCACTCCTATTCAATATAGTAATGGAAGTACTTGCTATAGTGATTAGGTAAGAAAAAGATATCAAGGACATCCAGATAGAAAAGAAAGAAGTCAAGCTTTCACTGTTGCAGATAACATGATACTATATTAAGAAAACCCCAAAGACTCTAACAAAAAATCTCTAGAAACAATAGACTCACATAGCAGGATGGCAAGCTACAAAATTAACACAGAAAATAAATGACCTTTTTATACATCGATAATGATAGAGAAGAAATGGACATTACGAAAACAACCCCATTCACAGCAGTATCACACAAACTAAATCTTGGAGTCACCTTAACTATATATGTGAAGGACTTTTACAAAGTAAACTATAAAACATTGCTTCAAGAACTAAGAAAGGACACGCAGAAACATAACTAAAATTAACACACAAAAATCAATGGCCTTTTTATATACCAATAATGATAGGGAAGAAATGGACATTAAGAGAACAATCCAATTCACATTAGTGCCACACAAACTCAAAAATCTTGGAGTCAACCTGATTAAAGATGTGAAGGATCTATACAAAGAAAACTATAAAACACTGCTCCAAGAAATAAGAGAAGACACGCGGAAATGGAAACACATACCCTACTCATGAATTGGCAAGATTAACATCACTAAAATGGCAATACTGCCCAAACCACTATATAGGTTTAATGCAATCCCTCTAAAGATACCCATGACATTCTTCAAAGAACTGGATAAAACACTTCTGAAATTCATTTGGAACAATAAACACTCGCAAATAGCTAAAGCAATACTTGGGGAAAATATGGGAAGCATTACTTTCCCCAATTTTAAATTTAAAAATTCCAAAGCAATAGTTATCAAAACAGCATGGTATTGGAATAAAGACAGATCCTTAGATCAGTGGAATAGCTTGAGTACTCAGAAAATGTTTCCCAGACATACAATAACTTCATTTTTGATAATGAGGCAAGCAATCCTAAATGGAGAAGGAAAGCCTCTTAAAAAATTGATGTTGTCACAACTAGTTAGCCACTTTCAAAAAAGTGAACTCAGACCCTTAGCTAACACAAAGGTAAAATCCAAAAGGATTAAAGACCTTCATATCAGACCTGAAACCATGATATATATAGAACAACACGTAGGTAAAACACTCCATGGCATTGAGACTAAAGGCATCTTCAAGGAGGAAACAATACTCTCCAAACAAGTGGAAGCAAAGATAAACAGATAGGAATATATTAAGCTGAGAAGCTTCTGAACTTCAATGAAAATAGTGCCTAGAATACAAGAGCTACTCACTGAATGGGAGAAAATAATCACCCAATACCCATCAGATAAGGGGCTAATATTCAAAATATGCAAGGCACTGACAGAACTTTACAAGAAAAAAAAATCTTACCCCGTTAATAAAATGGGGAGAAGAAATTAACAGTCACTTTGTTAAAGAAGAAATACAAATGGCCAAAAGACACATGAATAATTGCTCTGCATCACTAATCATCAGGGAGATGCAAGTCAAAACAACAATGATGTTCATCTCACAGAAACTGGCACATATTACAAGGAACAAGAAAGACAGGTGCTGGAGGGGATGTGAAGAGAAGGGAACTCTCATTCACTGCTGATTAGAATACCATATAGTCCAGCCTTTATGGAAAACAATATGGGGATTCCTCAAAAAAACTAAAAATTGAGCTCCCATACAATACAGCTATACTACTCCTAGGAATATACCCTAGGAACACAAAAATATAATTCAAAAAATTCCTACCTCACACCCATATTCATTTCAGAACTATTTACAATAGCCAGACTTTGGAAACAAACAAGTAGCCCTTCAACAGATGATTGGCTAAAGAAATTGTGTGCATATACCAATGGAATATTATGCAGCAGTCAGGAGAGATGAAGGCATGATTTTTCCTATATGTGGATAGACATGGAATCTAGTATGCTGAGTGAAATAAGTCAGAGGGAGAGAGATAGACAGAATAATATCACTGATCTATGGTTTTTTAAGAAAAATAAAAGACATTTTTGTAATAATTCTCAGAGACAATAGAGATGAGAGCTGGAATTTCCAGCTCTTGATAGGAAGCTTACAACAGAGTGGTGAGTGAATTTAGAGAAATAACTACATTGACAACTAACATAACATGACTGAATGAGGGAAATAGAAAGCCTGTCTCAAATACAGGCAGGGGGAGGGGGAGGGAGATGGAAGATTTGGGGCATTGGTATTGGAATGTTGCATTGGTGAACGGGGGTGTTAGTTATAATACTGAAACCCAACTACAATCAGGTTTGTAATCAAATTGTATACATAAAGATATAAAAAAAGAAAGATGGGCCTGGAGAGATAGCACAGCGGTGTTTGCCTTGCAAGCAGCCAATCCAGGACCAAAGGTGGTTGGTTCGAATCCTGGTGTCCCATATGGTCCCCCGTGCCTGCCAGGAGCTATTTCTGAGCAGACAGCCAGGAGGAACCCCTGAGCACCGCCGGGTGTGGCACAAAAACCAAAAAAAAAAAAAAGATGAGTTACTATGGTTATGGTTAGTCACTGGACTTAATGTATAGAAAATTCCCTCTTGTCATATGTCTAGTAGCTATAATTCCGCTTTCCATCTGAAGGGCTATCTGCAAGCAAGAGTCCAAAATAGTGAAAAATGTGGGACCACTTTATCTGGGAAACAAAACAAGTAATTTGGGACAATAAGACTTCAAATGTATAAAAGATTTTTTTCTATGGAATAAGATCTAGATATGCTCAGCAGTTTGCATACTACCTAACTCATTACAAATATTCATAAATATTGACTTAGTGACTGAGGGAATGAATCATAAAATCACAAGTAATTTGATGACTATTTCCAGAGTCATACAATTACTCTCAAGTGGCAGAATTAGATAAAAGTTATAGTAATGCTGACACTTTGCTTTAATTTATAAAAATGTTCTAAATTATACTTAAATAAAAATTAAACATAATTCTTTCAGACATATTTGTTACCCCAAGCTATGATCATTTTTGGCTTTTACCATAGAAAAGATGGACTTTAGGACATACTAAATATTTTTTGAATAATATCTTTACTTATGTACCATTATTATAAACATGTTTTTGTTGGGTTCAGTCATAAAAAGAACAACCCCTTTACCAGTGCAACATTCTCACCACCATTCCCTCCTCCCTCCATTCCTACCCCCTGTATTCAAGACAGGCATTCTACTTCTCTCATTCACTAACATTGTCATGATAGATGTTAGTGTAGTTATTTCTCTAACTGCACTCACAACTCTTTGTGGTGAGCTTCGTATTATGAGTCGGTCCTTCTATCCCTCATCTCTATTGTCTCTGGGCATTATTACAATAATGTTTTTTTTTTATTTTTCTTAAAACCCATGGGCGAGTGAGAATACTGCACCCAGTCAGAGAACATAATTAATTTTTAAAGTCTTTCCCAGGGGTATAGTTATAGTACAGTGAGTAGAGCACTTGCTGTTTACATGGCTTATCTGAATTCAATCCTAGGACTCTACCTGGTACTCTGAGCAGTGCCAAGAGTGATTTTTGAGAACAGAGTGAGGACTAAACACTGAAAACCACCATACGTGGCCCCAAAACAAAACAACAAGATATATGCTATCATTTATTTCCCCAGAGTGTTTTTCTGTATACTTTCATTCTCATTTAAGCCAATAATTTCTATTTGGTACTGTCTGTGCTGAAAATTCATTCTCACTTCTGTACTCACAAATGAACAAGTATGATTACAACAGAATAAATCTTCACTGGCTCACTCATTTATTCTTACTACATCAGTGTCATCTTTCAAATTTTGGTAAGCAAGAGAGGAGAATAAAATTTCTTTTAAAGTATAAAGACAATACAGATATAATCCTTCACTATCTAGTTTAATTTGAAATAATATTTGCATATATTTTACAATGTCAAAATCATTACCTATTAATAATGCAGATGTGACTATTTTTTTGCTTTTGTTCATTAGTTGCCTTGATAAATAGAGCTAATGAAGCTATACAATTTGCTCCTATTAATTTGCTCAATTAAATAGAATTAGCCAAAATGTGAATGTGGGTATGATAAAATATTTAAGAAAACAAGTTTTTCTTAAGTTTAGTAAGAAATAGTGGACTATATTTGATAATGTATACTGAGTACATATGGGAGGGCTAAAAATATTAAAAACTTAATATCAGGTCTGACCATAGCTTTATGTCATCTAAAATTGGGAAGTAAGGGCAGAAGCAAATAGCACAGCAGTAGGGCATTTGCCTTGCTTGCAGTCCATCTGGGACTGACCAATGTTCATTTCCCGGCATCTCATATGGTCCCCCGAGCCTGTCAGGAGCAATTTCTGAGGGCAGAGCAAGAAGTAACCCCGGATTGCCACTGGGTATGGCCCCCTAAAAACAAATAAATAAATAAGTATATAAAATAGGGAAGAAAATTGGTAGGTATTTTCTCTTCTGCACTATATTTTTGTGTGTGTGCATAGCATTGAAAACATTTATTTATAGTACTATTAACATATACAAAATATAACTGGGTATACCAATTGCTTTAAAATCCATTCCTCATTAATGGTATATACATCAAAATTAGCCATTTAAACATCTCAATGTTTAAATAAAAAGAAGAAATTAGAAAGCAAGGCTTCATTTCCACCATTCCAGAAATGACTTACTCTGCCACATTGTTAGTGTCAGTGATTTCATGTACTTTTTTTAGATACTTTTGCTAAGATAAACCAATAAATTTTTCAACTGTATAAAATTTATATCATACAGAAAACCATCCTTATGTAAATTTCATTTTATATTGACTTTGTTTTTCCATCATATTCATTGCAAAGTCAAGTCACACAAAGAAAATCAATAACTGAACATTAAGAAAAGCAATGTTCATACAAAGGACTTGCTAATGTTTTGCATATCTATTCTTTTTATTGTATTTTCCACATTATGTAATGCTGCAGGTTGGAAACAATGCATAACTGAATAAATTAAAGTCAATATTCTCATGCCTTTTGAAAGAGAAAACATATTAAGTCCAGACAGAATCTTTTTTACTTTTTTCCCCTGATGTTTTGCAGGTTCTTTATCAATATCAATGGCTTAAAAGCATATTATCCCATGGCTGCAGAGAAATGAATGGTACTACAGCATCCTGTTATGAAAGGGCATTTGATGATTTGGCAGGTGAGAGATTAATAAATCTTGAATTTGAAATGCTGGATTATTATGAAACTACATCCTGCAACTGTAGAATCCACTCAAACTATCTCTCTCTTCAGAAGATAAAATGCCAAGTAGGATTCAAAGCTGAAGTGTTTTCATAGGCTTTGAAAACTGAACACCTGCAGTTATTTACATGTGAACTTTGCTTTAGCATTTTATTGCTGAATATCATTTGTAAAAATATTATGCTTATTAAGTTATTGTTATTACTCTTGGAGATTTATGTTCAAGGATACAATGCAGTTAACATTAGATGTTCTACATTTGAAACATAAAATTTATATCTTTCAATTAGTGTTCACAATTATGTGCAAGCATATTTTTCCTGCATTAAATGTTTGGTTAACAATTAGGGAACTATCTCTAAAATCAGCAAAATTCACCTAGACAGAAACAATATGGGGGCCAAAGCAATAGTACAATAAGTAGGGCTTTTGCCTAGTATGTAGCCAACCAGGGTTCAATTTCAGGGACCCCATATAATCTCCCTAAGCCTGAAAGAAATAATTTCTGAGTGCAGATACAGGAATAGCCCCTGAGCACTGCCAGATTTGGGGAAAAAAAGAAAAACAATATAATTCAAAGAACTCATACACATATTTATGAGTGATCTGTTAAATATTAATACATTGCTCTCTGAGAATTAACACTGTGCATATATTAAAAAACATTTACTACAAATTCTATCATATGCAGAATTTACTTAACTCACAATTTAAAATATATTTACAGAAAACTTTCATATAGCTGTTGGTTTGAACGTAATTACTATGTTATTTTGCCAAACTTTTAAATCAATAACTATAAAGTCATGGTTGTTCAGAGATAATTTATTATCAATATGTGCAAACATATAAGTATATACATTAAAAACTCTATCAGAGAGAGGCACAGGACTAAGACTCAAAAACTTTAAGAAGTTTTAAGAAACACACAACTGTGTGGAGTAAAAAAGTCAAAATCTGCAGGGGATGCTGGAATCCTTGGAAACAGATAACACTGCAGTCGAAGTTAAAATGCTGGCAAAATTTTCCCTTGTTTGTGAAATGCCAGTTATATTTAGACCTTCTCTGTTTAAAAGAAGCACATTCATATTGTGAAAGGAAATCTACTTTACACTAAGTATACTGATTTAAATGCCAGTCTTATCTATCAAATGACTTCACAGAAACATCTACAAAAATAATTCAACAAATTTGTAGGGATTGTGCTTTAGGCTATTAAATAATCAGGACACACCAGCACACTGTAGTTACACTGAAATATACACAGAGAACCTTAGTCAGTACATCAAAACAACTGACAATTAAAATGCAGAATGGTGTGAATTCTGTGATCAGTTGTGATTGAATATTGCCAAATTCAGTGATAGAGAAGTAGATGTCCTTTGTGTTTTAGAACGTTTAATATGCTAAATGTGAACATTTTGGTCTTCAAGATGATAAAGACAAATAGATCCCAATTGAAAGTAACAGTGGGGGGGCTGGCGAGGTGGCGCTAGAGGTAAGGTTTTTGCCTTGCGAGCACTAGCCAAGGAAGGACTGTGGTTTGATCCCCCGGAGTCCCATATGATCCCCCAAGCCAGGGACAATTTCTGAGCACTTATCCAGGAGTAACCCCTGAGCATCAAATAGGTGTGGCCAAAAAAACAAACAAAAAAAAGTATCAGTGGTGGAACTTTAGAATGTATCTGTTCTCCAGAGTTCTAAATAATAAAGCAGTCAATGGAGATATTGTAGAAATTAGGCATCTATATTATGAGTCAAGTCAGTTTCTTAGTGTCTTTCAAATGAAGTTATGTGAATGACTTCCCAGACTTGTAGATAAAAAGGGATAATAAAGTTAGGAAAAAATATACCATCAATTAAGTGGCACATGATTTACCTCATTCTTCTATGATACACACTTTATCAATATGTGCTAAGGTGTGCAAGATTGAAAAGGAGATACTTGTATTCTGGAGGATTGATAGCCAGAAGACAGGTCAAGAGGGCAGGCAGTATGTAGAGATATCTCATGTCCTTAGCAAACAATGAAAGAGTTGTGAGGAGAAAATGCTGAAATTGATTACCAAAATATAGAAGAGTGTCCTTAAAGAGCTGTTTTTAAAAGTCTCATTTCACATCAACATTTTTCTCACTCTGCAAAAGGTTACACATGGCCAGTGCCTCATCCAAATACTATTAATATTCAAAAAATGTCAAATGGCTCATACTTTGAATCTTATCTCTCTTGGAAAAAGTGATTTGGGAATCAACTGAAAATTTAGTGAGAGAGAGAAAGTGTGTGTGTGTGTGTGTGTGTGTGTGTGTGTGTTTTGAGGCCACATCTAGTGGTGTTCATGGGTTAATCCTGACTCTGAACTCATAAATTACTTCTGGTTGTGCTTGGTGGATTATTTAGAATGCGGCGATTGGGGTAAAGGGTGTAATGGTCCAGGAATCAAATCCAGGTTGGCCATATACAAGGCAAATGCCCTATCCACTGGCCTATTTTTTCTGACACTCATAATTTAGTAGCTCTTCACAAATGCAGTGTTGTGGTACCCTCCTCTAGAGATTCTGATTTAATAAGTTCAATGCTCTCTGAGTCTCCTGGTGATCAAATATCTTACTTTTTTTTTAATTCACAGCTCTTTTTTCTCCATGGGTAGTCATGTATAAATGTGCTACCATTTTTCTGCCATCATTTAAAATGCTCATTTGATCTCATGTCCAGCTATAATCCCATTTACATTTGTAGTCTCCATACCAGCAAGACTACTCAAGCTTGATGATAAATGAAATGTTTCTCCCACTGTCTCATGATCTCACACCAAACTTTTCTTGTTAAAGTCACCAGCCACAAGACTTGAAATTATGCTACAGTATCTACTCTTATAAAACCAATTTAAAACTAATTGAGACATAACAAATATGAACAGCTTTATAAATAGACAAGATTTGAGGAGTTTCAAAAGTTATGTAACTTTTTCAACAGCAAATTTGATCTTCCCATTGTTCCTTTGCACTTTTATTCTAATTATACAATATATCCTTTTAAATTTATCTTTTCTTTTTTTTTTTTTTTTGTGGTTTTTGGGTCACACCCGGCAGTGCTCAGGGATTATTCCTGGCTCCAGGCTCAGAAATTGTTCCTGGCAGGCACGGGGGACCATATGGGACGCCGGGATTCGAACCGATGACCTCCTGCATGAAAGGCAAACGCCTTACCTCCATGCTATCTCTCTGGCCCCTAAATTTATCTTTTCTACATGATCTCAAGCGAATGTAAGGGACAGAGTTATGATTAATGCATTACACTGAGTGAAATAGCATGATTGTGATTCCTAGTCTAACATTTGCTGCTCTGTGACACATGGTAAATGACACAGTTCTTCATGTCTCTAGCATCTCAGAGAAAAGGGATGATTTCTAAAGACCTTAAAGCCTCTTAAGTGGTGCACGTTTGTGTACTGAAATTTTAATCCTCATACAATGGTTATACATGGAATCTCTAAGGACATAACTAATGAAGGGTTGAAGTTAGTACTGTGCCTAGAAAACAGCTACATGAGACTGACCGTTATCATCCCATATAGTCCCTCAATCCCTGTCAGGGTGATCCCTGAGTGCAGGATATAATCAATGTCAAATTAGGCATACATTCAGGCATTTGATACTAAACACTCAATGATCTTTTTGAATTGTATTATCAGCTGAGATTCTGTGGACTACAATACTAATAGCGGTTTCTTATGCATATAATTCAAACATCACACCCATCACCACTGCACCTATCACCAAAAACCCTAACACCCCTCTCAAGCCACCCACTCTACCAACTCAAATGTATGGATTAGTTCTCCATTATGTTACATTGGCACCTTCCTTGCTACTCTCCTGATGAGACACTACAGACCATGGTACTCTCCATATATATACAAATCAATGACCCTGGGAAGACTCAGAAAGAAGGAAATCTCAGTGAACCATAATAGTCCTCCCTAGAAGCCATTATGTTGGCATATTGATCTTTGAGCATGCAAATTTAAAAAATATTTATTTTTAATTTTTATGCCACACAATCTACATGATATTTAATTATGAAAGAGCATACTATCACAGACAGTTACTAAAAGATCAAATATTCTTATAAATGTAAAAGTATTTAGAGTGACATCAAGCAGAATATAAAATTTTATGAATTCTAAATATACTATAAAATAATCTTTAGATTGAACATTGGGAAAATTGTGACATTCATTATTTTTTATTTCTGCTTGGTTTTCTTTTCATTTTAGATCATACCTAGCTGTGTTTTTAGCGTACAGGGTGGCTATTCACTTAGATATCACTGCTGATAGGAAATTATATGGGTTTCTGGGGAACAAGCTCTACCCACTGTATGATCTACCCACTCATATTCTTGAATTTTAATCTATACTTATGTAAAAATTAAAATAATAGGAAACAAAATATATTCTATTCTCTCTCTCTCTCTCTCTCTCTCTCTCTCATGTTTGGATCACACCCAGTGGTGATCAAGCCCCACAAAAAATATGGAGCACTGTGGATTGAGCCTGAGTCTGTAGCATGCAAGATCTTATCTGCTGTACTATTTCTGTAATTAAAAATCAATTACTTTTTAATACAAAACTAATTAAGAAACATATCCCTGAATTATTTCCACTAAGATTAATAAAAACATTCTGTTAGAGTGAAATTATTAATATTAGGCATTAGTATTTTTATGTTCCATTGTTGTTTCTGTTTTTTTTTTTTAATTAAAATTCTCCTCTTTTGAGAGGTTATGCTGGATTAGACTGGGTACATTTCTTTAGGATAGACATGTGAGTTTCCCTTAAATCCAATTTATCAGCATTATTTTCATAAAATATTTTCCAATAATCAATCATTCAGATTAGAAAAGTAACTTTATTATTGTGTACTGTCTTTAACATCAAGTATTATAATACTCATACATACATTTAAATACTTGTAAATGGAATTTTTAAGAGACAGAATACAAACAATATATGTGTATTCTTTTGCTATATATATGTGTATATATGTGTATTTGTTTTACTGCAAACCTAGTAAACTAAATTGAAATAAAATAAAGACAAATAGATTGTGGATTCTTTAATATATTTTAAAATTCAAATTTTAATAAAAACAAAATAATTTTAACTTTAAAATACGTTTAATTCAATTCTGTAGCAGGAGGAAATATATGCTATTGAACAAAAGTACATATATATTTCAAATATAAAATGTAATCAGAAATTTATCAGTACTTAAATTCAAATGGGAAGGAATTTAAAGTTAAAAGTCTATGATTTACAAAATTTGCCATAAATTGCACTAGACTCATTACAAAATATGTGTTATATAAGAATTATATTCATTAGTCCTTTCTTTCAGTAGTATCTGTGATACAGGACATGATTTATTATTTCCTCAAACATTAATAGCTCTAATATAAGAAACACAAGTAAGTAGGACTGTTGGTTTACTTAGCAATACAAGTATTTTTCTTCCCATTTTATATGGAAGCCATAGGTAATAATCAATAAAAGGTAGTATGGCCATTATACCCACACACAAGAGAGATGAGGACTGGAAGGACCAGCCCATGATGAAGCTTACACAGGAATGGTGAGCGTAGTTAGAGAAATAGCCACAGTAACACTAACACTAAAACTAACTCTACACTAACTATGACAATTATAGTGAGAGAGAGAAATAGAATGCCTGTCCTGAAGACAGACAAAGAGCGGGGGAAGAGGAATTGGGGAACATTGGTGGCAAGAAAGTGCACAGTCGAAGCCAGAGTGGTGGCGCAAGCGGTAGGGCGTTTGCCTTTCATGTGCTGACCTAAGACAGACTGTAATTTGATCCCCCAGCGTCCCATATGGTCCCCCAAGCCAGGAGCAATTTCTGAGTGCATAGCCAGGAGTAACCCCTGAGCATCACCAGGTGTGTGCCCCCCCTCCAAAAAAAGCAAGCAAGAAAGAAAGTGCACAGTTTAAGGGTATGTACATTCTATGACTGACATCAAACTATGAACGTGTTTGTAACCAATGTGCTTAAATAAAAAATAATTTTAAAATATTAATCCATAAATATAGGTTTAAGTTAAACTCCAAATGCATCTATAATTTTGAAGGTTATTAAGCATGCTTAACTTTTTAAAAGAAAACACACATATATCTGCATAAACATATTTTTCAATGTAATTGTTTATGTTGATAGTTAATAAATATTTATATAACACCAGACAAAGCAACCAAGCCTTATAAAATAACCAGATTTACCATAAATTTTTATAACAATAAATTTAACAAAATTCTTATTATACTATTTTTCTTTCTTCCTTTTTTTTTGTGGTGTGTGTGTGTGTGTGTGTGTGTGTGTGTGTGTGTGTGTGTGTGTGTGTGTGTGTTTTGGGCCACACCCGGTGATGTTCAAAGGCTACTCCTAGCTATGCACTCAGAAATCGCTTCTGGCTCTGGCGGACTATATGGGACACCAGACATCAAATCCTTGTCTGTCCTAGGTCAGCCACATGCAAGGCAAAAGCCCTACTGTTGCGCTATTGCTCTGGCCGCTAACTGGCTATTTTTCAATTTCAAGCTTTAAAAATTATAAATAAAGATTTTGCATAATAACAAAAAATAATTTCACATTAAATGCTATTTTATATTCATGATAAGCTCTCCTTTTGTTAAATTGAAATTTTAAGTTTTTAAAAAATGCAAATAATGTACAGTCATCAGCACAAATTATTGTTAATAAAAGAAAAAAGATGAGACATTACTTTGAAATCCTTATTAAAGGAATGCCAATTTTAATTAGTGTAATATGTGAAATATGTAATGTTATAATTGTCCTTAAATTTTTTTTTTTGGTTTTTGGTCTACACCCGGGTGTGGACTTCAGGGGTTACTCCTGGCTATGCGCTCTGAAATCGCTCCTGATTGGGGGACCATATGGGATGCAGGGGGATCAAACTGCAGTCCATCCTAGGTCAGTGCATGCAAGGCAAACACCCTACTGTTTGCACCACCACTCCAGCCCCTAATATTATTTTCAATGACATTGTAAAATCAGCTCAATGGCCCACAGTAAATATGCTTGGACTGCTTAAACAGTTAAATCTTAAATAGTCCACCCTCACTTGATTTCTTCTGATAATAAAAATGAGGAATATTTAGAGCAAGTAAACCAGGAAGCAGATTCAAAATGTGCAGATTCAAAAGGAAATTAATTGCTTCACACAGCTAGATGTGGCAACACCAAATATATAAGGTGTCTGATTAACAAATGAGAATAAATATTTTTAAAGTAAGAATAATTCTGATACAACATATTGGAAACTTTTCAAAGATAATTAAAAAAAATCATTAGCACCATATTTTTTCTTATAATAACCTTTTATTTAAATAACAGATTAAAATAATTCCCAGTGTAATTATGAACCTTTCCATTCTGGTAGAATTATCCAGTTTTTAAAAATCAAGTGACTATTGCACATTTATATATACTAAGTGCTGAGAAAATGACTAGCGGTGTTGTGGTGCATATTCAGACAATATATTTTCTGCCCTTTTAAAGTCTGTTGTAATCACATTGGGGCTACTAATTAAATACGAATACATATGTTCACACTCTGATGACAGTGATGTATGACAATTTCAAGTTTCTACCAGAAGAACTCATCTAGTCTCGCTGGTCAAGAAGGTAGTGACTGCACTAACTTGGTGTTAAATTAAAGGAACACATCAAGAACAATTGGAGAAGGAGTAGCAAATAATCTAGGCAAGATAAACAAATTCATATTTTAACAGAAGGCCTCTGAAAAGAAGAGGAGTGTCCTCCTTCAAGGTACTAAATGATTAGCCTAATATGGTTAGTTAATAAAGAGGAGATGGGGCCTGTGAGGTGGCGCTAGAGGTAAGGTGTCTGCCTTGCAAGCGCTAGCCAAGGAAGGACCACGGTTCCATCCCCCGGAGTCCCATATGGTCCACCCAAGCCAGGGGCGATTTCTGAGTGCTTATCCAGGAGTAACCCCTGAGCATCAAACGGTGTGGCCTGAAAAACCAAAAACAAAAAAATAAAATAAAATAAAGAGGAGATGGCACCTAATAAGACTCAGAGGAAGTAATCATATCAATTAGGCACAGTCCACTGGTCTTTCTTAAGGATGTTCTTATTTTCCTCTGGAGGAAAAAAAGAACTGAATCATTTCTAGAAGTAGGTGCAACAAGGTCTGACTTGGAATTATGAACAGTTTTTTGTGTGCAAAATGGAAAACAAATCATATAACTCAAAACTAAAAACAAGGATACAACAGGACATAAAGAATTGCAGATAAGAAATAATTCTGACATATATTTTTGTAGTGTTAGTGATGCTACAAGAGAACAACAGGTCAAGCTGTTCTGGGGGAAAAATACCAAGCTTTACTGATGACCTATAAATAAATGGTAGGGAGAGAGTAAGGATTAGTGAAATTTTACTTCATTAACAACAACAGCAAATCTACAGTATTTAGAGTATATTCATAGTACATCTGTATTCACAAAAACTAATTGATGATTCAGGTTAATTACTGTTCTCCACATGTTGAATTTCTGACATAGTTCTTGTAAGCATAATTCGGCAACACAACAATGGCAAAGACTGTCATGCCAAAATGAATTGCTAGCATGTGCTATTAAAATGAATGTCGATGAGACATAACTGTCAAAATAGCAATTATGATTTGGTGAGCTAGAAACAGTCTGAAATCTTATTTAAAATTAAATCCCTATCCTCTATGTAAGGAATATTTCAAATGAGTTTTTTTTTAAAAGGACTAACCGAATGCTTCATTATGTCCAAAAAAGTAATGAAGATAAACTTAGTATATAACTTGCAACTGCTTGTAGTCTAATGATTGAAAAATCATTTTAATTAAAATTGATTTTAATTTGAAAAGTAATAAAGAATAACCCTTAATTTAAAAATGTCCATGTCACTTTTATTTGTTACATGTAAATAAAAACATTTTCTAATAGTAGTTTATCATACTAAATGCTATGCTAGAGCTTTTAAAATATTTATTAAAATGCTGTATTTAAAACATAACATTTTCCAAAGTATAAAAATTGGAATATACATGTAATGAAGGGTCCCAGATGCATTTATAAGGATGTACTAACAAGAGATAAAGAGACTTTGAAGATAAATAATCATAGTTGTAAAAAAATATTTATGAAGATATTCTGAAGCATATACACAAAATCTTCAAGAGCTATTGTTTGTCTCTAAATCTAAGACTTAATTTTTTCTTAATTTTTTACTTTTATCTCACCCAGAAAAACAAAATGCTTCTTATAATCAATAGTGCTTTCTAATGCATTGAAGAAAAACACAAAAATCATGACATCGTTGCAATTAAGAGAATTGATTAAAACATACAGTTGCTGAGACAGCATTTGTTGCATTTCATTGCTGTATATACTGCTTCAACTGTCTCATGTCTAATTCACTAAAATAAAATATATTATAACAAAGTAACAACAAATAACAGGTCATATATGTGCCCTAGTGAACTTCATTGGATGGAGAGACTACAATTACTTATTTTCTGTAAAGTAAGAAACATGCATTAAGAACATAACACAGAACAATAGCCACAATTTGTATTAATAACATTGTGGAATTAGTGTTATAATTTTATATGAATATCTGAGCAAACAGATTGACTTACACAATATTAAGTGAAGCCAAAGAAAGACAAACTTCCTTAATCCCACAAGATAAATGGGAAAAT
Source organism: Suncus etruscus (assembly GCF_024139225.1). Classification (NCBI taxonomy): domain Eukaryota; kingdom Metazoa; phylum Chordata; class Mammalia; order Eulipotyphla; family Soricidae; genus Suncus; species Suncus etruscus. The sequence goes on along the minus strand of NC_064851.1, from coordinate 94,346,290 downwards.
GTTTTTTAGAGGTAAGCAACACATGTAATGAAACTATAATTGGATGGGTTTTCATTAATAAAAGTGTCACCATTTTATTGTCACCATTTTCATGAGTTATATGAAAAATCATGGTATATTTTACAAATAATTTAATATTAGATGTAATGTAATACTCATAAAAGCAATTAACAAAGATAATTTAATTTAATAAAATTTAGCAATAATAATTTAGGAAACCAGAAAAGCTCATTTATGTAAATACCAATTTTCTAATTTGTATAACTATCATGTTGTGCTAGATCATGGCTGGGTTTTTTTTTTTGTCAATAACTATTCATTTTTCTATTTTTAACTGCCACAGTTTTTCTTAAAATACATATATATTTAAAGTTCACTCAGGGGAAAAGAATGATTGGACAGTGAGGAAGGCAAGTGCCTTACCTGTGACTGACCCAGGTTTTATTCCTGGAACTCCAAGCACTGCTAAGAAAAATGAATGAAAGCTGCCTGGATGTGTCCCCAAAACACAAACAAAACAAATCAAAACAAAACAAATTTGCCAAAGTTCACTGAAATTCCTAGTAATTTCAAATACTAACAAACATTAAATAGAAGTAAATGTTTCTTTCTTCTATAAATGTTAATAAAATATTTTTAAAAAATTGACAATCAGGGCACATCCCCCAGAGACCCCAGACGCCGGCCCGGGAGGCCTGCGCGGGTCCCTGTCCTTTACACGGGCGCCTAGCCCGCCACATCCCCCGGAGACCCCAGACGCCGGCCCGGGTCCCTGCTCCTTTACACGGGCGCCTAGCCCGCCACATCCCCCGGAGACCCCAGACGCCGGCCCGGGAGGCCTGGGTGAGTCCCTCCTGCCTCACGCGGGAGCCTAGCTGGGCACATCCCCCGGAGACCCCAGACGCCGGCCCGAAAGGCCTGCGCGGGTCCCTGTCCTTTACACGGGCGCCTAGCCCGCCACATCCCGCGGAGACCCCAGACGCCGGCCCGAGAGGCCTGCGCGGGTCCCTGCTCCTTTACAAGGGCGCCTAGCCCGCCACATCCCGCGGAGACTCCAGACGCCGGCCCGGGAGGCCTGCGCGGGTCCTTGCCCTTTCACACGGGCGCCTAGCCCGCCACATCCCATGGAGACCCCAGACGCCGGCCCGAGAGGCCTGCGCGGGTCCTTGCCCTTTCACACGGGCGCCTAGCCTGCCACATCCCCCGGAGACCCCAGACGCCGGCCCGGGAGGCCTGCGCGGGTCCTTGCCCTTTCACACGGGCGCCTAGCCCGCCACATCCCGCGGAGACCCCAGACGCCGGCCCGAGAGGCCTGCGCGGGTCCCTGCTCCTTTACAAGGGCGCCTAGCCCGCCACATCCCGCGGAGACTCCAGACGCCGGCCCGGGAGGCCTGCGCGGGTCCTTGCCCTTTCACACGGGCGCCTAGCCCGCCACATCCCATGGAGACCCCAGACGCCGGCCCGAGAGGCCTGCGCGGGTCCTTGCCCTTTCACACGGGCGCCTAGCCTGCCACATCCCCCGGAGACCCCAGACGCCGGCCCGGGAGGCCTGCGCGGGTCCTTGCCCTTTCACACGGGCGCCTAGCCCGCCACATCCCGCGGAGACCCCAGACGCCGGCCCGAGAGGCCTGCGCGGGTCCTTGCCCTTTCACACGGGCGCCTAGCCCGCCACATCCCCCGGAGACCCCAGACGCCGGCCCGGGAGGCCTGCGCGGGTCCCTGCTCCTTTACAAGGGCGCCTAGCCCGCCACATCCCGCGGAGACTCCAGACGCCGGCCCGGGAGGCCTGCGCGGGTCCTTGCCCTTTCACACGGGCGCCTAGCCCGCCACATCCCGTGGAGACCCCAGACGCCGGCCCGAGAGGCCTGCGCGGGTCCTTGCCCTTTCACACGGGCGCCTAGCCCGCCACATCCCCCGGAGACCCCAGACGCCGGCCCGGGAGGCCTGCGCGGGTCCCTGCTCCTTTACAAGGGCGCCTAGCCCGCCACATCCCGCGGAGACTCCAGACGCCGGCCCGGGAGGCCTGCGCGGGTCCTTGCCCTTTCACACGGGCGCCTAGCCCGCCACATCCCCCGGAGACCCCAGACGCCGGCCCGGGAGGCCTGTGCGGGTCCCTGCTCCTTCACGCGGGCGCCTAGCCCACCACATCCCCCGGAGACCCCAGACGCCAGCCTGGGAGGCCTGGGTGAGTCCCTGCTGCCTCACGCGGGAGCCTAGCCCAGCACATCCCAGGGACCACGAGCGCCTGCGAGAGTGATTTGGGCAAGTCCCTTCCCCCAGGTGGGCACCTGGAACGGCAACTTGAGCAACCCAAATAGACGGGGGGAGATAGGGCCACCCTTCTGGACTCGCAGGTGACCTAGAGCAGTCCACCCCCCTGGACCCTAGAGTGGACCAGGGACTCCCCAAGGGCGAGGGCAGAGCCTGAAGGGTCGGACTGAGGGAACTCCTTCAAGGGAAACTTGGAGGGGGCAGAGCTCCATTGACTCCCAGAGAAAGGAGGGGGGATTGGGAGCTAGGCTCAATAGCGCCAGCAACCAGTGTGGCCAGGAGTGGAACTGCACCGCCGACAGAAATAAGGAGTAGAAAAGCAATAATACCCACTGCAGGAGGGCCGAACTCTAGGTAGCAAAGGGGAGGAGAAAGAGCCAGGTTCAACAAGCCCACCCAACAGCATCCTCTAGAATCACCTTCAGGAAGGGGACCAAAGCAGGCCGAAATTAGAAGCCACAGCACTCCAAAACACACCATTAAATACAAAGAATTATGCGTAAATCAAGGAAATCCCTAATATCTGGAGACAACATGACAAACCCTATTAAAGTTCCAAGTCCACCAAAACGCACAGATCCATGGGAAGAAGACCTAAAAGCGGTCATGAGGAAGGAAATGCAAGAATTACTAAAACAGATGAAAGAAACCCTAGCAACCGAGTATAAGAAAGCCATGGATGAAAGAATCAGCCAAATTAAAGAAGAAATGTCAAAGAACATGAGAGATTCCATACAAAAAGAAGTGAAGGATTTAAAAGACAAAGTAACAAGCCTTACAAGCAGAAACACAGAGTTGGAGAAGCACATCGAAGAACTCGAAGGAAAACTGCAATCAAAAAATGATCAAGAAACCAACAAAGAAATAAAAGGCAAAGCACTGGAAGGAAAAGTCCAATATCTAATGAATAAAGACAAAAGAAACAATCTAAGAATTGTAGGTATACCAGAAGGGGAGGAAATAGGGAAGGGGGAAGAACAGGTAGTCAGGGAGATAATAACAGAGAACTTTCCCACCCTCTGGAAAGACAATTCAGGACAAATCCAGGAAGTCAAGAGAGTCCCTAATAAAATAGACCCTAATAAACCCACACCAAGACACATAATAATCCAAATGGCAAAAAACAAAGAGAAAGAGGAACTCCTGAAAGCAATAAGGGAGAAAAAAAACCTCAAGTACAAAGGAAAAGACATAAGAATCAAACCAGATCTCCCATTTGAAATAATTCAAGCAAGAAGACAGTGGAATGACATATTTAAACGACTGAATGAAAGAAATTTCCAACCCAGGGTCCAATACCCAGCAAAACTATCATTCATATGGGAGGGCAGACTAAAAACACTCTCAAATATGAACGAACTTGAACTATTTGTGCAAACTAAGCCGATACTAAGCGATTTACTCAGAGACAAATTACACAATCCAAACCCCCGATTGTAACAACAACCACCCCACACAATACAACTGCACAACAGTCCTCTCTATCAATAATTTCCCTAAATGTAAACGGACTAAACTCTCCAATCAAAAGACACATAGTAGAGAACTGGGTTAGGAAAAATAAACCGGACTTCTGCTGTCTACAAGAAACACACCTACAGTTACAGGATAAGCACAGGCTTAGAATAAAAGGATGGAAAGTAATCATCCAGGCCAATGGAAAACAAAAAAGAGCAGGGACAGCAATTCTTATATCAGATCAAATTGTATTCAACCTCAAGAAAGTGATCAGAGACAAAGAGGGTCACTACTTACTGATCAGGGGAACATTAGATCAAGAAACACTAACCCTGGTCAATATATACGCACCTAATCTAGAGTCAGCAAAATATGTGAGGCAACTACTGGCAAACCTGGAGAAACACATGAAGGGAAATGTGATAATAGTAGGGGACCTGAATACTCCACTATCACCACTGGACAGATCCACCAAACAGAAAAATAGCAAAGAAATAAGAGCTCTAAATGAAAAATTAGAAGATTTAGGGCTGATAGACTTATATAGAGCCCTCCATCCCCAGAAAGCAGAATACACATTCTTCTCAAGCCCACATGGAACCTTCTCCAGAATAGACCATGTCTTGGGATACAAAGCCAACCTATATAAGACCACAAAGGTAAGGATCATTAGAAGTACCCTTTCAGATCACTATGCAACAGAGGTTAAAATTGATATCAAGAAGAAGCAATGGAGAAAAACTAATACCTGGAGATTAAATAACATGCTGCTCAACAACACCTGGATCAAAGAACAACTCAAGGAAGAAATAAAAAGATTCCTTGAGACAAATGACAATGAAGAGACAACATGTCAAAATTTATGGGACACAGCAAAAGCAGTAATTAGGGGGAAACTCATAGCAATACAGGCCTATGTCAAGAAACAGGAAAATAACAAAACCAACAGTTTAAAAGATCACCTCAAAGAATTGGAGCAACAGCAACAGAGAAATCCAACCACAACCAGAAGGCAAGAAATAATAAAAACCAGAGCAGAAATAAACAACATCGAAACTAAGAAAACAATACAAAAAATCAATGAGACCAGGACTTGGTTTTTCGAAAAAATAAACAAGATAGACAAACCATTGGCAAAACTCACCAAAAAAAAAGAGGGAAAACACCCAAATCAGTAGGATCACAAATGAAAGGGGTGAGATTACAACAGAACCCCATGAAATACAACATATCATGAGATCATATTATGAACAACTATACTCAACTAGGCTAGAGAACCCAGTAGAAATCGACAGATTCTTGGACAAACACCCTCTTCCAAAGCTGGAAAAGGAAGATCTAGAAAGTCTAAACAGTCCAATCACCTCAGAGGAAATTGAAGATGTAATTAAAAAACTCCCTAAGAACAAAAGCCCAGCCCCAGATGGATTTACAGGTGAATTCTATCAAACATTTCAAGAAGACTTACTACCACTTTTCCATAGGCTTTTCCAAACCATAGAAAAAACAGGAATCCTCCCCAACTCCTTTTATGAGGCTAATATCACACTCATTCCCAAAGAAGGCAAAGACACCACTAAGAAAGAAAACTACAGACCAATCTCACTAATGAACATAGATGCAAAAATTCTCAACAAAATCTTAGCAAACCGAATCCAACACTTCATCAAAAAGATCATTCATCACGACCAAGTGGGATTCATACCAGGAATGCAAGGTTGGTTCAACATACGCAAATCAATCAATATGATACATCACATCAACAACATGAAAGACCAAAACCACATGATCATATCAATTGACGCAGAGAAGGCGTTTGACAAAATCCAACATCCTTTCATGCTAAAGACACTCAGCAAAATAGGATTAGAAGGAACCTTCCTCAAGATAGTTACAGCTATATATGAAAAGCCTATAGCCAACATTATACTTAACGGCGAGAAACTAGAAGCATTCCCACTAAGGTCAGGAACTAGACAAGGCTGTCCACTCTCTCCACTCTTATTCAATATAACTTTAGAAGTCCTAGCAATAGCAATCCGACAAGAGAAGGGAATCAAAGGAATTCAAGTAGGGAAAGAGGAACACAAGCTATCTCTATTTGCCGACGATATGATGATCTACATCAAAAACCCTAAAGAGTCCACAGTAAAACTCCTAGAAACAATCAACCAATACAGCAAAGTGGCTGGATACAAAGTAAATACACAAAAGACAGTAGCGTTTCTATATACAAACAATGAAGTTGAGGAGAGAGAGATTAAAAATACAATTCCATTCAAGATAGTATCAAAAAATATCAAGTATCTAGGAATCAACCTTACAAGAGAAGTGAAAGACCTATACCAGGAAAACTTCAAAACACTTCAGAAAGAAATTGAAGAAGATCTAAAGAAATGGAAGAACATCCCATGCTCATGGATAGGTAGAATTAACATAGTCAAAATGACTATCTTACCCAAACTTTTATATAGATTTAATGCAATCCCTATCCAAATCCAGACACAATTCTTTAAAGAAATAGAACAATCAATCACAAAATTCATCTGGAACCACAAAAGACCCAGGATAGCCAAACACATATTGAAAAACAAGAAGCTGGGAGGCATCTCCTTACCTAACTTGAAACTATACTATAAAGCCATAGTAATTAAAACAGCATGGTACTGGAACAGAGACAGGACCTCAGACCAGTGGGTCAGAACAGAATTCCCTGACATAAACCCCCAGATATACAGCCAACTAATATTTGATAAAAGAGGCAAGAATCTGAAATGGAACAAAGAAAGCCTATTCAACAAATGGTGTTGGTACAACTGGAAAACCACATGTAAGAAAGTGAAAATCGACCCATATCTCACCCCTTATACAAAAGTCAACTCAAAATGGATCAAAGACCTTGAAATCAGACCCGAATCTATAAAGTTTATCGAGAATAAAATAGGCAGAACACTCGAAGACCTATATATCAAAAAGGTCTTTGAGAATGGAGCACCAATGGCAAGAACTTTAGCATGTAATATAAACAAATGGGACTACATCAAACTAAAAAGCTTCTGCATGGCAAAACAAACCCTACTTAACGCAAGAAGACAGCTAACAGAATGGGAAAAAATCTTTTCACTCGACATATCAGATAAAGGCCTGATATCTAGAACATACAAAGCACTCAGAAAGCTGAGACCCTCAAAACCAAATAAAGCCATAAAAAAATGGGGAGATGAAATGAATAGACACTTCTCTGAGGAAGACAGAAGGATGGCCAACAAACACATGAAAACATGCTCACCTTCACTCATCATCAGGGAGATCCAAATCAAGACAACAATGAGATACCACCTTACACCAGTGAGGATGGCTCACATCAAAAATAATGGAAACAACCTTTGTTGGCGGGGATGCGGTATGAAAGGAACTCTCATTCACTGCTGGTGGGAATGCCCCCTAGTCCAACATCTATGGAGAAAAGTCTGGAGAGTGCTCAAAGAACTCAGAATTGAGCTGCCATTTGACCCAGCAATTGCTCTCCTAGGCATATACCCCCAAGATGGAAGGGCATTCATTCCAAAATACGTATGCACCCCACTATTTATTGCAGCACTCAGTATAATAGCCAAATCGTGGAACCAACCTCGATGTCCAACAACAGATGAATGGATCATTAAGATGTGGTACATATACACAATGGAATATTACATGGCAGTCAGAAACGATACAATCACAGACTTTGCAGCAACATGGATGGACTTAGATCATGTTATGTTAAACGAAGTAAGTCAGAAGACAAAAGATAAACACAGAATGGTGGCACTATTCTGAAACACCTAGAACATATAGTTTAAACACAACTAATACCTAACAATCAAATAACAGGGTTTAACAGGGTAGAAACTTCGAACACTGTAATACTCAACATATACGTGGGAGCAGTGTCCAAAATTCATGAAAAAGGAGCAACACAAACACTTGACAACACATTATACCACAAAGAAAGCAGCAACAACAGAAACAACAGCATTAAGAGAACAGGTAAGTAATCAGACTTCCAAAACAAAGGCCCACAATAATCCCTTAGAGTTCGTATACAGGAACACAAGTATAGAACACCAAGGGAAATCACGACTGCAATGGCAGCATACCATAGCACTATGTTTTAATGCCTTTATCTTACTATATTTTAAATAACCTCTCAGCTTTTCTGTCCACAGGCGCCCTTGGATACAAAGGGCGGACAAACTAAGATGGCAACTCGGGATACCACACGAGATACCATACATAGCATGCACTACGAGAGGGCCACGAGAAAACTCTCTAACATATACTTTATCTCTAGGTTATTCCTTCTTTTAGGAATTGAAGCAAGTGACCAGTCAGACCACCGAAGCAGTGCCTGTGATGTACAGACTTAAACTACAGGCTCTATTCTTCGAACACATTCAACCTAACCAGCATTCCCTTGCTATTCTCCCCTCTCTTCTCACTACTTTTTTTTTTTTTTTAATTCTATTCCTCTCTTTACTTTTTCCCCTTTCTCTTCTCCTTTTCTTTCTAAGGTATTTTCTCTTTCCTCTCACTGCATACCCCTCCCATATACCTTCCCCTGTCTCCCCTCTGGAAATCCAACTATCCCTTCACCCCTCAATTCCATCCAGATCTCCCACCATATTAAAACTCTTCACCCTCAATCCTTAATCTATTAGGCATCAAGGCCGACCTCCTACCCAACGAAACAGTACCCAGCACCCAGGCGAGGGGACACCCAGTCAAACCCACACCTCGTCTCCTGCAAGAAAAGACAGCCAACTCCCTGCGGACTCATGCTGTGCGGCCTTCCCTACCAACTCCCCCTAACGTGGACTGTTTCTTGAAACCGGATCTAGGTCCAAAAGTATCCCCAACGCAAGAACTCTTCCAAGACCTCCCTGCCACAAATTTTTACCAATCTGAAGAAGGTCAGGGGGTGGGATAGGAAGATGCCTGGGAACCCACACACCACAGGAAACACCCAAAAGACAATGGGAAAAACTGTACCTCCAACATAGGCATAAGACTGGTAATACACCACCTCTTTACCTACTCTCCCCCAAATGTAAGGTAGTCTTTTGCACCACTTTGGTCCCTTAAAAAACCTCACTAACTCACCTTAAATTTTTTTTTAATTTTTTTATTTTTTTTTAATTAATTAATTTATTTTTTAAATGTTTGTCCTACATATACATTTGTGAGCGCATACATTTTTATTTCCTTTTTTTTTTTTTTTTTTTTTCTTTTCCTCGCTTTTGGGTATGTGACCTGTTTCTGTTATCCCCTCTGTCCACCCACAAATACACAGACATTATAATGTAGCACCACTTCCCCCTGCAAAGGCACACCAAATAAAGGGGAAATCTTACATATAAAAAAAAAAGAGCTCTTGTCTACTAGAGATGGGAACTCATAGTTGTTTACAAAACAGGGATATCTCCTACCTTGAAAATATGTCATGTGGAATCAACTTAGACCTCAGGTGATCAGATACCATTCATCCAGCCTTGAACCCTGGATCCCAGACATAGAAACGGCACAGTTCCTCACAACAGTGGCAAGAAACAAATCCCAGCCGGGACTGCCTTAATACTGCGGGGTCAACAACAAGGGCCAACTCTAACATGATTTCCTGACAATGAGGAAAATCTGAACATCCTGACCTCAGAGCAGATTAACCTACCTTACCAGCTAACGACAAGACACAACCAGAAGTCTCGGCACCCTTTGGTAGGTCCAAAAGCCAAGATCGTGATTTATAGTTGACTGGCTGCTAGAACTACGACCAGACGGTATACATCTTGGGACCAAAAAAAAAAAAAAAAAGCCCTAGTTTAGGGTTTGAACTATGACCTGCACAATAACCAGGATCCCCAGTCCCAAAGGTCCGGCAGAGAAAATTGTAACGGAACAGGGCTTTTGGAAGCACAAAGAAAGATGCTATCCTAGGTGCCACCCTAGGATCAGGGCAAAGACCAAGATCACCAACCACAGAAGATGGTTTAAAATGATACGGAGGTAACAGAACCTCTAGAACCACAAAGACTGACTTCATCATAAGTCCCACCTCAGGAGCTGTGCAGATACTGAGACCTCTAAACACAGAACAGAAGTCTTCCACACACCAAAAAAAAAAAAAAAAAAAAAACCACCACCGGGAGAGTAAAGGCTCCTGAGCAAAGTCTAGTGTTGATCCCATGACAGTATGCTCCAAGGACGGAGAAACCCCATATCTCTTAGGCCAAGTGAATTCCTTTTCGAATGACCCCAATATTTACTGTGCCAGGGCAGGAGGGAAAAAATAAAAATACAAAAAGCACAAAACCTTGGTTATTATCTATATATTTTTTACCTCCATTTATTATTGTTGTTATTATTTTTATTCACCTATCTATTTTGGTCGATTTCTCTGTTTGGGAGTGATTATTGAAACTGTCCCCAACCATACTTATATTTTCTCTTCCTTTCTTTTCTTTCGTTATGTGCTATGCCATGTTTCTCATTTCAAGACCATGGTGTGTTTTTTTTGTTTGTTTGTTTTTGCTTGTTTTGCTTTTTGTTGTTTGTTTGTTTGCCTGTTTTTTTTTTTTTTTTTTTTTTGTGGTGCTTATCGATACAGCTCAAGCCCTCACTAGATATTTGACACTTCTTTTGGTACTGGTGGAGTGTTTCACCTTCTTTTTCTCCATCTCTCAAAACGATGATGAGAGCCTCTAGAAGGATTCCGCCCAGTTTCGGGGTATTAGATCCTTACCCCAGTTTATTACTTTTCTCTTTTTCAAACAAAACCACGCAACTTGAACTAGCTAGTCCTGCCTCCAGTTAGAGGGGGAACTAAGGGAGGCATCAAGACCAAACAGGTGCAAGACTACTAAGTTGTGGGTTAGATAAAGAGGGGACCACATATTCAAGCCGACCTGGGATGAGGGAAGAGGAAATGGGAGGTAGGACAGAAATGGAGGTGTAGGGAGGACAATTTGGTGATGGGAATCCCCCCTGATTTTATGTAAATATGTACCTAAAATATTATTGTCAACACTATGTAAACCATTATGATCAAAATAAAAATTAAAAAAAAAAATTGACAATCACCATTAAAAAAGTAGAAAGAAAATGGAAGAATATTATGTAAGTGAAAAAATGTTAAATTATTTTAAATATTTAGAGCTATTTATAAATTACTATTGCTCATAATCAGCAACTTAATGTAATAGAAAAAATAGTCATAACTTTTAAAACATTAACTTTTAAAAAAATCTATCCTAAATTTAGTATAGATGTAACAGGAGACAGTTAACAGTCATTAATTTTCAATAATGAGGAATTACTAGAAAGGTTTTTATAAAAAAATCAAATAAAATTTCTCATAATAATCTTCCCAACGATACGTGTGTATATAGATATTTGTTTAGCTCATTCAGATAAAAAAGAGGTGATAAAATCTGATGAATTAAAAGAAATAAGATAAAGGGATAGCTGAGAGAGTGTACAGTGAATAGGGCACTCACCTTGCATGTGGATGAGCTGGTTATATGCTAGATTCACAGACAATCCCCTGAGTAATGCCATGAGTGACTCCTGAAAATAGAGCCAGGGACCACCCCTGAGCATAGACAGGTGTGGCTCAAAAACAAACAAAAATGTAACAGTGGAGTATTTTAAGAAAAGATAATAAGCTTTTAACCTGAAATAAATATTTATTTGTATCAAATTTAAAGTCATGTACTTTTCATCACCAAAAGAAAAGAGTAAGATGACCGAGAAGACAATTCTAAAGGTTGATTTAATTAAATCCCAAGTTTTATCCCTAGCATTGCATCCTCTCTCTTACAATGGTCCTCAAACTACGGCCCGCGGGTCACATATTGTATTTATTCCCATTTTGTTTCTTCACTTCTAAATAAGATATATGCAGTGTGCATAGAAATTTGCTCATAATTTTTGTTTTTACTGTAATCTGGCCCTCCAACAGTCTGAAGGACAGTGAACTGGCCCACTGTTTAAAAAGTTTGAGGACCCCTGCATCTAGTAGGTGTTTGTGGCCTTGAGAACTGAATAGCATGATCCTCTAGCTGCAGAGTACCCCCTGCTCATCCCAACCCTGGGTCAAAAAAAATCACTGAATCTGAGTATTGAACAGACAAATAGCTAGAAGTACCACATGGAGTGGCCTCCAAGTCTTCTGAAAAATCACTGTAACCCTTCCAAAAATTACACAACTTTGTAAATAGGAATTAATAAATAATGTAACAATTACATATTTTCTTACAATACAGTAAAACAATCATTTTAAATCTGGTTTAAATCTGGAATATTGCTATGTACATTACAAAATCAATCTGAAATATATGTGTATATAAATGTATATAAAATATCAGTATATATACCATATATTGTTATATACATATATCATAGTTTGATCTAATGTCATAATATATTAATTCAACCTGGTTTACAGACATCTTTATCTGAATTATCCAACACCAAAAAGAGTGATGAGTACAGTTAGAGAAATAACTACAATGAGAACTATCATAACAATGTGAATGAATGAGGGAAATAGAAAGCCTGTCTGGAGTATAGGTGGGGGTGGGATGGGGAGAAGGGAGATTTGGGACATTGGTGATCGGAATGTTGCGCTGGTGAAGGGGGGTGGGTGTTCTTTACATGACTGAAACCCAACTACAATCATATTTGTAATCAAGGTGTTTAAATAAAGATATTAATAAAAAAATAAAATAAAATGGGCTTAAATTTTATCTATAATCAACTGGTTTACAACTCTACTTTTGAAACTTGAGCCAGAACTATACCTATAAAGAAGCCTTAATGTCAAGGTCAACATTACAAAAAGCCCTGTTCCTAGTGCACAGAAAATCCCAAGAGTTAAATCTCTTAAGAGTTTTGTGTTTTTATCACTACTAAAGCTATCTATGTGTAAATGACATATTTCTGGGTCTATCCATCTATTTCCAAAAATCTTGTGGACATTCTGATTTATGCTACCCACTGTTTGATAACACTCTTTGTCTTTAATCATGTGTGTATTCTTCTTGCATATAATATAAAATTGACTCAGGTTACAATGTTAACTAGAGAGTAGATAAAATCTCTTCAGACTCTTTACCTTTTGGAAGACACCCAAATATTTATCATAAAAAGAAAGGAGAGCTTCTGGCCAATTTCTATCTTCTAGGATGTATAAATACCTTGAACCTGTAATTAACAACTTCAGTAAATACTAATAATTATATAACAATATAATTCATGATTCTGATTTCTAGAAAATACAATACTGCTCCTTTAAGATGAGAAGAAAATACTTGCAAAAAATACTCCAAAAAATGTAAGTCAAACCAGATATTTAGATCAATCTGGTTTTTTTTTTATTTCCTCTAGAATTAAGTCAGTTAACCTTATATCCAAGTGAAAGGTAGAAAAATTGTCTTAAAATTTTACTGGGAGATGTATCTATTATTCAACACTCAAGGAAACACAAGTAAGTAGCCAAAGATTCAAATTTTGGCTTACTGCCCAATTCTAAAACTAAATAGATAAATAAAAACCACATTATTCAGAACCCTCATTCCTAATATCATACACTCATATCTAACACTTTATTACAAAATCATATATTTAAAATGGACTGTGAGAAATTATAAAAACAAAGCTGAATGTTGCAAGTATATAAGAAGAATCTTCAAAATTACAAACTGGACTTAATCAGTTTATTAAGTTCTACGTCTCAAATTGACAGACAATAAACATGATTAACTTCAACATGACAGAAACACAAAGGTTGCCCTGTGATTGCCAACTGGCATTTTTAATAAACTTCTATAATTGATTAAATCTGTTAGAAAAAGAAAGTGTAAAGTTCAAAATACAAAATAAGGTACACTTCTTATTTATTGTTGTTTTATAGGAAGTTACACATAATAAATCACATCACATAAACTTTATAAAGTTTAATGGCAAAAGCAATAAATTGACAGATTTAACATGAGTATTCATCATACTGATAATAGTAAATAAATTGGTAATTATTTATTAGGTTTAGAATTGCAGAGGGAAAGAACATTATCAATTTTTTACATCTACAGAATATTTTCCATACAAATATTATCAATTCTCTGCAGAACCTTTACCATTTTGTTGAAAGCATATGTTAATACAAAATTAAAGACAAATCTAACAGAATTTTATAAAGGCGGAAGTCTAAAATTAAGAGAGAGATGAGTATAAATAATGCAAAGAGTTACCGGAGTCAACATTTTTACTGTAGTGAGGTACAAAAATACCATCGGCTACTCTTCTCCTTTTCCACTTAGATCAAATTACACAAACATTTGATGTTGAATTAGTATTACAAAAGATATCATTGGTCTAAGCAACCTTGATATTTTTCAGCATGTAATATTTTTTCCGGTACTAAATGAAAACCATTCTTTTTTGGTCATGAACGTATAAATTTAAAACGCAAAAACATTTTCTTCAAGAGCAAAAAAATGAAGCTTAGAGTTGTGACTCTTCCAGCTACGGTCTATTATCAGTTGGATGAAATAAAAGTAACCATTGTGAAGGAGCTAATTTGGCAGGGGTTTCCTAAGGAATCAGTTGCATTGTTGCACATTACCAGTGTGAACTGCCATCAGGATATAATGACTTTCAATCAGCATCAAGTAATAAATTATTCAGTTTCATTTTTTCCCATCAGTTATCACTATTACTACCAGTAATCAGCTTCCCTCTTCTGTTTTTTGAACAAAGTCATATGACTAATCATAGGATGATCTTTAATAACTCTCAACAATAATTTGCCACTTTAGATATTAGCCGATATTAGATGTCAGCTCTGTATACATTGAAGTTGGCCAATTAGTAAGTTCGTATCATTCACTCTAAGATCATGAAGAGCATTGGCGCCTAGACTAAACTAGATTAAAATCAATTAAAATATGAGGAGGTTTTGTTTATCATGTATTTTAATAAGTTATTTGACAGCTGTTTCCTGAAAGCATTGAAGAATGCACATGAAGCAGATACATTTCTTTGAATAAATTTCTGTTTCTTTGAATTTCTTTTTGGAATGAATTATTCCCAAACAAGATTCGTTTTTAAAAACTGCAGTCATAAGATTCAAGATAAACTAAAAATTCCTATGCTCAGATTGTGTTGTAACATTTAATCATAATTAATTGCACGACTCGACTCTAGTAGTGTTTCAATATCAGTACTAGGCTAGTCAGACTTTCTAGAGAGCTTACTATGAAAGAGTAATGCAACCTGTCAACATAATGCCTATACTAAAGTAGCTGAACTACTTGTCTCATGTTAGAGCAGGAATTCCTGTTTTATATCAAAATAAATATATAAGATTTGGTGGCCTATTTCATTTTAGTTAAATTGGATAGCAGCAACTTCTCATGCACAGATGCAGCATTAATACAACAGTTTCAATTTGCAAGGGTCACTTATATTCACTATAAAATCTGTATAATTTTAAGTAAGAAAAAATACAGTAGTATGTATTTTTTACCTATTCGCATGGTGACTCTTTTGCAGCTTCACTAAATGACTTACTTTCTTCTTTAATAGAGTTATCGTTTTACAGATGTTGTTGGACCTGACTTACCATATGAGAAGTTGGGTCTTCAATATTTAAATTACTTTCCATATTTTGATATTTAGAGACCATAAAAATGAAGAAGTGACTTTAAACAGACACTTATGATTCTATTTTATATTTCCTAAAAGTTTCCCGAATTCCCACTCAATAATTCATTTAACATGTCAAAAATAATTTTGCTCCTTTAAAAACTTCATATCTCAGAATAAAGACCTATATTCAAGTAAAATAAATATAATATTATTTTCAATTTTCTAGTATCATCAAGTAATTTTATCTTAGAATTGTGTCTAATAAGTCATAATAAAATTAATTAGTAATACAGTTAAGAGAGAAATATGCTAAAATCAAACTCAAATACATAAAACATATATAACAAAAAGAAAACTGCAGAATGTTCTAAAGTTCTCTATTGAATAAATTTGTATTCACTTGTAATAAAATAATTGAAAAACAGAGACATCAGCAAGGCTTGTCTACTATAATTTTTCTTCTGTCCCATATGAAAACATCTCTGTAGAATAATGTATTTCTCAGGCAAATAAGAACACTGCCTTCTGAAATTGTTTGCATCTGAGTTAATGAAAACAACTAACAGCAGAGAAAAGCAAAGAAATACATACAGTAAGCCCTTCTGGGTGAGACTGGGAGAAAGGCCAAACAATATGACTCTTCAGGTCACAAATTTATATTAATCTGAGTAAAATATCATTTTGATATTTGGGGATGTGAAGGAAACTCCAGATAAAAATTAATGTGAGATTTATATTGGTAATTAATTTCATAAAAGAATAATGATCAGGGAGATGCAAATCAAAATAACTATGAGATACTATTTCACACCACAGACCGGTACACATCACAAAGAACAAGAACAATCAGTGCTGGCGGGGATGTGGGGAGAAAGGAACTCTCATTTATTGCTAGTGAGAATGTCATCTCGTCCAGCCCTTATGGAAAACAATATGGAGATTCCTCAAAAAACTGGAAATTGAGCTCCCATTTGACCCAGCTATTTCACTCCTAGGAATATACCCTAGGAACACGAAAATATAGTGCAAAAATGACTTCCTCACATCAATATTCATTGTAGCACTATTCACAATAGCAAGTCTCTGGAAAAAATCAAGATGCCCTTTAACAGATGAATGGCTAGAGAAACTGTGGTACATCTACACAATTGAATATTATGTAGCCGCCAGGAGAGATGATATCATGAAATTTTCCTATACATGAATGTACATGGAATGTATTATGCTGAGTGAAATTAGTCAGAGGGAGAGATACAAGAAAATCTCACTCATTTATGCGTTTTAAGAAAAATTAAAGACATTAAAATAATTCCCAGAGATGAAGGCCAGAAGGACCAGCTCAAGATATGAAACTTACCACAAAGAGTGGTGAGTGCAGTTAGAGAAATAACTATGCTGCGAACTATCATAACAATGAATGAGGGATGTAGAAAACCTGTGTCGAATACAGGTGTGGGGTTGGGGAGGGAAGAGATGGGGGCCTTGGTGATGGGAAGGTTGAATGGTTGAACAGTGAAGGGGGTGTTTTTGTTATGACTGAAACCCAACTACAATTATGTTTGTAATCACAGTGTTTAAATAAAGAAATCATTTTTAAAAAATGATGATGATGGTAGTGGTGGAGGTAGCAATAGTAATTTTCTCCTGAAGTTGATCATTAAACTTCTAGGCTAGGCACACTTTAACTTAGTTAAAATATTTAATTTATTCTCTAATTTTGTAAATAGAGTGAAAGAATTAAGCAAGGACAACTTGTATTAAGGACAGCATGTACCCACATGTGCCAAGACTCAGAAATTTATATAAAAATATTTTGTATTCATTGTTGATCAATGTAAATTGACTCAGTCTACATTTGGAAGAAAAGTGATGCAATAAAAAACTCTGTGATTTACTTTGCTATTCACGTATTTTCATCAGTGATCTGTAAGAAAAACATAGCAGATACTCCCACACCAGAACAGAGAGCATAGGATGATGCTGAATGAGATTAACCAAAGCATAAATTTATATTTTAATGGACAGAAATGCAATTAAATCTCTACATTTCAATTTTGAGAATCACCTGTAGAATTGGTTTGTCAAAGGTCTGTAATATATGCCTTCTACGCTTGAAGTGCCAAGTTTAACCCCCAAATCTTTATGCCTAAATCTGACAACACCTCTGGGCATAACACTGGTAGCTCCAAGTACTACTAGGGCCAAGGAGTGCTACATCACTCGGTTTGAGCATGTGTAAATACAATACAACTGGCCTGAATAACACCTAGAGGTCCTCAAGCACTATTGAAAAAAATTCATCACCAAATAAATCACTTGCATTAAAAAAGAAAACAGAACTGATTTCAGCACAGTTTATATGAAAAAAAAATATCTGGACATTAACTGATCACAGTTTTATGTGAGAGGAGTTGGCAAAGGAATGAATGTCATCAAGTCTGCTGTCATCAAGCCTGCTGAGTGCAGTCAGTTAGCTGACTCATGAAAGACACTCTTCTTCCTTCAGCTTCTAATGATTTGTTATTCTTCAAATTCATCCCCATTCTATACTGATAATTTGAAGGATTATAGGAAAACCTGTTGACAAGATATGGTTTGGGTCATACTGAGCAATGCTTGGGGTTACTATTGGCTCTGCACTCAGAAATCAATCTTATCCCTAGTCTGTGATCATAAAGGATTCTAGAAACCAAACATGGTTCAGTCATATGCTAGGCAAGTGCCTTACGATTGTACTACCACTCTCACTCAGATTTTATTTTTAACAGGCGTTTTTTGGGTGTGGTGTAAGTGTCTTAGGAGCCATACATAATAATATTTGGTCATTAGACTAGACAACCCAATGTTAGGGCCCATGGAGGTACAAATTCACAGTTTCATTGAAGGTGTGGAACTTGCGAGCCACTTCAGTAGTCTGTGAGACTTCCTGGGTAGACATGTCAATACTGAAGATTAAGGGGGAATGTGGTGCAGGGCTCGAGCTCAGATCTAGTATATTCATTGCATCTTCTGCTCAAGTATCTTTGTTCCCCAAAAGGTATTTTTTGTTGTTGTTGTTGTTTTTGACTACACCTGGTAGTTCTCAGAAATTACTGCTGGCTCTGAGCTCAAAAATCATTGGTAGGCTCAGGGGCTGTGGAGATGGTATGGAGGTAGGGCATTTGCCCTGCATGCAGAAGGACAGTGGTTTGAATCCCAGCATCCCATATGATTCACTGTGTCTGCCAGGAGTGATTTCTGAGCTTAGCGCCAGGAGTAACCCCTGAGCGCTGCCAGGTGTGATCCAAAAACCAAAAAAAAAAAAAAAATCACTGGTAGGCTCAGGGGGACTATATGGGGTGCTGGAAGTCGAACCTGGTTTGGCCGTGTGCAAGGCAAATGCCCTATCCACTGTGCTACTGTTCTGGCCTCAATTGGTTATTTTGGATAACTTTATACCAGATATTGTTAAACAATAAACTAGCATTTATATTTAATATATTCAGAACTATAAAAATAAGCTCTGATCAACAGATAAAAAGAGATGGAAAAGATACCAGCCACTAACTGCCAGCTGTATGACCACTCTGGTACATAACATATATATTTTTATAGCATTGAATAAAACAAAGGTCAATGGAGATAATACCTGCCATCTTGTAAATGTGAATGAAAAGGAGTTGAAGTCCTGCAAAAATAGAAAAGAATAATAATAAAATAGCATGTTTGAGTGATCTTTGACAAACAGCTAAGCCAGCAGGTCAATGCAGAGGGAAAATTAGAATACTAGAACACTATGAGGTATGTCCAGGGAAGCAAAGGTATCTCAAAATGATTATAGACTCAAGAAAATGGGAGTGACTGGCAGGTGGTAAGATTAGAAAAAGCAAACAAATATCAAGTACTAAAGTGTTATGTGTAGAGTGCAGAGAGAGTAAAGTTCCCCTTTGGGCTATTTAAAACCCCTGAAGAGCTGCACAAAAAAAAAAGAGGAAGGAAGGAAGGAAGGAAGGAAGGAAGGAAGGAAGGAAGGAAGGAAGGAAGGAAGGAAGGAAGGAAGGAAGGAAGGAAGGAAGGAGGAAGGAAGGAAGAAGGAGGGAGGGAGGGAAGGAAGGAAGGAAGGAAGGAAGGAAGGAAGGAAGGAAGGAAGGAAGGAAGGAAGGAAGGAAGGAAGGAAGGAAGGGAAGGAAGGAAGGAAGGAAGGAGGAAGGAAGGAAGAAAGAAAGAAAGAAAGAAAGAAAGAAAGAAAGAAAGAAAGAAAGAAAGAAAGAAAGAAAGAAAGAAAGAAAGAAAGAAAGAAAGAAAGAAAGAAAGAAAGAAAGAAAGAAAGAAGATGAAAGAAAGAAGATGAAAGAAAGAAAGAAAGAAAGAACAAAGAGAGAGAGAAAGAAAGAAAGAAAGAAAGAAAGAAAGAAAGAAAGAAAGAAAGAAAGAAAGAAAGAAAGAAAGAAAGAAAGAAAGAAAGAAAGAAGAAAGACAATCACAAAAAATCCATAGAAGTTTCGTCTTAATAATTCTGAAACAAAACCACTAATATTCTACTATAAATCATAGAGACTTAGAATTAAATAGAATTTAAATAAAATTAAATAGGGATTAAAAAAATAAGTGAACAGCAAAAATCAGTGGCACATCACATTTCTTGGCTGGAACTGGATGCTGCATAAATGTCTTGCTTGGTATATACATGGGTTATTACACTGAAAGCAGGATCCTGGAGTGAAAGTTTTGTTCAGGGACTGTTAAAAATAAGTGATCTATGCATATCACTTTCATAGTAGACTTTTCTCTAGTCTAACTTGTATAGTCTAACTTCTCTTTCTACAAAGGACTGGTCTTCCTAATTTTTATCTCTATTGTCTCTGGATATCATTTCCACATTTTCTTTTATTTTCCTTATATCCTACAGAAGAGTAAGATATATTTTTATGTTTATCCCTCTCATTCTGACTCATTTAACTCAGCACAGTAATCTCCATATACATCCAAGCATAAGCAAATTTCATAACTTCGTTTCATAATAGCTTGCATATTATTCCATTATATAGATATACCACAGTTTCTTTAGCCACCTTTCTGCTGTTGGGCATCTGGGTTGCTTTCAGATTGTGTCTATTGTAAATCAGTGATGATCACAGAAGGACTTTTTTTGTATTGTGGTTTTTGTTCCTAGGATATATTACCAGGAGTGGTATTTCTGGATCATGAGGAAGCTCAATTTCCAGGTTTTTTTTTTTAAGAATATATGTATTGTTTTCCACTCCATGACATTGAGACTAAAGGCATCTTCAAGGAGGAAACTGCACTTTCCAAACAAGTGAAAGCAAAGATCAACAGATGGGAATACATTAAACTGAGAAGCTTCTGCACCTCAAAAGAAATGTGCCCAGGATACAAGAGTCACCCACCGAGTGGGAGAAACTATTCACCCAACACCCTTCAAATAAGGGGCTAATATCTAAAATATACAAGGCACTGACAGAACTTTACAAGAAAAAAACATCTAATCCCATAAAAAAAAAATGGAGAGAAGAAATGAACAGACACTTTGATAAAAAAGAAAAACAAATGGCCAAAGGGCAAATGAAAAAATGCTCCTTGTCACTAATCATCAGGGAGATGCAAATCAAAACAACGATGAGATACCACCTCACACCACAGAGATTGGCGCACATCACAAAGAATGAGAACAATCAGTGCTGGCGGGGATGTGGAGAGAAAGGAACTCTTATCCACTGCTGGTGGGAATGCCTTCTAGTCCAACCTCTATGGAAAGCAATATGGAGATTCCTCCAAAATCTGGAAATTGAGCTCCCATTCGACCCAGCTATTCCACTCCTAGGGATATACCCTAAGAACACAAGAATACAATACAAAACCCCTTCCTCACACCTATATTTATTGCAGCACTATTCACAATAGCCAGGCTCTAGAAACAACCAAGATGCCCTTCCACAGACGAATGGCTAAAGAAACTATGGTACATATACACAATGGAATATTATGCAGCTGTCAGGAGAGATGAAGTCATGAAATGTCCTTATACATGGATGTACATGGAATCTATCATGCTGAGTGAAATAAATCAAAGGTAGAGAGAGATGCAGAATAGTCTCACTCATCCATGGGTTTTAAGAAAAATAAGTCATTTTTTGTAACAATCCTCAGAGACGATGAGAGGAGGGCTAGAACACCAGCTCACTTCATGAAGCTCACCACAAAGAGTGGTGAGTGCAGTTATAAAAATAACTACACAGAGAACTACCATAATCATGTGAATGAATGAGGGAACTGGAAAGCCTGTCTGGAGTACAGGTGGGGGTGGGGTGGGATGGAGGGAGATTTGGGACATTGGTGGTGGGAATGTTGCATTGGTGAAGGGGGTGTTCTTTACATGACTGAAACCTAATCACAATCATTTATGTAATCAAGATGTTTAAATAAAGAAAAAAAATGGGAAAAAAAGAAGAAATAATAAAATAATAGCCTAAAGTTAAAAAAAAAGAATATATGTATTGTTTTCTGGAAAGCGTAGTTCATGGCAACCCTTCACTAATAGTCGTGAAAAACAAAGTGTCAAAAAAGAAAAGAGAGAGAGAAAGAGAATGAAGTAAAATGTCTGCCTTTAGTGAGAGGGTGATGAGAGGAAAAGGTAAGAGGGAAACTATTGACATTAGTTATGGGGCATGTGCACTGGTGAAGGTTGCTTTACATTGTATGGCTGTAACTGATTCATAAACAACTTTATCTATGAAAAACTCTAGTATGAATAAGCTTATAACCACAGGGTTTAAATATATATTTTTAAAAATAAAAAAACACACATAGTCTATTTTGAATTTGAGAATCCCAAGAAAATGAAGAAAGACATATATAAGTTGGCTAGTGAGTTAGAATGAAAAAGAGATATCTATGGTCCAAAGTCATAAATTTGACTCATCACAACTGAAAATATCTACAATATTATTCTGAGTGAAACATAGATGGGATAAGGTGATTGCTCTGCATAAAGTCTATGATGGTTTGATCCCCAGAACCATTCTACAGAATACTGGTGAGTATCCCTGTTTGCTCCAGATCCTCATCAGCACCCATAAGCCAAGCAGAATTGTATCCTCAGATCCTTGCACTGAACCACTAGTCAGAATGGTCAATAATTGCCAAGAGCGTGCCAGGATCTTCTGAGCCTTGACCACTCTTATCTACCAAATAAAATTATGCTAAAAAAAAAGAGAGAGAGAGAGAGAGAAAGGTTGAAATAAGAATTAATTTGAAAATGCCAGATTTTTTTTCTTTTTGTTTTGAGGCCACACCCAATGATGCTCACAGCTTAATTCTTGCCCAGGATCACATCTGGCAATGCTATAATGTAAGATTGAATTCGGGTAAACTGCATGCAAGGAAAACGCCTGCCCACTATATAATCTCTCCAATAGTGAAAAGGCTATGTTTCAACAGCAGTTTGAGAAAAACATTTATAATAATAAATAAATAAATGCCACACGAGTCCCTTAGCTTCCATCAACTTCAAAATCATCAACTTAAAATTTGAAGATATTTCTTAGCTCATTTAAAATTCATAATAATTATGCATGCTCAGTTCCCACATTACACCTCATATTCCTTTTCCATATAATTTCAACACAAATCATCAAAAATCTAATATAGATTGAGTAAAATTTAAATTCTGATTTGATAATTTCTTATTTTAAAAAGAGTTGAGCAATTTTGTGATGTAGGAGAAAAGTACAAAATCTAATATGAGATCTGGAATTCTGCACTGATTTTAATCTACTTGAATGTGACTTCTTAAGTGTACAATAATAGGTCTAACTAAACTTTCCTCACAGGTTCTTTAGAATAACAGAATTAGCAGCTAATTTTTGTTATCTTTAATTTAGTAGGTTTTCCATAATTCTTAAATTTTTATCCATTGTATCCCTTTAAATATACTGCACCAAGCATGGGAAAACAATCCATTAATGGCTTAGGGTTATCATTATGAACATCAATTAATGCTCTCTGTCTGAGATGCAGTGGCAGCTGCAAATGTAACAGAACATCAGGCAATAAAGACAGCACTCATCTAACACATTATTGACAATTTTGTCATATGCATAATACTGATTTGAAGCAGTCTGAGATGATTTACTAAGCACCAAAAATGTGAACAGCTGTTTTTTTTTAAGATTTAATACCATACAATAAAATAAATGGATGTTATATTGATTCACCAAGCACTCAATTCTATTGTTTGTTTGCTTTATGGGGGATAATAATACTTCTACGTGACTTTCATTGTACTTCTTAAATAAAGTTATGCAATTAATGTTGTACCATACTTTTTCTATTACACTATACCACGCTCTAATTATATTTGCATAACTATCCTAGAGTACATTTGAGCTTCGTACTGCACTGCAAATAGCTAACAAGCTTTCCTATTAATTCCTTAACCTAGTCATAATCTGTTGAGTAAATCATCATATGACACCAACTTTAATAATAGTAGAGATATCCAAGAATAAGCACCAGAGTCATGGTAAGTTGATTGATAGCCTGTAAAGTAGACTACAAAGTTTATAAAGAATGAGCTATGATATATATATATGATTGTTTATATATATATATATATAAATGCTTGTTTAATGTACGACAATAGTGCCAATTAATGGTGATATAATGGCAAAATAACACTATATTCCATGAAAACTTTGGGAAAGTCAAAAGTGATGCATTGGAGAGAAAAAAGAGGAGTTTCTCTGTAATGGAAAAAAATGAACTTGATATACAGAGAGAAGAACAGTCAGGAAAAAGAAAAGAGTGGAGACAGAGGAGAAGAAAGGATTGGATGGGATAAAAGAGTATCTAAAAATGGCTTCAAAGGTCCATTTCTATTCTGCACACTTCATTAAAAAACAAGAAGGTTTTTCTTGAAAAAAACTTAAAAGGATCTTTTTCCTTTCAATCTATTTAATCTAAAACAACAATGATATAAAGCACAATTTATGATAGTTGATCCAATTTCTCTTTTGTATTATACTGCATGGAGATGATCTCTACAGCTATTGATTGAATTTAAGAGATTAAGTTCAGGATAGATCTCTTCCTTCATTACCTTCTACCTTTCAATATCAAATTTTACATTGTAGGAACAAGACCCTACCCCCTCCCAAAAGTGAGTGCCAAAAGCAAATTTATAAAACACATGGAAGAAGATAGGCAAAACACTCTAAGATGAGATGCTGACATCAGTGCTGTCTTTAGTGATTCAAGTCAGTTGGCAAAGGAAATAAAAAACAAATATAAAAGGGAAAACATCAAACTAAAAGGCTTCTACACTGTGAAGAAAACTCACTAAAATAAAAAAAGACATTCAGTTTAATGGGTAAAAATAATTGCACACATACAGCTAATAGAGGGTTAATGCCAATATAATATATATATATATATATATATATATATATATATATATATATATATATATATATAAAACTCAAAAAACAAAAATAACTCACTCAACAACACAAAAACTAGCAACTACACCAAAAAAAAAAATGAAGAGAAGAGCAGAAAGATACTTCTCAAAATAAGTAGTGCAGGAGCAGGAATGAAAACACAATGGGTAGTGCTTCTCCCTTGTATGCGCGAACCTGGGCTTTATCTTGTGCATTCCATATAGTCTCCTGTGCCCTCTAGGAATGATTCCTAAGTGCAGAGCCCTGAATAATTGCGTGGTGCCTCCTCAAAAATAAATAAATAAATAAATAAACACACACTAAAAGTAAATAACACACAGATTCCAACAGGGATAAAAAGTGTCATCGTCGCTCAATACCAGGGAAATTAAAATCAAATTGAGAAGAAATATCACTTCATATCAGTAAGAAAAACATTGATCAAAAAGGACAGAAATGAGTGAGATATAAATAAACCTTATTCACCAGAACAAACTCTAAGTAATTATTGTTAGAAATATAAAATGAATCATCCTCTTTTGAAAAGGGAAAACTATCAACAACAAAAAAAAGACAGTGACCAAATAGATATACAAATAGATGGAGTGCATTCCTATCATGCATGGACACTTAATTCTTTCTCCAGTGCAGTAAAAACTCCTAAGTAACACCAAGTTGGTCCTGGTGGTCCTGAGCACAGTTGGGCCCAAGCACCTCATGCTGTTAGGCTTACTTTGCAGAGATGCACAGCAAGGAATAGCCTTTATAACCCTGAGGACTACTGGTGAAGACTCCCCCAAATTCCAAATGTAACTATCACTGTACATAGTCATTCCAGTCCTAGGCATCAACCCAAAGAACAGAAAAAAATCATTAATTTGAGAAGACATACACAGGAATTTGTTGATTCCAGACCAGAGCTATTTTAAATAGCTAAAATCTGGAGAAAAAAAACCCAAGAGTACAGTGCCAGATGAGTAGAGAAATTATTTTTATTTATGTATATATACATATGTATAGATACACACATATATAATGAAGTCCTTCTCAACTATTAGAAAAGATGAAATATTACCTCTGCTACAACATGGATGTAACTGGAAAGTGTCACAATAAGCAAATGTCATATTGAGAAACACAAATATGTCATGAATATGTTATGTATAAAGAAATAGACAATGTCCAATAAGCAGAAATCCTTAGGGGATGGAGAAGTAGTATAGAGATTAAGGTGCAAACATTTCATGTAATGTATCTGATCCTGGATTGAACTGTCAGACCATATTGTCCAGAAGCATCATCTGGTGGTGCTTTGCCTAGTGCTCTAGGCCCATCATAGGCTGAGTGTTCTAAGCCCCAGAGCACTGAGCAGGGTGACCTGCACTTAAGAGCCTAAACAGCATGCATCCCTGGATCCTGGCATTCAGTCATTGGCTCAATATTATATCCATAATAAATACAAAAATTCACATTGTTCTACACTGTTTTGCTAAGATTTGACCTTAAGGTAGATACCAAAGACTTCCCATTATATATTTCCCTTTCTTTATAATTATTTTAAGGAGCTTTCCAGCCATGTTCAGGACCATAGGGTCATACCAGGCAATACTTGGCTTTAAGGAGCATAGGTCCAGCAATGTGGGGTTGTTTAATCCAAAAGTCCTAGAGGCCACCAGGGCCATACCCACGTAGAACTTGAATTTATGGTATCATGTATGCCAGGTACATCTGCATTGATTTTATCTATATCCATAGCCTTGATTCTTTCCCCAACTTTATGAAAAGAATTCATTTTAATCAGGCATCCGCAACATTCCCAATGCTTAATGGCCATAGGGCCGATGATTTGGCTTCTTGGATAATGTTATTCCCATTACTGATTTTGGCCTACAATTAGATTCCATTAAATAAGAAATTTTTAAGGGACTTCAAATATTTTCAATATTAACCTTTCTTTCCACCTCACCACCACCACCGCACATATACTATAAATATATAACAAGCTGCCCTAGTTTTAACTGGAATTGTCTTATAACAAGATTAACCGGCCTGAACAAGAGTGACACTTCAAAAATGACAGAGCAGTAAAACAGAAAATAGTCTGATTCTTGATGACATACTCAAGCCAAAGTCTCTCAGAAATAGAACTGTAGATATATTTTATGAATTAATAAGGTAATC
Source organism: Suncus etruscus (assembly GCF_024139225.1). Taxonomy (NCBI): domain Eukaryota; kingdom Metazoa; phylum Chordata; class Mammalia; order Eulipotyphla; family Soricidae; genus Suncus; species Suncus etruscus. The sequence continues at coordinate 94,319,258 of NC_064851.1, read as the reverse complement.
TATTTCTCAAGCTAGTAAAATATGTAGTTTTCAGTATCTAAAGATTACAAGTAATCCTTCAAACTGGTCTGTATTAATCACAAGAGAATTTTAAATATAGAAAACAGTCGAATAATGAAGACAAGTTTATTTTTAATCAGTACATGTTAACATACATACACATTTATTACAATGATATCTTTGGCGTTTAACATCCACAAAGATGAAATTGATTTCTACTATTTTTGGAGAAACCTAATCTCAAAATTAAGAAGGAATTAGCATATTTAGGGCAGTAATTTATGTCCTGAGTTTTCTTTTAAAATTCAAAGATGCAACGGAACTCAGTTTTAAGCAAGTAAATTCATAGCAGTCAGGTATGCCACTAACTTCTAAATATATTTTGTATCCTTATAAGTTAATGTTATTTAATTTTCAAGTGCGAATAATATCTATTTTTTGTTTGCTTCTTTTTAGGTAGTCCTCACCCAGATGTTCTTAGGAGTTATTTCTGGCTCTGTGCTCAGTGATGATTCCTGGCTATGCTCAGGGAACCATATAGTACACCCTGGATCTAATCCAGATCAGCTCCATGGACAAGCACCTTATTCACTGTAGTATCTCACCAGTTCCTTTCAATAGATGGGCTATATAACCATTTTATCCTTTGTGCAATACAAACTATTACTTCCAAAAAAGAAGCTGAAAAACTTTATTTTGTTTGAAGTTTACAGTCCATTCATTTAAGATGGAGTATAAAATTTATGTCCCTACCACCCCACTTCTTTTACTCCCTTTCCTTCTTCCCTGCAGTCTATCAATATTTTATTCACAGAGAGACAGCCTGTTCATGTAACCATAAGCAAATGAGGTATGTAGTTGAGTCTTCTTTTCCATTACTTGAAATAAATGCCATGAAACCTAAATTTGGTCACAACAAGAGATTCACTCCCAGCAGAATGAACCCCGTTGTCTTTCATTTCAGGTCACTGTGGGACAGAAAGAGAAAAATATAATGTTCACCCTGAAACCACTCTCAGTCACTTAAGCAGGACACCTCATTTAGATTTGCCATTCAGATCAACCAGACCTTCATATCTCGACTCACGATGCCCCCTAGGAAGCACTTAGTCTAACTAATGATCTGATGATATGCACTAACAGAGGATGCAATGGAAGCATGACGAGCTGAGATACAAATGACTCTTCTAAAATGTTCTGGTTTGGATTTATGATATACAGGTCAAGTATCACTTTCAAGGCACTCAGAAAGCATTAAAATAGAGAGAAAAAAAATCTCTCTTCAGGATCTTATCCTTTCAACGCCATTCTTTAAAGGCAGACCTACACTTGAAAGTGCAAGATCAACCTCACCCTTCTGGAACTGCTGGTTCACTCTCCATTCAGTTTTAAAAGCAGTCAGGATAGAAAATAACTCAAGAATATACTGCATGATGGTGCATTTATCATTGCAAAGATAATGTTAAGTCCAGGCCAGTTTTCTTCAATGTGTATATATGGGTAGGTGAAGAGAAAAAATTTTTAAACTTTCTACCTAAAATATTCTCTGTAAGTAGAAGTTGTTTTTAAATTGTAAACTGACCGATTATGTAATCTCCAATTAGGCAGACAGTCCTCAAATGAAACGAGAACTCCTTTGAATTTGCACAAAGAAAAGCATTCTTAGATTAATGGTATTGTCTAAGAACTTCAATACTGATTCAACATTGTTAAGAAAATAGGACTGCAGAGCTAGGACAGTAAATAAGGTACTTGTATGTGGTTGACAAAGCTTAATTCTAAGGCACCCCAGAGGGCCCCAGATCCCAAAAGGGGTGGTTAGTGAGTGCAAAGACAGGAGTACACCTGTGTATGACCCCTGCAATAAAAAGAAAGAGAAAGGGGAGTGGAGAAAGAACAAGAGAGAGGAGAGGGAAGGAGAAAAAGAGTGTATAGGCCCATATATCTCAGGAATAATTTAGTGAGAAAAAAACAGTAAAAGTGAAAGACATCAAGTGCTGATTTATAGAGAACTGAAGCTAAAAAAATCATTATCAAATTTTATTTTTTTCCTTCTTTTTTTATTATCAAATTTTAGAAGAGTTTTTCTACTATAGACTCACTCACTGTTCATGTCCTTTTTTTTTTTTACTCTCTTTTGGGCCACACCCGGTGACACTCAGAGGTTACTCCTGGCTATGCATTCAGAAATTGCTCCTGGCTTGGGGGCCTATATGGTATGCCAGGAGATTGAACCGAGGTCCGTTCTACGTTAGTGCATGCAAGGCAAATGCCATACTGCTTGCACCACTGCTCCGGCCCCTCACTGTTCATTTCTGTAAGAAATCATTTTGCTTTCATTATCAAAAAATACACATTAAATATATACAAATTCAAAAATGGCCTGACAACAAACTAATTCTAAGCAATAGAAAGAGAGTAAACAGAAAAATGTCTTTGCTTCTTGTATTAAATAAAGCTATACTGCATGGTTTCATTAATCTTCATAACATATGATGCCTCTATTTCTTCTCTATTAAATTAGCATTATTAAAATAAACACTGGTTACACTATTATTAAAAGTGACATATGTGCCTATGTTAATGTGTTTTCTTTGTCTATATTGCTTTTCCTCATTATTTTTTAAATCCCTTAATTTGTTTCAGACACTACTTTACATACATATGGAATAAATTCCTAAGCTGCTGAGTTGAGAACACTGAGGAATAAATAAAAAAAAATTGGGCCTGTCCCTGCTAACAATAGATTTTAGGATGAATCTTGATTTTCATTTATTCATATCTAGAATTTTTTGCCTCAGGTAGAATTTTCTGCCTCAGAGTTCAAATGCATTTTCAGATTTTGTTAGCCTGGATATTGAAAATTGCCAATGGTCCCTCAAGAGAAAAATACTCTCTGTGTGTTACTTCAAATGTAAAATTTGTTTTCACTAATAATGACTTAGTTTGTGCAGTAATCTAGTTCAGCACCCTGAGCTCAAGTTTTTCAGGCCAGCAAGCCAGGATTTGATATCATACATTGTATTCACTTCCAACACCCAGCAGCATCCCTGAGATAGCCAAAAAGAATAGAGCCAGCCAGAAGTAACCACCAGCACCACTGGGTTGGGAGGCCATGACAAAAACTAAAACCAAGCCAGGAAAAGACCCAGCTTACCAGAATAGTGTAAAAGCTGAAGTTTGCACTGACAGGGAAAGTAGCAGAAATAATTTCATCAGATCACTCCTCCTCGTAACCTTCAATTTCAAACTCTGAAAAATAAAGCTCTCTTTCCAACCATAAAGAATTGCTATTTATTTTAAACACTTTACAATTTTTAGTTAATTAATAATTACCTTAATTACCTACATAAGAAAGGTGGTTTTCATATTCTTTTTTTACAAATAAGGAAACTTATGGACAACAAGTTTAAGTAGATTTCCCAGTCACAAAACTAGTCAGAAACAGGGCCAAATTTTAAATCAAAGAAGTTTGGTTCCAGATTCCATGCTATCAGGAGGCTTAACATGTAGCTTCTTTAAAAAAAAAAAAAAGAAAAGGATTGAAAAACATAGTGCAGTAAAACAATGAACTAATTCAGATTTTGCCATCAATTATATCTGACCCTAGCCAATTTCCAGAAATTCCCTAGACCTCTTAATACTCATTAAGGAAATGTAAAGTCTTTATTAAGATTTCTTTCTCCTTTAAAATTCTGTAATTCAAAGCTGTTAACCTTTAGTGTGTTTACAATAAGTGAGAACTTGAAGGACCTAGTGGCAAAAGCATAGGCCTATAAAAACTTGTAGACAAGAAGGCAGTGTGATCTGCTTCACAGTTAATCTCCTTTGACTGCCACAGCTTTTGACTAAATCATCCCTGATATTTCCATCTGGTTTTAATGTTGAAAATGGTTGGTCAATGTAAAGCTAAGTATCCTAAAACAGCATTCCCACAGGAGGAAAAAATCAAAACAAAACAAAAACAGCCATGTGAATAAAACAAATACAAAAGCTAGGGAAGACACATATTCTCTTCTTAACCATGGGGAACCCCAGTATGTTTTATCTCACTGAGAATCTGTGAAGAGCTAATGTATTTCCACTAAATGTCATATGTACAGAACCATCATTACAGCTGCTTAGAAAAGATAGGAACTGCCCACTCTTCTTTGAAGTGCCAACTAGGGATCAAAAATAGAGAATTTAATTAGTTAATGAATTCCTGTGAATTCAAGAAAGAAATTTAAAGATGATCCAATTACCAGCAGATAGTCTAACTGGCTTGGCTATTTGTAAGGATATCATGCCTGTATTTTGTCTCCTCTAACATACACTTTTAATATATAGGCTCATTTGAAAGGAACACCATTTTAACACGGTTATTTGTAGTAAATCAATACAATTTGCATTACAATATATTGCCTCAATGAAGCCACAGGATTCATTTAAATGATCTCCCACTGTGCCCTGTTATTAAATTTCACTGACTAAGTATTTTTCAGCAATATATTTTTTTTCTCTCAAACATGTCTACACAACTACAAAACAGCTAGTCAATACAGTCAATTGAGAAATAATTTCATTGGGGCAACTGACAAAATGTTTCACTGTTCTGAAAGAAGTGAATAACTGATTGATTTTCCTTTTAACTAAATTGACTGGCAATTTTGTGAACAATTCAATCAAAAATAACTTTTTATACTTCCTCCTTCCACTCAACATGTCCCAGGTGGAAAAATAGCATTTGTTTGAGCTTAGATTTCACTTTCTTTTCAAAAGCAATTTCATTATTTCACTTAATTAACATGTTTGGTGCGGATAGATCATAATCTTGGCACACAGAAAACTGGCTGTATTATGTGCTTTTTTTCTACACTTTTTTCTATGTACAAGTGTGATGTTTTTAGCAGATTTTAAATAATAAAATACACACAACTGGTGCAGATTATTGAATGTAATATCCAAGGTATGCTTAAATTTCTTAATATTTTAAATAAGACATTATTAGCATGTTCTAAAAATTGTCTTTGAAAGACATTAAATACTAAAATATACTTCTAGATAAATATATAAATATATTTATATATTTATTATATATAATATAATATATAATATATAAAAATATATTTATATATTTATTATATATTTTATAAAATATACTTCTAGATAAATTACCATATGTAACTTTATATGTTAAAGCTAAACTATTTCTCAAAATGCATGAAATTTGATAAATTATATTAATATCATACAAATATAAAGTTAGATGGACATTTATTTTACCAACTTAAATAAATCTTCTTTAACATCACTAAGCGTATATTTTTTATTGATTGATTTTAATATGCTGTTTGTTTGGGGGCCACACCGAGCTGTGCTCTTGTTTACTCCTGGTTCTGAACTTGGGGATCAGTTCTGAAAGGCTCAGGGGACCGACTATATGAAATGTTAGGAATGGAACTCAGGTCACTGATGTGCAAGGTAAGCACCCAGCTCATTGTAGTGTTACTCAGGGCCCAAACTGCTGATCAATTTTATGGGAAAAATGAATCAAATCTAGTAGTCTTCATTGAGTGAACTTAAACATTTTCATCTCCTTATGAATCATTTGCATATCCTGCCTTTTCCATGTTCTTAAAAACTGGTTTTTAGAGGTGCATACCTAACAATGTTCAGGAATTACTCTCATATGTGTTCAGGAAACACATCCACATGGCAATTTGGGCCATGCTTGAGACACCATCTGAGGTGCTGAATTTAAATAGATCCTCCTTTCTCCAACCCATCTGCCCTCCCTCCTCCCTCTCTATCCCTTCCTTTCTTTACTCTCCCACTCCCTTTCATTCTTCCTTCCCTCCCTCTCTTGATTTTGATCACTGCTTTATCATAGCAGAATGTTTCACTCTTTCAAAAGAAGCTGGGTGGGGGGGGACAGGAAGATAATTCAGGGATAAGAGTTCATGCACTCAATTTCAGTTCAATCCCAGCTTCATTTGACTCCTCTGAATATGTAGAGGCCCAGAATAACTTCTAGGATGGTCTAGGTGTGGTCTCTGGACTTGCAGGACCCAAGTAGCATTATATCATAGGGCCTATACTCTCAATTGCAAGCCTAGTTGAGAATCAGTGGAAGTGACCCAGAGTTCCCATTAGATTAGAGTTCCCTTCAGTTGCCAAAATAATAAAATTGAATTAAAAGGAAATGTGACTGGCAAGCAAACTTAGTCTATAAAACTGATACAAAGACAATGTTACATTGCTTAGCAATACAAGTCTGTTGTAGTTTCTTAGATCAGTAACTCTTCTCAGAAAAAAATATATTGCCTAAAATACAGAATTTACAAAGTCACTGCAAACTGCTCCAGCATATGAAATATTCATACTTAAACATTTTAAAGATGGGGCTAGAACAATAATACAGCTACAAGCGGTAGGGCATTTTCCTTAAATGTGGCCAAATGGGGACCGACCCTGGTCGTATTCCCAGCATCCCATATGGTCCACAAACTGCTAGGAGTGGTTTCTGAGCACAGAGCCAGAAGCAATTCCTGAGCACCACCAGTGTAACCCAAAACCTTTAAAAAAATGTAAAGGTGTTTGTAAAATGAACCCTTCCTCCTAACTTCCTTTTTTTCCTAACCTCTTTTGCTGTGTAAACAAGCCCCTGGATTACAAGGACCTTCCCCACCCTGGTGGGTGGGGTTCTAGATAATAAATAAGTCTGCTTGGGGGCTCAGGACAGAGTGCATCAAAAAAGGCTTGGGATAGGCAGAACAGAAAAAAAGACATGGCTTAGGGCCTTAGGCGCATAGGTCAGGGAAAGTGCTCAGGAGAGAAAAACATGAATTAGGCCGACATGGCACAGGGACTGCACATTGCAGAGAAAGGCCATGAGAAAAATAGGCGAGTTTACCAGGAGCAATTTCTGAATGCAGAGCCAGGGGGAAACCATGAGTGCTGCTGTGTGCTGCTCAAAACCCCCTCCAAAAACCCCCTAAAACCCTAATGTTTTAGAAATAATTGAAATATATATAAAATTGAATATATATAAATATATAATTATATATAAATATATATAATTGATTAATTGAAATAATATATATATTTATATACTATATAAAAATAAATATTATATATAAATAAATACTCAGGCACTAACAGAATAGCTGACAAAGATAACATCAGAGCCAATCAACTACTAAACTGTGTAGCTGCTTATCAGAAGCAATTTATTTAAAGGCTCCCCTAATCATGTCTGGGGTCAATTTCCATTGACACACAATGAAAATGTGAAGTCACACCTGAATCTTTTGACACTGCTCAAAAAGAATGGTAGTCAAAACACAGGGTTGGGATAAATATGCAAAAAAAAAACAAAACATGCTAACAGATTACTAAATCATTAATAAACCTTTAACAGAGTTTACCACTCAGAAAAGTAGTCTCTCACACACATACTTTTTCATGAACATGTATCATTCTCCAAAATAAATCAGAATCTTGCAGTCACAAAAATGTGATCAATACTCACAAAGACTAAAATCATATCAAATATGTCTCAAAATTACAATATAATATAATTATAGTTCTCCATGTGAAAAAACAAAAGAGGAAAAAAAATCAAACATCTGGAGATAAAGCATGAGAATGAAAAATCTATTGGCTCAATTAAAAAATTGTTGGGTACGAATGAGATTGAATATATGCGATTAAAAAAATCTGATCCACTGTAATGAGTGTTTATATATGTTACTTATGTATATAAACCTGTTTTATGTATACAATACATATTAAACTATATAAATATATATGTACATATATAATATATAAATTTTGTTAAAGGTTTATATGAAACAGTTATAAAGGCTATATTACATAAGGAAACAAAAAAAGGCAAATAAAAAATCAAAACCTCACATTAATGAAACTAGAAAATGTAACAAACAAAACCCAAAGTTAGAATGAAGGAAATAATTAAAAATTGATCAGAAATAAATGAAATGGAAATTAGAAAGAGAATATAAAATCAATAAAACAGGCGGGAGAGATAGCATGGAAGTAACCTGTTTGCTTTGCATGCTGAAGAACGGTGGTTCGAATCCCATCATCCCATATGGTTCCCCGAGCCTGCCAAGAGTGATTTCTGAGCATAGAGCCAGGAGTAACCCCTGAGCATAGAGCCAGGGGGAACCCCTGAGCACTGCCAGGTGTGACCCAAACCAAACCAAAACAAAATTAAAAAAAAATCAATAAAACAAAAACTGGTTCTTTAGAAAAAAAAAACACAATGATTAATAACACTAGTAAAAATTCACACACACACACACACAAGAAAAAAGGAGTTGCTACATGTAACACCTGGGTACAGGGTGCCCCAAAACATGTCTCCTGCATCTTCCCTCTCGAGATTTGGAGTTTCCAACTTTCCTGCTGAATTGTATATTAGGGCTCTTTCCATCTTTTGAGAAACCTACCCTCTCCTCTCACTCTTGCTTTTGTTTTCTTGTCCTCTCCCTCCACTTCTGCAGTTCCTCCAAATCTTTGTAATTAATTAAAAAAATATAAAGAGAGAAACTTCTAAGAAAAAGGTCAAAAGCAAAAGAGAAAATATAGTATCAGATGTAAGAAATACAAAGAATTGATGCATATGTGAACATTGAAACCACTAAACTGGAGAACATGGAAGAAGGGAAGGGAAGAGAAATGGAAGGGAGGGGTAGATAGAAGAAGGGAGGGAGAAAGAGAAAAAGAAGAAAGAAAGAAAGAAAGAAAGAAAAAGAAAGAAAGAAAGAAAGAAAGAAAGAAAGAAAGAAAGAAAGAAAGAAAGAAAGAAAGAAAGAAAGAAAGAAAGAAAGAAAGAAAGAAAGAAAGAAAGAAAGAAAGAAAGAAAGAAAGAGAAAGAAAGAAAGAAAGAAAGAAGAAAGAAAGAAAGAAAGAAAGAAAAGAAAGAAAGAAAGAAAGAAAGAAAGAAAGAAAGAAAGAAAGAAAGAAAGAAAGAAAGAAAAAGAAAGAAAGGAGAGAGTGAGAGAAGAAACAATAAGAAAGATAGGAAAGACTTATTGATTGATTGATTGATTGATTGATTGGTTGATTCTCACAAGGGAACAAAATCACATGCCCTGCTCCTGAATTGGAAGATTAACATCTTTGAAATAGCAATACTTTCCAAAGTATTATACAGATTCAAAGTATTATACAGTTGCTGTTCCCATAGGAATACCCATGCCTTTTTTCAAAGTACTAGATCAAACACTCCTTCGGTCTTTAAGAGGCATATTTAAAGATATAATGCTACTGACTAAGCAAGTTGAAGCAAAGATAAGCCAAAGGTACAGAATCAAATTAAGAAGCTTCTATAATTCAAAGGAAATGATGACCAGAATACAAAGACAGGCCATAGACTGAATGAAACTGTTTGCCCACCATTCATCTGATACAGAGTTAATATCAAAGTGATATAAACAGTGATAGAACTTTATAAGTTCCTCACAAAAGAAGTAAAATAGACAAAAAGATGTATGAAAAATTTCTTTATTATAGTAATCATCAGGAAAATGCAAATCAAAATAACAATGAAATATCACCTCAGACCATAAACACTGGCACTCATCAAAAAGTCAATACAGGTTTGTTCCCTAGCATTCTATATGGTCCACCAAGTCTGCCAGGAGTTATTCCTTAGTGTAGAGCTATGCGTGAACTCTGAGTATTGTTAGGTTTGCACTTCCAAAAGAAAATAAAAAAAGAAAACAACACTCACTTTCAATGAGGATATGGAGAAAGAGAGACCCACACTCAATACTGTTGGGAATGCCTTTTTGGAAGACAGTATGAGCATTCCTACTAAAATTAGGAATAGAGCTTCCATTTGACCTAGCAATCCCACTCTTGGAAATATACTCCAACTGTCCAAAAGAACAAAGCAGAATAGAGATCCCCACTCCTATGTTCAATGCCAGCTTCATGTGGCCAGGGCATTATAAAAAATATGGGGAGGGGCAAGTACACTACACATAAGTATGTTGAAGAAAAGTTATATCATTTACAGATGATGGAAATGCAAACTTTACGAATATAGTGTTTCTCAAAGCACTGGGCCAGAAAAATAGTAAGAAGTTTATAGTGCTCCTTTGAATGTGTTACATGATTGCAAATTCAGACTATAATTAATTTATAATAAAAAGGCCTACAAATTTAACACAAAGATTCTGTGTTTTAATTCATATACAAATTTTCAAATAAAAACAAATACAGGGCCAGAAATACAGGTCAAAATGTAATACACAACCTTTTCATATATGAGTCCCTGTGATAAATGATCTTGCTGCACAATATCCAAGCTCCTCAAGATGTGGATGTGAACTTTGAACACTTTGACTTGACATGCAATAACAACAAAATGTATTTTAAAATATGGTAAAATTGGGGCCAGGCGGTGGCGCTAAAGGTAAGGTGCCTGCCTTGCCTGCGCTAGCCTTGGACGGACCGTGGTTAGATCCCCTGGTGTCCCATATGGTCCCCCAAGCCAGGAGCAACTTCTGAGCACATAGCCAGGAGTAACCCCTGAGCGTTACCGGGTGTGGCCCAAAAACCAAAAAAAAAAAAAAATGGTAAAATGTATTTGTTTCTATTTTGTTTTAGTCACACTGAGCTCCAATAATAATATTATGATTCATTTTCAATGTAAATCCAAGCTCAAAAAATTCTCCTTAAAATAGACAAAATATTTAAATGTAACCTCATTCATTTGAGCTCCCTCATCAATGACAGAAAGTCTATGTGCAATCTATATTCTCTATATGTATACATATACTTACATATATAAAATGCATTACAACATGTTAGTGGTTTAAAAATAAAACTCGTATCAGATTTCTGTCTTATTAGTCATTAGAGAACTTCCTAATATGATTTCATGCTCTGAACTGGAATTTCTTAATATCACAGTAAATCATTATATATGGAATGAACAAGCAGAAAACATTTTAAATGTGAATACACACACAAAGAGACGAGAAACTGAATCTTAAAAAAGATAAAGTATTTTCTTTGTAATCTGTAGACTAATAACTCTTGAGAGTTAAAAATCAAACTAGTTTCCTACTGAGCAATCCAAATAACAATGCTATATACACTACAAGTTTCCATAAAAACTGGCTCATTTCAAGTCACATAGTAATTTGCATCTTTTCATACATTTTTTTTTTATTGTTGCTGTTTGGCCCACAACCAGTGACGCTCAGAGGTTACTCCTAGCTATGCGCTCAGAAATCACCCCTGGCTTGGGGGATCATATGGGATGCAGGGGGATCGAACCACTCTTAGTTCTTGATTAGCCTCATGCCAGGCAAATGCCCTACCACTTGCACCACTGCTCCGGCCCACTTCTTTAGGGCAGAAAAATGAAACCATCTTAACTAATATAAACTTGTTTTTATTTTTTGACACATTAAAATTCCTAGTAAGAGACTACATGCAGAATAACTGACCTTGTTGATTTAATCTGTTGCTTAAAGTTGCTTTGAGGGAGTTCTGAAAATCATATTTGATAATTCATTTTATCTACACTAATGCTAAATAAAAAGCACTTCAAATGAGAAGTTCTAAGGGAATAACAGTTACCATTCCATCAAAATTGGATCCATATTTATTATTAAGTTTTATAAATGGAGATCAGATGATTATGATGTTAATCATGATTTTTCATGCACATATTTACAACATCACTCCAATCACCTATGAAACCAACCCCTAAAGCATACTCAAGCCCCTCCTTATTCCACCTGCCCAACCCACACAAATAACAACTCAATTGGGTGGATCTGTTTTCCCATTCTGTTGCCTTGAGAGGTTTCTTATCACCTTGCTGTGTATATTTATGACCCACAAGTGAGAATGCTAATTCTCTATCTCTTTTTGCATTAAAATGCAGAATGATTTGCAAAACAAGTTGGAGAAATTTAAGTAAATATCTTTATGGCTCAGAATTACACTTTTTGAATATCATCACTTCAAATTTGGACCTTGTAAACACTGAGTTAACAAAAAGATACAAAAATAAATCATAAAAGCACTCATTTTACTTCCACTAATTTGACTACCTTATATTTACAAAATAAAGGTAACAATAGTTTTTTAAGCTTTTATCCTGATGTATAAACATATATACATATATTTATAATATATGGAGACCAAAATTATCATTGTCAGACTTGCAATTTTTGAGAGATGTCAATGGGAGATGTTAGGGGATCATGTAATTTCATCCTCTGCTACACCAATGATAGTACTCTAGCTGACCAGTCATACTGCCATACCTCCCTTACACAAGGATGTGGGCAGAAAAGAACTCTCATTCACTGCTCATGGGAATGTCATCTAAAGTCCGGCCTTTATGAAAAAAATATGGACATTTCTAATAAAACTGGAAACTGAGCTCCCATTTCATCCTGCAATATAACTTCTAGGGATATACCCTACTAACTCAAAAACACAATACAAAAATACCTTCCTCACTCCTATATTCATTGCAGAGCTATTTACAATAGCCAGACTCTGGAAACAGCCAAGATGCCTTTCAACAGATGAATGCCTAAATAAATTGTGGTACATATACACAATGGAATATTATGCAGCCACCAGGAGATATGAATTCATAAAATTTTCCTTTACATGGATGTACATGGCATCTATTATGCTGAGTGAAATAGGTCAGAGAAAGTGAGAGTCAGATAATAGTCTTAGTCATCTATGGATTTTAAGAAAAATAAAAGACATTGAAATAATTCCTAGATAAAGGCTGGAAGGACTGGCTCAGGTTATTATACTCACTACAAAGAGGGTTGAGTACAGTTAGAGGCCTCAGCATGGCCATGTCAACACTTGATAGGTCAACCAGACGGAAACCCAACAAAAACATACTAACCCTGAAAAGAGTAATGGAAGAAAGAGGACTAGTAGATATATATAGGACACTCCACCCCAAAAAACCTGGATACACATTCTTCTCCAATGTACATGGGTCATTCTCCAGGATAGACTACATGCTGACACATAAAACATACCTTCATAAAATCAAAAGAATAGAAATCTTGCAGGCTACCTTTGCTTACCACAAGGCTCTGAAATTAGATGTGAACTACAAAGCAACACAGAAGAAAAACTTTAACAATTGGAAATTTAACACCCTGTAACTGAACAACCAGTGAGTCCGAGATGAAATCAAAGAGGAAATCAAAGCGTTCCTGAAAACAAGTAATGATGAAGACACAAACTGCCAGCATCTATGGGACACAGCAAAAGGGGTCCTGAGAGGAAAATGCAATACTTTACAAGCACACATCAGGAAGAAAGAAGGGACATCCTGAATAACTTAATGACACAGCTCATAAAATTAGAAAATGACCAACAAAAGGAACCAAAAATAGGGAGGCAGAAGGAAATAACAAAACTGAAAGCAGAAATCAATGAAGTGGAAAGCCAAAAAAAAATCTGAAAGATCAACAAAAGCAGAAGTTGGTTCTTTGAAAAATAAACAAGATTGAGAGACCATTGGCAAAACTCACAAAGAAAGAGAGAGAAACCTGATAACTCGTCTTATAAACGAGAAGTGGGAGATCACGACAGATACTGCAGAGATTCAAAGGGTAATCAGAGACTACTTTGAGAAACTTTATGCTACTAAACATGAAAACCTAGAAAAAATGGATAAATTCTTGGACACTTATAACCTTCTACAATTAAGTAAGGAAGATATAGCATATCTAAAGACCCCCATCACCACTGAGGAAATTGAAACTGTAATCAAACATCTGCCTAAAAAGAAAAGCCCAGGCCCAGATGGATTTAATAATGAATTCTTTCAAACCTTTCAAGAGGACTACTATCAATCCTAGCCAGGCTTATCCATGAAATTGAAAAAACAGGAACACTTCCGAACAGCTTCTATGAAGCCAACATCACCTTGATACCAAAACCAGACAGAGATGCTGCCAAAAAAGAAAATTACAGACCAATATCCCTGATGAATGCTGATGCAAAGATCTTCAACAAAATCCTGGCAAATAGGATCCAATGCATCATCAAGAAGATCATACACTACGACCAAGTAGGTTTCATCCCAGGAATGCAAGGATGGTTTAACATCCGTAAATCTATCAATATTATACACAACATCAACAACAAGAAAAATAAAAATTACATGATCATATCAATAGATGCAGAGAAAGCATTTAATAAGGTCCAACACCCATTCTTGATCAAAACTCTCAGCAAGATGGGAAAGGAAGGAACCTTTCTCAATCTAGTGGAAGCCATCTACCACAGGCCAATGGCAAATATTATCCTCAATGGAGAAAAACTAAAAGCCTTTCCTCTAAACAGAGGACAAGGCTATCTGCTCTCAGCACTCCTCTTCAACATAGTACTGGAAGTGCTTGCTATAGCGATCAGGCAAGAAAAAGATATCAAGGGAATCCAGATAGGAAAGGAAGAAGTCAAGCTCTCACTGTTTGCAGATGACATGATACTCTACTGAGAAAACCCTAAAGACTCTACCAAAAAGCTTCTAGAAACAATAGACTCATATAGCAAGATGGCAAGCTACAAAATTAACACACAGAAATCAATGGCCTTTTTATACACCAATAATGATAGGGAAGAGGTGGACGTCAAGAAGGCAATCCCATTAACGTTAGTGCCACACAAACTCAAATATCTTGGAGTCAACTTGACCAAAGACATGAAGGACCTATACAAAAAAACCTATAAAGCCCTGCTCCAAGAAATAAGAGAGAACACACGGAAATGGAAACACGTACCATGCTCATAGATTGGAGGATTAACATAATTAAAATGGCAATATTCCCCAAAGCATTGTACAAATTTAATGCGATCCCTCTAAAGATACCCATGACATTCTTCAAGAAGTAGATTAAACACTTATGAAGTTCATCTGGAACAATAAACACCCTCGAATAGCTAAAGCACTTCTAGGGAAAAATAGTATGGGAGGCATTACTTTCCCCAACTTTAAACTGAACTACAAAGCAATAGTTATAAAAACAGCATGGTATTGAAATAAAGACAGACCCTCAGATCAGTGGAATAGGCTTGAGTTCTCAGAGAATGTTCCCCAGACATACGATCACCTAATTTTTGATAAGGGAGCAAGAAATTATAAGTGGAGCAGGGAAAACCTCTTCAACAAGTAGTGCTCGCAGAACTTGTTAGCCACTTGCAAAAAAGTGAACATAGACCCCCAGTTAACGTCATGTACAAAGGTAAAATCCAAATGGATTAAAGACCTTGATATCAGACCTGATACTATAAGGTATATATAACAACATGTCTGTACAACACTCCATGACATTTAGACTAAAGGCATCTTCAAGGAGGAAACTGCACTTTCCAAACAAGTGGAAGCAAAGATCAACAGATGGGAATACATTAAGCAGAGAAGCTTCTGCACCTCAAACGAAATAGTGCCCAGGATACAAGAGCTACCCACCATGTGGAAGAAACTAACCATCCAATGTCCATCAGATAAAGGGCTAGTGACCAAAATATACAGGGCACTGACAGAACTCTACAAGAAAAAAACATCTAATACCATAAAAAAATGGGGAGAAGAAATGAACAGACACTTTGATAAAAAATAAATACAAATGGCCAAAAGGCACATGAAAAAATACTCCTCATCACTGATCATCAGGGAGATGCAAATCAAAACAACGATGAGATACCATCTCACACCACAGAGATTGGCACACATCACAAAGAATGGGAACAATCGGTGCTGGCAGGGATGTGGAGAGAAAGGAATTCTTATCCACTGCTGGTGGGAATGCTGTCTAGTCCAACCTCTATGGAAAGCGATATGGAGATTCCTCCAAAAACTAGAAATTGAGCTCCCATACTATTCCAGTCCTAGGAATATACCCTAGGAACACAAGAATACAATACAAAAACCCCTTCCTCACACTTATGTTTATTGCAGCACTCTTCACAATAGCCAGGCTCTGGAAACAACCAAGATGCCCTTCACCAGACGAATAGCTAAAGAAACTGTGATACATATACACAATGGAATATTATGCAGCTGTCAGGTGAGATGAAGTTATGAAATTTTCCTATATATGGATGTACATAGAGTCTATTACGCTGAGTGAAATAAGTCAGAGGGAGAGAGATACAGAATAGTTTCACTCATCTATGGGTTTTCAGAAAAATAAAAGTCATCTTTGGAACAATCCTCAGAGACAATGGGAGAAGGGCTGGAACTTCCAGCTCACTTCATGAAGCTCTCCACAAAGAGTGGTGAGTGCAGTTATAGAAATAACTACACAGAGAACTACCATAATCATGTGAATGAGGGAACTGGAAAGCCTGTCTGGAGTACAGGTGGGGGTAGGGTAGGATGGAGGGAGATTTGGTGGTGGGAATGTTGCACTGGTGAAGGGGGTGTTCTTTACATGACTGAAACCTATTCACAATCATATTTGTAATCAAGATGTTTAAATAAATAAAAAAAATACTAAAAAAATTAGGAGCTGGGGCCAGAATCGTGGCACAAGCAGTAGGGCATTTGTCTTGCTCGCACTAACCTAGAACAGATCGAGGTTCGATTCCATAGCATCCCAACATCCCAAAAGGTCCCCACAAGCCAGGAACAATTTCTGAGCACATTCCCAGGAGTAATATTGAGCGGCACGGATGTCGCCCAAAAAAAAACAAACAAAAAAATTAGGATCTATATGCAAAACTTGCTAAACCTCATGCAAATAAATGTGTTTTACTTGTTTTACTTCACTCTAATTTTTCCCTGTTTGGAGCAACAAATGTAGAGTTCATTGGTTTTATAGTTGATTTCAGATTTTAGTAGTCTATTGATAAAGAATTTTTAAGTATGCTAATGTTTGCCTGCCAAACTCTTCTGAAATACCATCATGTTTGTGAAAATTATCATTAATGAAGCTGAATACAGTTTGATTAAAAAATAATGACATATTTTTAAAAGTGAGAATAGACAAAAAGTCTGTTTGAAATACAGTGATATATATGAGCTGAGAATTTGTTTGAAATATAGCAAACACATCCAGTATAATATAATAAAATTCAAGTGAGAAAAATAAGGTCACAGCTCTATTTCCATTGTAGACTAAACATAAGGGATAAGTAGATTAGAAAAAATGCATGGCAAACTGTGTGTTTATACTAAGCACATACACTAAACAATACTATACAAAACAACACAAAAGAATGAATAGGGGCCAGAGTGGTGGCACAGAGTAGTAAAGTGTCTGCCTTGTTAGTGCTAGCCTAGGAAGGACTGTGGTTTGATCCCCCAGGATCCCATATGGATCCCCAAACCAGGAGCAATTTCTGAGCGCATAGCCAGGAGTAACCCCTGAGCATCACCGGGTGTGGCCCCAAAATACCGAACAAAAATAACAATTAAAAAGACTAAAACTTTCTAGGCTCAAATATAATCTTGGTATGTAAAATACTAAAAATAGATATAGTGATAGTACAGCAGATAGAGTGTATGATTTTCACACTGCTTATCCTTTTCAATCTCTGGAACCCCATATGGTTGCTCAAGGCATGCCAAGAATGATCCCTGAGCACAGAGCCAAGAGTAATCCCTGAGCATCACTGGATGTGAGCCAAAAGAACAACAAAAATCTTTACATATGGGAACTGGAGAGAAAGTACAGTGGGAGAATTGGATCAGCCTTTTGTGTAGCTGATTCAATGCAATCCCTTACATCTCATATGATATCTTGAACACTTTCAGGAGTGATCTGAGAGCACAGAACCAGGTGTAAAAACCCTGAGCAAAGCTGAGTGTGACTCAAAACAAACAAATTAATAATAATGATAATAATAATAATAATAAATTGAAATAATAATAAAATAAATTGGAATGTGATTTTTAAAATCTTTTTGAACTTAATTGGTTTCAGTCAGATACAATTCAACTACCTCAAAAACTATTATTCAAAAATTCAGTCCAGATTTCTGGCACATCAAAAGAGAGAAGTAAAGGATCTTCTTCCTTGAAGCCCAGCAATATGCACAGCTAGATCTTCTCCACTCACCATAGAAAAAAAGATTTTCTTCAAGCCAACATCAATGAGCACATGACAGGTCAGTGTAAAACCTAGAATCTACCAGTGTCTCTAACTGTGAAACTGGCATCAGTGAAAAGATTCTCTGTTGGAGAATTTTCTTGAAAGAAGTTTTAAAAGGAGCAGATGGCAAGCAGTATGAGCAAACTTATTCTTGTTATTCTGGTATGTCAAAAATGATTTCAACAAAATAAATTTTGAAACAGGAAAAAGTAAAGGCCATAAAATCATGAAATGCAAAGAATAAGTGAAGGATCCCTATATATTTACTTGAGTTAAACTCTAAGAAGGAGGAGGAGTAAGGCAACTTGGTATATAACCATTTGTCCTTGATAAGTAAGGGCAGAGGGAAGGTTGGAAACTATTTTTTCCACTCCTACAGTCTCTCCTGTCAAACACCTAGCATTCATTACTAAATTCACATCTCTAGTCACTTATTCCCCATCATTATAACATACCAGCTCTACCTCAAAATAATTTTCAGAATCAATTTATTTCTCTCCAACTCAAACACTATCTCTCAGCCAACAAGAAAGAGTTGTCCTCCTACATATTGTAATTCTCCCTACTCCTGCACCAATTTCCCACCAAGTTTTCACAGGAATTTTGAAAATACAAAGCAGACAATGTTACTACACTACATAAAATCTCTGTCTTATAATGAAGTAAAAAAAATCCACTGCCAAGGTCATCATTATTTGGCATCATATAACTAAAACTCTTCTATTCTTTTTACTCTGATAGCCCAAACATCACATTCCTCCAGATATTCTAATAACCAAATTATTTTTATATTTTCACCATGGGTAACTTCATTCTGGAGTAAGTTTCCTATAGGGTGTCACCCAC
Source organism: Suncus etruscus (assembly GCF_024139225.1). Classification (NCBI taxonomy): domain Eukaryota; kingdom Metazoa; phylum Chordata; class Mammalia; order Eulipotyphla; family Soricidae; genus Suncus; species Suncus etruscus. The sequence continues at coordinate 94,300,296 of NC_064851.1, read as the reverse complement.
AGTGGCGATTAACTTTCTTTTTTTAATCATTCCTGAACATATTAGGCCCATCCTGTAGATCAGAGGGTTTCAGAGAGAGCCCAGTGGTAAGGCGTTCGCCTTGCACTCAGCCGATCCAGGATGGACAGTGGTTTGAATCCCAGCATCCTATATGGTTCTTCGAGCCAGAAGTAACCCTTGAGCGCCACCACGTGTGACCCAAAAACAAGAGACAACAGCAACAACAACAACAACAACAACAAAATAACAAGACAAAACAGAGAGTTTCAATGTTTAGTTTTTCTTTACTGAAAATCATCAGGGCCACCAAGAGTTTTGGGGGACACGAGTAGATATTGTGCCTGGGTTCAAACTGAGTCCTCTTTTATGCCAGGCATTCATTCTCTGCTCTTTCCTTATTCCAACAAATGACTTTTCTTGTGTAGCCTTGTAGAAGTATCTCTTATATATTCTATTATCACTTTCTTCCACTTTAATTCATTAGCAATTATCATTATCTGGTATTTTCATTGTGCTCATTATTTATTTATTGACTCTCTCCAGTAGATAGCCTATCCCTAAAAATAGAGACCTTGTAAATTTGTTACAAGTTTTAACTCCAGGACCCAAAATAGTTCTTAGAAAAAGGTAGAACTTAATATAAATATTTTATAGAATAATAAGACATTCCTGAAACATTATAACGTGTATTATTTCCTATTAATAATTTTAGTAGTAGACAGTATAAGTATATATCATATACAGTACTGATAATATGACTTATATAACATATTATATGTACTATAAGTTTAATAACAATATAAAAAGGTTTTATTTTCTAAAATTAAAAATACCTATTATAATAGCATGCCACAAACTATATAGTTACAGTACTCATTATTGAATGTTTTTACAATTAATTTTCAATTCAAGCTAATTTACTATTACATTATAATGCTCATGTTGTCAGTTTGCTTTAGGAAAGGAACCAGAATTCTCAAGACCCACTAGGTAATACTTCATGTTGTAGACTCTTTTATAGTCCTCTCTACCATATTACTTAGTATTCTAGACTTGAAAACTATGAATGTTTTAATGTGCTACGCACAATACTATGCACCATGTTTTAATGTACTATTCACAATCTGACCCAGGAAGCCTTTAATTCAGCAAATTTTACCCTCACCAATGATGATTTGCAGGAATTAAAAATCCTTTCCGTCTAAACTGCTGCCTTTTTAAAAAAATATCTTTATTGGGGCCAGAGAGATAGCATGGAGACTACCTCTGCCTTGCATGCAGAAGGATGGTGGTTCGAATCCTGACATCCCATATGGTCCCCAGAGCCTGCTAGGAGTGATTTCTGAGCATAGAGCCAGGAGTAAACCCTGACGCTTCAGGGTGTGACCCCCCCAAAAAAAAAACAAAGGAAAATAAGTCTTTATTTAAGCACAATGATTAAAAACATGTAATTGAATTTCAGTCATAAATGTACACCCCTCACCAGTGCAACCTTTCTGCCACCAATGCCCCTGCCATCTCCCTCCTTCCCCACTCACTGCCTGTCTTTCAGACAGCCATTCTATTTCTTAAATAATTTTTATTTTTATTTTATTCTATTTTTTGTTTTTTATTTTTGTTTTGTTTTGGAGGGGCACACCCTTGATGCTCATGGGTTACTCTTGGTTATGCACTCAGAAATTGCTCCTGGTTTGGGGGACCATATGAGACACTGGGGGATCAAACTGTGATCCATCCTAGGCTAGCACCAGCAAGGCAGATGCCTTACTGCTCCATGCACCGCTCTTGCCCCTATTTTCTTTTTCTTAAATTCCACATGTAAGACACACTATTTAGTGTCTATCTCTCTCCCTCTGTCTCATTTCACTCAGCATAATAGTTTCCACATTTAGCAAAATTTTATGAATTCATTTTTCGTGACTGCTGCATAGTATTCCATTGTGTATATATACCAACATTTCTTTAGCCACTCATCTGTTTGGGGACATCTGGGTTACTGAGAAGCTTCTGCACTTCAAAGGAAATAGTGACTAGAATACAAAGGCCACCCATGAAATGGGAGAAACTATTCACCCAATACACATCAGACAAGGGGCTAATATCAAAAATATACAAGGTACCGACAGATTTTAAAAGAAAAATTACATAACCCATCAAAAAATGGGGAGAAGAAATGAACAGACATTTCCTCAGAGAAGAAATACAAATGGCCAAAAGACACATGAAAAAATTCTCCACATATATGATCATCAGAAAGATGCAAATCAAAACAAAGATGAGGTACTATCTAAAGTCACAGAGACTAGCACACATCACAAAGAACAATAACAATCAGTGCTGACAGGGATGTGGGGAGAAAGGAACTCTCATTCACTGCTGGTGAGAATGCCCTCTAATCTATCCTTTGTGGAAAACAATATGGATATTCCTCAAAAACTGGAAATTGAGCTCCCACATGAGTCAGCAATACCACTCCTAGGGATATATCTATATACTCGAGTATAAGCCAAGTTTTTACAGAATAAAATTTGTGCCAGAAAACCCAAACTTGACTTATACTCAGGTCATGCAGATTATTTGATTCAGTGTGTGTGTGTGTGTGTGTGTGTGTGTGTGTGTGTGTGTGTGTGTGTATGTGGGTGGTGACCACCTTTACGTCTGTCTAATTTTCGTCTGCATTATAAATAATGCCTGTCTATGTTGTATATAGTTCTTCCTTGTTATACATAGCACTTATTTTTACCACCACCCTTGCTTACCACTTTACAAATCCTTTTCAATCGTTTTGCTCTCTCCCTGCCTTGATACGTTATTTGTACCTACTTAACCCATTTTACTCTCAGTTCTTAACTCCTTAGACAACTTATCATGCCTGGAGCCAGTAGTTGGTCTTATGGCAAGATGCTTCATGGGTAGGGACTCCATATTTTTAGTCCAAAGGTTTATTCTTTCTATTTCCCCAAACTTTTTCTGTGCCCATGTAAAAAACTGCCACCCTTTAAAAAAGTCTTTTAGATAGGGGCTCTGATCTTTTTCACACAACCTTTGGAAAAAATTACTTTGTTCTTCCTCACATTTCTGCATTTTTCTATAAAACTAAAAAGCGGGGCCTGAGCCATAGCACAGCAGTAGGGTGCTTGCCTTACACACAGCAGACCAGGATGGACCTTGGTTTGATCCCTGGCATGCCATATGATCCCCCAAACCAGGTGGCACTCAGGGTTGACTTCTGACTTTGTGTCCAAAAATTACTCCATGCAGGCTCAGGGGATGTCTTGGGATGCCAGGATTAAACCTGGGTCAATTGAACCAGTTGTGCTAGTGCTTTGGCCCCAACACAAGTAAAAAGTTTTTGGTGGGGATTTAGACCACACCGAGTGGTGTTCAAGGGTTTCTCCTGGCCCTGTGCTCAGAAATCTCTCATGGCAGGCAAGGGGAACCAAGTGGGATACTGTGGATCAAGCCCAGATTTTTTCTTGGGAGGCCACATGCAAGGCAAATGCAATACCCACTGTGCTATTGCTCAAACATTTGAAAAATATTTTAATGATTACTATTTTGTAAAAAAAATCTTTTAATTATTCCAAGAAATAATTTTAACTGATAACCGAATGAATAGATGGGACAAGTGGTTGCCAGTGAGTAAAGACCCTTACAGGTAAGCAGAATAGAAAGGGATACAGTCCTATAACATTCTATGAGATAAAAGAAAATAAAATTGCACAATCATTTGGGAAATTGTTATGAATGGAAGTAAGTGACTTAAAAACTATCTCTGTAAGTTTACACTTCAATTCCATGTTCTCCTCAAAGTATCTTGCTTGTCTATCTCAGTGTTGCTTTCCTTGTCTATTTCCACTCAGGAGAACCCAGTATTTTCTCTGGAAAAATGTATTTTTTCTCTCTTTTCCCTCTCATATCTTTCTAAATAAGTTTCAATCAAAGCTACTTGCTTCACCAAAAGAAAAACTAACAAACAAAAACCACAACAATAAAAAAGCAAAGGAACCCCTCCCCCAAATAAACCTATCTTTATAGATGCTGCATATATGTAATTTTTTTATGCAGGTTCCACTTAATGAAGGGGGGTGTAGATTGAGGGGCATGCTGTCCCTATTTTTTCTGAACACAAAAGTAAAACAAGATGGATGGAAGGTCTACCAAGGCAATAATTCTGTTTCACATTGCATGAATTTAGCTTTCAGGGAGGGAATTATTATAAGAATTGAAAGAAGAATCCATGTTTTTATTGATTGAACAAAATAATGAAAATTCTACATTTTGTTCAGATTTAATAACTGTAAACAGTGAATGACCTATATAAATAACCTCAATAGAGTTTCTTTTCATATTTGAACATCTTAGAACTTGCTAAGAAGTCAGTTAAGAACAAAATGGGGAGAATTTAGGCTAACTTACTGTATACAATCAACAATACTGATGACAAAATAAATCACTAAAAGCAGTTTCATTTTCCAAGGTGCTTTTTATCAATTTTGTCAAAATCATATATCACTTTTTTTAAGTACCTGAGATTAAAAAGTAAATGAGCCATCTCTTTTGGATATTTATTGAATTTTAAAATTTAAAAACCAAGAGCCAAAGCATTAGTACAGCAGATAAGACGCTTGTGGTCACCAAGCACTACCACGATTGCTCCCTGAGAGCAGAGCCAGGAGAAAGCCCTTAGTATATCAGACTGTTAACCCCAGAGAAGAAAGGTTCCTGACATCACAAAAACAAAAATGAACAACAAAACAAACAAACAAACAAACAAAAAACAACCCTGGGATATGGCAATGAGAAGGTATGGAGCCAGTGGTTGTTCCCATGACAATATGCTTCAAGATTGGAGAAACCCTGAATCTCTTAGGCCATGGGAATTTCCTTCCTTCCCCCATACTTGCTGTGTCTATACAAAAAAAAAAAAAAAAAAAGGTGGGGTAACACAAACCCTGCCACTGCAGCACCTTTTCTGGTGTTGTTTTGTTTTATTTTTTTTGTTTGTTTTTGATATTATTTTCCTTCTCATTTTTCTTCCACTTATTTTTTTTCTTTTCCACTTTTGTGGATATTATTAGGTGATTTTTTTTTAGTAGTTGATTCCAAATTCTTTCTCCTCTTTTCCTTAACCTTTTAACCTCCAACAGAATAGCATAATTTGAATCATTCAGCCTCATATATTGGGGGGTGGGGAATGATACCAGGACCAGTCATATGAACATGTAGTGTAAATAAAAAAAATGACCAGAGTGGAACACCAAACAGAACAGATACCCAACCTATAACAAGCTGTAAGGCAGCAACCATTTGCAGTAGGATTCTGGGGGGTAAAGGAGTGAGATGTGGGAGACATGCTGGGAATGAGTGGAGGGAGGATAACATTGGTGGTGGGAATGCCCTTCATTTATTGTCACTATGTATTGTAAATAATTCTATGTATATGAACTTCAGTCACAATAAAAAAATTGTAAAAAAAAAAAGAAATAAAAAAGTTTAAATATAAATCACATCTAATTTACTTGCAAAAAATAAAATTCCTAATAAGTTGTCATAATAACTAGCAAGGAGTTTTCTTTTCTTTTCATAAATTTTCTATATTATTAACTTTCAAAATGCAAACTATATATTATCATGGCATTGTCAATGCAAGTTATTAATTTCTAATAGTACTCAGCTTCTAAGAACAAGAATGGTGGGATATATTAGAAGATAACTCTTTCGATATAAAAAATATATAAGACATTAAATGAAAGAAAGCACAGGGTAATTTAATTTTCAATAAATTCTGCTTGAACATATTCAAAAATTAAGTATGGCAGAGATTCATAAACAGTTTCAAAATCAATTCTTTTTTAAACCATTCTGTCTAGTCACATTAATCAAGTAAGTTATATTAATAATAAATTCTACACGTTTTATTGAAAAACCTCAACATGGTAGGATTACACCTTATTTGCAGTCAATTACTTCCATTATTGGTATTCATGACATTCTCACAATAAATTTTACAATAAAAATCATTAGTAACTCTAGAAATATTTTTAAAACAATACGTAAAAGACACAGCTAGTAGAAACCAACAAAGAAAAGATGTTCTTGGGGCCAAAGTGGTGGTGCAAGCAATAGGGCTCTGCCTTCCACAGGCTAACATAGGACGGACCGCGGTTCTATCTCTGGCGTCCCATATAGTCCCCCAAACCAAGAATGATTCCTGAGTGCATAGCCAGGAATAACCCCTGAATGTCACCGTGTGTGCCCCCCAAAACAAAACAAAACAAAAGATGTTCTTGCCAAACTACTTTAGCATTTGTGAATGCACATATATTCTACTACCGTCAATTCTTTCTGTCAGTATTTTTTATTATCAAATAGCTTTTGAGTATCTTTCGATACCAGTAGATTTTGAGCAATGAAGGTGAGTAAAAAATGCATGTGATAAAGCACTAACTCCAAGGAGCTCATAACCTCAACGGAGAAGACTATAGTAAGGAAACAATTAGAATTCAATATAACAATAAATAATAAAAGGATGCTCAAATACCAGAAAGATTCTCACTTATGCAAGCATTAGGATGAAATATGCTTAAGAAAAAATACAGAAAAGAGAAAATATTTCTGCTAAATATTGAGTGGTAAATGAAGGTAAGAAAACATTATCACTGCATAATAGATGGTTTATGTAAAAATACATATGCAATACAGTGTAAAACAATCTAGGAACACCATATTATTAACCACTGGTAAGGTTTTAATGTCAAGAACATAAACAAGCATTCTCTTGACAACAATATTATGAAGTAAATAATTTTGTTCTGTTATTTGGCATTAGGAAACAAAGGGAAACAAAGTTGGGAAATTCATAAAATATAGACTAACAATATAAATCATTTTTTTTGTTTTTTTTTTGGGGGGGCCACACCCCGGTGGTGCTCAGGGGTTGCTCCTGGCTGTCTGCTCAGAAATAGCTCCTGGCAGGCTCAGGGGACCATATGGGACACCGGGATTCGAACCAACCACCTTTGGTCCTGGATCGGCTGCTTGCAAGGCAAATGCCACTGTGCTATCTCTCCGGGCCCCATAAATCATATTTGATAATGCACTCATAGTGAATAAGCAATAAACTAGAATTCTTAAATTTTAAAAAAAGTAAAAAAGAACAGACATAAGTAAGTGATGACATCATACTCTCCTAATGTGAAATAACATTTTCGTAGAAGATAATTCCAATAACAAATTTTAAGATGAGAATTTATACAAGTCAAAGAAAAGTTAACATTAAGAATAACATAAAAAAAGATTAGGAATAGTGACAGTGTATATGATATATCAAAGAAAGTTTATATAAAGCCAATTTCAAGAGGTGGGATAAAAAAGACTTTTTGTTTGATTAGATATTGGTGGTGAGATGACACATCTCTGGGTATTGAATGCACTTTCAGAACTCAAAAGTTAGGTCTGAGAAAGAATAAACAGTATACACAAATTAGGTTGTAGAAGCAATAGAACTTGAAATAAAGTGATGTATATGATTCACTAAAAACTTAATTGCTAAGTGTAAGACAGTAATTGTCAGGTAAAAATAAATGAAGAAGAACTGGTCAATTTGAAAAGACATTGAAGGTAAAAAACAATTAAGAGTAATCTACATTAAAAAAAAAAAAGGCCAAAAAACCGGCCAACCTTTGCAAAAGCTGGCTCCCTGTGTGTGACACCAGGCGGGGAAAATCCGCTAAAGTACACCGGCCCAGTGGGGCTCAGCTGTGAAAGACTGTGAGTGTGACCTGTCTATGTCTGTCTACTGTCCTCTGGCGTGAAACTCTTGCGAGTGGGGCAAAAAGAGCCTCCAGAAACCTCGCTTGCCCAGACGCCATTTTCAGGGAGGGACTTCAGAGCATAAAAACCGGCTAAGCTTTGCAAAAGCTGGCTCCCTGTGTGTGACACCAGGCGGGGAAAATCCGCGAAAGTAAACCGGCCCAGTGGGGCTCAGCTGTGAAAGACTGTGAGTGTGACCTGTCTATGTCTGTCTACTGTCCTCTTGCGTGAAACTCTTGCGAGTGGGGCAAAAAGAGGCTCAGAGGAGCACGGCCGCTCCGCTTCGCGACGCGGCCATGCACTCTTTCTAAGGAAAGAACTCCATTGCAACAAGAAGGAAAAATCACACTAAGAACGGCGCTATATCACAGAAGCAAACATTTCTCTCTGGACTGTCTTCTCTGTTGCATGCTCGGGCCTAAGATTTGACCCAGTGTGAGGCCTCATCCACGGAGGACTCCCCTCCCTTAGAGGCAAGTCAGCCCATCCAGAAAGGGAGGAGCCAGAGGAGTGTGCTGCCTACATCATATAGACAATGAATACCATCACAACACGTAGAAAAACCCACAATACAAGTGTGACAATGGGGAAACAACGCAGGCCAGCATCAGACATAGAGAATGAAGATGACAATTCTGAGGACCAGATAATGACTGAACAACTAATCAACCTCTCAGATAAGGACTTTAGACTAGCAATATGGAAGGTGCTCAACAGACTCCAAGAAACCATGGATCGAGTTGAACAGAACACTAATAAGAACCAAGAAAATATGAAGGCAGAAATGACAAAACTCCAAACTGAAATAACATGTCAACTAACAGGACTGAAAAAGTCAGTAAACGAAGTGAATGACAAAATGGATAAGCTCTGGGACAGGGTATCAGAAGCTGAGAATAGACTTGGTGCTGTGGAAGATGAGATACATAACAATTCCATACAGCAGGAGAGATTGGACAAAAAACTAAAAGCAAATGAGCAGACAATGGAAAAATTAGTCAAAGAATGGGAACAGACGAAAATAGAAGTCTATGATAAGATCAACAGAAACAACTTAAGAATCATTGGAGTCCCAGAGACCCAGGAAGAAAATTTCCAGGAAGAATCAATGGTCAAGAACATCATTAAAGAGAAACTTCCAGAGCTAAAGAATATATGTGATCAAATCCTGCATGCCCGAAGAGTACCAACCAAAAGAGACCCCAGAAAAACCACCCCAAGACACATCCTAGTCACAATGACAAATCCCACAGATAGAGACAGAATTCTGAAAACAGCAAGATCAAAAGGGGAAATCATGTTCAAGCAAGCTTCCCTGAGATTTACAGCAGACCTGTCACCAGAAACGCTCAATGCTAGAAAGCAGTGGTGGGATATTGTGACAAGACTGAATGAAATGAATGCTTCACCCAGAATACTATACCCAGCAAAACTCACTTTCCGGTTTGATGGAAGAATACATGGTTTCACAGACAAAAAACAGCTCAGAAACTTCACAGACACAAAAACAGTCTTAAGAGAAAAACTGAAAGACCTAATCTAAGACAAGACTACCCAAAAGACACACCAAATTTTGAAATAAAGATGGCGTTAAATCCCAGGACAATTCTTTCTCTCAACGTCAATGGACTAAATGCACCAGTTAAGAGACACAGAGTGGCTAAATGGATCAAAAAACTCAATCCAACCTTCTGCTGCCTACAAGAAACGCACCTGAATAGTCAGAACAAACATAGACTCAAAATAAAAGGCTGGAGAAAAGTTATCCAAGCAAACAACACCCATAAAAAAGCTGGAGTGGCCATACTAATATCAGATAATGCAAACTTTATACTCAGGAAGGTTGTAAGGGACAAAGACGGACATTTTATATTAATCAAGGGGTACGTAGAGCAGGAAGAATTCACTCTCCTAAACATATATGCACCGAATGAGGGGCCAGCAAAATATTTAATACAACTGTTGACAAATCTGAAAAATAATATCAACAACAACACAATAATTGTGGGGGACCTTAACACGGCTTTGTCAACACTGGACAGGTCAACCAGACTGAAACCCAACAAGAATATACTAGACCTGAGGAGAGAAATGGAAGAAAGAGGCCTAGTGGATATATATAGGACACTCCATCCCCAGAAACCTGGATACACATTCTTCTCCAATGTACATGGGACATTCTCCAGGATAGACTACATGCTGGCACATAAAACATACCTCCATAAGATCAAGAGGATAGAAATTTTGCAGACTACCTTCGCTGACCACAAGGCTCTGAAATTATTTGTGAACTCCAAAGGGACTCAGAAGAAACACTTTAACACCTGGAAGTTAAACAGCCTCATGCTCAATAACCAATGGGTCCGAGATGAAATCAAGGAGGAAATAAAAAGGTTCCTGGAAACAAATGACAATAAAGACACAAACTCTCAGAACTTATGGGACACAGCAAAAGCAGTACTGAGAGGAAAATTTATAGCTTTGCAAGCACACATCAGGAAGGAAGAAGGAGCTTACCTGAGTAGCTTAATGACACAGCTAATAGAACTAGAAAATGCTCAAAAAAGGACCCAAGAATAGGAAGACAGAAGGAAATAACAAAGCTGAGAGCAGAAATCAACGAAGTGGAAACTCAAAAAACAATCCGAAAGATCAATGAAAGCAGAAGTTGGTTCTTTGAAAAAATAAACAAGATTGATAGACCACTGGCAAACCTAACAAAGAAAGAGAGAGAGAGAAACTTGATAACTCGTATCAGGAATGAAAAAGGAGAGATCACTACTGATATGACAGAGATTCAAAGGGTAATCAGAAACTACTTTGAAAAACTCTACGCCACTAAAAATGAGAACCTGGAAGAAATGGATAAATTCTTGGACTCTTATAATCTTCCACGGTTGAAGGAAGAGGATGTAGCATATCTAAACACCCCCATCACCATTGATGAAATTAAAACAGTAATCAAATGTCTGCCGAAAAACAAAAGCCCAGGTCCAGATGGATTCACTAATGAATTCTATCAAACTTTCCAAGAGGAACTACTGCCAATCTTGGCAAGACTCTTTCATGACATTGAACAAACAGAAACACTTCCAAATAGCTTTTATGAAGCCAACATCACCTTGATACCTAAACCAGACAGAGACGCTACCAAAAAAGAAAATTACAGACCAATATCACTGATGAATGCAGATGCAAAGATCCTCAACAAAATCCTGGCAAATAGGATTCAATGCCTCGTTAAGAAGATCATCCACTACGATCAAGTAGGTTTCATCCCAGGAATGCAAGGCTGGTTTAACATCCGTAAATCTATCAACATAATACACAACATCAATAACAAGAAAAATAAAAACCACATGATCATATCAATAGATGCAGAGAAAGCATTTGATAAGGTCCAACACCCATTCTTGATCAAAACTCTCAGCAAGATGGGAATGGAGGGAACCTTTCTCAATATAGTGAAGGCCATCTACCACAAGCCAGTGGCAAATATTATCCTCAATGGAGAAAAACTGAAAGCCTTCCCTCTAAATTCTGGCACAAGACAAGGCTGTCCTCTCTCACCACTCCTATTCAACATAGCACTGGAAGTACTTGCTATAGCGATTAGGCAAGAAAAGGATATCAAGGGAATCCAGATAGGAAAGGAAGAAGTCAAGCTCTCACTGTTTGCAGATGACATGATACTCTACTTAGAAAACCCTAAAGACTCTATCAAAAAGCTTCTAGAAACAATAGACTCATATAGCAAGGTGGCAGGCTACAAAATTAACACACAAAAATCAATGGCCTTTCTATATACCAATAGTAATAAGGATGAAATGGACATTAAGAAAACAACCCCATTCACAATAGTACCACACAAACTCAAATATCTTGGAATCAACTTGACTAAATATGTGAAGGACCTATACAAAGAAAACTATAAAACTCTGCTCCAAGAAATAAGAGAGGACATACGGAAATGGAAACACATACCCTGCTTATGGATTGGCAGGATTAACATCATCAAAATGGCAATACTCCCCAAGGCATTATACAGATTTAATGCCATCCCTCTAAAGATACCCATGACATTCTTCAAAGAAGTGGATCAGACACTTTTGAAATTCATTTGGAACAATAAACACCCTCGAATAGCTAAAGCAATCATTGGGAAAAAGAATATGGGAGGAATTACTTTTCCCAACTTTAAACTGTACTACAAAGCAACAGTTATCAAAACAGCATGGTATTGGAATAAGGATAGGTCCTCAGATTAGTGGAATAGGCTTGAATACTCAGAAAATGTTCCCCAGAGATACAACCATCTAATTTTTGATAAAGGAGCAGGAAATCCTAAATGGAGCAGGGAAAGCCTCTTCAACAAGTGGTGTTGGCACAATTGGATAGCCACTTGCAAAAAATTAAACTTAGACCCCCAGCTAACATCATGTACAAAGGTAAAATCCAAATGGATTAAAGACCTCGATATCAGCCCCAAAACCATAAGATATATAGAACAGCACATAGGCAAAACACTACAGGACATTACAGGCATCTTCAAGGAGGAAACTGCACTCTCCAAGCAAGTGAAAGCAGAGATTAACAGATGGGAATATATTAAGCTGAGAAGCTTCTGCACCTCAAAGGAAATAGTGCCCAGGATACAAGAGCCACCCACTGAGTGGGAGAAACTATTCACCCAATACCCATCAGATAAGGGGCTAATCTCCAAAATATACAAGGCACTGACAGAACTTTACAAGAAAAAAACATCTAACCCCATCAAAAAATGGGGAGAAGAAATGAACAGACACTTTGACAAAGAAGAAATACGCATGGCCAAAAGACACATGAAAAAATGTTCCACATCACTAATCATCAGGGAGATGCAAATCAAAACAACGATGAGATACCACCTCACACCCCAGAGAATGGCACACATCATAAAGAATGAGAATAAACAGTGTTGGCGGGGATGTGGAGAGAAAGGAACTCTTATCCACTGCTGGTGGGAATGCTGTCTAGTTCAACCTTTATGGAAAGCGATATGGAGATTCCTCCAAAAACTGGAAATCGAGCTCCCATACGATCCAGCTATACCACTCCTAGGAATATACCCTAGGAACACAAAAATACAATACAAAAACCCCTTCCTTACACCTATATTCATTGCAGCTCTATTTACCATAGCAAGACTCTGGAAACAACCAAGATGCCCTTCAACAGACGAATGGCTAAAGAAACTGTGGTACATATACACAATGGAATATTATGCAGCTGTCAGGAGAGATGAAGTCATGAAATTTTCCTATACATGGATGTACATGGAATCTATTATGCTGAGTGAAATAAGTCAGAGAGAGAGAGAAAAACGCAGAATGGTTTCACTCATCTATGGGTTTTAAGAAAAATGAAAGACACCCTTGTAATAATAATTTTCAGACACAAAAGAGAAAAGAGCTGGAAGTTCCAGCTCACCTCAGGAAGCTCACCACAAAGAGTGATGAGTTTAGTTAGAGAAATAACTACATTTTGAACTGTCCTAATATTGAGAATGCATGAGGGAAATGTAGAGCCTGTTTAGGGTACAGGCGGGGGTTGGGTGGGGAGGAGGGAGATTTGGGACTTGGGTGATGGGAATGTTGCACTGGTGATGGGTGGTGTTCCTTTTATGACTGAAACCCAAACACAATCATGTATGTAATCAAGGTGTTTAAATAAAAAAAAATTATGCATTAAAAAAAAAAAAAAAAAGACCTTGACTGTGAAGTAAGGTGAAAATTTACTTCTAACTAAATCTACCACTAGGAATGCAAGTTCTACTCAACTAGTACATTATTATTTATTATAGGGAGGGAAGACTCTGAACTACTTTGACAAAGCCTTTGTTGGTTCTTTGGCAAAAATTTCTATTTTATCATTTTGCACAGATCCAAGTTGCTTGTCCACTAAAAAAAAAAAAAAGAAGAAAGAAAAGGAGCCAGGAGTATAGTGCATGAATATCTGGCAAAATTTGTGGTTATATTAGCTTTTAATAAGTTTTTTAAATATTTCCAATAATTTCTGTTTTGAAAATACTTAAACATCAGGATGACATTATCAACAGCTTAAAGATAATTATTTTATAAATGAATACAATAGAAGCTTTTATATTAATTTTCAGTGGCAACATTTTAGGTAAAAATGCTATAATAAAATTTATTGACAATTTAAGGTATTTTTAAAAATTTTTTTTCACTAAGAGAACATTATTATTTGACATATCCCAAGAAATATATTTTGACTTAATTAAAAAGAACAGAAAATGAGTTTTTGGAGCATATTTGACTTTAGAGATGCAATAAAGTCTCAACGAAAGCAAAGATAATTAACCCAGAAAGTTGCTGTTTAAAAAATTAATCAGTAAAGGTTACTATAGTACTTTTACTAATTGGTCTATTCAACCAATTAAATTTTAAGAGGTTAGCTGAGATTAAACAAGAATAATTTTGGTTACAATGAAAAAATAAAATATTTTATTTGTAAAGATGCTCCATTTATAAAATCTTAATTCTTGTTAAAATTTTAGAAATTTAATTTATCAAAGCAAACCTTAAAAAGTCTTTGCTCATTCTTACTATTCCTTTAGCATGGAATATTTTTATTCTAGATACTTTCATGTTTTTTTCTCTTGCTTCATAGCTTCATTCAGGATTTTCCAAAGTCACCTTATCCAAAACACTGATTGAGCAGTAAAACAAATACTTGCATATTCCACCACCCCATTTTTAAATCATTATATGTCCTCTTGCATGTTTTATATTTGTTTATGGATTCTTTAGCACCACAAGATATAAGCTAAAGGTAAAATATTTGAGCTCTCTTTCGCTGCTCATGGGAATACCATCTACTCCAGCCTTTCTGGAAAACAATATGGAGATTCCACAACAAACTGGAAATTGAGCTATCATATGATCCAGCAATACTGCTATTAGGGATATACCCTAGGAACACAAAACACAATACAAAAATATCCTCTGCATGCGTATGTTCATTGCAGCACTATTTACAATAGCCAGAATATGGAAAATAATCAGGTTCCTAACTAAAGATAAGCGACTAAGGAAACTGTGGTTTATCTACACAATAGAATACTATGCAGCTATTAGGAAAATGAACTAATGAAATTTGTCTATATATGGATGGACATGGAGACTATTATGCTGAGTGAAATGACTCTGAGGAAGAGAGATAGATACAGACTAGCCCCACTCATCTATGGGATTTAAGAAAAATAAGACAGTATGAAAGGAATAGCCCTTGTGGTAAGGAGAATCTTACCACAAGTGTTGAGCGCTGTAAAAGAAATAACTACACTAAAAACTACCATGACAATGATAGTAAGAGAGAGAAATAAAATGTCTGTCCCAAAGACAGGTAGGAGGTGGGGAGGAAGGAAATGAGGAATATTGGTGGTGAGAAAGTTACATCAGTGAAGACTAGTGTACATACCATGACTGAAACCCAAGTATAAACATTTTTGGAACCATGGTTCTTAAATAAAGAAATTAATTTTAAAAATAGAGCAACCTGCCGGCACCGAAATATTATAGTTTAATGCCCAGTATATAATAGGAGATAGAGCCTTAGAAGTAAGGTGGTGATTAGGTGAGTAGTGTTCTCTGGAATGAAAATTTATATGTTTATGGAAAAACCCTGTAGAGTTTCCTTGCTTCTTTGATCACATATGTTTCTGGAAAATGTGCTAACCAGGAAATCTAGCCTTAACTTTCAGACATACTGAGGTTTTTTTTTTTTTTTTTGCATTTTGATTGTAAATCTCTAAATCTAGAACTGTAAAAAATAAATTTCTATGATATGATTCTAGTTTATGACATATTTTTCATAAAACATTGACTATGTTGGCTTCCTAAGAATAACACAACTTGAAAGGCCAGGAGTCAAGGTCAAGTAGTCTCAGGTGCTTTGGTGGAGATAAAAAGAACAGAACTAAATATCCAAACCAAAGTCAGCATAAATGGAATCAAATTCTAACAATCTAAACTTAAAACAGGCCTGATATACTGGAAGGCTAGGGGTAGAATTGTAGTAAGGTGTGCAACCAGGAACATTGGTGGAAGGATGTGGACACTGGTAGTGAGATTATGCAACATATGTCTGAAACCTAACCATGAAGGACATTGTAAATCACAATGGGTTCAATAAAATAAAATTTAATTTAAAATGTTTATAAGTATAAAAAATAGTAAAAACTTAGGTTTCATCAATACTTTTATTTCCCAACCTCACCATTAGTATGTGGTTCATGAAAGACAATTATTAAATAGTTGTGAATTAAAGTCTTATGTTTACAAATCCAAAAAGTAAAAGATGATTTATCTGATTTTGAAATAGAGGAGTTATTATGCTGAATTTTACTTTGTAATTATCCACTCTGCCTTGCCCAATTATATCTAATTCAATCCCTGTAATACTGGAACCAATAACACTCCTCTTGGTATCCCATAATATTTAAGTCAAACTGTAGCAAATTGAGCAATTCTGGTTGACAAATGCCCAAACTTTATTTTTCTCAAGTACTCTACAACAGAGAAAAAGAAAAGTTAAATCTAAGACAAGTTTTAAAAAAAATTGTCTTCTGAGGAGGTAATAGCCTTGTTCTGGGCCTGGAGTTACAGCACAGCAAATGGGGCCTTTGCTTTGCACTTGGACAACCTGGATTTGAACCTCTGTACCCCTATGGTTGCCTCAGCCCACTTCATTTTGCTATACACAAAAGGGACCTGTTATATACTAGCAGTCCAGTGGACTAAGGGTGGAGGTATGGGATGCAAGTTGGGAACAGTGGTGGAGGGAGGTTAACACGGGTGGTGGGATTTGCCCTAATTCACTGTCACTATGTACAGTAAATATAACTATGAAGGATTTGTAATTCACATTGGTCTCAATAAAAATATATTTAAATATACATTGTCTTTTAATATTTTCTTCTTTATGACCGAAAGAAAAAATATACAAAAATGTAATACATGAATTGTTTTAAGTGTATCTCTGATATCTGATTATTTTTGTAGCATAACAATCATTTTTGAAGCACAAATTATTACATAAATAGATACTAAGTTTAATCTCATTAATAATATCAAGTAGTGATGAGGTTCTCATTTATGATTGTTCACTTTTACTTCATTAACTATTCCGTAAAAATAAGCACCATTTTATTTACCAGATAGTATAGGCATAAATGCTGAAATTCTAGAGAACCAAGGTATATAAAGATAAAGATGAGATATCAAGGAACTTATGAACTTTGCTCTGAGTAATGCCCTCTGTCAAGAGAGTTTGAATAAAGATGAGTTTCCCATTGTTTAATGCCAGAACCACACCTATCTCCTCAGGAGAAAGATAATTTTAATACAACTCATGGTACACACAAAAATAAAGAAATTTTCGTAGACATTTTTTACATTGGGGGGAAACATATGATAATGCTTATAGCTTATTCCAGGCTTTGCACTCAAGAATTACTGCCTACAATGACCAAAACAGATACAAGGAATCAAATCTGAGTCAGCCACTTCCAAGGTGGAAACTTATTCACTGTACTGTCTCCAGCCACTTTAAAAACCTTTTAAATCTTTTTACACTTTAATTCTATATGTTGCTACTACAAATGGAAAACTTTTATATTTTAAATCTATAAAAATGAGGTTGAGGGGCCAGAGTGATAGCACAGCAGTAGGGCATATGCCTTTCACAGGGCTCATCCAGGACAGATCTTGGTTCAATTCCCAGGCATTCCATATGATCCCCTGAGCCAGTAGCAATTTTTCTGAGCACATAGCCAGTAGTAACCCCTGAGAGTTACAGGGTGTGGCCCCCAGAACAAAACAAAACAAAACAAAAAAGAGGTTGAATAAAATAAATATTTAAAATAAAATAAGTGATGGAAGGTAAAACTATTGAAGTCCATATTTTGTAGTGATTTTAATCTATGTGTGACTTTAACGTAACAAATACTTATCATTGTAAACATCCTACAAACTATTCTAATCCAGATAAAAAATAAAATTCCCTATATTAATATAAACATCTCCATACAAGATCTTTAAAATAGTTTTGAGTTCAATCTTCATAAAACTGAGTTTTTACCTATAATATTCATGTATAAGCTAGGTGATGTTAGAGGATGTTAAAGGATGTTAGAGGCTAACCTTTTTTTTAAATATTTCATTATTATTATTATTATGTTTAATATATGTTATTCATATTCTTATAAAGAGAAAGGAAATATTAAATGGAAAGGAGAGGCTTGATTTTTGCTTTTATCTTTTGTGAGTCTCACATGACAGTAATCAAGGTTTACTCCATTTCTCTGTGCTCAAGAATCAATCTTCCTGTGTCAGGTGACCATTAAGAGTGTTGGTGGTGGGGCCGGAGAGATAGCATGGAGGTAAGGCATTTGTCTTTCATGTTGAAGGACGGTGGTTCGAATTCCGGCATCCCATGTGGTCCCCTGTGCCTGCCAGGGTCAATTTCTGAACATGGAGCCAGGAGTAACTCTTGAGCACTGCCGGGTGTGACCCAAAAACCAAAAAAAAAAAACAAAAAGAATGTTGGTGGTTTGAATCTTGGCACCCCATATGGTCTCCTGAGCCTGCCAGGAGCAATTTCTGAGTGTAGAGCCAGGAGTGACCCCCCCCCCCCCAAATAAAAAAGATTATGGGAACTGGATCAGGATTGGCTAACAACAGTGCATACCTGATATACTGTGTATCTAGAAGAATTTTTTTGATAGGTATCTATTCATGATGTTTTTAATTGTTAAAAAACTGTTTAGTATTGACTTATATGGTTCAACAAACTTAAGTGAAAAAAGAACACATCTTTATTAAATAGCAAATTAACAGTACAGTAAAAGAAATAGGGGTGATGTGAACCTAACTTTAAAAAATGGAAACCAGAATCTCTGAAGTTACAAAAGTGTCATTATAGGTATCTACGGAATCCAGCATGGAAATGATCCATTATAATGAATAATGTGGAAGGGTTGACTAAGGATATCAGAATAAGAAAATAGTTCATAGTACATTTTATTAGATAACAGGATATATGCAATGAATTACTGTGATTAGAACAGTTATACTTAAAGAAAAAGGCAGAAATACTAAGCTTCTACATTTGGATACAATAGGTTAAACAGAGGAATAGATGGAAACTGAACAAGGAAAGAGTATTACTAAATTTCCCTATTTTATATGGTAGTCTAACAACAATAAGAAAAGTTTGAAATGAAGGATGAAAGAGATAGAGTAGTTCATTAGAATGCAATTTCCATAGCCTAAAAAAGCTATAAAAGAGTCTGAAATAAAGTAATAATAATTAAAATGAGCAAGAGCAATAAAATAAAGGTGAAAACTGATTTGCAAAGGATTGGCTACAGGAAACAGAGAAGGGTATGTCAATGGCAAGTCAGACATAGTGTGCTTCAGTGACATGAGGGAATAAGTACTACATACCCTTCTTTATTATGCCACTCAATCCTTGCTGTAACACATACATTAAAAATTCTCTTACTTTACATATAAGGAAATCTAGACAGAAAGGATGCATAACTTTTCCTATGTTAACAAAGCAAATATTTTTTCATTTTTTCTTTTTTTTTTTTTTTTTGGTTTTTCTGGCCACACCCATTGGCTGCTCAGGGGTTACTCCTGGCTAAGCGCTCAGAAATTGCCCCTGGCTTGGGGGGACCATATGGGACGCCGGGGGATTGAACCACGGCCGCGATCTTTCCTTGGCTAGATTGCAAGACAGATACCTTACCACTAGCACCACCTCGCTGGCCCCAACAAAGCAAAATTTTTATTGAAAATTGCCTGTTATGTAACTTCTGGAAGGTTTTCAATAATAATATTTCTTATACTATATCCATACTTTTTATTTCAAGAATTAAAAAATACTACTTCAAGTCAAAACTAACAATTCTAAATTCCTTCAAGATTTTCGATTTTAACCAGAAATGAGATAATCATATCTAACAGTATCACTACTATTCAACTACCTTACTCTGGTCTTTTTAAAAATGGTATTTTAGGGCCCGGAGAGATAGCATAGCGGCGTTTGCCTTGCAAGCAGCCGATCCAGGACCAAAGGTGGTTGGTTCGAATCCCGGTGTCCCATATGGTCCCCATGCCTGCCAGGAGCTATTTCTGAGCAGACAGCCAGGAGTAACCCCGTAACCCCTGAGCAACGCCGGGTGTGGCCCAAAAACAAACAAAAAAATGGTATTTTATTTTAAAATCAATTTTAATAATAATTTACATATCAAATTATTTACTGCAAGAATCTCCTTAAAACAAATAAAACAAAGATAATGTTTAAAGTTCAAAAGCATAATAAAAATCTACCCAAAGATTGCATAAAAATGACATCTAGGTGTGTGAAAGTGAACACCACCACCAGATCATCAGAGAAAAGAAAATTTACAATTAGATCTCACCTAAGTTCTGTAGCTACTATCAAAAATAAAATTAAAAGATGGCATGATGTAAATTATGCAGAGGCTTAGGCCACTTTGCACACTTTTGATATATATAAAAGAGAAGCCACTGTGGAAAAAATGAAATTTCCTCAAGAAATAAAGTGATCCATAACCCACTTTCACTTGCTTTAAATACAGAAAGATAAATTCCTTCTTGCATTAAATATTGTCCTAAGGAGATCTAGAAGAGAATTTAACAGGTTAGTGGACATGCATTACATGTCACAGTATCAGGTTGGATTCTCAGCACAATATGGGCCCCCAAGTGACAAAGAGAAAATAAATAACCCTCAAAGTTGATGCTAAAACAGGAACCAAAGAAAATCATTACAATGTCCTAAGAAGTGAAACCATGTCCAATTGTCAGTATGCAATGGCTTAATGTACTTTTTTCTCTGGTTTATTTTTATTACAAATTTAAACAAAAAGAAAAATTTTATATTTCTATGGCCTATTGAGTGAATGTAACCTTAAAAATGTAATTGCATGTTTACACACTGGTGCTATTAGGAACTATCTGAAGAACTGTATAGATTTTCTTTTAATTCTATAATTACAACTTCACATACTTATAGCTCCTTAGGAACCATTATAGACTACAAGTAAATAATGTACACATTGAAAAGCCCTTGGTTGCAATGTCCAGTGATTATCACATATGCAAAAACTAAATAAATCTTTAACTCATAAGCTAATTTAATCCTAATTATGAAGTCCTATTGGTGTGGAGTATTTTTATTTTTATAAACCCATTGATAGGGCTGGAGCAGTGGCGCAAGCAATAGGGCGTTTGCCTTGCATGTGCTAACCTAGGACAGACCGAGATTTGATCCCTCAGTGCCCTATATGGTCCTCCAAGCCAGGAGTGATTTCTGAGTGCATAGCCAAAAACAACCCCTGAGCATCACCAGATGTGTGCTATGGGTGTTCCCTAAATGTGACAACCATTTTTCTGGATAGAGGTTCCACAGTTGTCTCAGATTGCTTAATTAGGCCGTAATATTTCCCCTTCCTCAAAAAAGAGTAAACAATTAAAAAAACAACAAGAAATAGTTGGAGAATTTTTATACTTCTGTTAGCAGAGATTAATATTGAAAAAAACACAAAGGACTAAGTTAGGAGCAAGGCTAGAAAGCGTATATGGAAGAACATAAACTAAAAGTGAGTAAACCTCTTAGCTAATGTCACAACTGAATGTGCAAGCACCACAATCCTGTGTGAGACTCCAAATTATCATGAGAGAGAAAGAAATGGAAAGGGAATACTTAAGTCTAGATCTTGTTCTTGTGGTCACAAATAGAAATCAGGATTCCCACCCTTGCCATACTCTTGCTTTCTGTGCTCCAAATTACACTGTTTATATTGCTTATGAAACAAAATGTATTCAATAGGAAGGTGTTGAAACACAATAGCTCTTCTCAAATGTGTTTGTTTCCTACATTAGAGGTCCTTAGCTGTGTCAGTTTGTGGTTTTGCCAAAATTTGTGGAGCCAGGAATCTGCATGATTAACATGGAGAGGAAATTGACCCTAGAAATAGTATAGTGGGTAAGGGACTTGCCTTCTACACTACTGACTCCAGGTGAATCCCTAGCACCCCACATGGTCCTCTGAGCCTGCCAGTGGTGATCAATAAGCAATAAACTTAGAGCCAGGAGTAAGCTCTGAGTAATACAGTGTGTGGCTGCACCCTGCTCCACATTAAAAAGGAAAGAAGGTGATACAGATGGTATTAACAAATGATAGTCAACAAAATATCTACTAAGAAATGGATCTTTCCTTCCAATTCACTAATAATTATTTCTAAAATATCTTTTATAATGTGTAAGCCAAAATTTCTGTGGAAATTTCTATGTATTAGCATTTATTTACAGGAAAGCAAACTAAGTTCTAAGTCACTATATTATAGATTAAATACAAAAATATAGTTATATGTCATTGCCAGTTTCAATAATAATCATAATATCAAGTCAAATAGAGAAAGTAACCAGCTATTAAAATAGGAATAAAAAAGACAATGATTAGATTATAGGTATTGTTTGACTAAAGGTGAAAGTATTATTTATTTTAAATTCTAGATTGTGTTCAGTTAACAGTAAAGTTTTTACATCCCTATAATTTTGGGAGTAAAATAACATTTCCAGAAAAACAGATGAGACTTCTAGTTAATTAATTTAATCATTAATAATACAAATGACAAAATGTTCTTAGAGAAAAAAAGGTTTCTATTCAAAGGACTGAAATAAACAGGTCATATAAACTTGACAGCTTATTATAATAGGCAAATTGTAATAAATATAAAAAATCAAGAATATAAATAACCCTTTACTCATCATTTGCTATTTGCTATAATATATAACAGGTCATTTGAAAGTATAAAATTTCGAAATATATTGTGGATGGGTAAAATACATTAAATTATAAAACTTCAAAAGACATGTCCCTCAAGATACATAAATACACATTTACATTTTGCAGAGTACAGCTAATAAATCCAAAGTAAGATTCCTGAAAATATAGCCATCATTTTAATAGTTTCTCTATAAGTCTGAACAATGCAATTAATTTCCTGGCACTTTTGCAAGTTTTCTACAGTGAATTCATGTGAACTCAGACATCATCAGGAAATATTTATGAACTTTGTACACAAATAGCCTTGTCACTCAGGCTCTGCCTCCTTAATTCCAACACCAGCAGATCTGTCTCATTTTCATCATCCTCACGAGGGGTGCATGTGGCTCAATAAGGGAGCTGACAGGAATCTTAGTAATCTTGACTGGTCCATAGCAATCAAACAAGGGTAGGTGGCAAATGCAATACATTAAGACGTATGCAGACTTCTAATCATAAAGAATCCATGCTACATAATAATATGATATTTTTGCATATCATTTGGCAACAGCCAAAGCACTCTTAAATGGTATTCATATAAAAATATAAAGTGTTTGCTATTTGAATAGGTTTCCAGAATATGATGTCACCCTTGAAATATTTTTATGTCACTCAATTTCTAAATGTCATATTTAAAATATTCAAAAATATTTTCCCTAAGTTTGCATCAGCCATATGTATTGTGATAGGAGGGCAATAATATTTGTTCACAAGATTTTAATTTATCATAAATTGAGATGAGATCCTGTTAGGAAATATCATAGATGAAATAACTAGAAAACTGGTGGCAATTAAATGATTGATAAGAGTTTGAGAGTCACCTAAAATATCCAATTTTCTTATATAAGATATAACTTTATGCTACTTTAGAAATAATACTTTTTTGTTATGACTTTTTAATCCCATCTCTACCTAATGAATACTGGTTTTAAACTAAAATGACTGTTTTTTTTTTTTTTAGGGGATTCTATGTTGTTGTTGTTTTAGGGGCCAAAGCAAGGGTTGCTCAGGGCTTGCTCCTAGCTCTATATTCCGAAATCATTGCTTGGAGGCTCAAGGTGCTAAAAAATCAGTGTTTTCCACATGGAAATCAAGTGAACTTTCCACTGTACTATGTCTTTAGCCCCTAAAATAATGTTCTGGATAGAGAAGAGGTATAAGTTTTGCTCTGAAAACAGTATAAAATTGTAAAGTAGTAGTGCCTTGGGTTCTTTCCAAGGAAAGAAAGGAAGGAAATTTTGGTCATGGGACCAAATACATGGGCTCACTACTATCCTAGAAACTGCCTGAAAATGGAATTAAGTCATTAACCTTATGGTTCTATATCAGGAAAGAAAGTCAAATCACACTTCCTCTTCAGACCCATCAGCTTTCCTAAAGTTCTCATACTTCTAGTCTGTAGTTGTTATTCATTGAGACCTTCAGACCCAAAAAGAATGACCCCCACAACTTCCTAGTCTGTAAAAGACATTGAAGACAAATTCATTATAAGATTACTTTGAAAATAAAAATTTTCTGAAGTGTATAAAGCATCTGATACAATGTCTATCACAGAAAAATATATTAAATGTAGCAATTATCATTAATAATATTAATTGTTAATGATTAAATATTCATTAGTTTGATGAATCTCTCTCTAGGAGTCAGGCATTTTATGGTAATATTTTCTCTCCATAGAGATGATAAAACTAGACAATTTTGTTTGCAACATATGGTTCAAAATCATATATAAGCTACAAAAGGCAATAGGACAGCAAATGAGAGCATTTTAAAAATTAAAATGCCTTTTAATGAATCTTTGTGCTGTGAGAGATACTGTCAGAATCAGTATCTTTAGAAAAAATGATTTTATACAGAATAAAAAGCAGGTTAAAGCATACTGAAAAATTTGTTTCAAATGCTTTAATACCCAGACAAATTTAAAATTAAATTTCTTATTGATTAAAATATAAACCTTTTATCAAACTCTAAAAAAACAATAGATGAACTTCTCCTTTGCAATTTCACACAAATATAAACTGCAAATAAATATTAGAAGTCACAAAAATTATTTTATAACTTTGCTCTTTTCTATATATAGTGTTCTCTACTTTCTCATTATTCTGATTAAGTGTCACTTGTATTCATTTTTTCTAGTGTCTTCATAACTATAATGAAAAGGTTGCTGTTTCTAATACAGTGATGTTACTCCTTATTCAGTAATCAAGACTTTCTTACAGTATAATAAAAGCTTGTGAAATAGATGAATAAGATGTCAAGGCTAATTCTATACTTTTAGTTTTATTAATAATAAATGTCCTATAGTTTCCCCTTTTGTCATCACTTTACATGAGAAAAGTTAAGCAATTATACTCAGAAAAATCTTCACAATGTATTTTGTTTGGAGGCTAAAGTATTATTGAGTTTTTCTACTGTGCACTAGTGAGTTATATATATGAAGAGTATTATCTGGGGGCCAGAGTAATACACAGTGGGTAGAGCATTTGCCTTGCATGCAGCTAACCCAGGACTGACCCAGGACAAACCTAGGACTGACCTGGGTTCAATCCTTAGCATCCCTTATGGTCCCCCAAGCCTGCCCGGAGCGATTTCTGAGCATAGAGCCAGGAGTAATCCTTGAGCACTTCTGAGTTTGGCCCAAAACCAATGTGTGTGTGTGTGTGTGTGTGTGTTTGTGTGTGTGTGTGTGTGTGTGTGTGTATCATTACTCATACTGAATTAATGACTATATCCATTTACCTAGAGTAAACTTAAGTGAAGAAATGTTTTCTATAATGGGAATTAATAAATTCCATAGCCACAATACAAATTTAACCAAAATAAAAGTAAGCATTTGTAGGAATGAGATAAAAAGAGCAATATTCATTCATTGAACTACATATCTTAATTTATGATACGTTTTGGATTAGTGTAAAGAAATGTGAGTGCTGGGTTTATCATTGTACCAGTTTTGGACACCAAAAATTAACCTGATGTGACCATTTTAGACTTCAATATGATACAATTTTTTATTTAATTAATACTGAATATTAATTGACTTATTTTCTCTCTTACTTCCAAATAATTATTTGAAGGACTACATTTACTCTACATATTCAAAATGCTTTTAAAAGTTTTTGTGACAGTATGTAAATAAAATCCTCAAAAAGACAGGGCATTTTGATTTGTATTCTTGGAAAGGTAGGATTAAACTAAAATTAAATGCAAGGAAGAGTTAGACCAACTGAGCAGCCAAAATCTTCTAAGAATAAGTTAGAAAACAATGTTTTTTGATTATTCATGGTCTTAATTCAAATGGCTGTTTATTGAAGAGATATTAACTTTAGAGAACACAGTGATCCTGACCTCAAAAAAAAATCATTTTGGTAATTTGAAACCAGAAGATATTTTTTGGTATTATCCCATATAAGGTGAGGAAATGTGCCTTAGTCAATTTTACCATGAAGTGGCTTGTAAGGCCTATAAAAAACAACAGTCAAAACACATGTGTTCTTGGCATGATACTTGGGTGCATAGCAGTTTTTTACAATAGGTATCAAGGGGGTATTCCGGTCACATTCCAGAGCACACCCAATGCACATGTTTTGCGGCCTGCTTTTTAGAACAGGCACTGGTAAAAAGAAACAAAACAAAACAAAAAAGAAACCTTTATTAATGCATTCCCTCATTGAATAAATACTTAGAAAGGCACTCTATTTAATATTTGGAATAACATGGTAGTGAAAGCTCAAATAAATAAGGAAGAAGATAATAAGTTTATTTGCAAGTATATTCCAAACCAAAAAGGCTTGTTGAAGAATGGGAATACTGAGTCATGCCCAGCTGCTCTCAGAGTATACCCTTTACTCTGCTCAGGGATCACTCCTGGCAGGACCCTAAGGACATATGTGAAGTTAGAATGAGCCCAAGTAGTCTGGGTGAAAGAATAAAACCCTTATTGCTAAACTGTCATTCTGGCCCTCCAAGAACTTATTTAACATAGAAAAGAATATGGCATCTAGGCCCATACCTCCCACCCTTGGATTTTTTCACCAGTATTCTGCATACTGCTTTTAATGAACATTCATCCCAAACACCATCTACCTGCATGTTATTAAGGGAAAGCTTCCCTCTACACTGCCAGAACTGGGGCCAAACAAAAAGTAGAGTGGCTAATCTAATGCAATTGCCTTGTACACAGTCACTAGGTGCAATCTCTAGCACCAGATAGGCTCTCATAAGCCTGCCAGAGTAAATATTGAGTCGAGACTTGGAGTAAGACCTGAACGCAGCTGAGTGTAGCAGAATAAAAAAATTAAGCAAGCAAACAAATAAACAAAAGATTGAGCTCTTTTTAGCCTATGCCTACAAGTGAACGAGCAACTAATTTTAAGGCACTTTTTCATGCTCAATCTTTTTTTCAAGGCCTGAAAGAGATGATGACACTCTCTTTGCCTCCTAATTATGACTACTCTATAGAATGCCTCCTCAGAGTTGCCATCAATCCTGGACCATGTTATCTCTATATCATCTGGTCTACTCCTCTCTCCTCTTTTCACTACATCTCCATTTTCCAATTTTCTACCAGGGTTTCTAAGTGCTAAGTGTTTAGCAGCTTCCAGAGACAGCAAGCTAATTGTGATTGAGAAGATTATAAAAATGAATAATATTAGTTTCCCTAAAAGTTATACACGATGACAGGATTCCTTAGACCATAAAAGTACAGGGGAAAAAAGTCAAATTCCAAAAATGTCAAAAGACCCTGAGTGTCAATAAAATGAAGTTGCAATTTATTTAACAGAAAATGCCAAATAATTAAAATATTTAAATTGGAGGGATCACATTGCGATTTTAAAATTTTAGCTTGTAGGTTGTAGAGATCACACAAGAAGAAATGTACATATTTCACACAAGAAGTGCATATGTTGCATGCAGCCAACCCAATTTCAATTTCTTTAATCACATATGTTTTCCTTGGTACTGCCAGGAGTGAGGCCTGAGTTCAGAGCCAATGGTAAGCACTCAACACTGTCTGGTGTTATAAAAATAATGATTATAATGATGACATTATGATATATATATTTAGCATATGTAATTCAAAAAATCATTAATTCATAGAGCTTTTTTATTTTTATTTGAGATGCTGCTGTTTGTAGTACTTTCCAAATAGAGGCTGCTTGAAATATAATATAATATATAATATATAATATAACCTATATTGAAGAACTATAACCATTATTCAAAATTCTATTAATTTACAACATAGGTATATCTTTATTGTGAAAATGTGAAAACAAACACACTTCAAAATTAGATAACAGATGATATTTATTACTCTGTGAATTCGTCATCCCTTCTCCCTTGATAACCTATTAGAAATGACTATCAATAAAAGCTTCAGCACAGACTCCTAAAGCACATTTCATCTTTTAATCATAAGATTGTGGGAAACTATTTCCAGCTTTTGATGCATAATTTGGTAATAAAATATGTATGCATATAATTTAATATACACGTTTATATTTAAAAAAAGCTATTTAATTTTTATAACAAGGAAATAAATACTGGGAAAACTTTATGTTATTTTCCAGGTTACATAATTAAATTATTAGAATGCCTGGAATTAGAAATGTTATCCTAAATCTAATCATTTAATTATGTTACCTAATATACCTAATATAAATATATAAATATATAAAATATATTACATGTTACATAACCTAGAAATAAATAGAAGGCAGTGTAAAAAATTAGTAAAATAAGTCAAATAAAAAACAACTATAAATTTATTTCCAGAATTAATAGATAAATGATATACAAGAAAAGTGAAAGGAGTAGAACAAAAGTAAATTTCCAAATACTAAGACCAAATTATTATTTACCATCAGGGAAAATAGAAGAAGAGGTAAATATAATAAGAGAAACTGATAATATTGTAAAGATTAAATTAAATTGTTAGTAAGGAATTTAATCTAGTTATACAGTTGATTTATAATGAGACACACCTGAGACCTATATAATCGTATAAACAAATATTAGTTAAATTTAGGAAAAATTAAATCCTAATGGAGAAAAAAAGATGAACAGGACAGTGTACAATGGACTTTTTGACCAGTGTCTCTACTCTACACAATGGTTGAGACATGTGAGTATAGTCTTGTTCAAACTTACAAAGCATGAAAGTCCCTAGTGTAAGTAAACTCTGGGCTCCAGGTGATTATTAATCATTAAAGTATTACAAATTTACTACTGGCAGAAGATAATCAACATAGATGAGTGGGTACGAGGGGATAGAGGAAATTTCTGAACTGTCCTCAATTCTCCCGAGAACCTAGCAGCCCTCCATACAACATTTTGTGGCCCTGCCCTAGAGGAATCTTTTTTTGTTTTGTTTTGTTTTAGTTGTTTGGGTCACCCCTCCCCCCAATGTTCAAGGCTTACTACTGACTTTGCACTCAAGGATCACCCCGACTTTGCCTCCTGTGGCCCCCAGGTAAATTGAGTTTGAGACCCCTGACTGCCACTCTAAAATTAAATCAGTTTTAATAACCCTTTAGAATGCTTTGCTAAATAGTGCAATTGTGTACAATGAATTATTTTTGCATTGCAGAAACTCCTTATTATGAGCTAGAGAAAGATGGTCCATGCTGTATCATTATTACAATATTTAATCTGTTTACCATCTTTCAACTAGTTACTATGTGTATATATATACAATTCTCCCTAGTCAGCTTGTAATAAAACTGCCTTCAAAGACCATACGATGCTTCCTCTTTTAAATGTTCATTAGCTGACTATATTCATTATGGCAGATCATATATATTCTTAACTGTGATTTAGACTAACTTAGAATGTAACAGAAATATATTTGAAGTTACTAAGGTAAAAATACTTCAAGGTAACTTGTGCCCATGCTACAAGTTCTCTCCATTTTCAACTACATAATGCTACATTCAGTGACTTCTGAGGACATGTTAATACCTATATCCCAACTCTAAGTGCACATGCATCATTCAGAGTTAAACTTGTAAAATTGCAAACAGCAACAAAAATAATCAATGAGAGGGGTTTGTGTGTATATTCGTGTATGTGTGCATAATATTAATACAACAAAAATAATAAATTAGAGGGGTGTGTGTGTGAGTGTATGTGTGTGTGTGTGTGTGTGTGTGTGTGTGTGTGTGTGTGTGTGTGTGTGTGTGTGTGTGTGTGTGTGTGTGTGTGTGTAGTATTAATGGAACAGGATTGCCTCTAGGACAGTCTCCCAACTGTATTGTCCATTAGCACCTTCACTAGAAAGCCAAGTTTGAAGAATTCAGAAATGAGGAGAATTCTGTGTGCCTTCTACTTTTTTTTTTATCTATAATCTTGCTGCACTTACATGCTATATCAATCTAAATTTCCTTCACTGAATGTTGTCATAAAATTAAGCTTTTATTCCTATTAACAATACATTTAGCTCATCACAATTTTGCTCTCACCTCTAAATGGCAAAAATGTAGATTCAAAGGATTAAAAACCTGTTCGACACAACCATAAATTAGATTAGACAATTTCAGTATCAGCTATAAGGCATATATACTACATAAAATTATCCTATAACTACATTTTTTTCTTTACTTGGTTCCATTGTATGTTAAGCATTGTGCTTGCGTTTTTAGTCAATGATGTAAAAATCATCATCCTAACTGTGGTTTAAGGAAGAAAGTAATACTCTTAAGTCTAAGGGCTGCAGCAAAAAAAAAAAAAAAAAAAAAATCATTCCTCCAAGCCTATTGTACATAACCTGGAGATGACTTGGCTGAAAGAATAATACCAATGCAACTACACAGTCTGTGAACTGCTCCAAGATAAGAGAAGATAATTAGGAAAATAAGATATATAGATAACATTCAAGTAAAAATGAGAACTTCCAAGAAAATAGAATGAGATTTATCTTGAATCAGAGAAACATTAGTAGAACTTTCATGAAAAAATGGAGAAGTATCTAGAGGCTGAAAAAATGAAATAAACAAGCAAATAAATCAAATAATAAAAATCAAATTTTATATATCACTGCGAAACTAGTCCTTTTATTAGAAACTATTTAGAAAACATCGATTACACCAGTGAAGGGGGATGTTCTTTACATGACTATAATCATACAACTATAATCATGTTTGTAATCACGGTGTTTAAATAAAGATAAAAAAGAAAACATTGATTAATCAGAAGCATAATATTTAATAAAATCAAGTAAAGGTGAAACTAATATATTCAATTCACTGGAAATTAAATGAAGAGGAATTTACCACAAATATTAAAGAAAATGAAATCACATGATATAAAATTAAATTCCATTTCTCATGTTGCTTAAATATTCTTCTTCATGGTATATGTCTACTTATTAACATTTAAAAGTTTTTATGTGTATTTTAGTGAAAAACATTTTAGCTATTTGAAACCCATGACTATTTATGTTTTTCTGTTAAACTATCTTGAGTAACCAAATTTTTTTTCTGTATCTCCAATGATTCAGACAGGTCAGCAGTTCATTATAAGGGCCTAAGGATGCTTTCATGGTACAGAACCTGCAATGTCAGGAATTACCGTGTAGTCACCAGGTATAATTTTCAAGGAGGGTGTGGTACTGGGGATAGAGTGTTTTCTACAATCATGATTTAACTCCTGTACTATATTTATGACCTTGGTAATCATTTTTTATATTGTGCTGCTTTATAGCATCAAAAGATATGAAATTTCCAACTACAAAACAGGTTTGTAACCATGGTGCTTAAATAAAAATAATATTAGAAAAAATAAAGATACCAAAGTTGACGGCATTTTTATTAAGGCCTAATTTAGAAATGCAGTAAACTAACAGCAAAGGGAAAAATACACATACATTTAGTTTACTCCAAGACTAAATAACATTTATACAGTTTCAAAGCCTAAAGCAAGTCCTGAAAATTAATAGTGTCTATCCAGTTGCTATCTAAATCTGTCTTTCAATTAACTTTTTTTGTTTGTTTATGGGCCACACCCGGTGACACTAATGGGATGCTCCAGGCTATGTGCTCAAAAATCATTCTGGCTGGGGGACCATATGGGATGCCAGAGATCAAACCGTGGTCCATCCTAGGCTAGTGTGGGCAAGGCAAATGCTTTACCCTCATGCCACCGCTCTGGCACTTTTTTCAACAAAGGAAAGTCCCATCTGTCTATACTTCCCCTGCCAAACTAAAGAATCTACTTCAGCTTCACCTGTGGAATCATAGCCAGAGTCCTACCGACAATAGCAACTATATTCTAAAATAATTCATGGGGCCAGAGCAGTGGTGCAAGTGGTAGGGCTTTTGCCTTTCACAGGCTACCCCAGGATGGTCTATGGTTTGGTTTGATCTCCTGGCTTCTTATATGGTTCCCCCAAGCTAGGAGCAATTTCTGAGTGCATAGCCATGAGTACCCCCTGAGCATCACCAGGTGTACCCAAGACAAGCAAAAAAAAAAAAAAAAAAGGAAAAAAATTATGATGAACAACATCTCCAATACTGACATAAAAGCCTTGAGACGAGATAAAAATATACTGAAAATTGTGCCTTAGTAATAATCACACCTGATAGACTTGGGATCTCCCTTTTGCTACCAAAATGCTATGCTTTTAAAGTGGTACTAATAAAAATGTATGCTTTGTCATTTTTCTTTGGACACTACTGTCATGAATAAGTGCATATGTACCCTAAAATTGCCTGCTTTTGCCTTATCATCAGTCTAGTATTAATCTAAAGTTTATCTGAACTGAAAATTAGATTGTCTATTCAGTATGTTACCTAACATGTGAGGACTCTCTATACTACCAGTTAAGGAGCTCTGGGAGCTTTCTAGTGTCTGAACAAAAAAATAAGTCTACAATGGAGCAAAACGGAACCTCTTCTGGGAATAAAATTAAGAAAACTAAGAAAATAAATTGATCACAGTTTAAGAAACATTCATTGGTTCTTGTAAAGTTCTAAGATTCACAAAATAACTTATTAATATAGTTACTTATATAACATTATGGATGAAAAGGTTAGCTTCCATCAAATTTAAATACTGAAGAACTCACCCCAAGTAACAGTCAATTCAGGGAGGTCTATGGGGAGTCGACAGTGTTAATTAAAGTTATAAGATGTGACTCTAATGTGATTCAAAAGAGTGTCCTTACAGAAAGAGAAAGAAACACTAAAACTTTATGTCATTTAAGGATACAGGGAAAAACAGAATTTAGAAAAGTAACAACAGGAATAAAATCTTCAGGAATAGTGAGAAACTCCTTTGTTTCAGCCTCTCAATATGAGATATTTTTACTGGCACTCTAAGCTAAGTAATATGGTCACTGATGTTCATTTTTGTGATAATGTACCTGAATAAACTGAATAAAATCCATTTATCTTAATAGCATTATTTCAGCACTTTGAAGCTAAAAATACAGAGCTATCAGATAGCTACTGATTGGTAGACTGATGCTTCCAAAAATCACAAAAAGCTAATTAACACATCTGTTTATCATCTATAAAATTTTATAATATCTGCCAAGTGTCCAACAGTTTAGTGGTCAATAAAATTAAACTCTCAATGATGCATTTTGAACCAGTTTTGCACCTGCCATTCTGTGAAAGTCATTTTACAGCTCTAGCTACTTCCAAAAATATGACTACAAGTTACATCATAATGGGTCGAGGAAAACTCAGGACCAGATTTTAACCATGACAGAGAATCCCTTCACATTGTCTAGTTAGCTTTTTTCTTTTTCTTTTGTTGATGAAGATGGTGAAAAGTGCTTTAAAACCCGCAGCACCTAGGTGTAGAGGGTTATTTAGGACTGTCTCAGGAGTTGTTGGATTGAAGTGGTTCCTCTGGCTAACAGACAGTTGCATTACTATCTTCAGCAGTGGAAAAATACTCAGAAAACTCTCATCTGGGAAAGCTTTCCAGAATGTGGCACAGTACTGCTGATGAGAGACGAATGTCATAAAAGAAAGTTACTGAGGTGAGAATTACCATCATAACTGGATTCTTTTCTGCAATGATAAGGGCAGGGCCTGCTAGCTTTCCAAGGAAATTTGATTATATAATGCTGCAAACAGGTCACATTGATCATTTTTATTTATTGATAAGTAATTATAATGCCTAAAACTACTCTGTTCTAATCCACCTAACAATTACAATTTTCACTATAGACAAAAATCTGGTATTAGGCCAGTTTATTTTGGACAGCATCCAAGAGAATTTAATTAATATCTAAAGTAGCTTGTTATACGATGATCTTATCTGAAAATTGGTTTCAATGAGAGTTTCTTTTAAAATTCCCAAAGATATGAATCTGAGAAAAGAAAAATAAACAAACAAAAACCAAGAGTGTGTTATAGCTTGGTGGTTTAGTAGTTATGTAGTTACCTGACAATTGTGAGACAGTAGGTTTGATCTACAGTAGCACAAAAGCATAAAAATAAAGAAACATGTCTAAAATATTTCTCTGCTTCTTTCTTTTATTTATTATTGTGTACACTTAGACTATTTGATTATGTCTCGTTTTAGGTAAATTTCTTATAGAATGCAATAGAACAATTTGACTAAGGTCTATAGGTGTCCAAAAAAGGGGAATTTTACTGGAATTTCCATTACACTTAAAACACACAAAGTGAAAAATTCTTACTGGTCTGTAACCTCAATCAACTGTGAAATAGAAATGACATTAATGATGACAATTATCTAAATAAAAAATCACTAATCTTTTGCATAAAACATATACAATCCAAAAAAAAATTGTATGGTACTAGAACCGAACAGTCGTATGAACAATGAGTAGAAATAATAAAGGATCAGACTTAAAAACCAAACCCAAAGTCAATGAAAATAGAAACAATAGCCAATCTTCAACAAGCTATAAACAAAAGGAACCAATTAATACTAGCAATTTGGAGGTAAAAAAGTGGGATGCTGGGAACTGAAGTGGAGGGAGAACAACACTGGTGGTGGGACTATCCCTGATTCAATGTCACTATGTACCTCAAATATTACTATGAAAGATTTGTAATTCACGTTGCTCACAATAAAAATTATTACAAAAATTATAAAACATATACAATCCCTAAAATAAACTGTGAATATTTTTCAAGAACCTCACAGAAAACATTCAAGAATAGTACATAAATTACTAAAATGAACACACAAGTTAAATAAATAATGAGGTCTCTCTACCACCCTATAAAGATGAAAATATTCTTATTGTAGACAATTTACCCTTTTCTTTCCTCAGAGTACATCAGGTAACGAAAAGCATTTATAATACTTATTTCTCTACAAAAATCTATTGTCATTCAAGACTAAAAAAGTAAATACACTTTATAATTGACATCCAAAAATTCTTGGTTCTTTTTAGAAAACAATAATAATTAATTTGAGCAATAAAATATAATTATGTTAAACAAATGTTTGCCTTTTGATGTAATATTATTCATGTATAATTTGATATTTTTATATCATTATGTGTATATTTTTGTATTTTTCTGGTCACACACAGCCAAGTTCAGGACTTATTCTAGGCTATGCACTCAGGGATCATTTCTGGAGTGGCTGGAAAACTATATGGGATGCCATGGTTAAACCAGGTTGGCCACATGCAAGGCAAAAGCTCTCCCAGCTGTATTATTGTTCTATCCCCATAAATATGTGTTTTTGTTTATAATCTTATAAGCTTCAATATACCTCTAAATTAAAGTAAAAACTACATTTTATTTTTCCATGCTGTATAATTTTGGGCACAGAAGATATAATTTATATGTAAATTTTATGAATACTACTTTTATATTTAAAAAGTAAATATTTTAGAACATCATATAGCATATAAATAATATAGTTCAATTCAAATTATTCTACAGATATAGTAGTAATAAAACATACAAACATATACCCAGACATACCAGACTCACAAATCCTTGACATTTGAAAGGTTCTGTAATATTTATTTAATTATACAGGTTATTTAATGAAAATATTAAAACATAAAACAAGTTAATTAAATTATTAGAAAGAAAACAAAAATTATTAAATGTATATTTTAATATTTAAATATAAGTAGCCTGCCAGTACTAATCCCTGAGTTTAAATTCAGGACTATGTCCTGAATACCACTTGGGTTATGCTCCCCCCCCAAAAAAATATACATAACTTTCTTAGATACTCTGCATTATAAAATATGAAATTTAAACCTGTCCTTTTGAGTATAGGCTGGCTAGGATCAAATTTTATTTCTAATGTATTGAAAGAGAAATGTAATAAATTTACAGAAAATCACAGCGGTAAGTGTAGAAGTATAATAACTTGATATTATATGCCTGCAGTAATGGTGTAAGAGGTGCTTCATCTCAGTGGTTTTCTTTCTTGAAATCCAGAACTGTGATCTAATCATGAGAAGAAACCTCAGAGCCAATTAAATTGAAAGACTGAAAAAAAATACTTCACAAGTAGGCTTCAAAACTGTCAAGATTTTGAAAAGCAAAGGAATAGGAGAAACTCTTTCTGACTAGAATGAGTGTAAGAAGACTATATTATTAACTACATGGGGAAATCCTGGCTTCTGTAGAGTAACAAAAATCAGAAATTGTATATTAGTGGGAAATTGTGTGACACCTGAAATTGTGTCTATAGTTACTATGATTGTAATGTTAACTTCTTAGTTTTAACAAGTGTAATATAATTATGGAAGATATTTCTTTTTTTTTCCTTTTTTTTCTTTTTTTCTTTTTTTTTGGGGGGGGGGACACATTCAGTGACGCTCAGGGGTTACTTTTGTCTATGAGCTCAGAAATCGCTCCTGGCTTGGGGGACCATATGGGACGCTGGGGGATCGAACCACTGTCCATCCTAGGCTAGCACCGGCAAAGCAGACACCTTACTGCTTGCACCACTGCTCTGGTCCCTGGAATATATTTCTTGATAGAGTACATAGAAACATTATTATTTTGCAACAGTTGTTAAAGTATAGAATTGTTCTAAATTGTAAAACTTATTAAAAATAAAGTTTTTAAGATAATCAAGGATTTATTTAAATGTTATAACAAAATAATTCTTAAAATAAACTTGGTAAAAATGATAAAGATTTGTTCATTAGTAAATAATTTTAAAATATTAAATGCCTTGTAATTCCTAATTTTCATATTACATAACTTACATATATTTATATTAAGTATAGAGAATAAAATAAATATTATTCATTTTGTTTTAATATCTAAAAATAACTATTCATTGTATGTAATGAAAGAACAATAATGTTAGGAAGAGCTTGCCTTGCTTTTTGCTGAACTGGATAGAACCCCAGCAACCCATATGTTCCACAGTGCCCTAGCAGATGTGATTCCTTGAATGCAGAACTAGGAGTAAGCCCTGAGCACCGGAGTGGTCCAAAAATTAAATTGTATAGACATACACATATATATTCATACATTCCAATGATGTATTAAACATTTAAAATGCATTATATATTTTATTTTATGCTTTATTTGTTAAAATTAAAATCTATTTTATCATCACTTTTCATAGAAAAAGCCAAAAATGTCTTCTTGAACCCATAGTGTGAAAGGGAATGACCAATTATATACCTCCAAATCCATTACTTTCAAATTCCATTTCAGTGACTGGAATTCTCCACTTTCAGATTTTAAACCAAAACTGTAAGACTCAACCTTGACAACTCTGTTTTTCTTTTATTACTTTCAGTCCATGGAGACACCATCTTGACTCTTAACTTTGAAATATATTTATTATTAAAATTAAATTATTATATTATTTTATTAAATACTTCATTTATATTTTATTTTTTATTTATATTACATTTCAAATTTAGTCACTGAGAAAAAATATATTATACTTTATTTTACTTTCACTATCACATTTACTTTGGCCAGTTAATTTGAATTTTGTTCTATTTCAACTGGCATGATGCAGTTTTCTCAAACAGCTACTAAATGACTGATTTTTAAAGTCACTTTTTCATTTGACATCATCATTGACCTCTCATTCAGAGTAGCACCAAAATCCACTCTGACATTTTCCCTCAGAATTTTCTCTATTACATTAGGCTTTTTTAGTATCAGACTATCACATACCTACAGTAAATTTCAGATAATTTTATTTTTCTATTGTAAAATACTATTCCGTGGAAAGGAATGTGAAAACTGCCTTTTAAATTGTTCCAAGAGGTACATGTTCATAGAAATAGTGGTACTGATTACAGGTAATTTTGTAATGAAATGTGTCTTTCATTTTAGGAAGAGGGCATAAGTATAAAAAAGTTATTCAACAAAATCTTGCCATTCGGATCTTTGAGAAGTAGCACATTTTTGAAGCACTGGTAAGAATAGAATAATTAGAAGAAAGGTTCAGCCTAAACTTTCTATAAAAATAGGCAGAGTGCTACTGAAATATTTTAAGAAATCTAATGTGAGATTATAACATGAATGCAGCAGTAAATTTTATTTTCCCTATTTGCCTTTAAGAAAGGACGTGTATAAATGGACATAGATTGTTTTATTAAGCGCCTGATTATAAGCTAGACCTCTGAAGTTAGCATTTTTGTTACAAATAGATGAGAAATGAGAAATAGTTTTTTATGTTATTTCATAAATTCTTTATGAATCACTATTTTCTTCTATCTATCCATATATATATAGGCAGTGTCCTTGTTCTTCCATTGTTGATCAAGAGGGCAGAACACTAGTCTTGAAGAAAGTTATATTGTTATTCATTCTGCCGCTGTCTGAATGAAATGATATTTTATTTGAGTTCAGTCAGATTACTACTCTAGGATGTTTTTGATTTCATATTTTAAAAAGTACTCTCTCTGAAATGCCATTTATAAAAAATATGTAATATATTTATTTCTTTTCCTTTATAGAGTAAAAATAAACATGCTTCTAACAAAAGAGTCTATCAACAGAGACATAGTAAGCAAACAGCGCATGGAGGGATCATTATGTTAAAGCTGTGGTTTTTATTATGATTCTACTCAAGGGGGCTGGATATCTAGGGATCTTTTTTGAAAGATGTAATTGCCATTTAAATGTACATTTGAAATCAAGTGTTTTTCAAAGAGGGTATGTGACTTCACCCTATGTGCCAGAAAAAAGCAATTTACCTCCCAAGGTTAGAAATTTCATTCTTTCTTCTCTTGCATGCATAAGGATGCTCCTGGCAATTTGCTTCCTTGGAAGTGGATGAAGGCCCTTTTGCAGTCTAACTTTCAGAATTTAGTCTCATACATGGCTTCTAGCACTGTCTGTACTCTGGCCAGTTTGGTCAGGCTTCCAGCACAAGCCACTGGGGAACTGAAGAAAGTAATTGCTTGTCCTGCTCAGGGGAAGAGACTGTACCCATCTGTAAAATTACAGATACAGAAAAGCAAAGGAGAGAAAAGAGAAGTAGAGGAAAGGGATGTGAGAAGGTAGAGGAGAGAATAGGGTGGAAAGAGAGGAGAGGGAAGGAGGTTAGGAATAAAGAAAAGCAGAAGGACAGAAAAAGGAAAGAAAGCCTTGATCTTTCGTTACCATGTTACTCAAAGAATACAATATCACCATACATATGTTTCTTAAAAAAATAATTTGAGGCTGGAGCTATTTAGTATTACACTTACATGTAGCCTATCAGGGGTTCAATACCTAGCACCACATGTGATCCTCTTAGCACCATTTGGAATAATTAATTCAAGAGTGCAGATCCAGAATTAACCATTAAACACTGCTGGGTGTGGCTTCAAAAAAAGTACAAGGGCCATAGAGATAGCATGGAGATAAAGCATTTGCCTTGTATGCAGAAGGACTGTGGTTTGAATCCTAGCATCCCATATGGTCCCCTAAGCCAGCCAGGAGCAATTTCTGAGCGTAAAGCCAGGAGTAACCCCTGAGCGCCGCCCAGTGTGGCCCCAAAAAACAAAACAAAACCAAAAAAAAAATGTGAACAAAGTTTCCTTCTTTCTACCCCATTTCTTTTTGGAAAATTCTGAGACCATAGTTGTTTTAATAGTCCAAAATTTTTCTAACTTATTTTCACTTTGGCTGTCATATCCCCTGCCTCATTCCACTATTTCTTTTTCTAACTTATTTTTACTTTGGCTGTCATATCCCCTGCCTCATTCCACTATTTCTTTTTCAAACAATACTGATAGTTGATCATTTTCGTTTTATTTACTAGAAGATAAAAAATATTTCTGATCCGTTTGATTTACAATTTGAGATTTTTTTCTTTGGTTTGTGGGCCACACCTATTGGAATTTCGGGGTTACTCCTGGCTCTGCTCTCAGAAATTGCCTCTAACAGGCTCATAGGACCATGTGGGAATTAAATCCAGGTCCATCCTAGGTCAGAAGAAAGGGGAAAAAAAAGAAGAAAAACATAAACACACACACAGAGACACACACTAAAACCTTCAACAAAAACAAAATAAACAAAACAAAACAAAAAAGAAACAAAAATCAAACAAAAGACCAAAACTAGCAACTATAAAAAAGCACCACAGCAACAAATACAGCAAACAAACAATAACCACAAGAATGAAAGAAAAAAAAAGTAAAGAAAAAACGGAGGGCTGGTTTGGCAAGGTTTTTGTTTTTGCATAGGCACAGAAATATTGGGGAAATTGGAAAGGGAATTCCTTTGGCCTAAAAGATTCAGGTTTTCTCTGCCTCTGAAACATACTGTCATGGGAATAACTACAAATGTTATATTTTATTCAAACTGCTAAATACTACTGAAATTAATATATTTTTAATGAGTACGTTTTCTTATGCAATATTATTCTTCTGGAGACAAAAGATTAATAGCATAATGTGATTTCTGTGGACAGTTATGACTTTTCATATGCTTTTATTAATGTCAACATTATGATCAAATTGAATGAAGGCTATAAATAAGTACATATAAATAAGTACATATACATATAAATAAATGCATATAGTTAAGTACATATACATATACTTATAATCAAATACACCAAGATGCAATTAGTATTAAAATTTATATTTTCTGAACACAAAAATTAGTTGACATTATACAAAATATTTTATTATGGGGGCCAATGATTATAATAAAAATATAGTCTAAAGGTCAAATTAAAGTAAATAATACAGATATGTGAACCAAATATCCAGATAAGTGAGACAAAATATCAGAATCAAATATCCAACTTGAAAAGAAAATTGAATACCTATGATTATCACAGTTTAAATTCAAAGTAGCTATCCTGCAAAATTGAAATGATAAATAGGAAAGAGAAATAAAGAGGGTAATAGAAAGAGAACAGGATAAAATGGAACAGGAGAAGGAATAAAAGTTCAAGTTAAAGTATTGAAATATTGTGATTCTTTACCAGATTTGAAAAGTACTATTGCCAAAAATCTTTTGAAAATGATAGCTACAAAAGTTTTGATTACCAAATATGCATAAGGATACTATTTTAGGAAATTAACACAAATGCAGATATACAGATAAATATATATATATATTATACCTACAAATACAGTAAATACAGCATCTAGCATATTATCCAGAATAGACAAATGGAATATTTCAAAAAAAACACTAACAATAACCACTAGCTGTAGAGTTACCATCTTACAGTAATATATGTTAATATAAAATCCAGAAAGAAAGAAAAAATAAGTTTCAAACAGATAAAGATAAATTGTAAATCTCTAAACAGAACAAATTCATTTATGTTTCATATGCTTCTGACCTTTGCAATATTTGTATTGTTCCATAAAAAAATCTTAAATATTCAATTTACAAAACCCTATAGATAAAAGCACAGCAGAAATAGTAAAAATTCTTAAATCATATTTCTATTCACCATAGGAGATAACAGGCACATCTGTTGATAAGAACATCTGAACTATAAAATCTTTCATATAACATTCAATGGTTGATTTATTCAATAATTTTTTAATCAAAAAATTTTTGATTTGGGGGAACACCTGAGGGTACTCATGGCTTACTCTGGTTTGCACCCAGGGATCACTCTTATTGGTGTACAGTGTACCATATAGGATTCACGGGTTCAACCTGGGTTGGCTATATGCAAGTCAAATGCCCTTAGTGCTGTATTATCATTCCACCCTCAGATTCATACATGTCTATTTATTAAATACTGATTATTTGTTAGGCACTGGAATACAAACCAGTGGTTTTCACATGTTTATACCTGTGTACAGTCACAAGTCTAGATCAACACTCATAAATCACAGTTATAATGAAGAGAAAGTTAATCATAATACAATGTCTTCCTTGATTGCTGAAAAAATAAAATGAAATGAAAAATCAAATTTGCCACAGAAGTATCTCTTATCCCTCTTATATCTTTCAAAAATTATTTCCACTATTGCTACAAAAATGAAGTATAAGTAGTTTAAAAAATTTAGATGAAGTTGAACTAATTAGGGACATTAGGGAAAGCTTTCCTGAAGAAATGATATTCTATCTAAATATCACAAATATGTAAGTGTTAACTAGAAGATTAAAAGACGAAATATATTTTAGGTGTGATTTGGAAACAAGGAATCCTTAAGATGTTCAGAACAGGGGCCGGTGAGGTGGCGCTAGAGGTAAGGTGCCACGGTTCAATCTTCCGTCATCTCATATGGTCCCCCCAAGCCAGGGGCGATTGCATGTCTAAACAAACCTTTCAGGGTCAAGATATTCAAAACAGGTTTCCCCCAAGGTGTGACACTTTGACAAGCAGGTTGCTTTTAGTCAAAGTTCATCAAGACCCTTCAAACTCATGAGACACTAGAGTTAAACAAGACCTTTCAAATTCTTGAGAAACACTCCATTAGCTACCTAGTAAACAATATGTGTATCTTATCCAGAACAGGGTTATTAAATAACCGTTCCAACATAAAGCCTATCTATCTGACTGGGAAAACAGCTAATCACATAACATCTAGTACTTATGAGTCACCGCCTGGTCATAAGTCTCTCTACTCTTTCCTTGAAACCTATTCCTTAACTCAGAATATAGACCTTATGTTCCCGTTCTTCCTTTGGAATCCATATAAATAAGTAGATTCCAAGTATTTATAATTAAAGTTGGTCTTTTATCTTACTAATCTAATAGTATTCGATTGATTACTGAAACAGATTAGATCAGAGAGATAGGATAAATTAACTAATTTTTCTGTTAAACATTCTTTCCTATACAGATATTAAATCACAAATTGAAATAACGTAACATAATAGACTTCTCTATTAAAGGAGGATGTCAAAAATGTATAAATATTTTCAACTTAAGTTTACTATCTATTGTATTTTATACACTACTATGTTATATATAATACTGTAATGTAGAACATGAACTGAAATAAAGAATATCAAACAAGTTCAGTATTTGGTTGTTTAGTGAGTTATTTACTTCATCTGATTTGAGAAATTAGCCACATTTAGGAGGGTGTGATAACTATTATCTGTCAGTTATATAAATGTGTCTGATATTTCAGTGGTATTTCATAGCACTACTGTGTGCATTAGTCACTATCAAATACCAAATCTCTGTCCTTTTGCATCTAAGGTTTGTAGTTAGTTCTTACTAATAGATCTATTAAATAACTGGACAACTACACTGAAGAATTGTGAGTATTATCCAAGTCATCATTTTTTATCCACTGATCATAATCACATGTCTATAAATATGGAATGATAAAAGCTATTTTAAATCATCAAGGGGATAACTGCTTCTTAAGAAGAAATCTTGAAATTGGGCAGTTATGTGAGAAAAATCAAATTTTGTTGTACCACACCACTGAAACTGTAGATTGTTATAACATCTATGAATGAAGCTTGTTAGATGGTATAGCTAACCCAACTAACACATGAAGGCTAATGTGTCTTTGAGATATCCATAGAAAGATGTCACAGAAACTATTAGATGAATAGATCAAGAGCTCAAGGGAACACTTTAGACTGGAGACTTTAATTTAGAAGTCATATGGGTAACAATGATAATTAAAGTTGTTGGCACAGATGAAAATGTTTAAGAAGAAAGTAGATTTAGGAAGGGAGAGTATCTAAGAGTTTAGTAGGAAACAAACAATAAAAAGACTTCATTGATCCAGTACAAATGCACTGCTTTCATAAAGATGTGGAGATACATAAGTTAGATGACAATGGAGAGAAAATGTGTCATTTGTATTCAGTAACAATTAATTAACCTTCATATACACCTGATTTTACTCCAGAAGCATTTACTTAGTATCATTTAACATTAATGCATTGTTTGGCTTTCATGGATAAAATGTTTATCAAGGTTTCAAAATGACAATGAAAATAGCTTTCATAGGGAATAATTTCAATTGAGAGTCAAGTGGAGGTTCAAAAAAGTGCTCTTTTTTTGGTTTTTAGGACACACCTGGTGACGTTCAGTGGTTACTACTGGCTATGCGCTCAGAAATCTCTCCTGGCTTGGTGGACCATAAGTGAAGCCTGGGGGATCAAACCATGGTTCGTCCTAGGTTTCTGAGAGCAAGGCTGATGCCTTACCTCTTGGGCCACCACTCTGGCCCCTGCAAAAAAGCTTTTAAACAGAATTCTGAAAGTTTAGTTTGAGACAGTCTCATTGGAATGATGGTGGATGAAAATCT
Organism: Suncus etruscus; assembly: GCF_024139225.1. NCBI lineage: Eukaryota > Metazoa > Chordata > Mammalia > Eulipotyphla > Soricidae > Suncus > Suncus etruscus. The sequence goes on along the minus strand of NC_064851.1, from coordinate 94,255,937 downwards.
CTTTCTGGTTTACATACAGCATAAAGTTTCTGTGATGAAAAGCATGAGACATTTTAACATGGGACAGAGTATCAATTTGGATAGTAAGAAAAAGGAGACCCCAAATGTAGCTAGATTAGGGAACCCCACCCAGTCCAGAACTCTTAGGTTAACAGTAAGCCTTTATTAAAGGTGATGAAACACAATTTTATTATTTATTTTGGTTTTTTTTGTTTGTTTGTTTTTGGGTCACACCCGGCGTTGCTCAGGGATTACTCCTGGCTGTCTGCTCAGAAATAGCTCCTGGCAGGCACGGGGGATCACATGGGACACCGGGATTCGAACCAACCACCTTTGGTCTTGGATCGGCTGTTTGCAAGGCAAACGCTGCTGTGCTATCTCTCCGGGCCCACAATTTTATTATTTAAAGCAAAGGAAGTGGACAGAAAATTCATATTTTGGATTTGAAAATGGGTTTTCCTGAGCTGTTTCACAAAACTAGTCATATTTTATTTCCAGGACAAAACTCATTGAGAATGCTACACACATTCTATGGATTAATTCAAGTAATTTGTTATTGAAACATTAGTGCCATGTTTACTCTGCCCACAAAAATGCTCTTTAACCAACGCAATTTACAGTCCTCTAAATGTACTTTGATTAAGTTTGACTGCTAATTTAAAAATCACTTTCCTAGAGTTGATATGGTCACAGAAATGGATGGCTGTGGGCACTGTGATGATGGTGGGGATGCAGTAACGTAGTCTGTCGGTAATATTTTGATATTAACATAATCTACTGTAAGCTAAATTTAATATAGAATTATGATAGATAAAATAAAGAACCTTGCATATCTATGACTTTCTTAAACTGACTCAGCTCGAGTTCAGGGAAGAACTCAGTCTGAGAACAGGATCTCAAGGCTCTAAGTTGATTACCGCCACACAGCACAGAACAGCATTTGCTTAGCCTAATCATTGACCTCCCTGCATCATTGAGAAAATCCTTACTAAAATAAAAACACAAGTACTACAAACTTCACTTAATTTCCCTTGCAGGATGGTTTTAATTAACCTAGTAGTGCTTAATTTCAATATAAAACATAATGTTCATGTTTATCATGTATATTGTTCAATTCATGTATTCCCCGATTATATTTCATCCACCATAACAGTGAATAATTTTTGTATGTTCTGTTCATTGAAGTAACTCAAATAATGAGGTTATTGTCAAGCATAAAGTTAATAAAAAAATAAAGTTAATTAGTAAAAATTATTCTGTGCATCATCTTCTTAAAATAGATTTTAGAAACAAAAAAAATAGTTCCAAAAGATAAGAGTACATATTTCCAATACAGCAGTCTCAAGTTCAATAATTGATACTGCATGGGCCTCCAAGCATCATTAGGTTTACTCTCCTTTATAAAAATTTTAGTTGTATAAACTGGACAGACAGTACAGCAGGTAGGACACGGGCCTTGACACACTGACCTGCATTTCCATCTCCAGAACCATATATGGTCTCCTGAGAACTGGACAATTTATCATTAAATAAAGAATCAAGAGTCAGTCCTGACTCTTGTGATCTAGATCTTGTGATCTAAACCCCATTGCCCCCCAAAATCAAAAGCTGTAAAATATTTTCAATGGCATACAACACGCATTTAAAACTACTTGAAAACCCACTTCATTTGTAAAGCTATTTATTTATAGCAACACTCACTATACAAATCAATGTGGCAAGTAATATAATACAAATTAAATTTGTAAAATAGTTGTAAATAAAATTAGAAGATCTAATAATTTGTTCCTCTATTTTCTCGCATTTTGTCACCTGAATCTCAAAATAGGACTATTTTCTTTCTTATCACATCATCTGATCTGCTGAGATGCCTTAGTATTATATTCTTAGATTCCTCTGATCAAACCAATTATTGGCCTTTACCTAATTGACATGGAGCCTGGTAAAGCAGTTTTGTGTTCCACAGCTGTGATATTAACCTCTCCCCTCTGTTTTTTCCTTTTATAGCCAAGAACCCCACCCTTCAAGTCCCTAGGATACAAGGGGCTCTAACTCACATAGTCAGTTCATTCTGCTTGAAAAGAATTGACTTTTGTAAATATTGAATCCCTTTGTCTATTATTCAGGAGTCTCATGGCTTCTTATAGTGTCCATGGAATAAAAATTGGTAACATTCTTATGCAAAGAGGGTAATATATACTCCCAAACCTATCAGGATACTGAAATCACCAGGTAACTTTCTGTTTGTCTGTTTTGTTTTAAGGCCACATCCAGCAGTGTTCAGGGGGTATTTGCAGCTCTGTACTCAGGATTTCCCCCTGGCTCACGGGACCATATAAAATGCTGGGGATAAAATCCAACCCAAATACAATTTAAGTGCCTTGCTCATTGTATTATCATTCTCGCCCCTTGTCAGGTACTTTTGAGAATAATTAATAAAATTGTTATATGAAATTAACTTTCCTGCTAGCTTCCTAATTTTACAAGGGCCTAACTATGAATGCATTTTTTAAATTCTTCTGTAAACTAGATTTAAATTGAATATGACTAAGCAACTTTATTACACCAAAGTTTACACTTTACCTTTTCATTATATAATTTTTTCATTACATAACTCAATAGAATTTCTAGAAAAAAGAAAAATAAGTTGTAAACATAGAAAAGAACAATGAGCAATGATGATTCTACCTTCTCCTGATATTTTATGGGAGCTTAAAATCTAGAAACGAGAAAAATTAAGTATATGGAATCATTAAAAGCTATTTCAAAAGATGAGAAACTGGGCCGAAGCAGTAGCGCTAGAGGTAATGTGTCTGTCTTGCATGCTCTAGCCTAGGATGGACCATGGTTTAATCCCCTGGCGTCCCATATGGTCCCCCCAAGCCAGGAGCAATTTCTGAGTGCTAGCCAGGAGTAATCTCTGAGCATCAATGGGTGTGGCCGCAAAACAAAAACAAAAATCAAAAAAAAAAAAAGATAAGAAACTGCTTAAAGAATTGGCTGAATTTTATCTAACACATTGAAGCAAGTGCTTATATATAGTGACAAAAGCAAGTCACTTTTAGTGACTGGGTGGGGTGGCCTACAAAAGAAGCATTTTTTTTCCAAGCAATAAAACCTATTGCAGGGTTTTAAAAAATTACAAGTCCATATAATTTAAAAGCCTATGATATATCTGTGAAGGTAAAGACTATTTGTTAACAATTTTGTTCCATGACTCAAATATTTTATTTCACTTCAAATTGTTTTTAGAGCCTTAAAGCTTTATCATTATTCCATTAGATTTCTGAACTCAATGAAAACATTATAGGCAGAATTAATTAGTTAAATTTACTTTTCATGCTATTTCCAATTTTATAGTTATGAAAGAAAGTATCCTAAATTCCTTAAAATTGTCAGATAGTGATTACTGGAACTGCCTGAGCTTCCTTTTTGACAAAAAGCAGCAGATTGTGCTAAACAAAGAAACAATTTAAGACAGGTGTAGTGTCCTTACACTATACTCTAAAACATTACTAACACTATTGTAAATCATTATTACCTCAGTACAAATAATTACTTTTTTGAAAGAGGAAGTAGTATCATGATGAGTGATTGTCTAAAGTGAGAGACAAACATACAAAAATAGTGTCATTCATTATAGATATAAAAAAGATAAAGAAAAGTACTATAGGAAAAACATGTGGCCAATGGACACAGTCAATTTACACAGAATAGGGTAGGGGTTAAGATTGGTAAAAAGATGGTAACATTCTGGTACTGGTTGTTGATGCTAGAACACTGATTTCTGTAACTAATGTTAACAGCATTGTAAATCAAATTGAGTAAAAAATCTGAGGAGGAAGAAGGGTAAAAAATTAAATAAATGCTAATAATTTTGAAATAAAAGGAAAATTTTAATACTTAATATTTGGGCTGGAGAGATAGCACAGCAATAGGGCATTTGCCTTGCATGCAGTTGATTCAGGACAAAAGATGGTTCAAGTTCCTGCATCCCATATGGTTCCCCGTGCCTGCCAGGAACTACGTATTTCTCAGCATAGAGCCAAGAGTAACCCCTGAGCACTGCAAGGTAATGCCTCCAAAAAAATACTTAGAATATTTATATTCTTATAACGTTACTTCTGGATGCAAAGGCCATTAGCAAAATTACACTTTAAAGAGTTTTCACAAAACGTTCAGATGTAAAAGTGCATGAGTGATAATTTGAGAATATTTGTAGTGTGAAAATGAAGATTCATTTTAATTGCTTCTAAATTCAAACCTTTAACCTTGGTGATGAGAGGCTGTGTTCTTCAGCAACTAGTTAAAGAGAATATATCCCCTTCCTATCCGTGTCTTGCCAAATATAGAATTACTGTAGTTTCAGGCCTTATATCTCAAGCCTGCTACAGCAATGTGTCCCACAGTGTATCGATCATTCATAATTAACCAATAGCACATTAACCAATGCCAGTAGCTACATGTGATTTATCAATAAAACGAGGAAAACAAATCCTCTTCGTACAGTCTCCTCTCTGTGCCTTCACAATCTAAAAAATGAAAGAGTTCTTTTGAATCATCCTCTCTGTACAAACAGGATCTAATATCCTAGTAATCTGTTAGCGTAAGACAGCATCATTTTTTAAACAAGTGGTTTATTTTCAAAAAAAGTGGGGTAAGCCATTCATTCAGAGTTATCAAATTATTGAAATGAACAATATCGACCTTATTCCCTTCTAAATTTTCAATTAAATAGCTTGAATGAGGTGCTGCAAACATAATGGGAAGATCATTCATGGTCCTTCATTTCCTAGCCTCCCCCAGATATAACAGATAATGTAATACTCAATTAGGTGTTCTTATAAGTTCTGCAAGGATGTTGCCTTGTTTTAGGTTTCTTCATCTCTGTAATTTCCAGAACCAGAGACAAAGCATTAATATCAGGTTCTTGCATAGCACAGACAACATAGGTTAGATTCCTGGCATACCTTGTGATTTCCTTAACATTGTCAGGAGTGAACACTGAGAAAAGAAGCAGGAATAATCCCTGTACACTGTCATATATGACGTGTCCTTGCTGCCCAAAACAGCACTGCTAGGAATCCACTGAGAAATCAATTTATATTTAGTTCATAAAGAATATGAAGGGAACTTCAAAATATATTCACCTGACAGGCCTTACACCAAGACTCTATATGAAACATCTTTATTTCATTGTCTACATTAACAGATCTGTACCCAAGATATCTCCTCTGCTCTCATAATGTGATAACAACACAATTTATCAAAATACAGCAAATGCTTTATGTTTTTGCAGCATAGCAACAAATGAGAATCACTAGATATGTCAGCACATTAAAAAATGCTTAGTGCTACAGCCTTCATGACTTAGTGTTTAATTAGCATAAATCCCCCCAAACATTTAAAGAAGATGCATATTTAATATTAAATCACTTAAGAGTTCAGAGTTACTTATCAATATTTTATAAACAAAAATATTTAGCAATTTATCTTTTTTATAACTTAAACATTTCTATCCATTCCAATATTTTTGCATTTCATAAGAATCTGCTATCCCGTAATGTTTTGAAAATCTAATTTTACAAAGTAAATTTATATTTTAAAAAAGATTAAAAAAATAATTCTGATTGGCTGACAGTAACTACACTAACAACAAAATCTACCAAGTAGACAGATTGATTTGTGTTTGTTGCAATCCAGTACAAGCATAGAATATTATAGGAAAACTCTAAATTCATCAAATACATAATAGCTATAAAATTAATCCAAGTTGTTCTGAAACAAAACAGACAAGAAATTCATTTCTTCGTTCAATTGGTCTAATTTCCAGCTAAGTTATCAAGCCTCCAACCAGTTCTATTCAAAGTGACATTTTGGAGATTCCTAACTACTTACATTAATAGTTTTCAGATTTCCCTTGATGATTTTGGAAGCAAAAGTCAACAAATGTCCCATTTCCTTGAAGAGTCTTTGTCAAGGATTTGTTGATAGTGAGAAACTAGCCTTGCTTGGCTATTTCTTATCAGCAGTACTCTTCTCAAACCAAAGATATCAGAAAATGGCATAATCAAAAGAATTCATGCATTTTAGGGCATTCTAAAATACTGAAAATCATCATCTATTTTTAAGTGTGGAAATTAATGTAATACAAAATAGATGATTGGCAAACCATAACTGCTCTTAATAACTTTTCATCTAAATTTTCTAGAAAAGTACTTTGACTGATTTGAATTACCATTTTAATGATACTTATTACACATCTTGAAATGAGATGGGACACTGTTTGAAAACACATATCATTCTGAATGTCTCATAAGGGTGTTTTCTTTTTAATCACTGTTCTTAGAGTTAAGGAAAACTTAAAAAAAAACAGTGAGGAATTCTAATATATGGTAGATAAGGCATTTTGAGTCCTAAAGTAACTGACTTATATAACTGTGTCAGTTTAAGTTATTCTTCAAAACATCTCAATTTGTATTTTGCTACACAACAGTTGAATATATTCATTTCAAACACACTGATTTCTCAACAATTCCATAAAGTCCTGGGGGCGGGTATCTATTACCAACAATAGGAATATGAAGTGTAATAGTTGGCAGATTAGGGGCTAGGTTCAATTTTCAAGATTAGGACAATACACTACTTTGAGTATTTAAAAAATAGGCACTTGTATAACTCAAAATAGTTTTTAATAAATATTAATTAATTTTCATATTGTATTAGAAGCAAGTTACCATTTTTATTGATGTACAGATGATATACTCATCTATCAATTTATGTACAATAGAGTTAAATGATAGTTTCATGCAAACATTGTTCCAACACCCCGTTCAGCACCAGAATGCCCCATTCCCTCTAGCAACTTCCCAGTGGCCCCACCCTCCAAAAAATATCACCTTATTCCCTGCTCAAGTAAACTAAGTTCTGTAGAAACAGTTATTTTAGTTTAAATATTTTCCCTGATAATAGATTCTATATAGAGAAATCCATTCTCTTCAACTTTAATGACTAGATACCCTTCAAAAAGTATTTCAAAGCTTCATTTCTTTGAAAAACTGATCACAGTAAATTCAAATTTTCACTCGTAAAAAGGAACAGCAAAGTAGCAGCCTGTTGTCCTGATTTTGTTTGTGAGATCAAGTCCTGAAATGCAAAGATTGCTAAATTATAGGACAATCATTTTATATTGTAAACTGTATTTACATTTTACATTGGAAAGCTCCTAGATAACATTTTTAACAGGTAACAAACTATTATAATTAACCCCGAAAACATCCCCCAAATGCTAATTCAAAAATTTGTAGTCTATCTTTTACCCCATTTGGGTTTTGTAAGTGTTTAATCATAATTTGGGGGGAGCTATAGCTAGTAATGTACAGAACTTAACTCTTCAAGATGCTCAAAGATTACTACATGATTCCTTCATCTTGCATCTTCAGCCTTCTGTGTTTTGTGCTAAAAAGGTCATGTCCATGTATATTTCCATAAATAGGCCATATCAATGAAGCCCAGTAGCTCTCCTTTATTTGTGCAATTGCATGGCCTACTAATGCATGACTTTGTAACAGTGTTTTATATATTTTTGCAGAAAATCGAGAGAGAGAGAGAGAGAGAGAGAGAGAGAGAGAGAGAGAGAGAGAGAGAGAAACTACTCTGTGTTCGATGCTTCGATTTCTTTTGAGACTCAGTAATTGTATCCTCAGACCTCATAATGCTGCACTCATCACTCTTCTAGCTACCTGCCCACTATCCCACTCACCTTCTTGAACTGTGTAACTAAATGTTTGGTTTAATGTCACTGGTAACAGTGAAGTTGTAAAAGCCTTGACTTAGAAAACAAAAGAAAAATAAGAATAATGGTTAATGATTGCAGAAATAAAACTCAGTGATGAACCACCCAGCTCATTATCATTTAAATTTCTTAAGGTAATGAACTAGATATTTTTTTGAACTAGATATTTTTTAAAATATTTTTATTAAAGCATCATAACTTAAAAGTTATTCATAGTTGAGTTTCAGGTATACAATATTCTAATATCAGTTTCAGCACCACTGTCAAACTTTTCTTCACCAATGTGCCCAGGTTTGTCTTATATCCCCAGCTTTCCATCTTGACAATCACATTTTTAACTTTGGTTAATGTAGTTTGGATCAAATACATACAATGTTTTTGGCTCTGTGATTTGTATATATAGATATACTGCCCTTCTATAACACCAGTGCATAAGGTCCCTGATCCTGTCCCTGTTACTTACTATCTGTCTGCCTCATCTTAAATTTCCCATTGCCACACTTTGTTTCTTTCCTTGTTTTCATATACTGTGAGGTTGAGAGGGATGTAGGCACAGTCCTTTTAAAACACTGCATTCCCTCATCCAGTTATTCCATGTAACACAGATAAAGTCAGATCAAACAATTTCCTTCTTTTATTTCACTATACATAATATCTTTTAGTTTCAGCCAAGTTGTAGAGAATTGTGTAATGTCATTATTCTTTGCTGCAACATAGTATACCATTGTGTATACTGCACCTTCTAATTCACTTATTCATTGAAGTATATTAGATTGACCCCATGACCTTGCTACTATGCTAAGTGCTGACATAAACCATTCTTGTGCAAAAGTTCTTTTGAATTTTTGGAGGTAGATACTAAATATTCAAATTCTTAGGCCATAAGGTAGCTTTTCTTACTTTTCTGATAAATCTCCACACAGTTGTCCAAAATGTCAGACAGTATTCTCACCAGTAGTGGATAGGGTTCCCCCCCCCTTTTTTTATCATATCCCCATCAATAGATTGTTCCCTGTATTTTAGATAGGTTGTATTCTTACTAGAATGTAATTATATCTTATTGTTTTCTTGATTTGGATTTTCTTAATAATAAGTGGTGGTGTACACTTGATCATGTGTACATCATCTATCGATTTTAGAGAAGTGTATGTTCATTTTGTCTTCCCATTTTAAAATGTTCCTTCGGTATTCTGTAGTTGATCTTTGTGAGTACTTTTTTTGCCCTGATTTTCACTATTTATTCCTTACTAAGTCCCTCACATTTATTTCGCATATTTTAATTAAGCTACTTTATCAAAAAGGCCTCTGGGTTTCAAATTCAAGTGTTTGACAAGCCCTCCTTCTCCTTGGTTTTCTTTCTGTATGTTATTCTTCTGGGAGCTCTTCTCTCTACTTTTGTTGATCCATTGATGAAAATACTACTTTCTCCTTCTCAGCTACTACAGGTAATTCTTCTGTTATAATTTGTTTTGTTCTTTACAATTTATTTTCCTCTTCAAAATGCATCAGTTGGCATGTCAGTTGGCATGTCAGAGTAGGTGTCTTCTTGCTTACTTCCCAATGGTAAAAAAACAGAGGCAAGACTGAGTTACTTTGTTTCATCTATTAAAATCTACAGTTTCCCTGGGAAGGCCATTTCTATTACTTTACTGTTGTCACTTCAAGTGCAAAAAATTTTAAAACAAATGACTATATATTCTCAATGAACTTAGTCCTGCTCCCAAATAGATTATCTGCCAATTGTATTGTTGCTCTCCTTGTCTCTTAAAAACAATGACCCAACATCCTCTTGTAAAGCTTGCCAAAGATACTGCTATTTTCCCAACTATTGCTCCAAGGAGCCTCTAATTTTACCTTTTTACCTTTTCTTTTCACTCCTACTACAAAAAGAAAGTCAGTTACAGATTTCTAATTTGTTAGAACTGAACTGAAGATACTGTTGTATCCACAGAAGAATTGTTTTGTTAAAAGTCTTATAGGGGACAGAGAGAGTACAGGGTTTAGAGCATTTGTTTTGCACATGTCTGATCTGGGTTTAATGCCCAGTACTCTGAGTGCAGAGTCGGAAGTAAACTCTGAGCACCACTGGATGTAACTCAAAAAAACAAAACAAAAAAAAAAAACAGTTTTATAAAGAAAATATAACTTTATAAAGAAAATATAACTTTGCTTTTTGTACCAGAATTTTGAGCAAAGCTATCATTTATAGACTCTCCTCTTAAAACAAGACAGTTCTTGTTATAGCTTAATATGTGATATTCAGACAAAAGCCTCCCCTTAATATAACTCAGTTCTACATATTCTACCTATTTTCCCTAAAATATTGTTTTCAATAAGACTCCATATAATGTAGCAAATATCATAACTAGATATTACTTTTCATATAAAATTTGAACTTCTTTAGAATTTAGAGCTCCACATGATAAATTTGCAAAAAGGAATATCATAGCCTCTTTCTTGAACTTCTCATTTTCATGAATGTTTTCTTTCTCTTTCCCCCAGTAAAGTCTTTCACTTTGGTCAGTTACAAAAGGAAATAAATATGTAAGTGGTAGATTGATAAGCTCAGTAACTGTTCCAAACAATTTATATTTGCTAAAACCAGTGGTACTCAGGACTTACACCTGGCTTTATTCTCAGGGATCACTCTTGAAGGTACTCAGGAGAACATGTGTGATGTCAAGGATCAAACCTGGGTTGGCTACATGAAAGGCAAGTGACCTTTCCATTGTACCAAATCTCCAGTCCTGTTCCAAACACTTTAAACATATTAATACACATATCACTTATTTCATCTATTACAGCAGACAGTTTGATGAGGTCTAGTACTCTAAGACTCTCTCTATATATTGTGTACACTAAGGAAGATTGGCATCCAAGCAATTAAATCAATTGAGTAAGGTGACATTAACTGTAAAGTCAGATTTCAGATTCTTTTACTAGCAGCTAATATTTTAAAAAGTGTATGAAGCCCATCATCTTTAATCTTCATCAACTGAACACTTCATTAATAACCCAAATACATGTACTTAAATCCTATATATATACTTAAATTAAATTACCTCTAAATTAAAGAGGTATGTGTCAGATAAGCTCAGATCCATGCTGCCCTATATACCTATGATGTGAAATCACTTAAATTTTATTCAACCATATTTCAACACTTAGCTAAATTCACCAGCCAGGAAACTTTATTCTAACATAATCTAGTAGTTTCAGTGTTTGCTGAACAGAAGTGTATACTATTTGGCTATCTTCCTTACTTATACATGATGTGCTTCAGACATACTATCCCAAATATGCTGCATAGTTAGTTAGTATTTTAAGCTATATATGTTTGAGAAGAGAAGTTTGTATTTTTTTATCTTTGGGTGTTGATTTTTGGTTTGTTTGTTTATTGGGTCAAATCCAGAGATGCTCAGGAACTACTCCTGACTCTACATTTGGGTGGTGCTCAGGGGACCTGGGAGGTGTGTTGAACCTAGGTCACCCGACAATCTAAATAAGTAATTTACCCAGTATACTAGCTATAAAGTTTTAAACAATCTAATTTACTTTTAATTTACTTTAAATAGAGAGCATGTATTACATAATTGACACAGTAGATCGTTTTATATCTGTTTTCAGAGGAGTGGGAGAAATTTAAAATTATAAAAGAAAGGGAAAAGGAAAAGAAGAAAAATAAAGTAACAACCAAATTTTTAAAAATCATTTTATTTTAAATTAGGTTATTAATTTATTGCCAGAAGGTCTAGTAATCTATGTTGCTAGCTGACTATTCTGTTACTACATTTGCTTCTAGACATTAGGTGACTTCATCTACACAGCAATAGTGTGTCCCTATGGGGATGGCAGTATTAATCAAGATGAAGTTGTCCAGGTATTCCAAGCACTAATGCTAATAGCATGGCTTTAGTGTGACATGTTTTGGCTATGAAGTCTTCCAGAAATACAAGAAGGAAGGGGGAGGGATGGAAAGGTGTCAGCTCTCACTCAAAAAAAAAATGTTCTGGTGGTATTAGCCCCAATACCTCCCTACTTGAGAGTTATAAAGGAATCGTGAAGCAGGGCCATAGGCAAATGGAAATCATGTTTTAGATCCAGAATGCATGTTTTCAAGTAAGGTAAGGTTTTGTCCCACCCTCTCTTCCCAAGATTGCCAGTTTCCAGTTACATGACCATATACCCATAATTTTTCACAGGTCTTTCACATTTCTTTTGAGAACAGAATGAGTCTCTGGAGCTGGCCAAGTACAAACATGGTAATAATGTTTGTGGGTATCAACTAATTTTAATGAGTTATATCAGTCATATATTTCCACTCTTAAAATATCACAAATATAAAATAGTATAGGAGAAAATGATATTCAAATTTAATTAACTACACTGAATAACTGAAAAACTAGACTACAGTTAACTCACCTCCTTTTTTTTCTTACCTATTTGAGAACACTATCAAAACTCTTAATCTGATTCTAAACTCACTATATATATATATATACATTCAGAGTCAAGAAGACAAGAGGAGTAAACATTATTTTAAATTTCAAGGCTCCCTTTCCCTTCCACAGCACTACCTTGTGCTGCAGCTTTCTGTTCACCATATCATTCTATCTACCTACAGTGCATTCAAACTTATGTTGTACTTAGAGTGTGAGAAAAAATAGCTAGCTTTTGTTACACAACAGAATCTTCCATTGTCAAAGATTGCTAACATGAATGCTGAGTGTGTGGGGTAATGTTACAGGGTCTGTGTCTATATATACCCCGCAGCTGCCTAGCTTTGTAACTTCCAGCTCTCTGGTTATAATGAAAAGTTTAACACCAGACAAAAAATAAATAAATTTTAAAGCCAGCATGATCAAATAAAGGGACAAAGATTCCCTTTGCACTTTCAATCTGAGCAGCATATAACATAAGCATTAGTACTATCAGCACCTGGCCTGAACCAGCTGCTCTCACCTTCCAAACTAAAAATAAGATGCCAGATTCAAAACAGGAAACGGACAATATGAAGAAGTATTGTTTGAAGAAAGGGAGATTTCACCTTCTTGTAACAAGAAAAAAATGTATATGTTATATATGCAAATAGTAGTTCATAAATAACTCATTTCTATCCATCAAGGTTCTTTATTCTCTTATAAACTGTCAGTTTTTGTGATGGCCCATTGGCCTGTGATTTGTTGGTATATAATACAATGACTCAAATTGAGTAACAATGACTTAAATGATTCCTGAGAAATGTTATTACATAAATCATCTGCTGCTTTGTTTTCAGGCCAAATCACTGTGAAATAACTATTTTTTTCCTCTCAGGTGTGAGATATAGTCAATCAAATTGCTTCTTGAGTAAAGACTAGAGTGACAATTTAAATGCTTCTTATATTAAAAACTTCTTTGGAGCTGTAACCACACCCACAAGTGCAGTCATCTGGTTCTAAGGGGGCTAGTTCCTTATTAGACTCACTCTTTCCTTTCTTTTCTTTTCCTCAAGGAAAAGAGCTGTAAAAGATTATGGCTAAAAGGCCCATGTAGCACATCTCAGGAGGATGGGTGGGCCAATATCCCACTCTGCCTAAGCCATAAATTTCTGCCTCCATCACCCAGAAACACCATTTCCCAGATAGCCTGCCCATGACTCTCCAGGATTCCTTGTGGGGACACAGATCTGACCACACTTCAGATATGCTGGTGGTTAGGCTGATTTCACCAGGGCGTTTTGTGGACTGAATGTGGGGACTCTCCTCTATATCATCCTTCTTAAGGGACTCCTGTCAACTGAAATCATGCCTACAAATACAGCTACCATGTTCAAACTGGGCCTTCTTCCAGGAGGCCCTGCAGATGAGTACATGCCCGTAAAAATCGCAGTATCGTAGCTTTGAATTTCTGAACAACTTCATTTGTTTTGATGCTGTCATCCCTAAAAGAACCCCTAATTTAACAGGTTGGACATATAACAACAAGAGCTTAAAAATCTTCTGCCACTGTGGGGCCGAAGGGGGTGGTGCAGCAGTAGGGCATTTGCCTTGCACTTGGCTGACCTAGGATGAACCTCGGTTGGATCCTCTGGCATCCCATATGGTCCCCTAAGCCAGGAGGGATTTCTGAGCGCATAGCCAGGAATAAACTCTGAGCATCACCAGGTGTGGCCCCCCCAAAAAAAAAACTGTACTGTATTAATGATTTCATTGGAGATACAATAATTTTCACAAATGAACTTGCTATTCTACTTTTTGTTTTTTCTTTATTTCTTTTTTTATAAATTGTCTTTATTCTCTTCCACTTTTTTTTTCGTTTTTTTTCTTTCGATAACTTTTCTTTCAATTATCTGGAAACAAACGTATGATGATCAACTTCGTCAAGTTTTTTTAAATAATTCTTTAAATATTTTTTCTTTAAAAATAAATTTTCTTTAAATAAATACATTTAAATTAAAAATATTTTTTCAGGTATTTTCTTGTGGTGGCAACCCAGAGTTGATCCCTGGCATTCCATTTGTTCTGCTGAGACTGCAAGGAGTAATTTCTGCATATAAAGCCAGGAGTAACACCTAAGTGTTGCTGACTTTAGCCCCCAGAAAAAAAAAACTACCAAAAATACTTATTCATCGGGCTGGGAAGGTGCCACTAGAGGTAAGGTGTCTGCTTTGCAAGCTCTACCGTAGGACAGACCGTGGTTCCATCCCCCGGTGTCCCATATGGTCCCCCCAAGCCAGGGGCGACTTCTGAGCGCATAGCCAGGAGTATCCCCTGAGTGTAAAATGGGTGTGGCCCCCAAAAAGAAGAAGAATACTTATTCATAAGAAAATGGGTTTTAGCAATATTTTACATTTTAAATGTTAAGGTAGTTGTATATTCCATTTGGCTTCAAACAAAATAAAAATTGAGAGGGAAAACTAAATATCAAATTTGTTTGCAGAATCAAATTATTTAAAAAATCAACTTAAATAAAAGACATATATAAAACACATATAAAACTCTTATCAAACATTGGAACATATAAACCTCTTATTAATCTATGATCTATATCACCACCATCCAGAACAATGGCTATCATGGAGAAGTTCTATAAACTTCCCAGTGCTGATATGAGTTACTCAGCTGTGAAGCATCTAGATGGTCAGAGTAAGGGGGATGAAACATAACTTTCCACAGTGTTATATTGGGATTCTCCCAAGAAATCAAGAAACTCACCCACAAATATATGTCCAGAGAACTGATAAATCAACTTATCCTAGAAATAGGCAGTTATGCTAAAATTACCTATAAAAAATCAATTTACTTGTGTTCCTTTTTGCCACTATGAATATCTTGTTTGCTTTTTTAAAAATTTTGTTCTAATGATGTATTTACTAGTGCTTATTATAGAAATACCGAGTTAATGTAAATTACTTAAGAACAAAGAACTGGGACCAGAGAGACAGTATAACTCATAAGGTTGCAGGGAGCTGACATTAATTTTGATCATCAGCACCACATATGGTCCCTTAGTCCCACAAGGAATGATCCTTGAGTTCAGAACCAGGAGTAATAGATGAGCACCACCAGCTATTGCTCCCAAGTCACACCAACAAATCCAAGAATTTATGATTCATAAGTCTCCAGCTTTCCATAGCCCCATGTTTTTTTGGACTGGTCACACATCCTTTAATACTCTTTTTTAATGACTTCTACTTAGACTGGTGGACAGCACACAGAAGATAATCAATAAAATGCTTTAAAAAAACTATGATTGTTTACATCTAATAATGGTGAAAATAGAAGATGATATTGATAACCAAACCCTATTTAATTAGGACTTAAACATGACATCTCAAGATATTGAATTAGAAAATATCTAGGTTATTTTATCTAACTTTTCTGAAAAAAAAAAATAGATACTTAACACCAGGTAGAAATATAAAATCTTATATTGCTTTTACTATTTCTTCTAATTTTGTAAAGTATAATCCAAAAATAAAAATAAGGCATAATATCAAAAGCAATGCGAATATTGCTGTAGTGTTGGTCATGCCTTATAGCTTTCCAGTGAACTAGAATAGTGCAAAAGTTAATTTGGGGACTGAAAAGCCAATGCACTAGGGTCTCTTTAATGTTTGTACTGGAAGTTCAACCTAAACAATTAGCCCCTGGTATGTGGCATCTCTAAAGGCATGAATAAAATTCAGTTTCCATTTTGCTACTTTAATTGAGTGTTCTTATTCATTTCTACTTATCTTTAAATTAGTAAGTAAAACAGTAGAAATCTCCAGTCTCAGTTAATTTCTGTATTTTCTTGTTAGATGATTGGAAAACTTTAATTAATAAGGTGACCCAAGTGTCAAATGAGGTCATACAGTTAAGCACTTAAAACATACAGATTTCAGCAAGCACCAACATTTGCAAGTCAGCCGAGTTTGTTAGTTCCAACCATCTTTTAATTAGGCTAGACAAAATGTAACATGCACTAATGTGTGTCCTGGCTAAACTCCAGTGAGAATAATTGCAATATGCCTTACCTAAACTTCCACTATTCAACTGAATGTAGTAGTCTTGTCCATTCTAGTTTATTCTGCATTGATAAGGGTTCTTGTTTCTCAATCTGAGCATTACAGAAAAACAGTTAACAAAGCCTGCTGAAATGAACAATACACTGAGAAGTACGTTATGTGAAAAACCTACTTACTTGCCTCTTCTCACATGTACATAGAATACTTAACAAAATCTGATGAACATCTGTTTCATTCTCACCCTGGTTAAATTACACACACACACACACACACACACACACACACACACACACACACACACACACTTTCTCACATCTAAACTTGGAGAAGACCAAATGCAATTTTAGAAGGTCTGTACATACCACAATTAAAAAAAGCCTATATCTTTAGCTGAAGGTATAGTACAGTGGAAACAAGCTTGATGTGCATATGGTCTACCAGGGTTCAATCTCTGGAAGACTATACTGTTCCCCAGAGCCCCACAAGGACTGATCCCTGAACCAAGTATGAGAGTCAAAATATAGAGTCATAAGCAAGTTCTGAGCACTGCTGGCTATGGCCTAAAACTTTTGAAAAAAGTGAAAAGAATACCTTACATGTGTCTTATCCGACATTTAAAGATTTTTTTAATTTGTCTCTTTTACTGATACCTTATCTTGTATTATGCTAAATAAAAAGTAAATTAAATACAATTTTTGATTGATTTTCTTTACAACTGTAAAGCTAAAAATAAAAACCTATATCCTAAGTTTCCCAGAAAAGGACATTTCTCAAATATAAAGTTTAGTCATAAAAATAATCAAGCTAAAAATAGCTTCAAGAAGTCATAAAGTCCCCCCTTCCAGACATGTAAATTTCCTCCTCATCGAAAAATTGAATTACAAAAAAAATCAGAATGGACTGAAAATATGTGTATAGCCAAATATAGACTAAGTTAAAAGATTAATTTCTGCTATTTCACTTTACTACTTTAGTAAAAAAATGGACTTTATATAAATCAAGTTATACATGTTAAAACACTTGTCAAACATATCTATCTGGCTATAGGGGATCACCTAAGAAACATTAATATATCAAATATTATTAATTATAAATTTTCAAAAAAGAAACATTAGTAGTTTAAATGGTATTAATTGTAAATTTTCCAAGTGATAAAATTTCCATTAGGACAAGAATAATTTCCAAACTAGCCTTGAAATATTTTTATTTCTTAAATTGTCTATCATTTTATTATTTTTTAACTTCTAGGTATACCTCTCAAGTTGTTCTGGCACCTCTTCTGGTGATATGCAACTAATTGGCAGATGGTTCAATACAAGGAACAAGAAATATGGTGCAGCTCTTTTCAGGTCAAGAGGAGCTAAGAGTCAGCAGATTCACCCTGGTGATGTGTTATCCCTCCCCCAACTTCCTGCTATCTTACCTGGAAAAAGAGACCCTCCCACATCTGGGAGGGGGGTCTGTGGCAAGTAATTAAAAGTGGCCTAAGGGGAGGGGTGAGGGACAGACTCAGCAAGAAAGATGCAGCAAGTAGAGAGGAGACACAGCAAGAAGGCAGAAGATGCCTAGAAGTGCTTAGCTTGAAAGGCCATGTGAGGAATATGCACATGGCAGTTAGGGCCTTGTAAAAAGTTAAATGTCTCCTGAAACTTTATCTGACTGCTATTCTGAACCCACTGACCCACCAGGCCTCGGGGCTGCAAGTGTCAGGCAGGGCCAAGAAAGGCCTCACCATTCATCCAAGCACAACTAGGACTTTATAAATAATAATTAATACAAGTACAACAGTGATGCTGCTCAGAAGTCCCAAGACTGCATCCACTGACTATCAAGAACCATGCTGCTTCTATAATAATATTCTTAATTCTAAACTAGTTATTTTTTGAATTAAAAACTCTTAGATTAATCAAAGTGTATCAATTTTCTGTAACAATTACATGTGTGACTCATATTGATATGCATGTCTCACGTGCAATTTTTCTTAAGACATTCTGAGGACATAGCCAGGAGTAGCCCCTGAGCATCTCAAAGTATGGCCCAAAGAGCAAAAAAAAAAGTACACTGGAAATACTTTAAGATATTTTATAAAATATATAGAAAGACATTTTAATAAAATAGATAGATATGCTTTATTAAATATAAGTGATATGTATAGTGGCTAGAGCTATAATACAGTAGATAGGGCACTTGCCTTGCACAAGGCTGACTGGTTTTGAGTCCCAAAACTCTTATGGTCCATCAAACACTGTCAGGAGTAATTCCTGAATGAAGAACCAGGAGTAAACCCTGAGCATCACTATATATGGCCCCCCAAATTATATATGTATGTATGTATGTATATATATAATATATATATGCACACACAAACATAGTTTGTCACAAAATCTCTTTTTAAAAAGTCAGAAAGCTGACATTTGTCCAATAAATTAATACCATTGCTCAGCCAATGTCTTTGATATAATTTATTTCTGTGTATTTCCATCAATTTGTAATATACACAATAATTTCCTTCACATACTAAACTAAAAAATATAGGTATGCGAGGCCGGCGAGGTGGTGCTAGAGGTAAGGTGGCTGCCTTGCAAGAGCTAGCCAAGGAAGGACCGCTGTTCGATCCCCCGGCATCCCATATGGTCCCTCCAAGCCAAGGGCAATTTCTGAGCGCTTAGCCAGGAGTAACCCCTGAGCATCAAATGGGTGTGGCCCAAAAATATAGGTATGCAATTAGTCAATATTCATTAAACTGTCCTGCATAAAATCTTGAACATCACTACAAAAAGCTCAAAATTGTGCTATAATTTATTTCTCCCAAATTAAGGAAAAAGATTTATATTAGGACAATATAATTATTAACATAATAACAATATGAGTGCTTGCTTAGGCAGCACATATAGTAAAAACATAACATAAGTCTAATTACATAGTGATAAACATATCTTTTTAATTTTTTTGATTTGGGGGCCAACCCGATGATGATCAAAGGTTACTCCTGGCTCTGAGCTCAGAAATTGCTCCTGGCTTGGGGGACCATATGGGATGCCAGAGGATCAAACCATGGTCCATCCTAGTCTAGCACTTGCAAGACAGGTGCTCTATCACTTGTGCCACCATTCCAGCTCCTTCATAGTGATAAACATTCTTGTAAAAATAAAGAAAAACTTGTAAAAATCCCTTTAAGAATTAAAAGAAGAAATTTATAAGATGAAAGGCCACTAAAGACAGTTTTTACAACTGATTATATTAAATGTAAAAGAACTTCCTTATAAAAAAATCTTTTGTGGTGCCAGAGCATTGGCATAAGTGGTAAGGGTCTGTCTTGTGCATACTAGCCTAGGACAGAACATAGTTCGATTGCCCCAGTGTCCCACATGGTCCTCTAAGCCAGGAGTGATTTATGAGCTCATAGCCAGGAGTAAGTCTGATCGTCACCTGGTATGACCAAAAAACAACAAAAAAAAATTATTATTTTTTGTGAAAAGAACTGATTTGTCCTTAGCTTGTATTCATTGCAGCTTTCCATGACTACTGAAGTTTTATTTTAAGTTAATAACGTGGCCAAATTTAGAATTGATAAATAGTCAAATATGAAAACACTATTCTATTTATCTAAAAGACTATGGAACTTCTCAGAGATGTTATAGACAACAAAGAAGCATCTTTATGAACATATATACACATATAACTACACATGTGTATGGGTAGATAGCTAGATGATTAGACAGACAGACAGACAGACAGACAGACAGACAGACAGACAGACAGACAGACAGACAGACAGGTAGGTAGGTAGGTAGGTAGGTAGGTAGGTAGGTAGGTAGGTAGGTAGGTAGGTAGGTAGGTAGGTAAGTAGAGAGATAGGTAGGTAGGTAAGTAGAGAGATAGGTAGGTAGGTAGGTAGGTAGGTAGGTAGGTAGGTAGGTAGGTAGGTAGGTAGGTAGGTAGGTAGGTAGGTAGGAGGTAGGTAGGTAGAATTTTAAGAGAAGTATCTCAACCCCAACTCCTCTCACCAATCATGCAGAAAAAGAAAAACAGTAGCAAGAGAAAAAAATTAACCTCAATAATGCTATTGACTTATTATATTTATAACAACCATTCATTGACTGCACATAAAGACATTTTATGAAGGGTGTGCAAATATAAAATCTTTATTAGTCTTTGATGATAATGTAGACCTTTACATAATTCCAATATTTTAGGAAATAAAACGTACTTTCATCAAATTTGCGATCAATAAAAGTCTTTTGATATACAAGTTCTGATTCATCAAGTTTATACAAAATCCATGAATATCAAATATGTACATGTCACTATTCCCATAACTGGAATTAAAGGTATAAATAGTCCCAAATATCTATGTATCATAGAGTAATCAAATGAAATAGCATTATATACCTGGTAGCATTATCCTCCAGAGGGTACATGAGCATTCAGTTTTAAAGATTAAGAACATTACTCTGGCATTAATATGGTCCTCCTGCATGCCAGGAGCGATTTCTGAGCACAGAGCCAGGAATAACCCCCTGGTTGTGTCCCGCAAACATAAACAAAAACAAAAAAAAGTAAAGATTAAGAACATTAGGGATGAATCATGTGATGTGTCTAGGGAAAGTGCTATGAGCTTAAAAGAAAGCTTTCTCCAATCACTTAGTGCCATATCTAAATACTTTTGATCAATCACCTCAGCACCAGGTCTGAAGTTCTCTTCTCACTAGGGACTGTTGTAGTTCTTCCCAGTCATTTCCACTAATGTTAAAATTGCCCATTAGCAAAATAAAATTTCTGGAGAGCCACCTTGTGTAACTCTTATGGTTATGATCTATTAATGTGTCATGAATTTCAGCTAGTAAACATTTAAGACAGAACCCTGACTCATGAGCTATTCATCATTTGACACATAGCTGTCAGTTAAGGGATTTGAAACACCTCCCTTATTCTGTTGTTCAATTAACATCATGCAGATGCATACAAAGACTTCTGTTATCAGAAGAGATTCGATTCATCCATTCCACACTAAGACCCTTTTGTTTTTAAAGAATGCAGCATTGTTAGGACTTTTTAAGAATGTATTACTGCCTTATACTGTATGAATTGATAAGAAAAGAAAGGTCAGAGAACTCTACAGCATCAGTCCTACAAAGGCAAACTTTTAGATTGTGATATGGAAAGAGAAAGCTTGGTATTAGAAAGAATATATAGGCATTCCTCACTCACTACTTTTCTAAATAATATGCATCTGCAGAGACTATCTCTCAGGTTTTCTAAAGTTCCAAACATTCTTGAAAATCTACTATAGTTTCTACTCTTTGCAACATCAGCAATAAAATCTACTCAAATTTTAAAGTTATAACTTTCTACTTTAGTGGCTGAAACATAATTTCAAGAAACTCAAGTAAACCTATAAAAATAATAGTCAAGTATCTTGGAAAGGTTCTTGCTTTATATTTAAATTTCATAAAATATTTAATATTTTATATATCTAAGAATATTACTAAATATGTTTGTTTAGTAAATTCGGTTTCCAGACTGAAGTTTAGACTCAAATTTTTTCAGAAAATAAGTTGTTTAATATTAACTTTTTAAATGCACAATTAGCACAGAGTCTACTGTAAAGTTTTCCTGAAAAATACTAGTTCCATGGAAGATCAATAGGCAATAATAAGGACAGGTTGTTTTTTTTTTTGGCTCATTGCAAACACATTACAACCAAATACAAAGGCAAATGCAATGAAGCAGAAGAGGGTTTTTCAATAAAGAGTTTTGAGTTGTGTTGAAAGACAACATCAAGGTGAGGTCATTTGTAGTGAGTCCAGAATTAAAATCTGGCATTCATAAAACCTCCACTCAGCCACATCCCATCAAAAATGTGAGTTCATGACTTCCCTATTCAAGAAGCTTCCCCAAGATCAGAGCCATTACAAACTGATGTTACTTGGAATAGTAACCCTCCTATGCGGTATAATCAGTACACTCCAACTTCTGACATCA
This sequence comes from Suncus etruscus, assembly GCF_024139225.1. Lineage (NCBI taxonomy): Eukaryota > Metazoa > Chordata > Mammalia > Eulipotyphla > Soricidae > Suncus > Suncus etruscus. The sequence goes on along the minus strand of NC_064851.1, from coordinate 94,233,666 downwards.
GCAGACCAATAACAACTGTGTACTAGTCCATGAGCAGTCAATTATATCCAAGTTGGGTAGACCATTTTTTTTCAATATTTCTACATACAACATAGACCTGCAGACAACACAGGTCTATGGAGTAGAGGTTGAAAGACACTTGAATGCATATATCGCTAAAGTCTCTAAATTAATAAAGCACAGTTTCGGGGCCGAAGAGATAGCATGGAGGTAGGGCATTTGCCTTGCATGCAGGACGACAGTGGCTCAATCCCCACATCCCATATGCTCCCCCGAGCCTGCCAGGAGCATTTCTGAGCATAGAGCCAGGAGTAACCCCTGAGTGCTACCGGGTGTGACCCCCCCCCCCAATAAAATAAAGCACAGTTTCAGTAATGGCTCATGCAAAAGGAACATATTGACTATTTTGGAGAATCAAAGTCTATTAATGAACACTTGTAGTTCTTTATCATATATATACATATATATGTATATATATACTGAGCTATTTCAGGTCATTTGCATTTATTAACATTTATTCATATAAACACCGAAAAATGGGTGTATTAAGAAAAATGTATGGTTGCAGTGATAGTAGAGTGGATAGAATTCTTACCTGACATGCAGTTGCAGTCAACCAGGGTTTGACTCTGGCAACCAATACAGTTCCCTGAGTCTGCCAGGAGTGATCCCTGAGCAAACAGCTTGATGTCAGCCCTAAGTACAGACTGGTGTGTCCCAGAAACAAAACAAAGCAAAACAACCCATAAAAAGCAAGAAAAATTTCTATAAAAACTAAGTGCTACAAGTAAGATAATAGATCAAATGATAAACACAGGTATTATCATTTCTTTAATTCCCATCAGAAATTATTATGGAATAAAATTATTTATTATAATAAAAGTTAACCAACTATCTGAAGTAACACCTGATACACTAATTTCCCATTTCTGATTTTTTGTGTTTTGTACAAACTTTAAATTCACTTACTCCCAGATACTCCTAAGCAATCTATAGGTAAATAGGTCAGAAAATATTTGCCTATTTCCAAATAAAGAAATGGCACCCAGGAATAGAAATGGCTTTAAGTCACAGTTATTCAGTTCTCCAGCTCTAGAAGACAGGGTACAGAAAAAAATCTGCTTCCTTAGTTCAATTCATTTTCAGCATATTCCCTCATTGTTCTCTTTCTTTCCCAGGGCTGTGCTTAGCACAATAAGAAGCTGTTCCAGAACTGCAGACTGAAGGGCTAGGCTGGCAAAGAGAAGTAGTTGAAAGCAGAAATCCCACTCCACTATTACCAGGCACTGACTGAAATCACTAAATCACACTCAGATATATCCAGTTTTCTATTTATTATAAAGACACAAATGTTTCAGAAACATTTTCAGAAATTGAACTAAGCTAGAAGTCGGAAATAGGCATATTCATCTGGAAAGAAAGTTTTATTTTACTGTAGTAACAGGTTAGGGGAAGAAATGAGCTAATTATCCATAGGAGATAAAAAAAAACAACAACAAAACAACTCAAGAACCAGGTGCCTGCATTCCTGTGAGAACAATAAGAAAATACCTATGTTATTCTCTGAGTTAGGCTTCAACTCTGGACAGTGAGCCCATAAGGAGTTGAACTTAAAGTAGGCATTCTTTATGCTTTGTTTTGAAATAAAAGTGTTATTTCTCCAGAAAATATTTAATTTGTATACCTATTTTACATTCTGAGGTCACATAAAAATATTTCCAGTGAATGAAGTCACCAGTGAAAAAAGTTTAAGAAGTCTAGCTGCAGGTTCTCAAACCTGACTGAACACTGGAATCATAGAACAGAGAAATAAGTCTATGAAACCTCGCTCCCACCCTCAGGGAAGATTCTGAGGCAATTGTCCAATTTGTGGTCCGGCTCTCAATCCGATCATTAGCAAAGTTAGAAAGATCTTGGAAATTTTAAAAAGCTCTCAGTGCTTCAAATTAAAAGGCAAGTTTGATAATCTCTGAGCTAAGATCACTACTTCTTAAGTGTATTTCCTTGCCAGCAGCATCACTGTCACTTGGAAACTCATTTAAAAAAAAAAAAAAAACACAACTTCCAGGTGTAGGTCCTTCCTGAGACTATTAAATCTGAATCTCCTAAAGAAGGATTCACTAATTTTCATGGAAAAAGCTCAGCAGTTTGAATACATACTCACATACACTCCAGAAAAAAGTGTTCTAGAATAGTCTGTGTTGCTTTAAGTAACATATTATTCAAAGTTATTTCCAACAACCAGAATTCTAATATTCTCACTAATAACTCTCAGGATGGACTCAGGCTTGAGTACATGTTTTAAAAAAATACAGGCAAATTACTTGGCTCTACATTACCTAATAATTAGGATTTAGTTTAAAAAATATAATGGATTTCTGAATTTATCTTCCTATAAAATCTTTTTAAAGCACATCTATTACAGAACACATATAACAAAATCCCAAGTTATTGATGAGTCCTGAATAATCATAAAAATATCATAACTTAACAAAAATATGGTCTTATTATTAGGAATTATGTCTCTCTAGAACTACAGTATTTTTGTATATTTAGCATATACTTAAAATCTAGTAAGAACTAGAAAGAACACTGCCTCTTTAAGTGGTGACCACTCATTTCTTTCTCCAGCCCCAATACTGGCATCTCATAGTTTGTGAAACCCCAAATTCTCCAGGGTCAGTTATGTTCAAAACAAGTCTTGAATCTAGAACAAGACTCTCTGAACCTGATCATTAGGTCAACAGTAATCAGTAGGCAAACACTACCTTTGTTCATCTATCAAACAGAAACTACTGGTATATTTTTATATTATGAAAGAAGTGGCACAAACTCTATGAAACCTGAAGCCAAAGAGTGCTGGGTTTGAATGGAAACTCTACCACTTACTTTTGGGTGAAGGTCAACTAAGAAAGTCGCTTGAACATCCGAAATCTCCATTACCTCATCTATAACTTAGTATATCCTTCGGTATAATATTTTTTAGAAAGATGTCTTGTTATCCTAAAATTATATACTAAAAATATTGTCACTAAATTATACATTTTAATATAACTACTCCTTAAAGAGCTCATAAAATTTAATGGGGAAAATAAGTATGTATGAATATCAAAATTAACATGATTCTAAAGTCATTTAAGACATAAAAATAAGGGCCAAAAAAAATAGCACAATGGGTAAGTCACTTGTCTTGCACAGAGCTGGCCCAGTTTAATTCCTAGCAGCACATATGATACCTTTAGCATTGCCAGGAGTGATCCCTGAGTGGAGAGCCATGAGCAAAACTTTAGTACCACCAGGTGTGCCCTCTCTCAAAATATAACTAGTATTGTAACTATTTCATTCTTCTCTCAGGTAAAAAAATATAATGTTTTAGAGAATTATATTAAAAATTATAGTACATTAAAAATTTAAATGTCTGATTAGAGTTTAAAAGTAAAGCACTGTTTTCAGGAAGACAAACCAAGTAAATCTTCAAAAATAACTTCCCAATCTAACTAAAAGACTAAAGGAGAAAATTAAATTCAGAAATTTCTTTACATTACTATATATACAAATAAAATAATAGGTGCTTTTTATCTTATATGTTCATAATTTTAAATACCTTTCAGTTTATTGGGACTGATTGCAAGCAAATATTTCATATAATTTTATTTCAGTAATATAGGAATTGTCTGGATACAAATTGATTACTCCTAAGAAATCTTAGTACCATGGATATTTATGATATACATATTTTCTGTTGCTGAAAATAAATAGCAACAAGAGACCTATAACATTGGGAGGCTATAACTGAAATAGTTCAGTGTATAGTTAAAACAAAGGAAAATATTTCTTCTTTGTGATATCTGAGTGTTATGAGAAAAATACGCCATGTAAATTACTTTATTGGTAGTATAAATTAAAAAGGTTGCTTTAAAAAATTATCCTTCATTTCCTGGAATTCTAAATAAAATAACAATTACATATTTTTAAATTTTAACTATTAATAGTATGTACAAATATTTATGTAACTGATGCCATAACTTTTATATTCATTTTGAAAATAAAGGAAGTTTGAAAACATGTTTCTAACACATATTTTACATTGATCAAACACAATACATACTCATAGGAAAAGAAGATGATGAAAAAATAGAACTCTGATTCAAAGACGTCTCAAGTTGCCACTCTGAAATTCTTCACTGAAGAAATAGAGAACTTGACCTCAAAGTAAAGCAGCATCAAAAAGAAAAAGAGGTTGAAGGCCTATTAGCATTTCTGAACTATTGCCCACATGTGGGGACCATGCCAGGGATGACTCTGGCATTCTGCACAAAACATGCTGCCCAGCTAAGCCTTTATTTGCGAAAGTAGGAGGACATTGCTGCACAGATTGGCTCTTTGAAACTTTGGGTGTATGAAAAAAAAGAAGCTGTCACTTGGTTTAGAAACCTAATGAAAGGAAAGAAGTTTCAACAATTTTCCTGCGATAGATTAGAAGAGTAGCTCAGAACTACACACAGAGTAAATTGTAAATGCATATGCACATGTAAATTGCCTTGCATATGTATGTGAATAACAATGTTGCAGGGCTTGTAATTCTTTAAAGAGCGAATCTATCTTAAAAGAATATATATCCTTTACAATTTACCAAACTTGTGGCACATTTTACATCAGAAAAGCATTCCTAAAATACATAAAATCCTGTCTTCTATGAGACTGAGATAAGTTAGCCACCTCAAGATTTTATTTGCAGCAGCACTGGAATGAAAAACTTTAAATTAGATAATTGGACAAGATAAATTGAACAAGGTGGCAAAAGTTGGTACTTTCAGAAAACTTTCAAATTAGCTCATAATATACTTAGCAACTTAAAAGATTCTACGTGTACTTTTGTTTGTTTGTTTGTTTGCTTTTGGGCCACACCCATCAGTATGTAGGGGTTACTCCTGGCTCTGCACTCAAGAATTGCTCCTGACTGTCTTGGGGTGCCATATGGAATGCTGGGGATTGAACGTGGGTTGGCAGTTGAACCTGGTGTTATAGGAAAACACCCTACCCACTGGACCATCACTCTGGCCCCAGGGTTTGTATTTTTCTCTGCCTTTTTCAAGTGCTCCATGCTTCGAGCTGCCCTCTTCACACACACAACCCCAAATTGGAGACTAGAATCTCCCAGACGGTGTTCCAGTACGGAGCAAACCCTATTCTTAGAGGAAAATCCTCAGGCAGGCCTCCTAAGTGTATTTTTTGAACCACTTCATGTCAAAATTTCATTTCCTAAATGAGTAATCAAATATCATATAAATATAAGTATTACAGAAAAATATTGGCATAACTGAGATACCGTAAGTATAGAAAATTGCTTTGATTTAACTTACCTATGCACTCCTGGCATTAACTTACTTTTATGAATATGTGCTTCTGAAAATGCCTAGAGTACAGTACTCTTGATAACAACAGATTATAAATCAAGTTAAAATTGTACTTCTCACAGCTGCACACATATATCCTAACCTAATTGTCCATTGCATCTTCTCCAAGTTAGCACTGTTTCATAGAGCACATGGCAAGAATGACATTTTTTTCAATTGTTAATCTGTTGAATGTAAATCTAAACTCTCAATAGTTTATGGTAATATATTTTGTGTCATATAAGAGTCTGATGTGTAAAAGATGTGGGTGGTTTTGAATTTCCTTACTTGAAAACAAAGATGTCGTTTCAAGTTAAAATAAGCCTTGTTCTTCCATATTATAATAATGATTTTTCACAGAAAAATATCTGAGTAATTTTTGGGCTTTTAAATAAAGTATTCTTTGGTTCAGACACTGAAGAAAATAATTAACACCATCAAAACTCTTACAAGCTACTTAAAGTTGTATGACTATAACCAAACTCCTAGGCAGTGATTTAGTTACTATCTGAAATCTTTTTTTGAGCATTAAGGACAGCAATGATAAAAATAAAATCACCTTTCTGCGATTACAAGCTGACACTCAAAATTCTGAACATGGACCTAATCTGTTTCCTGAAATCACTTTCTTTTTTTTTTAATAGGAATCATCCTCAATTCTGAAGTTGGAATAACCATGCAGCCAAAAGATTTTAATTTATGATATGCAGTGACAGATGATTTTTCAGGAAAAAAGGAAATTTTTGTATCTAATAATTCTGAATGGCATGAATTTAAATTTGTTGTTTTATAAACTGATGTCTTCATTTCAAAAAATATATATTTTTGAATATATATATATACATTTTTTCAGTCTGCCAACATTAAATTAGATGAACATTAACATAACTTTTAAGTTTCTCAAAAACAGAAGAATTCTGACAGGTAGATTTCTCTATTCCTTAGCTGTCACAATATCAAATCACCCTGATTGCTTTGACAGTGACCTGGGTGTATAGTGTACATATGTATAGTGTTTAACTTGAGGAACAGTAACACGATGGCTTTTCATAAATACAATATCAAATGTTACCCGAGACTCTGTTATCATTAGATAGAAGTTAATGTAACATATATATATATATATATATATATATATATATTTGAGTCCACTTAAAAGTTATGTATCCTGCATACAGGATACCCATTTTCCGAATTTGAGTTTATAATAAAACAAGATTAGTAGACAATATTCGACTTCAATTAATTGAAATAAATATGACATTCTGTCAAGCTACATAAAAAGCATACCAAAGTCAGTCAAAACACACATAGAATCACTGGTTGAACTTCTGTGTTTAATCAAGAGTAAAGGACTCATAACTTACTCTAAGTGGCTACTTACAAAGTATCAAATACAAAAATTATTAACAAATCTCTCAAGAGTAAAGGAAGCATGTATAGCTCTACTTATTTTGTGTTTTCTATGTTGTTCAACTAATAATTTGCAAGATAACAGTATTATTTTAAGCTAAATATGACATATTAAAGATTGAATAGTTACCAGAAATCTGTAAATTCCTTTAATAATGATCATTTAACCCTATCAAACCAAATGAATGAACTTCATCTTTTGTTTTTTGTTCTGCATCTGCATTAGCATAGCTGCTGATTATAATAGCCTAGTGGCACATAAAGTTACATGGAGAAAATAACAATATTCTTATCAATCACAAAATACTCCCTGAGATACAACTGTACAATCACAGAGATTATTCAATCACGTTATAGTTACTTTTATTTTATTAAGGAACTTAGCTTCAGTTCAAGAAATTCTGGTTCATAAGGAATATAGTACTTCTCCAATGTAACACCATGCATGTGCATATGTACATGGGCTTCACACATACACACACACAAACACACACACATACACAGAGTTTAAGTCTTTCAAGCTACTTTGAAAAATTAGCTTTTCCATTTGTATGTTTAAGTTTTTCTAAAACTTTTAATTTAAAAAATATTCATTACACAAATGTCTAACACACATAAGCTCAAATTCTTATATTTGCCATATAATTCCCAATTCTATTAAAAGTTAAAAACACATTTTAATTAAAAAAATATGAATGATCTTTCCTACTGACTCTCAGTTTTATGTCTTTACATGGTGAATCAGCAAATGTATTCTTTTCTTATTCATATAAAATAATGACAATGGCTTGAAAAACATTATACAATTTGTCACAGTCAACCTAATTGGGGATTTAATAAAGTAATTCCATTGTTTTCAAATTTTGATCAAGTTCTTTATTACTAAATTAAGTGACCATATATGATAAGTTACAATATACAAGTATATCTTCTAGAAAATTACTAAAACCTTAGTATATGCTCAAGTCCATCTCTTTTTTAAAACTAATTGCATAGTGATTCATACATCAAAACATACATCATCAGAGAACTTTCCTGTGAAAGAAAAATAACCAGAGATAACATACAACAGAAACACTTATTTCGCTAAAATACCAAAACAATACAAACAACTATTACTTCGTGCTTCCTAAAAACCTGTAAACATAGTATTTTAATCACTTAAAGAATTATGTCTTTTTCTATAGCAAATCTATGTTCTTTTGTACACTTTCCTGTTTGGACTCAGAAATCTTTCGTCCTACAGTCTTTTAAGCCTTCATGAAACAATTGTTGGGAGTGTGGGTGGCTGTGCAGTTAATTTATACTTTCCAAGGAAAGGTATTTGATGAGTGAGCAAATAACTCCCACTTCAAATTAACCTCTTAGGATGGTATACTTTTATTTCTTACCTCTTCCCTAAAACACCTCTCCTATTCCCTGACAGAAATTAAATTCACAAACACGGCATTTTCCATTATTGGCTCTTTCCTCTTTGCAACTGTACATTTCTCAAGTATATTTAATTATCCATTCTTTGTGATCAGAAAACGGTTTATCTATATACCTAGATAGTTAGATATAGAAACTATATGTAGAATTTAAGACATATTTTCCTTAGCAACTGTTTGTGACGATTATAATTTAAAAACTATTAGCTAAACTCCATAGCATCAGTACTTCTGAGTTTACCTAAGCGTTTCCTTCAATCTGCTTACTTTTATAACTCAACGTGGCTTCAACATCACACTGCTCTAAGAACATCATCTGCCCTACATAATAGTGCTTTGCTACAGCATTAGACTTGGAAGACAATCACTTGAAAAAATCAGAGAAGTCAACAAAGAAACAAAGATACTGTAAAAATGACCAGGTGACCAGAAAAGTACAAAAGAACACCCCTCTTATTGTTCAGACACCTGTGTAGTAAATTTTATGTGACAATCCGTTGTTCCATCAATAGGAATGCAAAGCAGAAAGGAACAAGAGCTCTGTCTTTTGCTTGGCTCAAAGAAATTCAAAACAACTTTTTTTTTTTTTTTTTTTTTTTTTTTGTTTTTTGGGCCACACCCGGTGACGCTCAGGGGTTACTCCTGGCTATGCGCTCAGAAGTCGCTCCTGGCTTGGGGGACCATATGGGACGCCGGGGGATCGAACCGCGGTCCGTCCTAGGCTAGCGCAGGTAAGGCAGGCACCTTACCTTTTAGCGCCACCGCCCGGCCCCTCAAAACAACTTTAACCTGCACCTGTCAAAAGGTATTCAGAAGGACCGAAATAGAAGGGGGGGGGGGCGAAAGGCTCACGTTCTCCAGTACTCTAGAGTGGATCTCCCAAAAATACATTTAAATAGAAGCTCTAGGTGTCACCTTTGATCATTTTCCTTCCTTGCCATTCCAGGGCAGACCCCTGGCTCTCTATTCTCCAGGGTACCTTGCAGAAAGAAAAAAAAAAAAAAAAAAAAAAAAAAGGACCTAAGTGTCACTTACCAGTTGCATGCCACAGATAAAGATAAGCGTGCACCTGCCACTGCAACAACCCATGGTTTCCGAGACCCCTGCCACGGCCAGCCTGTCCCACGTCGGCCACCGTCGAGGCCCCCAGTTGATCCAATCAGAGAGCGAGGAAGGACGGGCAAACCTGCCCAGGGCTCCGGGGCTCGGGGCTGCTGCTGCTGCCAGTGTCCGGGCAAGTGACTGGCATTAGGACCTGCCTGCGCGGCGGAGGCGGCGGCGGCGGCGGTGGCGGTGGCAGCTCCAGCCGCGCCCGCCCGCCGCACATACCTTCACTCGCTCGGTGCACACGCCGCGCCCAGGGCAGCGCCCCCAGCCGAGTCGCGCCCAGGGCCCGCAGGGGCAGCCGCGGCAGCTCGGCAGCGCCGCCGCGCCCTGGGGCATCTGGCCCCCAAGTTGCGCCCCCGCCGCTGCGAGCGCCGCCGCCCCACGCGCGCCCACCCCGCGCGGCCGACGCCTAGACGCGCGCTCGCCCCGCGCTCCGAGCGTGCGGGGCTCCGGGGGCGGCTGCAGCGCGCGCGGGGCGCTGCCCGCCTCTCCTGTGCGAGCCGCGAGCGGCTGGCTCCGCGCACCCCACGCGCTCTGCGGGGGCCCCGCGCCCGGGGGCGTGGCGCTGGCCGGGCGAGCTTGCCAGGGGGGCTTGCCAGGGGCTCCGTGGGCTACGCGGTGCGTCGCTGCTGGACCTCCCCTCGGCCCTAAATCTCCCGATCCTCCAGCTCCCACTCTGGCCACCTGATCCCCGCCTCCTGCTGCCTCAACGTCAACTTCTTCCGCCCGAGAGAGCACTCGGCGGCGGAGTCTCTCTCTCTCTCTCTCTCCGGCGGGGCCGGGGTGGCACAAAGTGGTCGCTGGCAGAGCGCGGCGCCGACAGTCCCGGCCGGAAGGTCCGTGACTTACAGGCTCAAGTCTGTCCTACCCCGCAGTGGAGCTTGGCTTGGAGACAGAAAGCGGGCAGGCGAGCCGCTTCTTAACGTACATGCTTGCGAGAGAAGAATGGGCAAGGTTAGGCTTAGGGAGGGATCTTCTATTGATCATGGGGTAAGCAGGGATCTGGTGATGATCACGGGTACGCAGAAATCTAGTGATGATCGTGGGATTCTCCTGGTCATCTCCACGACAAGGACTCTGCGACAGCCTCTGCAACTCCCTGCCATCCCAGCACAGGGTCCTGCTGAGCTGGAAGGAGCGGGGCTGGGAGAGTTACCAAAGCTGCCCTGGCTCTAGCGAAGGACAACTGAGTTGCTGCCAAATCTTGGACCAAAGAGAGTTGCCATCAATGAATTGCCACGGCTCCAAATTGTGGTTGTCAATCAAGACATAAAGCTCTCCGAGTCAGTAAACATTCCGTTATTTCAGCCTCACCGACCCTCTCTCTCTCTCTCTCTGAGCTGGGTGTGGATTATTGGAGATGGATACCTACTATCCTAACCCCAACGCCAGCTCTGGAGCGCTGGCTTCGTCGTCTGTAACCAGGAGAGAACGCGCTGCAGAGCCCTCTGCTGCCACCTGCGGGCACAGAGCTGGCGGTCTGAGCTGGCTGGCTCAGGTGGCAGCCTTAAGGGTGGATATTGCGGTGCCAACAGTCCGGTTTCCTTGACAGCTTTGGGCAGATCATGAAAGCTATTACAGACTCTCTCTCTGGAAATGAATACGTGATGTCAAGATGAACCCGGTCGTTTAGAGCAGCGTTCTTTAACCACCGCTCCCAGGACTGTGCCAGTTAGCAGGTGTAGAATGATCAAAAACCACTGATCCTGGTTATAACTGCTAGTCAGGGACCTATGCAGAACAGGTACTGGTCCGCTGGCTTGGAGTGGAGAATTGCTGATTTAGAATTCATAGATAAGAGAACAGCAAACATCTCCCCACACACTCTCTTAAAACTGATTTTAATAAGAAAGCCAAGTGCAAATGAAGAACTTACCAAAAAGATGTGTTTTGTGTAGAATAAATTTGTGCTGGGAAACCAAAAGAAAAAAAACACGCATGATTGCTTTCTCGGAATAAATATTATCATGCATCAGAATGAATAATTATTAAAAAATGAGCATGTCTCCAGGAGCCTAGCACTAAATATTCAGAAGTGATTTGTCATTTGCAAAGAGCCAAAAATAAAGGGGATTTGATTTGTTAAATTTATAGAATGTGCGTGGTTTTTACTATAATGAGAATGTCTTCTTTTAATAGCCCCATTTGCAAATTGTTTTTTTCTAAAAAAAAAAAAACAAAACACAAAAGAAACCTTTTTAGCGTTTAATGAAATTTAACAAAACCTACGGTGTTTACTTAACCACTGCATGTTCTAGCAGGTAATATCTGCTCCATAGATCTTGGTGAAACTAAACAAAAAAATATCAAGCGATAACTGTTTCTGTTGGTTGATATTACTCTAGTTTTATACACTACCTACTTGTCCAATGATGACCTCAATGCAAGTATTTTATATTGCCAAGCAAAATAAAAGCTATCAATACAGAATATGGGCAAAGCTACTGGTTTATGAAAAGTTTTACATTTTCTTTCTAACACATGGCAACAACCATTCATTTATGTGGTTCTATACTCCTCTGATGGTTTCCTTGTAACCAGCGACTATTTGGACTTCACTCTGTACAAGGGAAGGAAAAGAGCAACACTTTCATACTGACTCTCAGTACTCACCTTTAGTCAATTAATATACTCCTTCCAATAGAACCAACTGTCTTACTGCAAGCCAATGAGACTTTTTTTTCTAGCTACAGTATCTTGACTCTGTTAGATTTTTGGTATGAAAACAACATAATAAATTATTGATGTGATAGCTAAATATCCAAACTTTTCACCTTGTTGTGCAAGTTCTGAGGCATGCTCTGCCTGTCAGAAGATTAAACCAGGTATAAAATGATTGAAAGTTAATGCAGAGCCTTCACAATAATATTCCCATCATAATTGAAATCTGATAATCTGACATAGTAACCCTCTGGCTTGGCTTATTTTTATTTCTTTTTTGGGGGGGGCACACCGGTGATGCTCAGTGGCTACTTCTGGCTATGTGCTCAGAAATCGCTCCTGGCTTGGGGCCATATGGGAGGCCAGGAATCAAACCAAGGTCTGTCTTGGATCGGCCTCGTACAAGGCAAATGCCCTACCATTGCACTATCGCTCTGGCTCCTATTTTTCTTTCTTGATTCATTTCTCCACTATGGCTTCAGATTGCCTAGAAAATGAACATTTCATTCAAATGCTTGTGCTGAGACTGTATCTAGAGAAAACCAGCAGAAGACAGTTTGCAAAGGATTTTATGCCTGATCTGCAATAGAAACACAGGGTTGTCCTCAGAAAAATAAGCCAGAAACAGTTTTAGTGTTGCATATTTACTATGTGTATCCATTACTTTTACACACTACAGTAAAATCACTCATACATTATTCACAAAAAAATGAAAATTTTAGTGCAATACTAATTTTAATTTTTCAGAAACTAAGAATCAGAGACAATAATATGTAGTCTGAGTATAATTGTAAAAGTTCTCTCCCTTTTTCTTCTTTTTTTCATTCTCTTTTTTTTTGGGGGGGGGGTCATACCCAGCAGCACTCAGGGGTTACTTCTGGTTCTGTGCTTGAGGATCTCTCCTAGTGGGTTCAGGGAATCATGTGGGATGCCAGGATTCGAGCCACTGTTCTGCATGCAAGGCAGGCACCATAACTCCATGCTATCTCTTTCGGCCCTGTAGCCTGACATTCTTACCCCAGTAATATAATACAGCACCATTTCTTTTTTGCAAATTCATACTAAAAGAAGGGGGGTTATGTATAGAACAGGCCCTTATCTCCTAGATATAAGAACCTATACATTTTATAATACAAGGGCGCTCCCCACCCTGAACATGTGTTATGTGAACCCAACTTAGATGCAGCGAACATCCAATCCTGAGACCTAGACTTCAGACAAAGAACCTACATCACTCCCTGCAACAGCACCAAGAACCAAACTCCCCCTGGGATATTCCCAATACCTCTCTAGCACCAACTTATGTCAGTTTTGATATGACATCCTGACAAAGAGGGAGCAGAACGTCCCAATGGTAAAATGAAATTAGAAGAAATTAGAAGACAAGTCATCTTTTGACCTTTGCAAAGACCAAGACTACCAACTAGTGAAGACTGACATTGACAGCCAAGACTGGGTAGTACTTACCCTGAGACTAATAAAAAAGACCCTAGCTAAGGCTTCGGCCTAGAATCTGTACAAACACCATGATCTTCAACCCCAGAGGTCTGACTGTGACAACTGCAACTTAATAGAACTTCCGTCATATGATTCTGTCGTGGAATCATAATTTAAAACTTTAATCCAGGTTTTGCCCTAGGATTTGAGCAAAAACCGAGACCACCAACTATAAAAGTCTGAATACATCAGTGATGGAACAGAACTTCTAGAACTAGAAAGAAAGACTATTTCTAGGCTAAGTCCTATGACCTGTGTAAATACCAAGATATCGAATTAGAGAGGTCTGTTTATATCATCCACAACTGAGTAAAAAGATGCCTGGCACAGTAAAAAAGACCTTGTGGGAGAGAAAAAGAGAATATACAGAGCCTGTAGTGGTTCTCATGACAGTACATTTCAAAGGTGAAGAAACCTGAAATCTCTTAGGCCAAGGAAATTCCCTTTCCAATTTCCCCAATACTTACTATGCCTTTGCAAAAAAAAAAAAAAGGAGGAGGGGAGGAGGGGAGGAGGGGAGGAGGAGGAGAAGGGGAGAAGGAGAAGGAGAGGGGGAGAAGGAAGGAGGAGGAGATTGGGAGGAGAAAGAAGAGGAGGAGGAGGAGGAGGGGGAGGAGGAGAAGGAGGAGGAGGAGGAGGGGGAGGAGGAGAAGGAGGAGGAGGTCGGGAGGAGAAAGAGGAGGGGGAGAAGGAGAAGGAGGAAGAGGAGAGGAGGAGGAGGAGGAGGAGGAGGAGGAGGAGGAGGAGGAAGAGGAGGAGGAGAAGCACAAACCTTTTTATGTAGTTGCTGTTTGGACCTTTTATTTTATTTTATTTTTTTTGGTCTTTTTTGTAGTCGCCAGCTTTGGTTTGTTGGTTTGTTTGTGTTGGTTTTTTATTTGTGTTTTTTGTATATTTTATTTTTGCTTGGTTGTTGGGGATTTTGTTTTTATTTTTGTTTTTTTGTCTTGTTACCTTTTTCCTCTTTTTCCCTTCCTGCTTCTAAATTGATATTTACAACAACTAGAAGGATACCTCCTAGTTTTTTTTTTATTTTTTTCTTTCTTCTTCTTTTCCATTTCCTTTTTCTATATCTCCAACAGAACCACACTGAGTGAATCATCTTGTTCAGCCTCATAAACAGAGGGGGGGGAATGAATGGTACCTGGTCCAGACACCGGCATAAACATTTAGTGGAAATAAAAAATGATCAGACCTGAACATCAAACCCAATGTCAATGACAACAGAATCTATACCTAATCCACAGCAAACTCTACAAGTGGGTACCAGTTACACTAGTATTCTGGGGGGTAAAGGAGGGAGATATGAGATGCATACTGGGAAAGGGGTGGAGGGAGGACATCACTGGTGGTGAGAATGCCTTTGATATTGTCACTATAAACCTTGAATATTACTGTGAAATATTTGTAATTCACTTTGGCCACAATAAAAATTAATTAAAAATAAAACACACCATTAACTAAAAAAAGGGAGGGAGGGAGGAAAAGAAAAATGTGTCTGCTAAAGAAGTAGGTGAAAGGAGAAAGATGGAAGGGAGGAGGAGAGTCAGGAAAGAAAGGAAAAACTATAAATGTATACTAATGAAGAGATGGGTGTTTGACATTGTATGACTAACACAATCATGAACAACTTCAGAAGTGTATATTTCACACAGATTAAATTAAAAATGTACTTTTAAAAGTGTGCATGTATGGGAAATATCTACTATAGCTTACATAGCTAGACATGGATTCTAACTTAGAGAACTATAGAATAATTTTTATTTTACTTATTTATTTTGTTTTTTGTGCCATACCCAGCGGCACTTAGGGGCCCCTCCTGGCGATGCCCTCAGAAATCGCTCCTGACTTAGGGCAGGATGGGATGGCGGGGGATCAAACCATGGTCCATCCTAGGATAATGGGGCAAGGCAGAAGCCTTACCCCTTGAAAACTCTCAAGCACTGCTAGGTGTGACCTTGGGGAACCCAGAGCACCACCTGTAACCCCTGATACCTCCAAGCATTACTAAATACAGGTGCTCAGACTGAACCACGAGTCCAGTTGGACAAATATTGTCAGAAGTGTGATTCTGCCCCGTAATGATTCCTGAGCAAAGAGCCAGGAGTAGTCCTGATCATAGCGTGGTATGACTCCCTAAAAATTAGATTACATAAACAAGCAAAATTTTTTTTCAGGTGTGGACACTGGCTCCCCTCATGAGAGACTCCCCTCCTCTCAAAATGAAAAATAAATTGCTTCCAATATTCAGTATGATTCATTTAGAATACGTGTAGTCACATTTTGCCTATGTTGTGATTTCCTTATGATCAATATCTAGAAGTAACTCAAGGAATAAACAATAGTATGATATATATAATAAATATAAATATTTCTCAGATGGGAATGTGGGCGACACTTTAACTTTGCCTACCTATATCAGTAATATATAGTATTACAATTTTTAAACCTTTTCCATGGGGAGATAAGTCAACATGCTGAAGCTTTGAAAGTCAGCTATGTTAACTGCTATTTAATGAACAGGTTGGCTGGAGAATACACCTTGCATGCAGGTAGCCTGAGTTTGATATGGGCACTACATATAGTTCCCATATCATAGGTACATACTTACAAAAGCCAAGATGTTATTTTTAGTGGAAGTAGAGGCGAATCTAAAACGCACCATAAAAAAGAAAAAGCATTATGTGCCATAGATCAGTTGAGATGACAAGTTCTGTAGCAAATATGACAACGGAAAGTTACTACCATCTGGGTATATCTAAAACTAGCTAGTTCAAGTCTCTTAGATAGGAAAAAAAAAAGCACGGATTCAGACTTAATAAATAGGTCGTTTAGGCTGCAATACAATGTACCTGGAGAAGGGAAGAGGGGTAATACTGTTGGAATGGCAGGTCTGAATGTCAATCTAGAGAGTTTGGACTTTATTGAGTAGGCATTAAGGAGCCATTATTATTTGAGCAGAAAATGACAAGAACTTTGCCCCAGGAAGATTCAGCTAGCAGTTGCAACATATAATGGATAGGAAAGCAAGTGTAGATGTAAAAAAGCACAAAATCTTTGAGCCAAAAAGTATTGCTATATGACACATTGGGATATTTTAATATAGAGAGAACATACTTGGAAAATATTTTAAAATTAATGTAATTGATTAAATAAATTTTTACCCTTCATTTTTTCGTATAAATCTATTTTGCATTTATTATTTTTACATTGTTTAGCAAATATTTTACTATTTGAATTCTAAAAAAACAATTATATTTTTCACTAGCTATAGTCACAGATAAATCAATATATTAAGCTACAGATAGTTTGTAAATTTCACTAATATGTGGTACACATAATTTTTTTCAGTATTTAATTGTATCTAAGCTTAAATATATTAGGATATTTAAAAAACTTAATATATGTTAGCTAATTTTTGTTTTGATAAATTTTTAATAAATATTATTTTGATTAAATTATAGAAAGTTAATATTAAAATAAATTAAATATAACTATATAATATTATTAAAATGAATTAAATGTAGGAATTTCATGTACTATAAAAATAAACTATATTTTGCAATTAAATTTTCATGATGTCATTGTCAAATATTCTTTGGTCTTGAGTACAAAAGTTAATTCTATGCTTTCCACTCTATTACTTTGGTCTAGTATCTACTGGATTTAGAATTTCGGACATACTTGACTCTAGGCTTACTCCTTGTTCTGTGCTCAGGGATCTCTCCATTGGTCGTCACAGAGCCATTGAAGTGGCAGAGACTTAACTGAGGTCAAGCATGTGCAAAGCAAACATCTTACACTTATACCATCTCTGCAGAACACTGATATCTCTGTTTATAAATGCCAGGTGTATACTGCCTTTATTAGAATAGCTATGCTGTATAGTTTGATATAGTTTGTATAGTTTGATCCAGCTTTGTTCTTTATCATGATAGTTTTGGCTAAAGTTGGTAAAAGTGATGCCTCCCAATTTTCTTTCCTTCAGGGTTGCTTTAGCAATTCTTGAGTATTTGTTCTTCTAAATGAATTTCAGAAGTGTTTCATCCACTTCTTTGAAGAATATCATAGTTCTGTAGAGGAATTGCATTAAACCTGTGCAATGCTTTGGGGGATATTGTCATTTTAATAATGTTGATCCTCCCAATACATAAGCAGGTTATATGACTCCATTTCCTTGTTTCCTCTTTTACTTCTTGAAGCAGTATTTTGTAGGTTTTTTTTTTTTTTTTTTTTTTTTGTGTATAAGTCCTTTACTTTGTTAGTTGACACCAAGGTATTCGAGTTTCTATTTTACTATTGTGAATCAGATTGTTTTTAATGTCTAATTTTTCTTTATCATTATGTGTATATAAGAAGACTGTTGATTTCTGTGTATTAATTTTGTACCCTGCCATGTTGGTATACAAATATATTTTTTTCTAAAAGCTTTTGGTAAGACTTTATAGTTTAGTCTGTCTTTCTTTCTTTCTTTCTTTCTTTCTTTCTTTCTTTCTTTCTTTCTTTCTTTCTTTCTTTCTTTCTTTCTTTCTTTCTTACTTTCTTTGTCTTTCTTTCTCTTTGTTTCTTCCTTTCTTTCTTCCTTTCTTTTTCTTTCTTCTTTCTTTTCTTTCTTTTTCTTTATTTCTATATCTTTATTTTTCTTTTTTTCTCTTTTCTTTCATTCTTTCTTCCTTCCTTCCTTCTTTTTTCTCTTTCTTTTCTCTTTCTTCTCTCTATTTCTTTTTCCTCTTTTTCTTTCTTTCTTTTATTATTTCTTTTCTCTCTTACTTCTTTCTTTCTTTTTCTCTTTATCTTTTTCTTTCTTTCTCTCCCTTCCTTTCTTCCTTCCTTCCTATTTTGGGGCCACACCCGGTGATACTCAGGGGTTACTCCTGGGTTTGCACTCAGAAATCACTCCTGGCTTGGGGCACCATATAAGATGCTGGGGGATCGAATCGCAGTCCTTCCTAGGGTAGGGCATGCAAAGCAGATGCCTTATGGCTTGCACCACCACTCCGACCCTGACTTTATGGTTTTCTAATTATAGTATCATGTCATCTGCGAACAGTGAGAGCTTGACTTTTTCTTTTACTATCTGGATGCCCTTGGTATGATTTTCTTGCTTAATTGCTAAGACAAGTACTTCCAATACTATGTTTAATAGGAGTAATGAGAGGATGCAACTTTATCTTGTGCCAGATTTTAAAGCACAGGCTTTCAGTTTTTCCCCATTGAATATAATATTTTTCATGGACTTGAGGAAAATGGCCTTGGCTATATTGAGTAAAAGTTACTTCCATTCCATTGTGTTGTGTTTTTATAATGAACTGGTGTAGGACCTCATCCAATGTTTCTCTACATCTATTGATATGATCATATGGTTTTTATTTCTCCTTTTGATATGTGTATTACATTAATTGTCTTGTGTATGTTAAACTATTCTTGCATTTTTGTGATGAATTCTACTTGTTCAAGGTGTTTGATCTTCTTGATGAGTCAGTGGATCCTATTTAATAGGATTTTGTTGAATATCTTTGCATCTCTGTTCATCAAGAATATTGGTCTGTAGTATTTATTTGTTGTGGCATCTCTATTTTTGGTATACAGGTGATATTATCTTTATAAAAACTATTTGGGAGTGTTTCTGCTTCTACAATTTCCCAGAAGAATGTGAAAAGGATTGGTAGTAGGTTCTCTAAAAGTTTTGAAAGAATTCGCTAGTGAATCCATCTGGGCATGAGCTTTTGTTTTTGGAAGATATTTTTTGTTGTTCTTTTTAAAAAATGATTTATT
Source organism: Suncus etruscus (assembly GCF_024139225.1). NCBI lineage: Eukaryota > Metazoa > Chordata > Mammalia > Eulipotyphla > Soricidae > Suncus > Suncus etruscus. The sequence continues at coordinate 94,214,387 of NC_064851.1, read as the reverse complement.
ATTAATTGTATTTTATTGAAACTGTTGTGATCTACAAAGTCCAGTTTTTGGATTTATCTCCCATCATCAGATCTTTTGATTTAAGGCTCTTTTCCAGTCTTTTCTATTGTATGGAGTTGTTATGCATCTTATCTTGCAGGTCACTGATTCAGTCTTTCAGCAGCCATTATTCTGTTGGTGGAACTTTTCCAGGGGTTTTGTATTTTGGCTCCCAAGAATTTTAGACTTGATATTTTGGTTTGAAGTTTTCTTATTTCTACTTTTATGTCCTCTTGATTCTTATTTCTGGTTCATTTGGCAAGACTCATAAATGGTTCCTTGAACATCCTCCATATTTCCTCTCTTAATGTCTTTCTCTGAGAGGCTATGTAAGTAGCTGGTACTTGTTGGACCTTCAGATCCATCATCTTCATTGTCTAAGCATGGTGGTGTTCTGCAATGCTTTCCCTTAGCATCCTTGTGATGTAGGTTTATTTTATATGTATTATGTTGATGTACATTTTTTAGGGGATAAGCACAGCCATGGAGCAAAGCAGAGTGGCTGCGCTCCTCTGCTATTGTGTCACTGGACAGGAGAAACCTGTATTTCGCATTTTTTAATCAGTCACATTTTTCAATATAGTTTTTTTTTTATTTGTTTTGTTTTGGGGCCACACTCGGTGATGCTCAAGGTTTACTCCTGGCTATGTGTTCAAAAATCACTCCTCGATTGGGGAACCATATGGGACACTAGGGATCAAACCAATGTCCTTCCTGGGTCAGACACATGCAAGGCAAACACCCTACCTCAGTTCTATCACTCCAGCCCCTCTTCAATATAGTTTTAACTGGGCCCGGAGAGATAGCATAGCGGCGTTTGCCTTGCAAGCAGCCGATCCAGGACGAAAGGTGGTTGGTTCAAATCTCGGTGTCCCATATGGTCCCCCGTGCCTGCCAGGAGCTATTTCTGAGCAGACAGCCAGGAGTAACCCCTGAGCACCGCTGGGTGTGATCCAAAAACAAAAAGCAAAAAACAAAAAACAAACAAACAAACAAAAAATATATATATATATAATTTTAACTTCTTTTCACCTAAATACATTTAGTCTTAACCACATCCTGAACTAAATACTTAGTAATTTAGTCAAGTACATTTTCACTTCTCATAATTGTGTCTGACTTGGAGTCCAATATCTCTCTATATGGGTAAATGAAAACTTAAAGACACTAAGCAATTTATAAAAGTTCAAGGAATCAGAAGACGGTTCCAAATTTAATTATTTTATTCTAGCACAGAACTTCCAAGAGATTATGCAGATGCCATTGTATAACATTATAAGTTATGGGGCTATGGAGTAAGGCAGTCATACAGTAGATAGTTGCTTTGCTGTTTATAAACTATTAGAATATATGCAAATTAAGTACTCTAACACTGTGTAACTTTCTCTATAATATGGCAATGATAAGAATAAAACTTATACCATAAAATTTTTGAATAATTAAGGGCAGTTATATAAATAGTTCTAATATTACAGGATTATAATCATTTGCTATTATATAATATAAATAGTATATTTGTATAATATATATAACATATAGATAAATATACAATTTATATTATATATATTATATATATTATATATAGAAAATATATATAATATTATATAACAGTATATAATATTAGCTAGTATATAATATAAAAATTGAATAGTACATATTTCTCTTATAGCTTTTCAATTCCACTAATTTTCTTACCCTCATTTTTTGCATTGTAATTCAAACACATTATCAATTTACCATTACCAGCACTTAAGTAAATTTAAATTGGCCAATCATATGCAAGATAATATTTAAGATACATAAAACCAAACCAAACTTTAACTTATAAATATATAATATCTTTTTGTTTTCATTTTACCCTTATTGGTACATACCAAGTGGTGCTCGGATTTCACTCCTGGTTTAGGAATAACTCCTGCCAGTGCTCAAAGGACCATGATTGAAAAAAAAATTGAACCAATTTGAGATGTACAAGGCAAGTGCCTTGCCTACTGCCTAATATCCACAGTCAAAAATGTATAACATCTGCCCAAGTCCCATCTAATTGATATTTATGTCCTTTTCTCAAAACAGTCTAAGCATTTTGGAACAGAATAGTTAATATAGACAGATAAGCACAACTATATCTCCTATAAAGAATGTAGTATCTCTCATAAACTGGAGGTCAGATGCATGTCAGCACCTCCAATATATTATGAACTGAAAACCACACAAGTGGCATTCTTCTAAACAAGTACCAGGATCTTTTCTGGTAGAATTTGCACTGTCAGCAAAATTTGACCTCAACCGCGGTCTGAGTCTCCACACAGACATTGCATTGTGCATGCTTCTACTACTTTAGTGCCTAAGATTAGATCCAGAAGAAAAAAGATAGGTTTAAGAAGAGAAGTCAGCACATACATCACTTAAGCATCTTTATTGGAATGTAGTTCCCTCAGAGAGTAAGTACAAAGACAATTGTATTATATAAGCAGCCACATAAAATCATTAGAATTTTAATAATTGTGGTTATTCTTAAAGTCTGTAACACCAAGAGTTAGGTGAATGAAATATTCAAACAATTTGTCATGTCTGGAACTCTTTTCATGATCTATTAACAAGCTATTTACCCAGGTGTCTAAATTCAATAGGATTGGCAACTTTAATAACCCCCATCCACTCACCCTTTTAGCAGGGTCTGGTTACAGAGAATGAGACAAGCAAACACACATGGATTGTTCAAGCTTAAAGTCATTTGGATAGCCTGTTTCACATGTAGGCCATTTATTATGGGCCATTGTATGTAGGTTAACTCCCAACTCCCATGAGCTTTGAACAGGTGAGCCATTGTTGATAGTGATAGTAAGGATAACTAGTTAGCACATCAACCTTGTAAAGGAATATGAAGATAAGAGCTGGGGTATTTTACATAGTTATCAGAAGTCATGCTTAAAATATAAAGTCCTGACAGTTTCCAGTTCTATTTTTGCCAATTCAGTCCCTAGTCTAAAAGACACTGACATTCTGATTCTTTAATTGCCTAGAGCATTTTTGCAGCCAGCAGAAAATTGCTGTCTGTTCTATTCTTTGCAGTGATATGATTCTTACCAGGGTGTGTTTTTGCATACACTTTGTCTTCTAATACCTAAACTATCTTTACCTAGGGACAAATTCTATCCTTGGGTTCTATATTTTTTTTTACTAGGGGAACTGTACAGCAGGAGTGGGCATTGCTCAACACATTCATTCCTTAAGCTCACTCACACACACAAACTCTCAAAGTTTTTTTTTTAAATATGTGAGTGAGCTTTTTATCTTAGGATAAAATAGGAAATGCTATGGTTTTTATCTTTTACTTTCATCCTAACAAAAAGTATACTAAAAAGTAAATACTGAGAAATGGTGACAGCGAGATAAGTCAGGAATATATAATTTAAAAGTATGAGCTCAGATATAAATTCTAATACTTCATGGTAAACTACCACTGAGCTGAGTAGCCCCTGAGCACTACTCCGTGAGAAAGTTTGTGTGTGTGTGTGAAAGAGATCGAGCAGTTAATGTTGGTCTTAATCTATTAATCTAGGAAATAGATAAACTATAAATGTGATATATTTTAGATTGCATGTGTCATGCTGCCTTACTACTCTTGATGTGTCTGAAAATTAGCAAGAACTCAATGATAGTACAACTGGTGTCAAATTCAGTATTCCCTTGTACTTTCTACAGGAGAGATGGAAGGCTTATTCTGAGTGACAAACTTAGAAGATAAGAAAATACTAAATTGTCTATAACTTTAAGTAGCCAACAAGGCCATATTCACCATAACTTATGCTCTGTATTAGGAGGCAGGAATGGTGAAGGGGGGGGCAAGTGAATGTGCTCTGGCTTTTCAATTTTGCCTAAAATCCTTTGAGTAAGACTGTTTTTATTGTTAGGATGTTCCTGCAGATAGTTTCTTCAAACTCATCTTTTTCAGTAATAAAAGTGTTAAGTTGTCTTATTTCAATACTTTTGTTAATAATAATTATTAGTCCTACTACAAAAACAATTTTGATTCACTTGCGTATTTCTTCAGGATTATTCTTTCTGGTTTGTAATGTAAAAGATTGTTTATATTTTATTATTTTCATTATTTTTCATAGCTTGGTGACTGTAAATATCTTTATAATATAAACTAATCTTCAAGATTAGGAAACTGAGCAGAAAACAAAGAAAGATACCCAAGATGATTTTTTTTGTTTGTTTTGAGGCCACTCCAAATGGTGCCAAGTGACTATTCCTGACTGCTCAGTAGTCATTCCTGATAGTGATCAGGAGAACATGTGATACACAAAACCAGAACACTTCTGTACAAAGCATCTGATTACCCTCAATGAGGTTTTTTTTTTTTTTTGGGGGGGGGATTCCAATACTATTTTCTGAGAATTCATTATGCATCAGGAATATTCAGAGTGTTGATAATATAGCTTTGGGAAAGACAAATTGCTGGCTTTATGGCATCGACTTTTTACAATGAAAAAACGATAAAGTTAACATATATATTAAGACTAGAAGGTAGTAGTGATAAAAATTACATAGTAAAACGATAAATGTTTTACATCTGATGAACCAATCCTTTAGGTAGTATGGTTTAGGAATGATTCTTTAGAAAATATAATTTTACCTTTGACTCTAAAATAAGTAAGTGTAGCCATGAAAGAAACTTTTCCAGGAAGAATGAATTGAAACACTGAAAGTCCTAAGATGAAACAAATTTTAAAAATCAATGAGCAGAAGGAAATCAATAGTAATTCAAATACTATAAGAAGTAAAATAAAGTACAAGATAGTGAATCTAGACAGGCAGGTCTAGGTGATCAAAGAAAGAAAATGTGAAGATTATAATTCTTTTGAAACATTTTATTTAAAATGATAAAAATGTATTTGGATTGTTTACAATAGGGAATGTTTTTGACCTGAATTAAGATAACATTCAATCCTAAATTTTCACTTTCAGTGTTTGAGTTGAAAGGATTACAGAGAGAATAGATTAGAACTCAATTCAAGTGATTCAGGCATGAAATAATTGATTAGAACTGTCTTTTGTAGCAGAGCAGGAGTGATTAGACTTGAGCCAATTGTGCTTATTTACAATTAGATTATGGTTGTGAGTAGAAGTGAAACCTAAAGCTTAAGGAAATCTCCAAAGATTTAACCTTAACTACTGAGTGAATAAGGACATGATATCCAGAATTAGGGATATATCTGGGGGTATTTATTTGTGGTTTATTTCACATAAATAGTATTGGTTTAAATATTTGTAGTGTTTTTATATGACCAATGTGCAATATCTATGAATTAGTTCTATATGTGTATCTAGATCACAGGACTACAAATTCAAGATAAAATATATATCATTTCTTTGCTTTCATGAGTTAGAGAACTATTGGAAAATAATTGATCTAGAATACAAAAATATTAAACAGATATAAATTGTTTCACTAACATTATTTGCTTACAATCTTACTAAAGTTTTACATTGTTTATAGAGAAATGAAGATTAAAAAAGAAATAGTTTGCATTCAGATGCTCATATACTAAGTGCTGTGTAATAATCTTAAAATGTATGTCTTTCTTGACATATAAATCTAACAAGCATAGAATATGCACTTGTTTGAAAACAGGATGACAGGATGTTGAATTTTATTTATTATCTCAATGACCCCTATTCATTGCCCACATAACTAATATAAAATTTTGAAGTGTGATGTACATGACTTCAGAGCCACTAAGAAATGAATACTTAGTACTTTGAAAATCATTTGGGGAGGAAAGGACCCCGCAGATAAGAGAAAGAGCATTATCAAGTACAAGGAAACTAGCTGATAGAATAAAAATATCCACAAATCCAGCTCTAATTTCCTTAAAGAGAAAAGCCAAGACTACTAACAGACAAGACAGTTATCATGAAGACATCATTCCAATGACCTTTTATACTGATTGAAACCAAACCAGACTCAAGATTAAATTTTGGACGCTTCATACATGTTCAGTAAATTTTCTGTCATTAGATATTATTTTTTTATTTAAGCACCATGATTACAAACATGTTTATATTTGGGTTTCAGTTATTAAAACAAAGAACATCCCCTTCACCAGTGCAACCTTTCTACCACCAATGCCATTCAGATCCCTTCTCCCCCACCCCCTGCCTGTATTTAAGACAGGCATTCTACTTCTCTCACTCACTACCACTATCATGATATTTGTTAGAGTAGTTATTTCTCTACCTGCATTCACCACTCTTTGTGGTAAGCTTCATATTATGCCCGTCCTTCCAGCTCACATCCCTATTGTTTCTGGGTATTATTAAATAATATTCTTTATTTTTCTTAACTCCCATAAATGAGTGAGATTATTCTGTGTCTATCTCTCTCCCTCTGACTAATTTCACTCAGCATAATAGTTTCCATGTCCATCTATGTATAGGAACATTTCATGACTTCATTTTTCTTGACAGCTGCATTGTATTCCATTGTTTATATTACCACAGTATCTTTTTTTTTTCAATTTTTTTGCACCTACAATGAAATATTGTGTTCTGTTTATGACTAAAACCCAACTACAACCATGCTTGTAATTATAGTGCTTAAATAAAAACTCTATAAAAAACAAAGTTGAATGCAACAGAATGGGCCTTCTAGAAGCACAAAGAAAGACGCTAACCTAGGTGCCATCCTAGGTTCAGTGCAAAGACCAAGGTCACCAACCACAGAAGATGGAATAAAACGACACTGAGGTAACAGAACCTCTAGAACCACAAAGACTGACCTCACCCTAAGTCCTACCTCAGGATCTGTGCAGATACTGAGACCTCTAAACACAGAGCTCTGAGTGTATCACCCTGGACAGAACAGAAGTCTTCCACACACCAAAAAAAAAAAAAAAAACACCACCGGGAGAATAAATGATCCTGAGCAAAGTCTAGAGCTGATCCCATGACAGTATACTCCAAGAACGGAGAAACCTCATATTTCTTAGGCCATGTGAATTCCTTTTCAAATGACCCCAAAATTTACTGAGCCAGGGCAGGAGGGGAAAAAACAAAAATACAAAAAGCACAAAACCTTGGTATTTTATATATAGGTATATATATGTGTGTGTGTGTATATATATATATATATATATACATATATATCTTTTACCTTCATTTATTATTGTTATTATTATTTTTATTTACCTATCTATTTTGGTCGATTTCTCTGTTTGGGTGTGATTATTGAAATCGTCGTCCCCAATTATACTTATTTTTTTCTATTCTTTTCTTTTCCTTCGTTATGTGCTATGCCATGTTTCTTATTTCAAGACCATGGCGTGTTTTTGGTTTGTTTGTTTGTTTTTGTTTTGTTTTTTGTTTATTTGTTTGTCTGTTTTGCTTTGTTTTTCGGCTGTTTTTTGTGGTGCTTATCGATATAGCTGGAGTCCTCACTGGATAATTGACACTTTTTTTGGTACTGGTGGAGTGTTTCACCTTCTTTCTCTCCTTCATCTCCCAAATCGATGATGAGAGCCTCTAGAAGGATTCCACCCATTTTGGGAGTATTAGACTCTTACCCCAGTTTATTTATCTTCTCCTTTTCAGGCAAAACCACGCAACTTGAACTAGCTAGTCTTGCCTACAGTTAGAGGGGGAGATAAGGGAGGCATCAAGACCAAACAGGTGCAAGACTACTAAGTAGTGGGTTGGATACAGAGGGGACCACATATTCTAGCCGCCCTGGGGGTGAGGGAAGAGGAAATGGGAGGTAGGACAACAACGGAGGGGTAGGGAGGACAATTTGGGGATGGGAATCCCCCTTGATTTTATGTAAATATGTACCTAAAATGTTATTGTCAACAATATGTAAGACACTATGATCAAAATAAAAATTATATTAAAAAAAACTTGTGATTATCAATTCTAGATAACAGCCTAATACACCTATTAATTGCAGACAATATGGGTCACTGAACATACTATAAAAATAATTTAAAAAGTAACGTCCAACTTAGGACAGTGCTCAGAGGCTGTTCAAGTGCTGTACTCATACATTTTTTAAAAATTAATAAAAATTATCAAAAGTTAAAAAAAAAAACAAAGTTGAAGATAGAGAGATTAAAAACTGGATAAACAATTCTATTTTTTTTTTTTTTGGTTTTTGGGCCACACCCATTTGACGCTCAGGGGTTACTCCTGGCTATGCGCTCAGAAATCGCCCCTGGCTTGGGGGGGGACCATATGGGACGCCGGGGGATCGAACCGCGGTCCTTCCTTGGCTAGCGCTTGCAAGGCAGACACCTTACCTCCAGCGCCACCTACCCGGCCCCACAATTCTATTTTTTAATTAAAAAAATTTTGTACCACATTTTTTTTTGCTATTTCTCTGTTGTTGGGCATCTGGGTTGTTTCCAGTATTCACTTATTGTAAATAGTGCTGCAATGAATATAGTTGTGCAGAAGTAATTTTTGCATTGGGTTTTTGTGTTCCTAGGGAATATCCCTAGGAGTGGTATAGCTGGATAATCTGGAGCTCAAATTTTTTTTGAGGAATCTCCATATTGTTTTCCATAAAGGCCAGACTAGATAGCATTCCTACCAGCAGTAAATGAGTGTTCCTTCTCCTGGAAACCACACCAGCACTGGCAGTTTTTATTCTTTGTGAAGTGTGCCAGTCTCTGTGGCATGAGATGGTACCTCATTGTTGTTTTGATTTGCATCTTTTAGATGATTTGTGATGAGCATTTTTTCATATGCTTTTTGGCCCTTTGTATTTCTTCTTTGAGAAAGGAAGGTCTGTTCATTACTTCTCCCCATTTTTTAATGAAATTAAATTTTTTATCTTTTTCAATTTTGTCAGTACCTTGTATATCTTAGGTATTAGCCTCTTATCTAATGGGTATTGGGTGAATAGTTTCTCCCATTCTCATGTTGGTCTTTGTATCCTAGTCACTATATATTAAACAGAAACTTTTCAGCTTAATATACTTCCATCTATTTATCTCCGCTTCCACTTGTTTGGACAGCGATGTTTTCTCCTTGAAGATGCCTTTAATTTCAATGTCATGTTCTTTTATATACTTTATAGTTTCAGGCCTGATATCAATGTCTTTAATCCATTTGGATTGCTCTTTATGCATGTTGTTAGATGGAGATCTGAGTTCACTTTTTTGCATGTGATTGACCAGTTGTCCCTACACCACTTGTTGAAGAGGCTTTCCTGATTCATTTTGCATTGTATATATGGGAACATTCTCTGAATAGTCAAGTCTATTCCACTGATCTGGGGGTCTATCTTTATTCCAATACCATGCTGGGTTTTTTTTTTTGTGTGGTTTTTGGGTCACACCCGGCAGTGCTCAGGGGTTACTCCTGGCTCCATGCTCAGAAATTGCTCCTGGCAGGCATGGGGGACCATATGGGACGCTGGGATTCGAACCGATGACCTCCTGCATGAAAGGCAAACGCCTTACCTCCATGCTATCTCTCCAGCCCCATACCATGCTGTTTTAATGACTATTGCTTTGTAGTAACATTTAAAGTTGGGGAAAGTGATGCATCCTATATTCTTTTTCCTAAGGGTTTGTCTAGCTATTTGTGGATGTTCATTTTTTGGGGGGAGGGGAGCCCACACCCATTGATGCTCAGGGTTTACTGCTGACTATGTGCTCAGAAATCGTTCCTGGCTTGGGGGACCATATGGGATGCTGGGGGATAGAACCGTGGTTCGTCCTAGGCTAGCACTTGCAAGGCAGATGTCTTACCTCTAGTGCCACCACTCCGCCCCCCCCCCCAGTGTGGGTGTTTTTTGTTCCAAATGAATTTCAGAGTGTTTGATCCACTTCTTTAAAGAATGACATGGGTATCCTTATTGGAATTACCTTAAATCTGTGCAATTATTTGGGGTGTATGACCATCTTAATGATGTTAATCCTCCCAATCCATAAATCGGTTATGTATCTACATTTCCTTGTATCCTCTTTTATTTCCTGAAGCAGTGGTTTGTAGTTTTCTTTGTATAGGTCCTTCACCTCTTTAGTTAAGTTGACTCCAAGGTATTTGAGTTTTTGTGACATCAATGCTAATGGGATGTTTTTAATGTCATTATAATTTTATATTACTTTATTTACTACAGATAACTTTATGTTCAAGTATAAAGGTGGTTTTCTCTTTTTAAAATTATAAATTATACATATTTTCAAATGTTTCAATAAATCTTATCATTTTTAGTATTCAGCAACTATTGAATCAGTGTGAATAGACCTAAATCACAATAGACCATGAGTGACAATGTTCAGTAATTATTGTTTTATAAAAACACTTTATAGCAATGATTGCAATTTATTATTTGTTTGTTTGTTTTGGGGCCACACTAGGCAGAGCTCAGGAGTTACTCCTGGCTCTACGCTCAGAAATCGCTCCTGGCAGGCTTGGGGGACCATGGGATGCTGGGATTTAACCACTGTCTTCTGCATGCCAGGCAAAAACCCCACCTCCATGCTATCTCTGTGGCCACTGCAATTTATTTTGTCTTTTATTATACAAACGACTCTCTGAATGTAAACAAATGAATGTTTACAATGATTTTAGTATCCAACAATTACTGTCACATTACTTAATAAAAGATGATATAGACACTCTGACACATTCCAGAAATCAACTTTTAATTTAGAATGTTTATAAATATATAATTTATCATAATATTTTTTGTTTTGTTTTGTTTTGTTTTTGTTTTTGGCCACACCCTGTGACACTCGGGGGTTACTTCTCACTCTGCTCTCAGGAATTGCTCCCGGCTCAGGGAATCTTGAGACGCCAAACGATTGAACCACAATCTGTCCTAGATTGTCCCCTGCAAAGCAAATGCCCTACTGCTGCACCACTGTTCCAGTCCAATTTATCACAATAATTAAATGGGTACAATAGTATATTTTTTTAGACTTCCAAATTGTATATCTTAAAATTTACCTTATATTATTTGTTTTAGATAAAAATAATTTAATCTAATGAGATATAAAATATTTATTATACTAAATATTTATTAAACTAAAAGGGAATACAAAATATTTACTGTGACATAGGAACCAATGAGATTACAATGTTTTAAATAAGGTTCTAATTGTTTTATGAATTATAAACTAAGTTTTTCTGTAGAATCTCTTTATAGTAGTTATTTACAATGTTTTTGAGATAAACAATACAAAGATAACCAAGGAGCAAAAGAATACCTATCTTCAAGTAATTGAACAATCAAGACTTTGAAGCTGTTGGTCAAGTAATTATTTGAATTTAATTGGATGTGAAGAATTATAAAACATTCCAGCTTACTTACCAATTTAAACACTCTTTTTTTAGTTTTTTTTTTTTTTTTTTTGGTCCACACCTGTTTGATGCTCAGGGGTTAATCCTGGCTAAGCACTCAGAAATTGCCCCTGGCTTGGGGGGACCATATGAGATGCCAGAGGATAGAACCGTGGGCCTTTCTTGGCTAGCGCTTGCAAGGCAGACACCTTACCTCTAGCACCACCTCTCCGGTCCCTAAACAGTCTTTTTAAATGCACTCTTTTGAAACCATAAATGCATTGATACATTTTTTTTGAGAATCAGTAAAGATAATGAACAGTACTTTATCATTTCCTTTCTTTTATGCTTAAGTTATATGTATATACATTATAAGCTTAAACTATTTTGAGAAATGTCCTCATATCCTCAGCATTTTGGATAATTAAAGGTTATTGCCTTCTCAGCTCAGTAGCACACTGTAGCTCAGCTACACCATTACTTTACATATTTTTCCCATTTGTCATTAACTCTACTCCAAAGAATCAGGCTCTTTCTAGATAGAGAGATCTTACTTCTATTATTAGTCAAATAATATTTCAATATAAATGAATTTTACTCAACTTAAATCATCAACATGTGGAGCCAGAGCAATATCAAAGCAGTAGGATGTTTGCTTTGCATGCAGCCAACCCGAGATGAACCAGATTTGATTCCTGACATCCCATATGGTCTCTAAGCCTGATTTCTGAGTGTAGAGCCAGCAGTAACCTTTGTACACCACCAGGTGTGGCCCAAAACAAAACAAAAACTTAAATAATCTATGTGCTAACAGAGAAACAATAATGGCAAAACCATACAAAAGCTCTTAATCATTTTGATAGGATGTGGTACCATCATTTTCAAAGTGTTTCATGTGGCCACACTATATGTAAATAGAGCATGAAAATATAACCTCTTATAAGGAAGACAATATATAATTTGGAATAATAATAAAATTTACCACCGTGCATATGACATATTTCACAGCAATTACACCATATGAATTTCTATTATGTACTAGTATAGAAATCCATCAACTCTGATATCAAAATCATAGATAAAAAACTCATTTGGAATCTGTTTAATTTTTAATGGCAATGAATAGATCTGAATATTCCTAAAACACACTAGTAAATTCAGAAGATATATGCCCTACAAAAAACTGATGTTAAAAATCAACAGTCTCAAGTGACGGAAGATTTACTGTCTCCCAACGTGTTTAATTGGATGTCACGTAGGTTAATAATTCTTTCTGAACATAATGAAAAAAGAGCCAAGAAGGACAATGTTGCAAGTCAGCCCCTGAAGAGGTTGACTGATGGAGGGAGGGAGGATGAGGTCTTTCCCCTCCAGCTCGGTGTGCGCATCTGCCACCCTGTCCAGCCGACGGTTCTGAGGTGAAACGGTAGGTAAACAGCTCACAGACAGTCAGGCTTATGGAAATATTAGCTTTATTCGGTAGACAAGACTGAAGTCCAAAGACTCAGCATCAGTTCCAGCCCAAAGCCCCTCGTCTTCCACAGACCCTTGTTTTTATCCCCCAGAATCAGGTACCACCCAATGGTGGGATCAGATACCACCCAATGGTGGAAGCAGAATCAGGTACCACCCCAGGGTGGGGGCAGAATGCCAGGTCACACCCTAGGGAAGCGGCACAATCACTGATCAGGTAGGATTAGTAACATAATAATCCCCTGAAATATTTATATACACAACAGGACAACTGTTATCTGTGATGCCAAGTTCCATGTTCTCTCTCTAATTGAAAATATTGGTTTGGAAGGATAAAATTGTTTCTATTTATAAGAGAGCATATTTATTTTAAAATAGACAAATATAGCTTCTGAGATGTTTTATGTCATAGTTTATTCTAAATTTAATAGCATTATGTATTTAAAATAACAATAACTATAAAGCCATAATATATGTTTATATACAGATTTTTTTTAATATTTAGGGATCATATCAGTAATCAGCTTTACACCTGGCTCAGTGCTCAGAGATCACCCTTGGATGACTTGGGGGACTATACGTGGTACTGGCAATTGAAACAAATTCAACCTTTTGCAAAGGCAAGTGCGATTCATACCTTACTATCTCTCTTTAGCCCCTTCATTTAAAATTCTACGTTACAATTTTCCAGATATTCACACATAATAGTCAAATGCCCTTTATATGACTTTAACATATGTTACATTGGATAAAAAATTAATGCTTAGGACATATAAATAGAAACTAGGTTCAAATGAAAGTAGAGAATTGGAATTCATAATTCACAGTACCAAGAAAAGGGAAAGCTACTTACTGAAATAAGTTATGGAATTAACCATATAATGAGTTAAATCATCAGAGGAAAATTTTCAGCATTATCTGAAGTTAATATAACTTTTCATTATTCATCTCTATTCCCATAAAGAAAAATCAAGATGACACAATTTATTTAATAAGGGCTTACCAAGTATATCTCATGAAAAATAATTAGCCAACTAATCAGAAAAGAAAAATGAAAAGGTAGTTAGAATATAACTTTGAAAATATCATGAACCAAAGAGGGTTCCCTTAACACCCAGAAGACTTAACAGCAACAACAACCTGCTTTCAGGGTAGGGCTCTCCTCATTGCTCTCTAATTGTGAGGTGAAACTAGAGGACACTCCTCATCATCCTGACTTCGATATAGGATAAGCACAGAATCCAGGATATTTAACTACAGAAACCTGTCACCAACAACAGGGACTGTGAGAAAAAAAGTTTATTGGTGACACAGACAATGATTGGGTTGGACACCTAGTATGCCTGCAGCCCAGAGCTGGTCTTATGTCAGAAATCTTCAGGGATAAGGTCTCATATTTAGGTCAATGATTTTCCTTTCCATTTCCCTAATATTTAGCTGGGCCTATGCAAACAACAACAATATCCACTCTAACACCATTCTTATTGTATTTCTTTAACTCTTATCCTTAAAAAGAAAAAAGAAGAACAACTTACTAAACCTTTAGCTAGGGATTTAATGAGTTCATCAGTGATTCAATAATTTTCAAATATATGCTTGCTACTGAACTTTTTCTTATTTCTTTTCACTTTCATCTCTTTAGTTTTTCTTTCTATTTTTATAACTTTGCCTTTGTTCTTTCTGAAACAAATGTATTAATATCAATTGTGCCAACTATATGATGTCTTTTCTTTAAATAAAAATAATAATAATAAAAAAGAAAATATCATGAAGAAACACCATCTCCATTTTATTCTACATGACTGACTATTAGTTTTATCTTATATGATAGTGTGCTGAATGATGCTATTAATTTAAATATTTTCATATTATTTATTACGGTTCCATTTTTCTTTTCAGAAGTTAAATTGATGGAATTGTTTTTATAGTATTCCAATAGAAAGTATTAGAATAATATTTGGGGAAGCATACAGAAATTTAAAAATATAATGAAAAGGAGGCAAGAGTGGGAAGAAATTCTATTATTAGTACCTATAACTTTTAGTATTAATATGGCATATTTATTTAACTTACCAATGATCTCAAAAAAATAATGAAATAGCAAAGAGCATTGTGGACTTATTCCATATGGGATATGTAAGTCGTATCTTACATAATTCTTCTCATAGTCTTGAGAAATATTTAAATAATATAACCACAATAAAAATAACTGCTACATGAGCAGGGGAATATCTGTTATACATACATTCTCCGACACTGATTTACTCATGAAATTTATTTTGTATGGTCACTAGTTTCCAGGAATACTCTGTGCTGACGTGTTCTGTCTGTGTGACTACTACTGTGAGACATTGATGGAACAGTTTAGACGTGCTAGTCTGAGTTGATATTAAAAAAAAACATGAAAGCAGATGCAAAGTAATAAGTCAGCAACAAAGATATATATATATACATATATATAAACCATCAAAATTGTAATTAATAAAATAATTGGTGTATGGTGAATGGAGAGGGTTGATGGGGTTGAAGAGCCAATACATCCATCAGGTGAGGCACACACCTTACATTTTGTGAGCACTGGTAGGAGTGATTCCTTAGCACAGAGACAATAGTTAACCTTGAGTATATCTGGATGTGGCCATCCAAAACCAAATTAACCAAAGATATTACAGGTAAACTAGCCTAAGAATTTCATTATTTTGAAGGAAGGAATAGCTCATGATTGGCTATCATCACTGGAAAGTTGCTAGTGATATCAGTTAAGTAAAACAGAATAGTATTAAAGAAATCAGAAGAGAAAATAAATATTAAGTACAGAGAATAGTGAATTCTGTTTAATATTCCTGAGAGATTCAGTTTGAGAGATTATTCAACTGGGCCCATTGGATGAAGTATCACTGAGATAGTTATTAACAGGCCAGTTTTGGAGGAGCAGTTGGACAAAACAAGACCATGCACATTCATGCAATAATGAAAACCTCTGCTATTTGCATACTCTATTCAGTATATTATATTGTTCAGAAAGCCTTGTATTTCTAAGACAATAGCTTAATTTAATAATGCAAAACACATTGCTCGGAGTTACCTATGAACTGAAGGAGTAGTTCTTTAAGGTGAATAGATATACAAAAACAAAATCATAATATAATGGACTACATTACATTGAAACTTCGTATGCTCCTAAAATATCTGTGAAAATTAAATAACTGTGAACTTTATGTGTTGATAATTTCAGGTAAAAGTTAACTTTGATAAACATTTAAAAATATTTTCTTAAACTAAAAAGATTTTGGTTCTAAATTTCTTAGGATAAGTTTTGACTTACCTATGAAATAGATCTTAAATTTTAAATGACACACAATTCAATTAAGTTAGAAATTATGCTTCACAGATTTCTCCATAGACATCCTTCCACTACACACGTTATTTATTCAAGTCATAGATCTTAAGACTACTGAAGCAAGAGAATCATGATTTATAAGGTAGTTATAACTCATGTATGAACAACAGTGACCTCATGTGGTTAATGCTTTTTGCCTGAAACTATTAGGCTAACAACAACAACATAACCTATGCTATACATCAAAACTGTGTCAAGGTAAAATGATTGAAATTCCTCATGTTGTGTAGCATAATATATTTGTTAATGTTTCTAATAACAAAGCAATCCTTTCCAAACACCAAAGTAGACTCACTCTTTATATGTCTCTAAAAAAAGATTGTTCCAGGATTAATATTATGGATAAGATGTCTACAGTTCAGGAATCAATTTTAATTCATTGCATTACTCAAAGCATTAAATATTGGTTTTTTCACATAGAAGTAATTTCCACATTCTTTTTGAGTTTTATATGATTTTCTTTGTCCTGTATACTCCAAGTCTAAATTAAGTTCCTAAATAAATATTTAAGAATAGATTTTACCTCTACCAGGGAAGACCCTACCACTGCTCTGGCATAGACCTATTCAACAGGACTTCCCTTTAACACCCAGAGGACTTAACAACAACAATGATCTGCTTTCAAGACTGAGCTCTCTGCATCACCCTCTAATTGTAAGTGAAACTAAGGAATATTCTGCATCATCCTGACTTTTATATAGGTTATGGACATATTCCAAGATCCTTAGCTACAGAAACCTGACACGAACAACAGTGGTGTGTGAAAAATAAAAGAGTATTGGCACTACAGACAATGACTTGGGTTGAACAACCAAATATGCCTGGAGCATAGAGTTGGTCTTATGCCAGAAAACTTCAGGGGTAGGGTCTCCTTGTATTTAGGCCAAGGCTTTTCCTTTTCATGTCCCCTATTTTGCTGTACCTATGCAAACAATTTCCACACTAACACCGTCTTTGCTGTGCTCCTTTGACTCATCCTTAAGGAAATAATGTATTATGATCAATTGTGTCAACAATACTGTAGCCTTTTGTTTTGTTTTGTTTTGTTTGTTTGTTTTTGGGCCACACCCGGCGTTGCTCAGGGGTTACTCCTGGCTGTCTGCTCAGAAATAGCTCCTGGCAGGCACGGGGGACCATAGGGACACCAGGATTCGAACCAACCACCTTTGGTCCTGGATCAGCTGCTTGCAAGGCAAACACCGCTGTGCTATCTCTCCGGGCCCAATACTGTATCCTTTAATGTTAAAGGAGTTGCATAAATTTTGTGGTTTCGGATTGCTTTGTGTACTGCTAAGAAATGTTATAATGTACTACAATCTGGGAACTCGAGGGAAAAGTAAATGTGCATGTATTTTGTTTTATTTTTCTTAATGTTTTTGGATGAAAATTCAAAATTAAGGTATCAGCAAGAGGATTTCTTTGAGAATTCTGTTTATGGGTGATTGCCTTCCCACTGTAACTTCACTTGCCTTTCTTTTCATCTTTGTC
This sequence comes from Suncus etruscus, assembly GCF_024139225.1. NCBI lineage: Eukaryota > Metazoa > Chordata > Mammalia > Eulipotyphla > Soricidae > Suncus > Suncus etruscus. The sequence continues at coordinate 94,196,692 of NC_064851.1, read as the reverse complement.
TTCGCTAAAATTCAAAAAATAAAAATAAAAAATATAAAAAAATAGATTTTATTGGTGTTACCAAGGTTTCTGATTTAGGAACTTAGTCGACATTACTCATTCACACAAGTCATTCCCTTAACCAGTTTGAAATATGGTAATATTAAGGACTTTAACTCAATTTCTCAAAAATAATTTAGTTTATAGTCAGCTAAAATAATAATTTAAAACATATTATATACCATTAAAATAACAATAACTTGTACCTCCCTTTCATTTGTAATCAAAGACAGTGTTCATAGATCTAAAAAAATATGCAAGTTAAAGACTTAGGGAAAACTCAATTAAGGATAAATTATAAAGTAATATGGTATTCACTAAAATTAGTTCACAATTACTGCTTTCATACTCTGCTCAGAATTTACATTGTGTCTCTTGCACATAACGGTAAAGAGAAGTCTTGAGTAAAATGGCAGAGCTGATGGCCATGACTTCATCATTATTAAGACTTGGATCAATCATTAATTTCTCTTAGAATCAGTGTTATCTCTGAAGTTGCAGGGGGTATTAGAATCTATGTTAGAGAATAATCATGGATCTCAATTTAAGAAATATAGGCATACTCTATGGCCTGAAATATCACCTCTAAATTTATTTATCTATTGAAATCCCATGTCCAGTATGACTGCAACAACAAGTGGGGGTATTTGAAATAAAGAAGATGCATTGCTCATCAATGAGATTGGCATTAGTTTTCCTTTTGTATGTAAAACAAGTTCAGAAAATGTAGCTAAAGAAAGACACATGTTCAAGAGATAACAGGGCAAGTCCAGTAGAAAACCAAGTATAACTTTCCAGTAAAATGGTGGGCCATTTCCTAGAGTGGTGAAACATGCACTAATGTAAGAGAGTATATGTTGATATTCTTTATTACAGAGCACTCCTAGTACATTATATGGTGTAAAAACAAATAGAGATATCTAATTAAGAAGGGTCTATCAATATGTTAGCACTGCTCAACTCAGCCTTCAGATGTAACTAAATTTCTTTTGTGATAAACTATACACATTAAGATATTTTGTTGTAGTCTGACTAAATATTTCACAAAATATTTTGCACATACTAATGTTCAATGGTGTGAACTATACTTTTTAATTAAGCCTACATACTATATATTATTTTATTCATTTTACTACATTAATCAGATTTAAAATATAATATATGGTTCATAATTTTTCACCTATTATCTACTATTTTCAATCTTTAAGGTATTTACTGGCTCATGGCTTTAAAGTTTACTCTGGCTGTACTCAGAAAGCATGTGGTGCCTAGGTTCAAACTGGAGCCTCTTTCATGCAAAGCAAATGTACAAGCCTGTTACACTATATTTCTGGCCCCTTGGCTACTCTTTCAAAATCATTTTACATTCTTTTCCTTTTATTTTCTTCTCTGAGAAAGAAATTACTAAATACGGGTTATGGGCATTTTGCTAATATATTGCTACTACATTTTATTGTCTCCTGTGCAGTTAAACTATGTTTTGAAAAATGTTAGGGGTTCTTTCAACAGGTATCATTGTTTTCTAGAAATATTTGTAAAAATTCAATGAAGTAAGTTTATCACAGAAATAATTATATAGTGAAATAAAAATCTGAGTAGAAAACATTTAAAATATTTATCTATTACCTAGATGCTTAAACATAGAAGAAATAATAAAAATCAAAACATAGATACTCCAAAATAAAAATTTATGTAAAACAATTACATACAATTTGTACATTTAGTTCTATTCCTAACATAAATGTACACTTAAATTAATTTAATCATGATGTAATTTTTATTAATGTTTATTCATAAATATATGTCATGCTCATTTTACACAATGATTCTGCTGTCAAGAGAATAAAACATAGATTCTGACCTGAATTATATATTCTAGAAAGGATAAACAGATAGGTACATAAATAAAATAAATGTACCACAAGTGATAATCTACATAATGAAGATATTAAAGCATCATAAATTGGATAAAGAAGGTATTATTTTGCATCAACAAAGATATATATTGTAGAAAAACACTTAAAAAGAGATAAAAAATCTAGAGAGTTGAGTGATAGTACAGCAGGTAGAGTGTTTGTCTTCCCTAAGGCTGACCCAGGTAGGTCCCCCATATCCTCAAGCCCACCACGAGTGATTCCTAAATACAGAGCCAGGAGTAACACTTGACAACCACTGAGTGTGATTCCCAAATGAAAAAGGTAGCTTTTTGTTTGCTTTTGTGTGTTGTTTGCTTGCTTATTTCTTTGGAGGTGGTGGTATTGGACATATCTGGCAATACTCAGTCTTATCTTAGTTAATTCAGTAATTGCTCCTGGATCTTAGGGGACCATATGGCATGCTAGGGATTGAATCCAGGTCCACCACATGCAAGACACATTACCTCTTTGCTATGCTATCTCTAGGGTATATAAGATAAAATTTTAAATAAAATAAAATAAAATTTTAAGAAAAAATAGCAAATCAAATTCCCCCTCATTCCCAACTTTCCAAGGAAACTTGATTGTGGAGAAAATAATGGATAAAACTAAATGAATGACTTGAAAATGGTTTGGAGATAAAATACTAAATAATTTGGGTGGGCCAAAACATTTGTCTTTGCAAACTAAATTTAATTTAATTTAATTTAATTCTAGTCTTCATTTAGAAATTATTTTTGAATTTTATTTAAACTTGAGTTGTGATCTGACTCATATTGTGAAAAAATAAATCTAGCTTTTCATTATATAATGAATTGAAGGATGGGAAAGGAAGATGAATTACCATTTCAGAACTTTGACAAGAATCTAGGCAAGAGATAATGATTACTTGCTCAGGATTTTTGTAGCATATGTAGGAGAAAATACTCATTTATCAGATATGATTAAAAATAGAATGAAAGAAATCATTAAAATTTCTAAGGGGTTATAAATGAAATGCAAAAGAAAGAATTCAAAAAACTTTTATTCTAATAACTTGGAGAATAAATTTTACTTTAGTGGAGATGGAATAGATGATATAGCATAATTGCTTTTTGTTTGCATCTTAGGGTTAGAAGTAAAATAAAGAAGAGGAAAATAATTGACATTTTATATATTAGAGATATTTTTTAAAACTCAATAGGATCTTCTTATTAGTTGGATATTTAAGAATAAAATTTAGGAAAGTTTTAAAAATCAAATAACTTGAGAGTTAACAAATGATTGATACTTTTAACATTCATGCAATTTTAGAAAATAACTTGAACTGGGTATAGATGGAGTTTCTAGATATGCCTGAAGGGGCTTTCAGATATTTAGAGATTTTGTTACTGAGAAAGAAAAGATGAAAGTGCTTAAGAAGTAATTGATAGTAAATTATGATAAGAGTGAAATAGAATGTCTTACCTAAGTCAGAATCTGTTTAAAAATTACGGTGGTTACTGATAGGTTAAGTGCAGTCAGTCTGTTGAGTAAAATGAGAATTAAGAAGAATAAATCTGGCAATAGAAGCTATGGGTGTCTAGATGATCATGATTAGAATGATAAGTAAAAATGAATTACAAAGATGTGTTACATGAGGATGTAAGGTTCACTAAGGGAAAATCAGGCAGTCCCCACCCCTACCAGAATGTCCAGTTAGAACTGAAGACATTGGATATCAGTGCATACCATAAGTCACAGAATCTACAGCATGGGAAAAACAGGATGTCGATCGTGATATTAAATCCTGCAAAGAAAACTCACCCAAACTTGTCACAGGGGAGTTAAGAACATTTTAAGCTTATAACACACCAGCATATATCACTTTCTGTGTTCGTCTAGTCAGTGAGCTCTATTACCCTATTATTTCTAGGCTACTAAAGTGGGGGAACTTTAGCAGCCTCTGCTGAGTCAAACCTTGCTCAGAACAACCCCCTCACAGACACACACATACACACACACACACACACACACACACACACACACACACACACACACACACAAAGCGTCTTGAATCATTCTAATAATTTTTCAGGAGGTATGTGGGATGTTGCAATATTCTTGATAATGCTCAGATGCTACTTCTATTGCAGTGTTCAGTGCCATTTCTGGCGATATTTGGGAGAAACTGATGCTAGCATCTTTTGAGAGAATTTCAAGCCTTGGCTCATCATGTATTAAGTAAAGTTCAAATGTGAAACTTATCATTTCTACTAATAAGAAAAATGTTATATCTTGATTTTATTTTTATTTAAGCATTTCAGTAAAAAAAACCATTAATTAATTAATATTTAATCATTAATATTAAGTTTCAATCATATACTGTACACTCTCTTTCACAAGTGTATATTTCCTCACAACAATGTCCCCAGTTTCACTCTCTACTCTCCTCTGTCTGCCTATTTGTAGACTTTTTGCCCCCCCCTACTTGTTTTAATTTTTGACACTTCCTTGTTTTATTTTTAATTTTTGTCAAAATTAAATAGTTTACACTATTGTTATTGAAGGGGTATGTATCATGTTTATCACATCCAGTTCTTGTCCAGAGTGATCAGTTGCAACTATCACTGACATAGTGATAATGACAATTAACATTCTCTACCCTAACTGCACTGCTCCACTATTGGTGGCAAGCTTCCTACCAGAGACTGGTCCTCCTGCCCCTCATTCCTATTTTTTTCTGGATATTATTATTATATTATCTCCTTTTTATTGTATTTCACAAATCACTAAGATTATTCTGTCTATCCCTTTCCCTCTGACTAATTTCACTAAGGATAATAATCTTCATATACATTTAAATATAAGCAAATTGTATGTCTTCATTTTTCCTAACATCTGCATAGTCCTCCATTGTGCAGATGTACCACATTTGTTGAGCCACTCATTGGTTTTTGGGTACTTGGGTAGTTTCCAGATTCTGGCTATTGTAAACACTGCTGAGACAAACAGGAATTCAGAGGGCTTTTCTGCGTGGTGTTTTTGGATTCCTATGGCATATCCCTAGGAGTGGAATTTCTGTATCATATGGAAGCTCAATTTCTAGTTTTTAGAAATATTCCTATTGTTTTTCAAAAAGGATAGACCAGTCTGAATTCCCACCAGCAGTGAATGAGAGTCATTTTCTCCCTACATCCACATCAACACTGATATATCTTGTTCTTTGATGTGTGCCAGTCTCTGTACTATTAAATGATATCTCATTGTTTTTTTTATTTGCATCTCCCTCATGATTAGTGATGTGGAGCATTTTTCACGTGCCCTTTGTTCATCTGTATTTCTTCTATGCATAAATATTTGTTCATTTCTTCTCCCCATTTTTGTATGGGTTTAGATTTTCTTTTGCTTAGTAAGTACTATCAAAGCCTTGTATATCTTAGCTATATAATAGCTATCTTAGCTATTAACCCCATATATGATGGGTATTGGATGAATAGCTCCTCCAATTTCATGGGTAGTCTTTGTATTTTAGTCATCATTTCCTTTGAGGTGCAGAAGCTTCTGAGTTTAATGTAGTCCTGTTTGTTTATCTTTTCTTCCATGTGCTTGACCAGTGATGTTTCATCCTTGAAGATGCCTTTAGCTTCAATGTCATGGAGTGCTCTGCCAACATCTTTTTCTATGTATTATGGCTCTAATGTCCAAGTCTGTAATTTATTTTTATTTGATTTTTGTGCATGGTGTTGGGAAAGGTTTGAGTTTATTTTCTTGCATGCAGTTGACTAGTTTTTCCAGCACCACTTTTTAAACAGACTCTCCTTATTCTACTTTGTATTTCTTAATTGATTGTAAACCTGTAGGTCCATCTCTGAATATTCAGGCCTGTTCCATTTATCTGAGGGTCTGTCTTTATTCTAATAACATGATGTTTTAATGACTACTATTTATAGTACAGCTTGAAGTTGAGGAAAGTTTTCTTCTATTTGCTTTTTGACAAGACTTACTTTAGCTATTAAGGCATATTTATTGCTCTATATAAGTTTCAGGAACATATGATCCACTTCTTTAAAAATATTATGTATATTCTCATAGGGATAGCATTATATTTGTTCATGTTTCAAAAATTATTGCGATTTTATTTTATTTATTTTTATTTTTATGATTATTATTATTATTTTTTTTGCTTTTTTGGGCCACACCCTGTGATGCTCAGAGGTTACTCTTGACTATGCACTCAGAAATCGCTCCTGGCTCAGGAGACCATATGGGACACTGGAGGATCAAACCAAGGTCCATCCTAGATTGGCTCTTTGCAAGGCAAATACCCTATTGCTGTGCTATCACTCTGGCCCCAGCATTGGAATTTTAATTATGTTAATACACTCAATCCATTAACAAGGTATATATTTTCATTTCCTTGTGTCCTCTTTTATTTTTTGAAGCAATGTTTTGTGCTTTTCTTCCTATAGGTCTTTCACCTCTTTAGTTAAATTGACTCTAAGATACTTGATTTTCTGAGAAACACTTGTGAATGATATTATTTTAAACATCTTTTTTTTCTTTAATTAATTTAATTTAATTATTTAATTTAATTTAATTTAATAATTTAGGTTTTGTTGTATTATTGAGAAGCCATATTGCACATTTAGAAATTATCTTTGAACTTTATTACTAAGAAACATTAACAATTTCCTGCTTTGAGTGGGCCATAGACCAAAAAATGCTCTGGTGTATGCAAGAATGACTATGAACAATGTAATTTCAGAGCATCTCTGTTGAATATTTAAACCACATGTAGCAGCTGACAAGAATGTACATAGGTTAGGGAGTTTGCCTTGCATATAGCCAACCGAGTGTTTAATTTCTGGCAACTTGTATGATCTCCCAAGCAATGCCAGAAGTGACCGTGGAACACAGAGTCAGGTATAAGTTCTGAGCATTGACATTTTTGTCCCAAAACTAACAATTTTAAAATAAAATAAAGATACTGCAAGGAGATTATAATACATCCCAAATTTAACAATATGTACAATTTAAATACAGACAATTCTGAAATATAACATTCATATTAAAACGTCCCTGATTTTTCTATTGGATTCTACATGGAAGCAACTGATTGTGAGGCGTTAAGTGATTATGTTATATGAACCTGCCTTGGATTTTCTCAGAAAATCCAAGAAACAAAATTTGGCTAGCCTCACAAAAAATGTACTGTAAAATATAAGTGTTGCATTTAGGATCAGACTTGAGCAAGAACATAGGAGCATAAGTGAGTTGCACAGAAAGTAGTCCAAGACTTCCATGTCACTTACTGTTATTACACTGACATTTTTCCATTTATTAACATATATGACCAAATTTTCAGGTAAAACACAGATCAAGGGGTCGGGCGGCGGCGCTAGAGGTAAGATGCCTGCCTTGTCTGCGCTAGCCTAGGACGGACCGCGGTTCAATCCCCCGGCGTCCCATATGGTCCCCCAAGCCAGGAGCGACTTCTCAGCGCATAGCCAGGAGTAACCCCTGAGCATCACCAGGTGTGGCCCAAAAAACAAAACAAAACAAACAAACAAAAAAACCACAGATCAAACCCATGAATAAAATTAGTTCTTCTAAATACATATTTGTGTATTATATATCTGCAAGATAAAAATGTATAATAGTTATGGCTCATCTCTGTTCAGGGAAAAGCCAGAAAAAATAATAAAAATATTCCCTATAGGCAGACATTTAGAAGTTGTACATGGTTTTCTCCTTTACAAATAAGAAAAGTGGTATTACATTAGGAACAATAAAATTATGACCATTTGAGAGCAGCATGTAAGGATGGAGAAAAAAATTGAGATCAAGGACAGGAGTTTAAAGAAAGATTCATATAGATGCATCTACAAGAATGGTTCTGTAGTATATTGACTCACTAAGAAAAGTTCTCCTGATGGGGCTGGAGCGATAGCACAATGGTAGAGCATTTGCCTTGCATGTGGTCGATCTAGGACTGACCTTGTTAGATTCTTCATCCCATATGGTCTCCCAAGCCAAGAGCAATTTCTGAGCACATAGTCAGGAGTAACTCCTGGGTATCACAGGGTGTGGCAAAACAAAACAAAACAAAAATAAAACAAACATTTCCTGAAGACTACTCACATTATAAACTATTTAATAACAAATGTGACAGAATAATCCAGTCAGTCGATATTAATCATATTTTGTCATAGGTAATTTCTGTACTGCAGAATTGTGCTCCTGGATTTCATAGCCATAGTTATAGAAAGACATCTTACAGTGGAGGTTCACTTTTTTTGAATTTGAGCAAGCTAACAATTGCTACCAAATGTCTAGTACTCCAAAAACAGAAACAAAGTCTGAGACACCAATATAGCATCATTCTTTATTAAGTTAGCTAGACAGACACCTCAGTTAATTACATTGGTACTGTTCAGCTTAACTCAACAGAAATGAAAATTTTGCAAATGACAACCATGGTGCTTATAGTCCCAAAGACAATACAGGAATCATTCCTGAGTACAGATCTGGAAGGAGCTTCTATATGATACAAATACATTCATCCCCTACAAAAAATAAATTTACTTTGAACCATTTATTTAATTTAAAGCAGTGTGGGTACTATTGTTCTAGGTTTAGAAAGTATTCTTTTAAAAATGTGGTCTATAAAATCACATCAAGTACAAATAATGTTTTAATGCTAAGGAGATAATGCTAATGGCATATAACCCTGCGATCTATTTTTTTTTTTTTACCATATATTGGCTTTTGAAGCTGTATAGAGCACAAGAGCATGGATATGCTCTGAAAACATAGGTAGAGTATTCCAAGATTATATTCTGCAAGGAAATAATTTTGTTCTCCAGGATGTACTGTGTCTGCTAAATAAATATCCCTGATATGTTCCCCAGTGAGTAAAGATGGAAAGCAGGAGCTACTTTGCTTGCCATCAATCCTCATGACACACTTGATATGTGTTTACTTCTCTAAACTGCACATCTATTTTCTGAAGATCTGGAGATGCCAGTGCCACCAGAGAACATAAGACATCCTCAACTAAACTCCCAGTAATGATTGATGCTGGGCCACTAAGGGTGCTTTGTTCAAAGAGAGTAGCAGGAAGGAACTGTGGCATTATTTCATAGGTGAAAATGTTCTCTTACTCAGGACAAGGTTTGATTTCTGTTAGGTATTGGAGCAGGGAAGGAAATTTTTGCAATTAAATAATTCATTGACATTTCTCTTAGAACTTCTCTTCCCTTTTCTGAGAGAAAATAGATAACTGAAGCAAATAAAACAACAAAAAACTAATACCTCAAAAAATAAATCCCAAACACTTAAGCAGACAAGCTGGTTTATCTAAACACTGAACTCAAATGAGCAGACTTACTAATCAAAGTAAAGATGATTAGTAGGAGAGAGAAAAGATGACGACAATAGTGGCTGGAGAACCCATCTGAGCAGTGAAGACTTATATTTATGCTACCAATACATCATTTTGCAGAAAGGGGAATATGAACAAATAAACCAAGTTTAAGAATTTTTCCTGTAAACTTTACACAAAACAAGTCGACTCAAAAATGTTACAATATGTTCTCTCAATTCTCTGGAAACCAGGACTGCCACCCAAAATCCCAGGATTGCCTGCTCATAGCTCAGAGATGAGTTTCTATCCAAACTCAGTCACAAAGGGCTGCCTTATCGAAGGTTATGTCCTTGTCAGCCATGCTCCCATCTATTAATTGGGGCTGCAAAGACATAACTTTTTTCTCAATATGAGAAACTTTTGCCCACCTCTGAAAATATACGCTTAATCCAGAGTTCTTTGTGGATCAGCTGAGGCAATTTGAGTCTGTATCCCAACAAAACTCTTCTGTCTAGTCTTCCTGTCTTTTTTCTTTATCAAAGACTTTTGCTGTAGTCTTCTCTGATGAAATGCAACAATCTCAATCTTAATCTATTTTATATGGGACACACAGTGAGATGTTTTTTTTTGTTACTTTATTTTCATCATAAAATTAAATTCATAATTGTTAAATACATTTATTTCAAATAAAATAATAAGAGAGGGGCCAGAAAGAGCTCAAAAGGCTGGAACTCAGGAGTTGTGTTGTTTAACTTTGACAACACAAGGACCCCTGCCCACCTCCACGAAAAGTCTAGCAAAAAATAGAAAGTAGTTCTTGAAAAGTATCAGGTAGAGCACCAAAGAAGAAAAAACAGGGTTATAGCTACCATTGATAAATAAACTCCCTAACTATGCAAACATATTTTTACAACAAAGGGTAGATTTTACTTTTTGTTGTGTTAAGTCTGGTTTTCATTTCTCTTCTAATGCCACGGGAAGCTTTGGTTCCCTAGAATCAATTTCCTTCCAGAGTAGAGTACTTTATGAGACTTATCCCAAAGTGCTAGCTGTATAAAAAGCTATTAGCAAAAAGAAACAAAGAGAAACAAAAAAAGGAACAGAAAAAGCTATTTCTAAATACCCTATAGGAAGTTGTAAAAAAGAGTCATGCATAACAATAGGATGTAAATTTAGGTAATGATTTGGAACTTCTCCAAGTGCAGTTGAGACTAGAAAACAACAGATTTCCTTTGAAATTCTTTGTAGCTCAAACATAAAATTCTTGTTACATCATGGCTAATTGACATTGCACAAGTTTATGTAATGCGTTTTCAATAAAAAAAAAAACTTGTGAAAGAGAGAGAAAATAAAAGTCAATATGGGAGAATATTTTAGCAAATGAATCAAGATAGGAATTCAAATGTTTAAGTCTTTTAATTTATATTTGCATTTTTGTCACTGATCCGTAAAATTTCTAAATGAAAAAGTGGCAGCACTTTATGACAGAGCCATACTAGAGCAATTATTGGGGTGGGAGAACAACAAGTACCCCCTCAGGTCCTTATATTTAACTAGTATAAAAACATTACTCTTGTAAATTTACATCGTCTCATTCCTTGAGTTTTTTGATTCATGGATATGAAGAAAATAACTAACAAGAATACTAAATGTAGGATGATTTCTAAATCAGTGCTCCCTGGGCTGGCTTGATTTACTCAAAATATTATGAATCCCATTTCTCAAAAATCTCATTTCAAAAAAATGTAATGGAACTTAAAATAATAATCAAGAAATATAAGAGAACAGGCAAGCAAATAGGTAATTATGAATGTGTATGAAAATAAAAGAGAAGGTGGCTAACTGAAATTCCATGTCTGCTTAGCTTGCAAAAGTTTCCTGGCACTGAACAAGGAACTTAGATAATGAATTTGGTCTAAATTTTCAAATTAAGAGCAAAAATTATGAAAAAAGATAGGAATTTGTTTGAAGAACTCAGTCATATAGGGGAAAGCCAATGATTTACACAAGTATAGTATGAAGTTCATTGCTAAAATCTAAGACTAGTATATTTTTTTTTAGTCTTCCCAAAGATAAAAACAACAGCAACAAAATATTTCTTCGGTTATGGAGCTATCTCAAGGATTAGGGACATGTGTAGTGCATGTGAAGGTCTTAAGTTTGACTCCTCACATAGACCAGAATATAAGGACTTTTCAGTGTTTTATTTCTGAAGTTCCCAGAAAATTTCCCAGGTAGTCTTGATAGCATAGGATATTGAAGGACTACATTGCTGGGCCATAACAATGAAATGGTTGGTTGAATACCACAGAGACATATGCACTGAGCTGTACACCTTTCTTTTCCAAATGCTTTATTAACATTCTAGGAGCAAATATTTAAAGAAATGTTTTCATTTTTGTGAAAAATTTTGCTTTGTTTTTATTCTTAAATTTATGTCTTATTTCAAATTAAAAATGTCAGCAAGTAATTTTAGATAAAATTTACCATAAATTGTTAAAACTATTCTTATACTTGGGAAGATGGTAAAGAAGGCTATATTCTAGAATACTAGGGTAAGCATTGCAATAGAGATGAAGAGAGGAAGGGTGAGTGAGAAAAAGAGAGAGAATGAGAGACAGAGAGATCAGGACCAAGTAAAAATATAATAGAAAAGAAGGAATTTATAGACATGGAGTAAGATAAATCATAAATTGCTAAAGTGGACCACAAATTGCTAAATAAAAGAGTGTGGGATTTTCACTAAATTAGCCTTATGTAATCTTGTGAAATGCTGCTGAAAGAAGTATATAACAAAGACTGAGAAATATAAAATTTTATCTGGGGGAAGACCCATAAATTCTTGGGGCTTACTCCAGGTTCTATTGTAAGTGAACATTCCTATAGGGGCTTTGGATACTGCACAGGTTTCCAGAGACTGAAACTGTACTGGCGTTGTGTAAAACATGTGCCTGCACTCTCTTTTATTTCTCTGAACCTTCAGAATTATTGCTAAGCTGAACTAGAAAGGATTAGCAATGGCCATATAGAATTACAAAACCAAGGTTGAGGCCTAGTCTAGAATAAAGCTTATAAGATCTGATTTTGGTAAATGAAGAAGTTTTTGTCAATATCTGCCCAAACTTCTGTGAGGATAACCAAGATCTAAAGAAAGTGTAGTTAATACATGCACTTTACCTTTGTGCAGCTGATTCTGAAAAATAGTCAACAATAAAGCCAATAAACTTGGTGAATGCATTAAAGAGAAAATAAAAGAAATAATGAGTGTAATTTATTTTATGCAGCTTCCCTGTGTCCTCTCATATTTTCTAAATAAAATTATATTGCTTCACTCTATCTTTGTTGAATCTTTCTTAGTGATAATAGACAATAAAACTTGGATTTGAGTTTAGATCAGAATTGAATTTGCATTTTTTGTAAAGGGCATACCTTTGCCTTTTCTGGAAAACTATGGCTCCTTAAACTTCTTGTGATGATACTTCATGCACCAGGCAATTCAAGTGAGTCGCAGCTTTAGTTTGAAAATTGCCTTAGAGAGTAAAGCAGTATTTTAATCTCACACCTTGTAGAAGATGTAGATATTTTGGAGTCTTGATTACCACCCCAAGTGGTAGGCCAAGTATCCTTTCTGTGGCTGCTTCTGTGACTCTCAACACATCTCACTAGCAGCACAACTCTATATTGCTTTACATCAATTCTATGATTCCTTCTTACAGAGGCATTTGATTGGGAAAGGTGGACCTGTAGACTTCTCAAGACCCACAGGAATCTTTATACCTCCTTTTGAAGACCATAACTTAAATGTAAATATCTAGTTTCTAGTCACAATTATTCCCTAAGGCATGATGTGAAAGGGCTTTCCTGAAAGTGACTTAGAAAAGGAAGTGATCTGCTCTCACTATCAAAGAAAGTGTTGGGACCTGAATTCTGAACAAGGAAGGATGCCATTTTGTAAAAACCACATGGCAGGCTTCTTAGCTTCTAAGCAGGGAGAGACACCATTTTGTAAGGACCACATGGTGTGAGCCACATGCTGGGGCTTCACAAGACCCTGCCCCAAGCTGCCTGGCCATACCAGGTAGCCTATGAGGGAAGGACAAGAGAGAAATAGGATGGTACCCCTAAACAAGAGTCAATCATTTTAAAGATCATCAGAAAGCTGGAATATCCCTAGATCCCTTCCCTATATAAGATTCCTCATGACCTTGGATTGGGCTCATCTGCCTAGGGGGATCACCCTGGTTGGCCAGGCTGGGGGGTCTTTTTGGCAGATGGATTAAAGTATTAAACTTTATTCCAGTGTGTGGTCTTGTCCTTCTACTCTGGAACCCTACAGAAACGTTTTACAGTTTTTACAAATAAACATCCTGAGTGGTTGGGATTATCTAAAGCAACCTTTAATTAAAATGAGACACACTTTTTTTTTTTAGCGTGCTAAAGAAAAATGTATATACATTTTTGGAGGGTAGAGAGACTTTCAAACAATATTATGGGGTCACAAATCTGTTCCAGTGATATTTGGTCAATTGGAACTAAAGTTCAATGCATGGAACTGGCAATATTTTTCAGGTCCAGCATGCTCCAATATTTTGAGCTATCTGTTGTACCACAAAAACACACATTTTTCAAAAAGCATTTATCAAAAAATGAAAAGTTAATGTATTTTATCTCCATCTGTCTGATTGCTATGATGATCTATTAACCAGTTTGAACCTAGTAGAAGACATCAGTGTTATTTATTGGCTTCTTAAATGCCAGCAAACAGGACAACATATGTCAAACTGTCCAAAGTCATATTGTTCTGAAATATAATATCAGATGGTAAGGTAGTAAACTTTAACTGCTCTTATTTGCAATTTTAAGCAACATTTTAATATATATATCAATATATGTAATTGCATATATCAATATATCAATAATCTAAAATATACATCAATTTAAAAAAATCTTAAAGAAGGCATTTTCCCAAGCAAACAAGTACAGTTTGGATTTATAATTAAGGAACAGATACTAAAAAAACAGCTGCTGATTAAATATATAACTTTCTATATGGAACATATGTATCTAGGTAGAATGGGACCTCAAAATGAGAAAAAACTATCAAAATTTTTGTTCCAACTTTGAATTGTAATATTCAAGTTAAATTAAAGTATTTATTAAGTGAGTAAAATTATATAGAGGTGAATTCTCACAAAGTGATTTTCTTCTTGGGACAAAAACAAACAAAACCCATTTTGTGTGGAAGTGTTGAGAATAATCCCAAACCAAATTACAATTATAGCCCTTCTTGCTAAAGCTATTCCCATAAATAGACCAGACTTTTTACAACAGGGCTGTGGTTTGAGCATGTATAACAAATGATAAATTCTTATTTCCTAGACTATATTTTCTTCATGCCTAGAATACATCTTACCTAAATTCCACTAAAATATATAAGTTGTCTCTTATGATAAGATGAATGTTGGATATTATAAGGAGCCCAACAAAATAAAAATGCTTTACATATTCTTTGTTTACTTCAAATGTAAATGTGTCCTCTACTGCAAGTATTCTGCTTGTCAAAAGTGTATAAGCTTCAAGTCTGTGTTTAAGTGAGGTGTAAGCTACAAAAATGCATTCTGACTACATCCTCAGGCAGCCCTGAAACTCTGAAATAATTAATATTCTTTCCTTTTTTCGAAATGAAGTAATGATTTGAGTTAATGCTTTACTATATAAAAACATTTAATTTAATATGTAGTCAAAACAAACCACTAAAAATACCATGCAAAAATACTTGGTGTTTGATGTTTTAGAAAATTGAGGTGCTAAATTAAGTACAATTTAAATAAAATAGGATTGAACTATATATCTCCCAATTATAGAAACATGTAAATTCCAGTGGTACTGCAAATTAACATGATACATCTTGAAAATTCTTTAGGAAAAGCTCATATTACTCCCAATACAACATCTTCTCTATCAAAACAAAAAATGATGTCTGCATTCTTATATTCAGTATTCTTATATTTAGTATATTCAGTATTCTTAATAGTGCACCCTCATCTTCGTGCATGTGCAGTATTAAGCAACCTGCCATTTATATGACCTTTTGGATTGTAACAATAAAAATCTAAGCCATCTGAGTTACTTTTAATGTCATTTTGATGTGTACTAATTATAAACCACTTGCAGGACCTTATACCAATATTTGAAACTATGCATTTGAAATTGATGCCTAGAAAGACCGATCAACTATTTTCAGTTGGAGATTTGAAAAATGAGGGAGGTAGTTGGGGACAAAAAGAGAGACAACAAAGAGAAAGAGTCAGAAAGAGAGAGATAAAAAGAGAGAGAAAGAGACACAGAGAGACAGACATTTCCCTCTTGCTTAACTCATTTCAGTCTCTGGAGAAAATGTTTGAGAGATCAGTAGGGTCAGGAAAATCTACCTTGAGTACCTACATAAACTAATAGTAGCCTTTAGGCTACGGAGATAATTGTTGTACTGCCCTGTGTTCACTTGCTCTGTATGGTGTGAAACCCGATTCACAAACCCCAAATTTTCAAGGATCTGTATTCTCATTCTAATGTGAGGGATTGCCTTTTTTTCTTATCTTTTTATTTTGGACCACACCCTGTAACGCTCAGAAGTTACTCCTGGCTCTGCACTCAGAAATCGCTCCTGGTTTGGGTGACCATTTGGGACACCAGGGGACAGAACCATGGTCTGTTCTCTGTCAGCGTGTACAAGGCAAACTCCCTACTACTTATGCCACTGCTCCTACCCTCAAAAGTGAGGGATCGCTTTTTGAAAAAAATGAATGTCTATACTGATTTATGCTCAGATTTTTCAGGTTTGATTTCTACTCTCCTGGAAAGAAATTTCAGGAGGAGAAAAATGTTAAAATAAAATTATTTTAGTTTTAAAATTTGAAGAATGTGAAGGAGGAAGTATATTTAAAAGAGAATGTAGATTTCTCCAAAAGGAAAAGTGGCTAACTCTAGAGTGGAAATGGAGAATGCATGTTGTTTGCTTTTAAAGTTGCTTTAGACAGTCTTTCAGACACAGATCAACTAGAAAAGAAAGAACGGAACCAAAAACATAACAAATAAAGCTATAGCCAATCTCACTCCATCTGTGGTTCTGTATAAAGGGTGTGACACAATAAGATAAAAGTCTGCTATTAAAGTGTTTTCACTTTCTTCTTATGTCATCAAAACAAGGAGTGGTACTGCTGAATATTTCCTCTCTTAAGTGATTCTAGTGTTCCCTCAGCCAGCACTCATGCCATTTGAAATGTTTGCAGGTCTCATTCTCTACAGCCACAAAGTGTTGGGGTGTGACAGTGTTTGTCCCTTTGAGTTACTTTTAAACTTGATAGCTTCTTTATACTATATATACCCTATCTTTTTAATCTTGACTTTATTCTCAAAAGAACTCAAGGTCAATGACACTCATCAACCTGTGTGTTTTATATCAAGTCCTTATTGGGCATTTATAGATCAGTAGGACACAGTTCAGCAGCTGAATACACTATTTCCTGACAACAGACAGAAAGTTGTTATTTAATTTCACCTGAACCTACAACCAGTAATCAGGATTTCTTAGGAAACGACTAAACCTTGTGAAAACAAAACCTTGGTTACTCAGATATTTCTTTTTTCTGAAGAATGATAGAATGTTGGATTAGTTTACCAAAACCTGTGCTTTTGTATACTGAAGATACAATCAAGTGCCTACCTCTATCATAAGATAGACCTTTACTGACTTGACTCAAAATTTTTCTTTTTTTAAAATATATTTTATTTTATTTAAACACCTTGATTACATATATGATTGTGTTTGGGTTTCAGTCATGTAAAGAACACCACCCATCAGCAGTGCAACATTCCCATCACCAATGTCCCAAATCTCTCTCCTCCCCATCGACACCTGCCTGTACTCTAGACAGGCTTTCCATTTCCCTCATACATTCTCATTATTAGGACAGTTCAGAATGTAGCTATTTCTCTAACTAAACTCATATCTGTTTGTGGTGAGCTTCATGAGGTGAGCTGGAACTTCCAGCTCTTTTCTCTTTTGTGTCTGAAAATTATTATTACAAGAATATCTTTTATTTTTCTTAAAACCCATAGATGAGTGAGACCATTCTGCGTCTTTCTCTCTCTCTCTGACTCTGACTCTCAGCATAATAGATACCATATACATCCATATATAGGAAAATTTCATGACTTCATCTCTCCTGACAGCTGCATAATATTCCATTGTGTATATGTACCACGTTTCTTTAGCCATTCGTCTGTTGAAGGGCATCTTGGTTCCAGAGTCTTGCTATGGTAAATAGTGGTGCAATGAATATAGGTGTAAGGAAGGGATTTTTGTATTGTATTTTTGTGTTCCTAGGGTATATTCCTAGGAGTGGTATAGCTGGATTGTATGGGAGCTCGATTTCTAGTTTTTGAAGGAATCTCCATATCGCTTTCCATAAAGGTTGAATTAGGCGGCATTCCCACCAGCAGTGGATAAGAGTTCCTTTCTCTCCACATTCCAGCCAACACTGTTTGTTCTCATTCTTTGTAATGTGTGCCAATCTCTGGGGTGTGAGGTGGTACCTCATAGTTGTTTTGATTTGCATCTCCCTGATGATTAGTGATGTGGAGCATTTTTTTCATGTGTCTTTTGGCCAGTTGTATTTCTTCTTTGTCAAAGTGTCTGTCCATTTCTTCTCCCATTTTTTGATGGGATTAGATTTTTTTTCTTGTAAAGTTCTGTCAGTGCCTTGTATATTTTGGAGATTAGCCCCTTATCTGATGGATATTGGGTGAATAGTTTCTCCCACTCAGTGGATGGCTCTTGTATCCTGGGCGCTATTTCTTTTGAGGTGCAGAAGCTTCTCAGTTTAATATATTCCCATCTGTTAATTTCTACTTTTACTTGCCTGGAGAGTGCAGTTTTCTCCTTGAATATGTCATACATAGGATAAGTGCAAATTATTTTACTTAAAAGTGAACCCTCTTCCTAACTTAAGAATATGATATTATTGGAGGTTTTTTGAACTCACCTAAGAATGATTTCTTCTCTACCAAGGATCGATGAAGAATACATTTATGTATATCAGGGAACTCTTTAGAAAAAGAGTTTTGTCATATAAAGTAAATATGGAGATTTTAAAATACAAGTTATTATTTTAAATACTTAAGTTTTCTGCTTGAAGAAATAGATGAATGTTTTTTAAAGTTTGCTTTCCAGTTAGCTAAACT
The DNA here is from genome assembly GCF_024139225.1 of Suncus etruscus. NCBI lineage: Eukaryota > Metazoa > Chordata > Mammalia > Eulipotyphla > Soricidae > Suncus > Suncus etruscus. The sequence goes on along the minus strand of NC_064851.1, from coordinate 94,178,167 downwards.
AATATATTTTATAGATCTTTTTTCTAAGTACTCTCTGTACTTAAAATATTTCCGAAGTTTCTTTGAATAGTCCTAAATTTTTTTCTACAATTAGTTATACTTTTCAGGATATATTTATAATAGGGTCAGCATTAAAGTGAGGCTACTATGGTATTCAATCCAGATTAATCATTTAAAAATGCTAACAAACTCCTAAATAAACATAAATATTCTAATGCAACATTTGCAATGCAAAAATATCCAAAATTTTAAAGCATATTTTTATAACTATGATTACAATGCATAGAAAATTAACATTTTCTCATTTTCTATCCAAGCTATAAGCCCAGGTTCTGGGGTAAATGTTTATATATAATTTTACTAATGATATTGACTTAGCAATAGTTTTATTTATTATTTAGCCACAAGTGGTTGTGCTCAGGGCTTTTGCCAGGCTCTCTGATTAGGGACCACATTTGGTGGGGTTTAGGAACCCTTATGTGGTGCTGAAATGAAACTTTGGTAGGCTGAATGCACACAAGAATCCTCATGTCATATTATCTTTCTGGTCCCCAAATCTAATATTTTAACAGCTTGAATTGTGTCATTGTATATATGTAAGCATTATAATCATTATATTTTACTGGAAAACTTATATTAACCTTCAATTCTTGTCTCAAAGTATGGAAGACTATTTTAATAACTATCTTAAAGATTTATAATTTTCAATTTTACCTAAAACAAATATGATCCCTATGGACATTGATAAACACAAATGCAACCCTTTCCTATTCATCTCTGACCTTTGAAAACAACCTTTTTTATTTTTCTTGTTATTTTCTTATTTGACATTTAAATTTTTTCTAAGTGGTTTTTACGTACTTGTTCCCTCTCCTCTTTTAACACTTCTCTTGTTCCCAAGCTGACTAGAAGAGCAATCGAGATCTCTAATGATTTCACTTAATGGTTGATGTAAAAAAAAAAAAAAGAAAAGAAATTCAGGAGTTGTCTGGCTGCCTTAGAATATAGTTAAATTTTTGTTTCCTCATCTTAACTCAAATCGGGCTATTGTTTAAATAAAGCTGTAAAAGTAAGTTAAAATAAATTATGTTAGTCAGAGGAGAGAAAAGTTCTGTCTCAAGATATCACAGTTAATGAATCATTTAGGAGGAAGGTTTGTTGTTTGCAAACTTTTGAGATAACCTAGTAAACCATGATCCATTTTATGTGTGCTATCTTCAAAATAACCTCCAAAAGTCTTTCCAAAGACTCTGGTCTATGCCTTTTTCCTTTCGATCCATAACTGAACATGCTTTCATATACTATGTGTAAGTATATTTTTAAGAACTGAAAGACTGGAAAAAGTCCAAGGGGGGAAGAGATAGCACAACAGTAGAGTGTTTGCCTTGAATGCAGCCAATCCAGGATGGACAGTGTTTCGAATCTGGCATCCCATATGGTCCCCAGTGCCTGCCAGGAGCGAGAGAGCCAGGAGTAAACCCTGAGTGCCGCCCGGTGTGAGCCCCCCCCCCCAAATAAAAAAAGCACATATGTGAGGAACAAGATGGAACATCTAATACTTGTTTTTGTATAATTCCTCTCCTAAATTTGTATTTATGTATAGCCATAATGATGCTAATATTTCTAAATCTATTAGTTTATGATACTTTACTGCTCAGTATTTCTCCATTTTGTGATCACTGTTATACAACAAAAATGTGTTTGAAAGCTACCATAATAACATATCCTCAATGTTTTTATCTTAGCTTTATGTTATTTCTTTTATTTCTGTTTTTGTTTTGTTTTGTTTTGTTTTGTTTTGGGCCACACCCAGTGACGCCCAGGAGTTATTGCTGGCTATGCGCTCAGAAATCACTCCTGGCTTGGGGGACCAATATGGGATTCCGGGGATCAAACGTGGCCCATACTAAGTCAGACGCTTGCAAAGAAAACACCTTACCGCTGAGCCACCGCTCAGGCCCCAAGCATTAACTTAATTCTAAGGTCTTACATTCATTGACTTTCCCATTTTCTCCTCATTATTTGAAAATCATCAATATCTGTAAGCTCACAGGAAGCGATATTATAGAAATATCTACTTAACATAATTGTAACTCAGTTATAGCTCAGACTCATTTGCTTCTTCTGTATAACCACTTGAATTTCTCTAAGAGCTTTTACCCTGCATTTGCCCAAGAGAAAAGTCAAATTAGATAATTCTCAACTACTTTCTCCAATTAGAAACAAACAAGTCATCTTTTACATGCCTCTCACTGTTCAAATTAGTCAGCATTTTTCCTTCCAGATCATTAACATTATGTAATTCAATTACTACTTCATCAATATCTGAATCATTAAATCACTACTCAAATTGTGTGATAATTCCTAAAAATTTTCCTGTGCAATCTTGTTATCCTTTACTCAGTAAAAGTCATGTTTTTTTTTTTTCTTTTTCTTTTTTGGTTTTTGGGCCACACCCAGCGGTGCCCAGGAGTTACTCCTGGCTCTCTGCTCAGAAATCGCTCCTGGCAGGCAAGGGGGACCATATGAGATGAACCACCATTGGTCCTGGCTCTGCTACTTACAAGGCAAATGTCCTATAGCTGTGCTATCTCTCCCGCCTCCCTAAAAGTCATGTTCTTAAAAGAAAAAAAAGTATATTTGTTTTGAAAAACCTTTGTTTGGATAAAAAGACTAAATAAAAATATTAGAGGTCTGGAAACTGATTAATAAAAATCTGCAATGGTTTAAGCAGGATTTAATAATGAACTACAAAAGATAAAAAAAATAGTATAGAAGCAATAGATATGGAAATTGACTGAATAACAGTAAAAGGAAGAAATAAATTCTTGATTGCATATTTTAAATATTTTGCATATGTCAAAAAAGAGTCACATAACCACTCATTTTCGCCAACTTCTTTTGTAGTTTGTTTTATACTTTTGGCATTTTATAACATAAGTATATGACAATTTTGACCTCAAATTATTTCTTTAATCCTACATTCTCCCTTTGTTTTCAGTTATCTGTCAGTTTATTTGACAATTTAAATTTCCCTTAACAGCTCACTATTTTCTTTTTGCATATTTCATATTGAAATAAATGTATATTTCTTACTCCATATGCTTTTCACATTAGTGTCAACACTGTTTGTAATCGTTTCAATTATTTGAAATCATTTGTTGTAATTATGTAATGTATACAATTACTAGCATTTAAAATTATGCAAAATATATGTACAAACCAGAGATAAATGACATTCTATAATGTGATTTTTTTGTATAATGTATATTCCATTTTGTTATTTTTCTATATCTGCTACTCTTCTCTTTAAGATAGTTTTATTTCCCCTGAACTTTCTTTTTTAGATTTATACTGTCAACAATTGCCTATACCATTGCGATTATTTTACACTCTTTGGTTAAAATAATCTTTATGTTTCATTTTATCATGGTGAATTTCCTTATCTCCTTATGGTGAACCTTGAAATTCGATATTTAAGTATCAATTCTCATTTGCATCTTCAGCAAATCCTTATGAAAAGTTCCTTTCTTAGCTGTTTATTCCTTTTAAATGACTTTATAAAACTCAAAATAATGTATTTCAATTAGCACCACTTAATATATTACAAATATAGTAGATTATATACTACCATTTGACACTAGTTTGTGCAGCCTGGGGTCAAAATTAATATTGTATAAGAAGGAATAAAGTTTGATTATAAAGTGGATTTTGTACTTAGCTTGCATCCAAACGTCTACAATTGCTCAATGTTCATTAATTTCTCATCTGATAAAGGTAGTTAGTAATAGTGTTATGTACTTAAGTATGTTAAGTCCTAGAGAGATTGAATTAAATAAGTATTAAATATGACAAAAGTTCGAATATAATTAAGACTCAGAAAGGATTATAGATTAAATAAACTTGAATTATCTTGTACTTTTACAAATACAATCAGAAATGTATGAGGTTTTATTTTTAGTGATAAGGAAGTACTTTCATGATATATACAATATAATGTAATATAATATAACATATAGAACATAACATAATAATAATATAATTTATTATATATATATTTGTTGTTGGGCCACACCCGGTGACGCTCAGGGGTTACTCCTGACTATGCACTCAGAAATCGCTCCTGGCTTAGGGACCATATGAGATGCCAGGAAATTGAACTCAGGTCTGTCCCAGGTCAGCAGTGTGCAAGGCAAATGCCCTACCTCTCTGCTATCGCTCCAGCCTCTCATGATATATTTCTGTTTATACTGGCCATAAGTCAGTTAATATTCAAACTCAAAGAGAAACTTTCCTAGACTCAAAGATGATATATAGCCATACACCATTTATATATAAATTAAAGAAAAATAATTATTTTTGTCATACTCAGAATTTTAAATATTATCATAATCTTGTTTTTATTGTATTTTTCATCTTAGTTCCACACCTATTCCTTCAATTGTTTGAATAAATTTTTTTCTAGAATGCCAAGGATACATTTTGTTTTCTCTTGCTTCACAGTCCTTTTGGTTTCATTTCTACATAACTATTAAGGTCATTTGACTAGTCCATGGTAGGAAGCTTGCCACAAAGAATGGTGAATGCAGTTAGGGTAGCACTGTGACAATGATATTTAGAACAGATCACTCTGGACAAGAACAGGGTGCTAAAAGAGGATAGCTAAGTGATATGCATGATACCCCTTCATTAATAATAGAGCAAACCACAGTGTCAAAAAAAGGAGGGGAGAGCGAGAGAGAGAGAGAGAGAGACAGAGACAGAGAGAGACAGAGAGAGAGACAGAGAGAGACAGAGAGAGACAGAGACAGAGAGAGAGACAGAGAGAGACAGAGACAGAGAGAGAGAGAGACAGAGAGAGAGAGAGAGAGAGAGAGAGAGAGAGAGAGAGAGAGAGAGAGAGAGAGAGAGAGAGAGAGAGGTGAAATGCCTGCCCCAGGGCAGATGGGGGAGGGTAGGCGGAAGAGAAACTGGGAAAATTGGATGGAAATGTGTACTGGTGAAGGTTGCTGTATATTCTATTACTGAAACTAAAACGTAAACAATTTTGTGACCACGGTCACAAAATTAAATAAAGTAATTATATTTTAAAAAAAAAGAGCTAGAGAAAAGGTTTTAAAAGAACTTAAAATGTGCTGATGGTGTAAAGAAAATAATATGTTTACAAGATATGTTATAACGTTTATTTTTAGCATATATTAAATTAGCACTGGTTTGTTGAAGTGACATGAGCCACTCTGATTCCTTATAAAGGAGAAAATATGAAAAATAAGGTTGCTTTAAAAGAAGATTTGCAAGCAGCCGATCCAGGACCTAAGGTGGTTGGTTCGAATCCCGGTGTCTCATATGGTCCCCCGTGCCTGCCAGGAGCTATTTCTGAGCAGACAGCCAGGAGTAACCCCTGAGCAATGCCGGGTGTGGCCCAAAAACCAAAAAAAAAAAAAAAAGATTTGAGACCAGTCATCTCAATTACTTTTTAACAACTCTTTAAATTCAACAAATTCCAAAAAACATCAGGTTTTTAGGTTTCCCAGACTTTTCTAGGAGAAATCTTTTGTAGTAGCTTCATATGAATCTTAACTAGAATTTATAATATTGTCTGAGTTTTGTCTTGATTTATAGTACTTACTAGATCTGAAATTAATTTATATGCATGGTGATAATTTTCTATACATTAAGGTCAAAATATGTAAAGCCTCCATTATCAAATATTAAGATTTATAAGAGTTTCCACTGTTATACTTTAGTTACTCAATCTTTAGGTGTTTGTTGTTGTTGTTGTTGTTTTTGTTTTTGGGTCACACCCTGCATCTCTCAGGGGTTACTTCTGGCTCTCTGCTCAGAAATCGCTCCTAGCAGGCTCGGGGGACCATATGGGATGCCGGAATTCAAACCACTGTCCTTCTGCATGCAAGGCAAATGCCCTACCTCCATGCTATCTCTCTGGCTCATCAATCTTTAGGTGTTTATGTGGAGTGAGTACCAGAAATGAAGAAATTGTTTCTGTTCCATCTTAAAAGACCCAAAACTTTCTTTCTAAACCAAGAGAAAATGTAGTGCTTGTTCTTTGGTAATTTATTTCTTTTTTCATTGTACTAATGGAATCCCCTGCCACCTGATAACCCAGTAAACAAAAATGAAGTTAAGTCTTTATTATTGGACCTGAAAATCTGCAAAAGTAGATTAGGGTTTGCATGCTAAAATTTAAAAACATGACAGCCTGTGACAATATAAACTCTAAATAGAACAAAGAGATCTCCGATTTAATAGACAATTGAAAATGACTACTCATAACACAAAGAAAAAGGAAATTACAAATTTATCTTTAAAAACCTGCAAAAATACTGGATAAATCAGAGGTTGGAACTAGTGATAAAGATATTAAAGGAGGTATCATAAATATGACTACATTTACATGTTTATCCATTTTTTGTCAGTGTAATAACAACTGCTTCAAACTTTTAGACATTGTGAATACTGTCATGAATATGGAATACATATATTTATTTTAATTATTTGGTTATATATTACCTTGATTTTTAATTTTTTAAATATTTTTTATTGTGCCCAATGTGAATCACAAGTATTTCACAGTTATATTTAAGGTACATAGTGACAGTGAATTAGAACCATTCCCACCACCAGCATTGTCCTCTCTCCACCCCTGTTTCCAGCATGCATCCCATATCTCATTCTTTATCCCCCTGGACTGCTAGTGTAACAGGTCCCCTGTGAGTACAGCTTGTTGCAGATTGGTTATCTTGATTCTGTTGTTGTTGACTTTGGGTTAGGAGTTTAGGTCTGCTCTTTCTTTTTTCCACTCAATGTTCATGCAACTGTTTGCTCCTGGTAACATCCACTTTTTTTCCACCATCAATTTATGAGGCAGTACAAGATGATTCAAGTTCTGTGGTTCTCTTGGGAAACAAAAGGAATTGATTTTTATTTTTGAGGACTTTTCTTACTGTTTACTATAATTGTTGTATTAAATCACAAGGCCAGGAAAGAATGCAAGATAGATGTAAATAAAGACTAATGGAACATAACCGAGATCCCAAAATAGAGCCACATAAGTATTTACAACTGATAATCTTGCAAAGATACAAAATTAATTAAATGGGGAAATATTTTTTGTATTGTATCTGAAGAATTGTTTTATTATTTAATAAAAATTTTAAGCACCATGATTACAAGCATTACCGTAGTTGGGTTTCAGTCATAAACAGAACACCCCCTTTCACCAGTGCAACATTCCCACCACAAATGCCTTCCTTCCTCCTTCCCCACCATTGCCTATATTCTTTACAGTTGTATTATGAGATGTGAGCATGCATAACTATATCACATACTTTTATATATACATATATACATGAATTCATACAAATTGTGGGAGTAATAAAGCATGAACATGAAATTATTTGGGATCAAATCTAAGCATTGAATAGATTGGTCATCTACTTTACAATTTGAACTACATCCCTAGCCTCCTCATCCTCCTCATTTTTATTGCCTTCCTTTATCTTCTTTCTCCTCTTCTTTTTCTTCTTCCCCTTCTTATGCTTCTTCACTTTATTCTTCTTACTCTTCTTCACCTTTTTCTTCTTACTCTTCTTCCTCTTCTTCCTCTTCTCACTCTTCTTCCAATTCTTCTTATTATTCATTCTCTTCCTGAGACTTGGGACTTCAAGGATTCCTATGTTGTTTCTGTTTTTGAGTTTATCAAAGACTTCTATTTTCATCTGTTCATGTTCTTTGAGTAGTTTATCCATTGTCTGATCATTTTCTTTAAGGTTCTCTTCCAATCTCTTCTGCTGTATGGAGTTATTCTGTGTCTCATCTTCTGGCATACTGACTCTGCTTGCAGCCGCCATTACTCCAGTTGAGAGGCTTTCCACAGAGGTTTTCAATTCATAAACTGAGTTTTTCAGACCTGTTATTCCAGTATAAAATTTTCTACATTTAGTCTTTATATCCTCTTGGTTCTTATTTGTGTTCCATTCAAGTCTCTCTATGCTTTCTTTGAGCTCCATGAACATCCTCTATAATTCTTCTCTAAACACCTTATCTGAGAGAATACTTTTTGTGTCATCAGAGCAGCCATCTTCATTCACTATACATGGGGTTGTCATGTATTGTTTCCCAATTGTGACACTTTTAGTGTGGTTTTTTACTATGTGTTGTGGTGGGGTTTAGGGGTTAGAGTTAAAAGATGTGTGCGGCCACGGAGGAGGGCAGCAGTCCTATATAATGGCTCTCTGGTGCCCTAACACATGGCAGGAATCAGCCCCAACATTTGTTGGGTAGGAACATCTTATTGCGTTTGGGTTCTGGAGAGATTTTGTTCATTGGTGTCTTCTGAGCTATCTCCCACAAAAAGGCAGAGAGCAGGGCAGCAGTCCTTTATAATGGCTGCCTGGTGCCCAAACACATGGCAGGAATCAGCCCCCCACATTTATTGGGTGGACATCTTACCCAATTTCGGTACTGGAGAAATTATGTTCATTGGTGTCTTCTGGGATATCTCCCGCAGAAAGAAGGGGAAATTATTTTTAACAAATGCTGTTATAACAATTAAACATCTATAGATGGTAAAATAATTGACTAAAAATGTTTTACCTGAAACTTCTTCCTCATATAAATTAAATTAAAAACTGATCATGATTTAAAAAAAGAAAATTTTACAATATTTTATATTGAAGTTCTCTAGCTGACCTCAAATGCTATATATATAAGATAAAAATTGAATCTCAAGAAAATATTTTTTATTCTCAGTAGGAATAGGTAAGAGGATGAAAATATAAACTAAAATTGAAATGTGATATTTTCAGTATTTTGGTACCTAGAATTAAAAGAATTAATGAATCCTAACATTAAAATTATGATTAAAATTTTAAGAACACAGTTATACAGAGACACAGCAAATACACTAAAACACAAAGATACACTAAAGAAGGTGGGATGCTTGCATTGTATATAGCAGACTTGAGTTTAATATAAAGTACCCCAGATGGTCTCCTGATACTTGTCATGAGTGATCCGAGTACAAATCTACAAACAAGCCCTGAGAATAACTACATTTGTTCCAAAAAGCAAAAACAATTTTCAATTAAAATAAGTAAATACATCAAACTTCAAACACACAGAAACACAATTGCAAACTTATAGGCTGCATAATTGCATAAACTCACAATTATTTATTGAAGCCTACTATCCTTGAAAGCAGGTATTTCACCATGAGTTATTCAGGTGGTGATGAAATCACGCAGTTGGACTCCTCATAAATGGGATCAGTGTTCATCTAAAGAGTTTTCAGAAAGCTCAAGCCAATTGTGTCATGTTAGTGCAAGGTAAGTGAAGCAGATGAAGAAATATTGTATTAAACATAGGGACATAAAATAAAACTATAATCTAAATGACTTAATATCTATCAGTAACAGTAATAAATGTTTGTGAGCAATTACTTAAAATTTTTTCATGGAAATGTTAAAAATAAAATTTTAGTTTAATAAAAAATTAAATATAAAATTATGATGCCATATATACTTGAATAATGTATACTTAGATTTATGAAAGTTCATCTATATGTCTATGTTCAAAGCAACTTTGTTTATAATAATTAAAACAAGAATCAATAATAAAATTAAAGTAAAGGAATTCTTGAAAGGAACAATTTGGGTAAAATTCCAAATAAAAAAGCTGTGAAAAAATCTCCAACACAAAAAGTTTTATGATGTGTAATAATATTTATATACCATGTTTTTATGGCATTAATTTAGAAATTAAATATGTGTACAAAGTTATTTGGGTGATATTACATGGATACATAGAGGGATTTTTGCAAAGTTATTCTTAATCATTGTTCTACTGAATTGATGCATAAATCCACTCCTCAAAAAATTGTGCAGAACTAAATATAAACATGAAAAGGCATAAATGAGAACAAGAAAAAGTTTTAGAAAATACAGACAAGATAGGTGAATTTTATCAATATTGACAATTTGGTTGTGATATTGTACTGACTTTACAACTGAGAGAAATGGTAAAAGGCATGCCGAATGTTTGTTATACTATTTACTCAAGTTGCATGTTAAGCTACATTGTCAAAATTGTTTAAATAAAATCCAAATATTAAAAGACTAATTTAATATTTGATATTTACTTACCCTCTGAAAGAATATTATAATTTTGTTAATTTATACTTTCAGGGATAATGAAGAGAAATCAAAACACTTTTTCTATGACTTCTTTCTGTTCCTTCAGCTTTGCACTACTGTGATATGGCTCAACTCTGAAAACTCTAATGTGCCATTTCCCTAATTGATCTTTTGTTCATGGTCTCTCTTTAAAATTTTTGTTCTTATTTGGGGGCCACATCTGCTTCTACTCAGGGCTTACCCTGACTCTGATATCATTGGCCCCAACTGGTGGACTTGGGGGACCATATGAGGTTCTGGGTATTAAACCAGAGATTTCTGTTTACAAGAAAAATGCCCTGCCTACTGCACTATGAATTTAGATCTCTGAATCTTTTTCTTTTTCTTTTCTTTCTTTCTTTCTTTCTTTTTTTTTTTTTTTTGGGTCACACCCAGCAGTGCTCAGGAATTACTTCTGGCTCCATGCTCAGAAATTGTTCCTGGCAGGCTCGGGGGACCATATGGAACACCGGGATTCGAATCAATGACCTTCTGCATGAAAGGCAAACGCCTTACTTCCATACTATCTCTCCGGCTCCTAGATCTCTGAAGCTTTTAAATACTTACAGAAATATATAAATCTATAAGACCTTTACTACATTTATATTATTTACTCACATGAATTTATTTCATTCACATATTATGTAACTGGCAATCTTGACACTAACATTTTCTATTAACTAATAAAGAAATCATAGCTGTAGTATGATTCCAGATTTTCCCTATAAAAATTTTCCATTATGATCAAGGTCAAGATCATATGACATTTTTCTCTTCTTAAGTCAATTTGAATACATGACCTTTTACCTTAATCCTTTGATTTCATATTTCTTTGATGTAAATATTAATTTAGTGATATTAGATGACTGAATCCCTCCTGTCCAATATATGAATGTATGAATGGGGCCCTGAATCGACTACTTATCTTGGGAAGATAGTTGGGGTTGGGTACACAAGTGGAAGATCTGGATCTTACTTCTGGATCTCTTTTTAGGGATCCTTCCTGACAGGGCTTGGTAACCATATCATTGTATGATATTGAACTAGTAGGCCTCAAATAAGGCATGCAATCTATTCACTTCAATCTATGATCTACTTTCATTTCTAATTTTGTCATTTATTGCCCATCTGAGTTGGTTAAATTATCAAACTCCTGAATCTCAATTTCTTCTTTAATAAAATTATAACTGATTTTATAAAGTGTCTGTGAGAAACCGATATTATAATATATGCCACTATTATTCTTTTAATAATATCAGCTATAATTATAATTATTTGTGATTTATGCAAAAATTTCTACAGCATAGTAGGAGGTAATTCTGCAGTTTAGCTTTTAAAAATTTTGCTATTAATAATAGTAAAAAATGGAATAAGATTGTGATTTAAATATATTTGTACCATAAATATAAGTAAACAATCAGTTTAATGTTTTTATTATTTTTGTAAAATATATAATTTCAAAAATTATTTTCAGGGGCTGATAGCTTAGTGGTAGGGTATTTGTATTGCATACAGCCGACCTGCGACAGATCTGAGTTTAATCCTCAGCATTTTACATGGTCCCCCAAGCCTGCCATGAATGAGTTTGGAGTGCATAGCTAAGTAACTAACCCCTGAGTGCTGCTGGTTGTGGCCTAAGTCAAACAAACAAACAAACAAACAAAAACAGATATTATCTTGTAATATGCATTATGATACCCATAAATGTGACTCTTTTTATATTGTTAGACCCATTATACTCTTTTCAGATTATACTTTTCTTGAAATCTCATAAAATATAATATTTAACAACTAACTTTTTACAACTAAGATTAATTCATTATACCATTTGGTTTTGAATGAGAAAAAAAGCCTAAATTAATTGATTAATAAGCCTAAACCTAAAAACAAAATAGACCAAAACAACTCATTTTTATCTCACTGTTTATAAAATATTAGTAATTTTAGAAATTCAATGACTAAATTAATATTAAATTTCATCTGGAAGAAAATATTTTATAATGTCTTTTTAATTCTCACTGGTCTTAATCATTATTCTTAAATAGTTTGTTTTGATGAATTAATATTATACAGTTAAAATTAATTATTTTTGAAATACTTTAATTACATTAAATCTCTTACTGGTACAGGATTCAAAATATCCTTACTAAAGTTTGAATGTCATTCCATCATTAAATTATACCTTATCCTTTTCCTCATGAATCACTCTTTCCCTCCAGTGATCACCACAATTTTTACTATGTCAATGAGCTGTATTCTTTAGTAAAAATGTATTTGTATTAATTTATTACAAATTCATTTTCTTTAGTTACTTATATTTTGTATATAGTGAAACTATCTAATGGATTTCTTTTCTTATTTTCTTATTTCATTTAAGTAATCATATATTTTATCCATTTTTATTCTAAATGGTTAAATTTTATTTTTAAGTCACATTCACATAATATTGAGTATATATAGTAGAATTGATTGAATCGGTCATCTGTTAGATCAATCACCTGTCAGTGGGTAATTAGCTTGATTTCATGTTTTAGTAATTGTTAATAATGCTGCTATTAAATAACTGTTCAACTATATTTTTCAGGTCCTTCACATGACTATCTAAAGTTGATTAAAATATCTGAACTCATTTTAGAAGTTAATAGCATATTATAGGATCAGAAAATTTACACTTATGGTAGATTCAGCTGTCTCCATAGATATTTATTTGTAAGAATCTTGTAAACAACAATGATCTTTTATAGGATCATTATTGAAGTTTGTTGAGGCTTTGAATAGACCTTTATGTATAGAAGCTTGATTAAATAAAACTTTAAATATTTTTTGCAGATTTTCAATAAATATTTTAAGTAATGATACTCAAGCTTTACTTTAGGTCATTTAATTTTATTTTTCTCAAACGCCGCTGTGCTATCTCTCCGGGCCCTTATGGTATAGACTTTACATACAGTACTCATTACCATATCATTTAGTTTTTCTAGACTTAAAATTATGATTTTTTTTTCAGGCGCCTGAATGGTGGCTCAGTGGTAGGGCGTTTTCCTTGTATGCTACTGACCTAGGACCAACAGCAGTTTGATCCCTGGTTTCCCATATGGTCCCCGGAGCCAGGAGCGATTTCTGAGTGCGTAGCCAGGAGTAACCCCTGAGTTTCACCGGCTGTGGCTCCAAAACAAAAAAAGTTATTCTTTTTCTAAAAATGCTCTATAAACAATCTAATCAATGAAGTCTTTCTTCAGTAAAGTTTATCTTTACCAATTATGACCCGCCTAAAATATGGAAAACTTTTACATCAGACTTGGCGGCTTTATTTTATTCTATTTCTTAAGAATTCCATCCCATTTTACCTGGGTCAGCTTTTCAATTGTAAACTATGGATTGATCCCTAGTGTCTGTTGATGTAAGCATATGGGTGTATATATTTGCCATACCAATGTCTATCTAATGTCCATCTGCAATATATACAATGTCTATTTGTATATTGCCCTTCTCCATTTTATACATAACTCCTCCTTTCCCCCTTTGCTTACCACCTTAAAAAGACATTTTTTTTTGTTTTTGTTTTTGTTTTTGTTTTTGTTTTTGGGCCACACCCGGTGACGCTCAGGGGTTACTCCTGGCTATGCGCTCAGAAGTCGCTCCTGGCTTGGGGGACCAGATGGGATGCCGGGGGATCGAACCGCAGTCCTTCCAAGGCTAGCGCAGGTAAGGCAGGCACCTTACCTCCAGCGCCACCGCCCGGCCCTTCACTCTCTCACCTCCATCTATTATTAACCCCCATTTAACATTTTCCCCCCTTAGTTCTTGACTGCTGATGAAGCAGAACATTCTCCCCATCTCAGCCAGCAGTCAACCAGATCCCAAAGTGAAAAAATGAATTATCAGCTCGAGAAGAAACCAATACTTTGATGCTACTGATTTGCTCTCGATGGCCCCTTTTCCTCTACTTTTCTTCACTGTGGACCTTTGCTTGCTACCAGATTCGGATACTGAGAAGTCTCCCACTTGAGAATATTTCCCAACATGTTAACTGCTGGGAGCCAGTTTTCAGACTCCACAAGACCAAAACACAAATTTAACCTGTGCTATGAATTTTACCCCCCACCCTTGACTATTTCAAAAGACTTATAGGGGACATGTATAGATATCCTTTGAATATTTCATTAGATGTAATCCCTTAATAGGTATAACTGTGACTATCTTCTGATATAGTGACATTTTCTTCCATTTTTTTAGATTAGTTTAATAAGAAATTCTACTAGATAAGCCTCTCTGTTTAGAGTTTATGTTAGAACCGGGTTATGGGAATTGTTGGACTTGTTACCTTGACCATCAGATGCACCAGTAATACCTTGTGGCATTGTTCCTTTTTGCATAGAAACATTAAAATGGGAAAATCTTATTTTTATTTTTTTTTTCTGGTTTTTGAGCCACAGCCGTTTGACGCTCAGGGGTTACTCCTGGCTATGCGCTCAGAAATCGCCCCTGGCTTGGGGGGACCATATGGGACACCGGGGGATCGAACCGTGGTCCGTCCTACGCTAGCGCTTGCAAGGCAGACACCTTACCTCTAGCGCCACCTTCCTGGCCCCAAAATGGGAAAATCTTATACATACAAACAAGTTCTTATCTAATATAGATAGGAATACAGAAACTTTAGGCTGCAATTAGGCCTTACACCTTGAACATTTGTCATAAAATCTTGGCTTAAGCTACAGAAGACAGAACATTGTCCATTCACCTCTGAACCATGAATACCACCTACAGAAACAACCACGATTTTCTACACCATCACCAGGTATCAAATTTCTACCAGGGAAAGCCCTACTGCTGCTCTTGCATTGACTTACTCTAAAGAGGGTTTTTATGACACCCAGACTACTTAGCAACAGCGACCAGTTTTCAGGGCAGGGCTCTCTGCATTGCCACCTAATGGTGAGATGAAACCAGAAGACGCTCCACATTATTCTGACTGAGGCAGGATCTGTATAGAAACCAGGATCTCTAACTACAGAAACCTGATAGCAACAACTGTGATTGTGAATAGCTTTTTCTTTGACCACAGAAAATGACACTCGTGTTGGAAAACTTAATATGCCTAGGGCCTGAGCTGGTCTTTTTCCAGAGTACTTCATGGGTAAGGTCTCCTTGTATTTTTTTCTTTCTATTTCTCCCATATTTTGCTGTGCCTATGCAAACAACAACAACTGTCACTCACATAACTTTTTGTATTTTTTTTTTTGTTTTGTTTTTTTGGGTCACACCCGACGTTGCTCAGGGGTTACTCCTGGCTGTCTGCTCAGAAATAGCTCCTGGCAGGCACGGGGGACCATATGGGACACTGGGATTCGAACCAACCACCTTTGGTCCTGGATCGGTTGCTTGCAAGGCAAACGCCGCTGTGCTATCTCTCCGGGCCCAACTTTTTGTATTTTTAAATCTATCTTAAAAAAAGAGCTTACTAAACTGTCTGATATTGTTTTAATGAGTTTGTTGGATATACAATAATTTTTATAAATATACTTGCTACTGAACATTTTCTTCTTTTCTTTCTTCCTTTTTTACTTTTCTTTCTATTTTCTTTCTATTTTTTAATACCTTTTTTATGTGCTCTCAAAAATGCATCATGATCAGTTATATCAGTTATGTGATCATTTTCTTTAAATAAATTTAAAACAGACATTGATATCATACCTGAAACTATAATCTATATAAACAAAAAAGGTCAAACACTCCATGAGACTAAATTGAGACTGAGAGCTAACTCAGTTCTCTGAGCTAACTCTCAGTCTCAATTTAGTCTCATGGAGTGTTTGCCCATTTTTGTCTATATAGTCTAACATAGACTAATTGAGTCTAACATTGAGACTAAAGACATAGTCAAGGAGGAAACACCATTGTCAAAACTAGTTGAGCAGAGAAAAATAGGACTATATTAAACTAAGAAGTCTCTGTAGTTCCAAAAAGTGATTAGGATACAAAAGCTATCCATGGAATGGGAGAAACTCTTAACCCAATATAAATCTGATAAGGGTCTTATATCTAAGATATACAAGTTATTGACAGAATTCAACAAAAAATATAACTACCCCATAAAAAATGGGGAGAAGAAACAAATATTTCCTCAAAGAAGAAATACAGTTGGAAAAAAGGTAGATGATACAAAGCCACAAATCACTAATAACCAGGGAGATGCAAATAAAAACAGCAATGATGTAAAATGTCACTCTACAGACATTGGCACACATCGCACAGAGCAAGAACAGCTCGTGCTTGCATGGATGTGGGGAGAAAGGAACTATCATTCACTGATGTGGCTATGTCACTAATCCCCCATGTCTAGAAAACAATATTGAGGTTCCTCAAAAACTGAAAATTGAGTTCCCATATTATTCAGAAATACCTCTCCTAGGGATGTACCCAAGTTACACAAAAAACACAAAAATGCCATCTGCACTGCTATTTGCAATGCAGAACTATTTACCTTAGCCAGAATCTGGAAACAACCAAGATGCCTGACAATAGATAAGTAGCTAAAGAAACAGTAGTACATCTACACAATGGAATAGTATGCAGCTGTTAGGAAAAAATGAAGTCATAAAAATAGTCTATATGTAAATAGTGATGAGACTATTATGCTCAGTGCAATGAGTCAGAGTTAGTGGAATAGGCAGAGAATAGGTTCACTTATCTGTGAAATATAAGAAAAATAGAAGACAGTATGGAAATAATATCCAGAGACAATAGAGATAAGTGCTGGAAGGAATAACTCAGGATATGAAGCTTACCAGAAAGAGTGGTGAGTACAGTTATAGAATTAACTACACTGCCAATACCATGACAATGATTGGAGAGAGAGAAGCAGAATTCCTGTCCCAGAGACATTTCTGTAACCATGGAGCTTAAATAAAGAAAATACTTAAAAAATAAAAGAACTTCAGCATAATAGTTTGAATGTCCATGCCTGTATAGGAAAATTTCTTTCATGATTTCATTTTTTTCTGATGGCTTCATAGTATTTCATTGTGAATATGTACCACAGTATCTTTAACCATCTGGATTGGGCATCTGGATTGTTTCCCGATTCTGGCCATTGTAAATAACACTGCACTGAATATAGGTGTGCAGAGGGAGAGAGACAGAGAGAGAGAGAGAGAGAGAGAGAGAGAGAGAGAGAGAGAGAGAGAGAGAGAGAGAGAGAGAGAGAGAGAGAGAGAGAGAGAGAGAGAAAATAGTCTCATTCATCTGTGGAATTTAAGAAAAATAAAAGGCATTATTGTAAAAACACCCAGAGACTAAAGATGTGAGGCCTGGAATGATTGGTCAAAATATGAAACTTATGAGAGAGTGGTGAGTGCAATTAGAGAAATAATTACATAAACAACTATCACGACAATGGCAGTGAATGAAAAAAGTACTATGCCTCTCTCAAATACAGTCAGGGGTTGAGAGAAGAGGGAGATGGGGGCATTGGTGGTGGAATGTTGCACTGGCGGAGGGGGGTATCCTTTTAATAACTGAAACCCAACTACAAATATGCTTGTAATCATGGTGCTTAAGTAAAGATATTAATAAAAATGTTACAGGTTTAAAAATATAAAAGAACTTCAGATATTAAGACAAAGATATCTGTGCCTGATATCTGATTATATATTTTTGTATTATGAATCGTAAGATAATCAGTAATTGACAAAGAACCTGTGAGGTCAATCAAATAAAAATACATTTGAATTTTACTTTTTTTTTTGGCGTTGGGGTCACACAGAAAACCTGAGCAGTGCTCAGGGGTTACACCTGGCTCTGTTCTCAGAAATTGCTCCAGTCAGGTATGGGGGCCAGATGAGATGCTGGAATTCAAAACAATGTTGGTTCTGGGTCAACCACTAGCAAGGAAAACACACTACCACTGTGCTACATCTCTGGCCCCAAATTTTACATTTTTTGAGATTATATTTAACTCAGGAGTAATTGATTGACATATATTATTCCTTTCCTCACTGTTTTATAAAAATGAAAATTTCAAGAAAATGTTTCTGAAAATAATCAGCAACAGAAAGAGTATATTTCAATGCTCTGGAACCAAAAAGTGCTTTTGAGTCATTAGATCAGAATAAAGAGAAACATAAGTTAAAACATATTTTGAAGAAAGAAATGGCAGACAATGCTAATTCCCATGAGGGTTTATAAGAAACATAGAACACTCTTATTGTTTGTTTGAAATTATAGAGTATTTAGTATATTTTGGTATGATATAAATACAGATCTTTATATATCCTTTCCTGAAAAGCATCTATATTGTTTAAATCATATGGAGAATTAGACTGTATAACTCTAAATTAGTTAAGTGGTCTAAAATAATGCCATTTAATCTATGCTGCTAACCAAATGTCAACTCAGCATAATTTCTGAATAGTTCTGGTAAATGAAGCATCATAATTATAGAATTTAAAATTAACAAAAGTATTTTAGAATTTCATATCTGTTAAATCACTATTTGGGGAAACATGTTACAATATATAAAAGAAAAGAAAAATATTTCATTAATTATTTGGTGAAGAGATTATTGGATACCTTTAGTTTATTTATTAATCAATCATTTTCTTTCTGCAAAGATAAATATAATTAAATTATATATTAAAATTTTACACATATACTTCTATTAAATTATTTTTTAATAATTTTTATTGTGACCAAAGTGGATTACAAATCTTTCACAGTAATGTTTTAGGTACATAGAGGCATTGAACCCAGGGAATTCCTACCATCAGTGTTGTCCTCCCTCCAACCCTGTTCATAGCATGCATCTCATTTCCCCATCTTTTGCCCCCCCAGGCTGCTAGTATAAGTGGTTTCCTATGTGTCTAGTTTGTTGTAGAATGGGTATCAATTCTGTTGTCGTTGACTTTGGATTTGGTGTTTAAGACTGATCTTTTTTTTTTTTTTTTCTACTCAATGTTCATTCAACTGTTTGGTCTTGGTACCATCCATTTCCCCCACTCAATTTAGGAGGTAAAACAAGATGACTCAATTTATGTAGTTTGAAGGGAAAGAAAAAGAAAAACAAAACAAAACAAAAAAAAAAAAAAACTTACAAGAAAACCCCCAAAAAGCAAGCAAACAAGAAAAAACACCAAAAAAATAAAAAAAACAAACAAAATAATTAGGAAGGGTCCATCTAGAGTGTTATAAATATCAATTTAAGAGAAAAGATGGTGTAAAGAAGAAAAACATCACAAAAAAGACAAAAAATAAAAAAATTAAGAAAAAATAATAGACAAACCAGAAAAAAAATACAAATCAAAACAGCAAAACAAAACAAAACAAAAACCTACAATGACAAAAAAAAATCCAAAAACACCATTGCAATACAGAAAACAACCAAACAATAATCATGAGCCCAAAATAAATAAAAAGAAAAAAAAAACTTTTATGTTTTCTTTTTCTCCCTCTTTTTTTAAATATAATTTTTATTTTAGTTATAGTGGCTTACATATCATTCACAGTAATATTCCAGGTACATATTTACATTGAATCAGGGGAATTCCCACCACTGAATTGTCCTCCCACAACCGCTCCCATCCTGCCTCCCATATCCTCCACTCTCCCCTCTCCCCCTCTTTTGAAAAGGCAAAAAGTAAATATTGGGGAGATTGGAAAGGAAACTTCCCTCCCTTGGCCTAAGAAATACAGGGTTTCTCACTATTAAAACATAGTGTCATGGGAATAACGCCAGACTCCACACATGCTCTTTTACTCTCCCCTATGTCTTTTTGTGTTTTCTGGAAACATTCTGCTCAGTCGTGGATGATAAAATCAGGCCTCTGTAACTGGAGATATTAGTATTTATACAGGTCATAGGATGGAGCCTAGGATAGAGTCTTTATGGTTGTAGAACAGGGGTCTCAAACTTGCGGACCATGGGCCATTTGTGGCCCTCCATACAACATTTTGTGGCCTGCGACCGGCCTTCAAGTATCACAGTATTCGCGATTATTTGCTTACCAAATAATCACAATAAAAATCGCATTAGTAAGAAAAAATTGCATTAAACATTTGCATACCCCGAGCAGTTCCGTTCGGGGTATGCAAATGTTTAATGCAATTTTTTACGATTTTTTTCTTACTAATGTGATTTTTTATTGTGAATATTTGGTAAGCGAAATCCCTTATGTGGTCCTGCCTCACTCCTACTTTGCCTACTGCGGCCCCCAGGTAAATTGAGTTTGAGACACCTGTTGTAGAAGTTCTGTTCCAACACTGTTGTTTTTATTTGTTTGTTTTGTTTTTTGGTTACACCCAGCAGTGCTCAGGGGTTACTCCTGGCTCTATGCTTAGAAATCACTCCTGGCAAGCTTGGAGGACCATATGGGATGCCAGGATTCAAACCACCATCCTTCTGCATGTAAGAATAATGCCCTACCTCCATGCTATCTCTCCGGGCCCCCCAACACTCTTCTTTTAATCATTTTTCTGTAATTGGTGACTTGGTTTTTTCCCCCAATCCTAGGACGAAGCCCAGGATATAGTCTTTCATTATGTTTCCCGAAGTTCTGCTCAGTTTCAGTTTTCTCAGTCAGACCTCTGGAATTAGAGTTCTTGGGTGTTGTACAGACCATACGCCAACACCAAGGCTAGGGTCTTTATTATTGGTACCAGGATAAGTTCTGCCCACTCATGATTGTCACAGTCAGTCTTCTGAAGTCAGCAACCTGGTTTTTGCACAGATCAAAGGATTACATGTCTTCTGATTTCATCTTATCAATATGTGATGAGATAAGAAACCTGCTCTTATATCAAGTGGTTGACATTTCCTCATTTTTAGGATGTTATATCAAAACTGGTGCATGTTTGTACCAGAGCTGTATTAAGAATGTCCCAAAGGGATTTTGGTTCCTGGAGCTGTGTCATTCTATGTCTGAGATCTAGGGATCGGGTTAGATAGTTGCTGTCTATTCACATGGAGTCTAAGTTGGGTCCAAATGACATATGTTCAAGGTAGAAGGTGCTCTGTATTGTAAAATGTATGAGTTCTTAACCCTATTATATAAGAACTCATTTATATACATAAAATTTCCCATTATTCTCCTTATTTAGTATGTCTTTTCAGAAAGGAATTGTGCCATATTATATTGCAGGTGCATTTGGGAGTGAGAGTGTCAGCCTCCATCATCTCTGTGCCCTGCTTTTACTTGATCTTCTATTCCAGGCAAGACTTCCTGTAGGTTTTTGTACCAAGCAAAACAAAAACAGGTGAAGTTATGGAAGAGAAGAAAACAAAAACAAGATATATATATATGTATATAGATGTATATATAGATGTATATATGTATATAGATGTATATATAGATGTATATATACATCTATATATAAAGCAAGAAATAAATAAAAAATAAATTAAAAAAATTAAGGGACAAAATGATGTAGGACACTAACTTACATTTGGAGGTAAACAGATTAAGAGGTAGTATTATAAGAGGTATTAAACATACAAAGGAAATAAAAGCTTCCCCATTGTCTTTTGAAATATTCTTGTGAGGGGTGGAATCCAGGGCACATTTTCATCACACACCATGGACTAGTTGAGTTTGAGAAATTATTTGCAGCAGAAAGGCCTGGGTAGAGTTTTTGCACTGTTGGTCCTTCTGTAGCTGAATCCATTACCAAGCAATAGTTCACATAGGGGAGAGGGGTGAGAAGGAGGGCCACAGGAGTAAACAGGAATGTTGGTTATAGTTTCTTTCTGGGGACAAGATAAGGGGCTGAGAGGGTGTTCTTTCTCTTGGGAGATGGGTGATGTCCTTTTGGGGCAGGAGGTCTGTCTTGATACCTAATGAGTTAAGAACTGAGGATAAAGAGCATCAATAAGGAGGAATATCGGATTGAGATTGGGGGGGTGAAGGGATAGTAGGATTTCTGAGGAGGGGAAGAGGGATAGTATATAGAAGAAGCTATATACACTATAGGCATGGATTGTATACAATTTAGGTATGGTACACAGAAGAGAGAGTCCTCTGTCTATGTATTCATTCCCACATAAAGATGTACATTATTGATCTATTCTTAAATTGTTAGAAGTCTCACTCTATTAGGATGGGTCTGAGCTCTTAAGGACTGGTTGAATTAAGTTAAATAATTAGCTAAGATATAACTTAGGAAAGAGATGAAAGAAGGACAAGAGATAAGAGAGAGAAGAAAAGAAAAATAATTAAATATAGTAAAAATAACTTAAATAAAATGTATGTCAAATAAAAAGATTGGGTCGGTGAGTTGGAGTTGGGAGGTTTTCCTAATTTCTAGCCATTTCATCAGTGATGCCACTGGCCTTGCTAAATGAGGGTTTAAGGGTTAGATAATGGCTGGAGCATTTAAGGATACACATAGTTTTCTCATCTCTAGTGCTAGCAATTTGATAGTAAGGTTTAACTATGTATGTGGCTACCCTACGTAGGATTGTCTACTGCATATTATGTATTTCCTTTCCTTAAGAGAAACTAACAGTGTGGGTTTTATTTGACATACATTGAATTAATGATGATGAAGACTAAGAGGAAGAAGTAAGTGGAGAAGGAAAGAAGAAAGGAAAAGAGAGAGAGAGACAGAGACAGAGATGGAGAGAAGAGAAAGGAAATGTTAATTTGCCAAAACTTGTTCATCGACTAGGTCCTGTAACATAAGTCTGTGGTTCGCAGTTGAGTTGAGTGTTTAGTGGTCTGAATATCATATGCTTCAGGTCCTAATAGAGGTCATAAATCAAAGGAAAAGGTTATAGTGGAGTGTTTTATCAAGACATTATCATAATGCAGACTGAATACGGTATCTAGTATGACAAAGCATCGAGGTGTAAAGTTAGGGAGTCCACCCTTTGTATCCAAGAATTCCAAGCAGCATTTCTCTAAAGCTTGCATTGTCCTTGAACATGTAACTCACTTGTTTATTTGCTTTCCTACTTCCACTCTAAGAACCCTGTGTTCTCTCTTGAAGACAGATTACTCCCTCTCCTTTCACATTTTTATAACTGTTTCAATAAAATAGTCTTGGCTTCACACACAATAATAACCATAGGGCATACTCATTCAGCACAGAAAAAGAAAAAAAAATAAGCTTGGACTGTTAAGCACTTCTCATGAGGAAAACCTAAGATTTAATGTATCACCTAATAATAAAAATTTCTCTTTAATGAATATCTTATTTTCTAAAAATGATTGAAAATTTATTAAGTCATTAACAAATAATCATTAGAGAAAGAAATCAGACATCCGGACTTGTCAAATCAGGGATGTAAATGACTCATATTCATAAGACTAAAGCCTAACTCTCTTCTAATAGTCTGCAGTATGTGTAAAAAAATAACGTGGAAGAGAATAAAACTATTTTATTAGTTTTTAACATATAAAATTCATAAAAGAGAAAATATGTAAATGACAATCATAGAAACAAAATAATACACATGTTCACAGTGATGAGGAAAAGTGCCATAGTTGAACAAATAAAAGTAGAAGCAGCAATAATCCAGTAAACAAGGACTATAATGATCTTTTTCTATTTTATTTATACACCGTGGTTTAAAGTTGTTCATGATTGAGTTTCAGTTTATGATGTACACCACCCTTCACCACTGAGCATTTCCCACCACCAGTGTCCCAAGTTTCCTTCCATCATCCCCCATTCCTACCTCTGGGGAAGATATTTCTCTTTGTCTCTTTCTTTATGTCTTTTTGTCTTTCTCTCTGTCTCTATATTCTCTCTGTCTCTCTTGGACGTCTCTGCCATTCCTTTTTGACACTATGGTTTGCACTATTGTTAATGAAAGAGTACCTTATATATTACTTAATCTTTGTTCAACACCTAGTTGTTGTCCAGAGAGACCAGTTTCAAATATTATTGTCATAGTTGTCCCTTTTCTACTCTAACTGCACTGGTCCACTATTTCAGGCAAGCTTCCTACGATGCACCGGCCCTCTTGGTCCTCATCTCTATTTTCTCTATAATCTTTTGAAGACAAATTTATACAACTACATGTGTATATCTTTTTTCATCATTATATTTTTATCTATGTACTCTATATTTGAGTACAAGAAGTCTTGTAAGTTTGGTAACTTGTGTTCAACATACTTAAATGACACTTTTTCAAGTAGTGTGCCTGTAGATAATATCCAGTTAAATACCTTACTGATACAAATAGTGGCAGAAAAAATGATATATTTTCAAAGCAGTTTGTTGTTTACACAATGCTCAGAAATAAAATAATAAACATTACAGTATTTCTGTGTTGTTTGACATTCTCAAATTCTGGCTAAGTAGAGGCAAGGGAGAAAAAAATTAAAAGATGTATAACAAGTATATTCAGAGTCAAACATTACTAAATTATTTCAAATATAGACATTTAATGGAGGAAGTGATTTTAAATAAAATTCTATGGGAAAGGGTAAACCATATTTGTAAAACATATTTTTGTAGTCTTTTATATGTTGTTTTATTTTGAGTGTGTTATGAAACACTTTTTGCAAAGTACTTATACTCAAAGTGATGTCTATTTTTACCTTTTGAACAGATTTCAAGTACTAACATTTTTGGCAATTGCCAAATTTAACACTTGGTAATTTATTTCTATATTAAAAGGTTTCTGATATGAAGTTGTGACTTTGATGATAAACAAATTGAATGATAGCTTGTTAAATGGGTGTTTTTGAATAATTCATAATTAATGGATGGGTTTTAAATTTGGAAACCTCCCACTATTCACAGCCCAATGTAGATTTGTTGTACTTTGTTAATAATTATCACAACAATTCGAATACTTTAAACAATTTAAAAACATCTATGTATAATTATACTAATAGAAAAGTGAATTATATAACAAAGCCTATTTTACTTTTCTTTAATTGTCAATAATAAATGTATAATTTTTGTTTATCATTAAATATTTTAAAATGAAGATATTTTCTGTTTATTTTGGTGTGTTTCCATGTGCTATATAGTGAAAATTATACCCTTCATATATCATTAGAAATTTGAGGAGGCACATACTCTGTTGTTTTCTCAAGGTCATTTATATTCTGTACTTTTCAAACCATATAATCAATATATTCTGACTAGATAGGCAAGGTAATTTTTTAAATTGATCTTCCTTTTTTAAAATCCTGATAACTGACTTTAATACTCAATAAGATCTTTATGGGTATAAAAAGAAAAACGTTTAAAAGAATGTTAAGTGTTAAACCCATCATTAATAGTGGCAAATCCACATTTCAGAATTTTAATAATTAAATATTAGTGAGAAACAGTTTGTAAAATGTGCCTACACTTATAGGTATTAGTAAGCCAATTACTTTTTTTAAGCTAATGATAAGATAATCACAACACTCTTAAAGGTTAAAGTATTTCTTATGTAGACTTAAAAATAGATTGCATTTGCTTTTCTTTTGTTGTTGTTGTTGTTTGTTTTTTGTTCTTCTGCCACACCTGGTGATGCTCAGGGGTTGCTCCTGGCTATGTGCTCAGAAATCGCTCCTGGCTTAGGGGACCATATGGATGCTGGGGGATCGAACCACTGTCCATCCTAAGCTTCTGCTCCAGACATAGATAAAATTTGTAATTATTTCATTATGAGGTTTGAATTTTGAACCTAAGTTTGAAAGTTAGTTCTTGCATTGATTTATCAAAATTAATTTTTATTATTCTACTTGATATAATCTAATTTTAATAAAATTCCTATATAAGTACAAAAATATTCCTCATACTTTTGAATATGAACAAGTTACTATGCTACTAAAATATATGTAAATATAAGCATTAATAGAGTATATAGAGTTATACATAACTGATGCTGAATAAACTATCCTTATAGGGATCTTGTAGGAAAGATCACGTTAGTGTTATTTTATTCCTTTAGTTACATGGTACAAATTACAGAGACATAATTAGTTGTTTCTGTTTGTTACTCATTCAAGCCCAATTATAAAAACATGATGGAATATTTCTTCTTAAAGAATATTCTCTCTTAAAAAATATTTAACGTATTTTTATTAGCTCTGTTAGACTTGTAATATCTATTTTTATTTTTATTTCAGTTAAACTTCTAAGCCTGCATTTCCCCCCTTTAAACTATTGAATCATAAAATGCCTTTCTTTCCCTAAAAGAATAAATTTCCTGTGATAGCATTTTGTGCTATTTTGTTGGGGTAAGCTATAACTCTCATTGTTTCTTTTTTATGCATAACTTTGTTTTGATGCTTTAAAATACAAACAAGATATCAATGTTACTATTACGGACAGAGACACAAATTTATGTGCCACTTCATGAGTAAGAATACTTTTGTGGTAGGGCTGGAGAGATAACACAGTGGTAGGGCATTGGCCTTATACGTGGCCAACCCCAGATGGACTCTGGTTTGATTCCTTGCATCCAATCTAGGTCTCCTGAGCCTGCCAGGAGCAATTTCTGAATGTATAGCCAGCAGTAACACCTGAGCATTGCTGGGTCTGACCCAGCAAAAACAAACAAAAAACAAACAAGAATACTTCTGTGATGATTCTTATAGAATAAATTTAGATAGGTCTTTAAATATTTTTACCTTATAATCATATGCAAAATTAATTTTTACATCATACAATATTGTACATTTTTCTTTATTTTTTTTTAATTTTAAGACGTTTGTAATGAGGGGCTGGAGCGGTGGTGCAGGGCATAAGGTCTGTCTGTTTGTGTGTGCTAGCCTAGGATGGACTGCAGTTCAATCCCTCGGCCCCCAGGCAAAAGTGATTTTATTTTTTTAAATAAATCTTTAATTTATTGATGATAATGACTAGAAGCAAAATTGACTAGTACATCTTGGATAATTTTCTTATTTGAATGATTTTATTTTTATTAATATCTTTATTTAAACACCTTGATTACAAATATGATTGTAGTTGGGTTTCGGTCATATAAAGAACACCCCCCTTCACCAGTGCAACATTCCCATCACCAATCTCCCAAATCTCCCTCCTCCCCACCCCACCCGGTCTGTACTCTAGACAGGCTTTCCACTATCATAACAATGTGAATGAATGAGGGAAGTGGAAAGCCTGTCTAGAAGCGATTTCTGAGAGCATAGCTAAGAATAGCTCCTGAGTGTCACTGGGTGTGGCTGAAATACAAAAACAAAACAAAAACAAAAGATGTTTATAATCAGATTGAAGTTTCTTTAACACACAATGAAATGATTGCCCAAAGGTTTCTTTACACTGGAAATTTATTCATTACTTTGTATACAATTTTTTTTTAATACTAGTGGTTAGTATGACTAGTGGTTAGTATGAAGTAGTGGTTAATAACAACCTGCTAGAGACTTAATAATAATAAATCTACACTTAATGTATACATTATCATTTGAACTTAATATGTGGAAATGGCAGATATGATATACATGACATATATTAGTTACTTTTGAATGTTTATAATTGTAATAAAGAGTGTGAATCTTGCTTATTTGATGTCTCAACTGGCCAGATTGAAAAGGGCACAAATTTAATGGTTGAGCCAAAGGAGGTCACCTGAGATATGATGGATTGTGAGTCTAGGATTTGGAACTGGAAGATAAACTTCAGTTTCACATTTGCCATTTCATAAAGGTATACTTAATGTTTTTACCATACAGTTTTGATTATATCAATTGAATATAAAAATATATTCTAAACACAAAAGGCATTTCATTTTGTTAAAATTATAGATGCTAGATAGAAAGTCTTTTTTCTTGTTCATGTGTTTCTAGCTAACACTATGTGATACAATGTATTGCTTCCTTTTCTTGTGTCCTGACTAATAATATATACAATGAAGATATTAGTAATAATTAATTTTAGGGCTTGGGGGGTCAAATCCAGACTATGCTCAGAGTTTACTCTTTGTTCTTTGTTTAGAAATTACTCCTAGAAGTACCTAGAGAACTATACATAGTGCTGTAGATCAAGTCAGTTTCAGACATATACAAATCAAATGTCTTAACCCTATTAAAAAGTCCAGTTAAATAATAATTTAATATTATTATTATTAAGCTAGTGCACATAGAATATTTGAATACATCAAGTTTATATAAAACAATAAATACTTAATAAACATTATTTTGATTAATATTGTTTTATTAGATTTTAATAATTAAAAATAATTAAAAACATACATTATACACATATATACATTATAAACTTTTAAAATTACAGATAATTTAATAGCATGTAAGAATGTCATCTCTTGAAGCTATTCTATATCTACTTTCAAAAGATTATATTGTTTTTATATAATTATTATATTAGAAACTTATCCCTTAGTAAATTTTATATTTGATTTTTTTTATCCCCAAAGAGTTAAGGAAGTTTTTTAAAGCATCAAATTTATGATTTTGGCACTGCTTTTCAAAACTTATTATTAATTCACAAAAGTTGGCATTAGACCATGAACTTTTTCAGAAATAATTATAAGGCAGAAACATTCAACTGCCTCAAAAATAAATTCAACCCTTTTCCAAAAGGAGGGACATTTTTCAATAAAATGCTCTTATTTTATTTAAAATTGATTTAGGTGCATTATAAATTTTTTTAAGATTCATTCAAACACAATATCAATTAACTATACACAGACATTTCAAAAAGTAGAGATAATGTTTTAAAAATTACCATGTTGGTCACCACAAAATAGAATCTCCATAGAGTTAGATATGTTCCAGCACAATATTATAGGTTTAATATACAACTCAGATTCCAGAGCTATTATTATGGTCTCAAAGTCTGAGACTGAAACTGAAAGATGCACTTCAGCTGCAAATATCTAGCAATTATCATGAAATGAACTTCATTCCACATTTTTGCTAATCACCATGGTAACCTGCATTCAATGGATTCATTCTGGGAAATATTCCAGACTCTATCAGACATTTTTAGTTTAGAAGGTTAGAATATTTTTACTTAGTTAGCTCTATATTTTGTTTTTAGTAATATATAACAGAAGTATTAAAATAATTCTCTAGAATACTAATATTTATCATTTTGCTAAAGGTGCACATAATAAATAATAAGATATTAGTTTATAAAAGCAAGAGGAAACTTAACTATATTAATCATTCATAAAATGGTTACAGTTTTATAATTAAAGTGATCTAAATTAATATGTATTTTGACTTTTGATAAAAATACGCAACTTTATTAAGCGTTTTTACTTTAAATATTAAATAAACATACAATCAGATTTATCAATGAAATATCAAGAGTTTTCCATCCGTTCTTCCTCTTGTGGGGCTGGGGTGTTCCGGGAGATGTCTAGGGGACCATATGCGATTCTCGGAATCAAAATATATCAGTACTTGCAAGGCAAGTGTTTTATTCATTATAGTATATCTTTGGCCCCCAGGGGCTCTTTATGGGTGGAAATATCTGTTGAACTGGACCTGTGATTACTGAATTAAACTTTTCCTGGACCAACCAACAGATTGAGGCTATTGACAATTGTCTCAAAATCTTGGGAGAAAAATCCAGAGATTCACAGAATTATTTTTCTGTACTAAGCCTTTAGAATGTTAAGTGTGTTGAATCCATTCATATCCTTCTTATCACTTATCATTAGGGAAATCTAAATTAAGACAACAATGAGATATCTTATACCAGTGAGGATGGTACATATCAAAAATACTGGGAACAATCTGTGTTGGTAGGATTGTAATGTGAAAGGAACTCTCATCCACTGCTGGTGAGAATGCTGCTGGTCCAAACCCTCTGGAAACTGTTTTGGAGGGTTCAAAATTGAGCTTCCATAGGACTCAGAAATCCCACATTTGGGAATCTATATCAAGACAGAAAAAGTTTTATCCAAAAGATTGTATGCACACTGATACGCATTTCAGCACTCAGTACAATAGCTAAGACTTGGAATTAATGTAGTTGTCCAACAACAGAGAGTGAGCGTATTATGAAGATGTAGTACATGTATACAATGGAATACTACATAGCTGCAAGACATGATGCAGTCATGTAATTTGAAACTAGTTAAATAAATGGAACTGGAAGATATGTTAAATGAAATTAGAAGAACAAAGATAAAAACATTATGTGTGGTACTTAGAATAACTGCCTGAAGAAATGCAATAGTTTAAATCAGAGTTGTATTGAACACCGCTGGCTCCAAACTTTAGCAAATAGAGGGAAAGAAATAGAGTGGAGGAGAAGAAAAACAAATATAAAAAGATGGGAACCAGGAGCCAACTGGTCTTAGTTACATTGGTGGTGTTAAAAAATGACTGAACTAAATATCTAAGCTAAAGAATGGAATAAAGAGACCCAAACTTTAACAATCTAAACTTAAAATGGGCTTGTTATACTGGCAAGCTCGGGTGCTATGGATACATTCTGGGAGCATTGGTGGAGGGAAGATAACACTTTGGTGGGATTGGCACTAATATATTAAATATCTGACACCCAACTATGAAAGACTTTGAAAATCACAATAGTTTCAAGGAATAAAATAAAATGTTAATTTTAACAAACTACTTGAAGCTGAGTATGAAGCATTGTGGATCAATGTGGATTATAATCTTCTGGAGCAACAGTCATAAATGTGCCTTCATAATTTCATGGTTTTTTTTTTAGCTGCGAACGTTCCTAATAGTTATTCATAGTTAATAGTAGGTGGATATCAAATTGATTACTTTTTACCAGAGGTATCAGAATAATTATGAAATACAGTGAAAATATTTTTCACAGGGCACAAGTTTTCTTGAGCATTCCTTTGTGAAAGTTATAGGAGATGCATAGTATGCATAGATGCATAGATGTTTTTAATCCCTCTTTGCTTGCTTGTCTTACTCATGGTGGAGTTGACTTACATATGAAGTAATTTCTTTGATAGTAGCAGAAACATCGACTCACTAGAAGTTGATATTTTACTATAAGATTATGCAACACTCTTCTCCAGTCTTACCACAGCACTAAAGGAATCTAATATAATAACAATAGTCTGTAGTTGAAAAAGTGTAAGACATGCCCTGTATCCAAAAGGGCATAGCAAAATGCTTGCTGTAATTAAGCAAGCCAGTCAAGAAGGAAATTTATAAGCTGATTCAATATCTCTCTATCCACTGCTACGTGGTTCAGATGTTGAAGACATTACACTCAGTATCTCATAATAGGCCATATTTAAAAAATGGTATTAAAGTGTGTCTAAAGTAAAATAAAATCAGATTGCTAGACTTATTATTAGTATTGGTATTGTTATGGGTCAGTATAATTAAAGGCTAGATATATGGGACAGGTATAATATACTACATGCCTTTTACAGATGATCAGATTTAATCCCTGGCCTGCATATGATACCCCAAACACCACGAGAAGTGATCTTGAGTGTTTACACAGGATTAAATCCTGAATGCAGCAAGGTGTGGTCGACAAAATTGGCAAGTATATTTTATATAAATATGTCCATATAAATTAAGGAAGCATTCTGGTTCAAAACCTGAAGAGCAAGACATTAGAATTCCATTTTTGTAAAACAGAATATAAAATATTAGTTTTAAGAATTCTTAAAGATTTTAAGGAACTAATATTTTATATTTATTACCTTTGAAATAAAAAGTTAAATAATTTGGGGCCCGAGAGATAGCATGGAACTAGGGCATTTGCTTTGCATGCAAAAGGACAGTGGTTTGAATCCCAGCATCCCCATGCCTGTCAGGGACGATTTTGAGTGCAGAGCCAGAAGTAACCCCTGAGCACTGCCATGTGTGACCCAAATACCAAAAAAAAATTTAAATAATTTTATATTTTAAAATTTACTTATATATAAATAAATACAAGAAATAGAAGTTTAAATTATGGGACTGAGAAGATAGCTTAAAGAATTATGGGGCCGGGCGATGGCGCTAAAGGTAAGGTGCCTGCCTTGCCTGCGCTAGCCTTGGACGGACCGCGGTTCTATCCCCCGGTGTCCCATATGGTCCCCCAAGCCAGGAGCGACTTCTGAGCGCATAGCCAGGAGTAACCCCTGAGCGTTACCGGGTGTGGCCCAAAAACCAAAAAAAAAAAAAAAAAAGAATTAAAGCAGAAGTCCCTGTTTCACATATCGGATCTCTGGGTTCAGTTCCTCTCATTCCTTGGTATGCAATCACCAAAACAGGAGGATACAGTGAGTACCACTAATTGTGTCTCAATCCCTATAAGTCAAAAAACAGAAATAGTACTGACATTTGATTCAATTAATTAATTCTGACAATGTATGAGAACTGTCCTGGTGGGTTCAGAGCATCAAATGGGTAGGTGAGAATTCTACCACTGAACCTCCAATGCACAGTCAAAGGATCAATTGGATTGGCAGGAATAGAATTTGGGTTGGGCATCTGCAAGAAAAGCAATAAACCTACTGTACTCTGTTTCTATGGACCTAGAGATTTGTACTTTAAAATAAGTGAAACAGAGACAGTATCATGATTTTATATGCACAATATACAATTTGACAGCAAAATACCTAAAACAAAGATTAACTTCTCAAAAAGATGACTTTCCTATTATTTGTTGATTGTTAGCAGGTATATTTACAGGTATATTTTATTATATTGGAATAAAGAGTGAAATCTTCTATAATAGATATTTTTACACAAAAGCCTAAAGTTTTTTGGTTAGGTTTCTCTAAGATAAGGCCAGAAATAAAGGACTGATATACTTAAATGATAGCTGATATCATTTTCAGTGGTGTAGAGTTGAAAATTTTTCTCTAGAATCAGAAACAAGATAGGGGCACTCAGTTTTACTCCTTTTAAAGACCAGAGATATAATATAGTAAGTAAGGCACATGCATTGAAAGCTGCTGACTCAGGTTCAGTTCCTGATACTAGTTCCTTCAATCACTAACTATCACCAGGAGTAATCTCAGAGCACAGAGACAGAAGTAAGTCCTGATCAAAACTGAGTGTGGCCAAGCATCTCCCCATAAAAACAAAGAAACAAACAAACAAGAATTAGAATATCAGAAGTCTTACCAGATCAATTTTAAAAATTAAAATTCAGGGGCCAAAATGATAGCACAGCGGTAGAACATTTGCCTTGCATACTGCTTACTCAGGAAAAACCTGGGATCAATCACTGGAGTCCCAGATGGTCCCCCAAACCAAGAGTGATTTCTAAGAGCATAGCCAGGAGTAAGCCCTGAGTGTCACCTGGTGTGGCCCAAAAACAAAAGAAAAAAAAATTTAGCGGATGTTTGAGAGAAAAATGAATTTTTGTTTGCAGATAACAGAAGTTTAGCCATGAATAATACTAAATTAATACTAAAATAAAACAAACATAACAAAACCCAATTAGAGCTAATATATTAGTTCAGTAAAGATTCATAATATAAAACAACATAATATATCCATAACATTTTTCTACACTAAAAAATAAACTATGAAAATATAAACAAGAAAAATTTTAGGAGTAAGTTTTTCTTAGAATGTGAATCACAGAGTCAAAAAAACTTCAGAACATTTATAAACATTAAGACATAAATAAATTAAAAGATATACCATATTCATATTATATAACGTTTTAAAATATAGATGGTACCCATGGTTATTTGCCTAAAATAAAATTGCTTACTCTATAGTTTTCTGAGGTTTTGGACATTATCATTTATTTATGGATACTTGTTAGATAATTAGTATTGTATCCCACTAAAATACATTCACTATATATGATTATTAATACATGCATATTTACTTTTTTGCATTTTTGTTTCTATTGAAATGAATTTAAATAATCTGAGGAGAGAGAAAGTGATATATGTATTTAATAAATAACATGGGATCCTCTGGAGGATAAAAATCCCTATACAGGGGCTGGAGCAGTGGTGCAAGTGGTAGGGTATTTGCCTTGCATTCTCTAACCTAGGACAGATCCTGGTTCAATCCCCAGGCATCCCCAAGCCAGGAACAAGTTCTGAGTGCATAGTCAGAAGTAACCCCTGAGTGTCACCGGGTTGTACCCAAAAGCAAAATAACACTTTTCTTATACATAAAAATTTTAATATGTGATGTTTTCCACAAGAATCAGTATTTTTCTATCATTTTGTAATACTTGAACTTAGACAAATGTAAGTCAATAAGGTGAATTTTTAAAAATTATTTTCTTCTTCAGTTTATTTTATTTTATTTTATTTTTTGGTTTTTGGGCCACACCCAGCAGTGCTCAGGGGTTATTCCTGACTATCTGCTCAGAAATAGCTCCTGGCGGGCACGGGGGACCATTTGGGACATCAGGATTTGAACCAACCACCTTAGGACCTGGGTCGACTGCTTTCAAGGCAAACACTGCTTTGCTATCTCTCCGGCCCCCAAAATTATTCCCTTCTTACTCTATCCTCTCACTTCATAGCTTCTTCCTATTTTATTTCAGGACCTATTAAAATGTCCTGATAAATATATGCAAATTTTTATAAAAAGGTATACATCTAAAATGAATAATCAAAAGGGGATTAGGAATTTTCATTATAAGATGTTGTGTGTTTATATCCATTTTTATACTTCTAATTTCCTAAAAAGCATTTATTTTGGGCCGGTGAAATAGCACAGCACTAGGGCAAACCCAGGTTGGACCCTGGTTTGATTCCTAGTATCCTATATGGTTCCCGAGCATGCCAGGAGCTACTTCTGAGCACAGGGCCAGGAGTGCCACCAGGGGTGGCCCAGAAAAACAAAAACAAAACAAAACAAAAAGCATTAATTTTATTTTTAGAAAATGAGTTTCATAGATAATTTGTCAATTGTAGCTTTAAATAATCATATCACATTTTTATTCTGAATCCATCTATATAAATTTGATTTTTATTCAATTACCTTAGAAAACAGAAAAGCCAAATGGTTATAACAGAGGAATTATAATAATTTCTAGAAATGTTATAAATTATGGGAAAATAATTCCAATGTCATAGAAAGGACCTTACTGTGTATATTCTTCATTTCTAATAATTTTAATAGCAGTAATTCTCTTTATTGTTAGCATATAGCAGACAAAACAGTTATGACATGCAATTAGTTTAAATATACCTTGAAACTTCTACCTAAAATATTCAATCTTCAGAAATCAAATTCATGTATAAATTATAATTATCTTAATATCATCATGTTATAAGAAAAGATAAGGAAACTCCATATATTTGTTCTGTGAAAGGAACTGCTAGGTAGTATTTGTTCATCTCAAATTTGGCAAAAGTTATTAAATTAAAGAGATATCTAGTCCAGTAGAAGATATAGAAGACATTCTCAACCACAGAGTCTGTAATCATTGAAGTATCATAATTAACATGACAGTTGAAGTTGTACACCACAAAATGATTAGAGATAATGCATCATTTAAATAATTATTTTTAGGGATAATTTGTTGTACAGTAACAGATAACTAAAACACTAGGATAGATTGAGTCCTTGACTAATAATAATATGTATTTCTAGCTCACTCATGAATCAGCTCATAATCCTATGATCAGTGTTCTTAAAATAGTTTCTTTTAATGCATTTGAGTTAAATTTTTCTATTTTAGTTAACTTTTTATTGTGAGAGATAATCCCCATGTCACCTCTTTCTCACATTCCATCTGGCTATGTGAGATGAATGCTAGCTAGGTTACATAATGTGTTGTTTGATGATGTAGTTGAGCTATTTGTAGAATCTAAATTTATACTAAGCATCTAAATATTTATTGCTTGGGCCACCAAATATAGTCTATTGAATTGTGAATTTCATGCTGAGACTTGATGTAAATGTCTAGGGTTGTACATTTTTATAACATGTGTATCCCAAAATTATAGGGTCTTCAGGACATATAACTCAAGTGTAAGGCCACTTGTACACTAACCTAGAGTAGTTGCAGAGACCATTTTGTTCCATTCAAAGGTATGATCTTTTCATATCACGGGGACAAGAACTGTATCAGTATTTGTATGTAGAGATTATGTGATGTGCATAACTCAAAATGTTCATCAGAAGTGACATAGGACTTTACTTCACTTTAGGACAATGATATCAGTAATTTTACTAGGGTAACTATTTGACCTCATATTTTCCACTGAGTTAGGCTACCTTATCTCAATTATTGGCCCCCAACAAAGTTTTATACCTGTGGTTTGTCAATCATTTTATGGTTTATGTCACTCTCCCATTTTGAATCCAAATATCTTATGAATTTTGCTAACATGCCAATTGGTATGACTAGTATAATGTTATATATAAAAACAATTAATAAAATGACACCTATAATTTGCTGATAATCTAGATTACTTAAGCTCTTCTTTTAACAAAAGTGGGTACCTAAAAATTTTTGTAGAAAATTTGTATGTACATCTTTTAAATTACTTAGGAATTTCATATGATTTACATTTATTACTTGAATAGGAAAGAATGCATTGAACAAATCAAAGAATGTATTTGCCATATAACTAAATAATATTTACCTTCCCTTTAAAAATACCACATTTCATTCACAGTGACTGAAATTGGAACACTCCTTTTAGTTGTTGTTTATTTTTTAATTGTTGGTCACTGTACTGTCACTTATCTATAATTAACTGAATTCTGTAGTAGTCA
Source organism: Suncus etruscus (assembly GCF_024139225.1). NCBI lineage: Eukaryota > Metazoa > Chordata > Mammalia > Eulipotyphla > Soricidae > Suncus > Suncus etruscus. Next base: position 94,141,401 of record NC_064851.1, on the reverse strand, counting down.
GACTGATGATGAGGACTAAAACCTGTGCACTCTTTTGTTTAGGGATTGGAAAACTTTCTCTGATAAGGCATAGATAAGAAATATTTTCAGTTTTGAGAACATGTGATCTCTTTTGCAACCCTGCTGTTGTCATGTGAAATTGGCCATAAATAACACATAAACAGATGTGTCCAATAAAACTTTACTTATAAAACAGATGGTGGGATGGATTTAGCCTGCGGGTAATTGTTTGTCAACCCTCCTTTAGATCCATAACAGTGGCACTAATATCCACTATCCCATCAGGATACAATCCTGCATTTTAGCCACTATATTAGATTCTGAAATATGACTGCTTCCTTGTTGTCTGCATAGTTTCCCTACTGTCATAGTCCATAGCCCTCAAGTCAATGACTCTATGGATCTAGAATGAGTTCACAGCCAAGCATGTCTATCCAAATCATAGTCAGGCACTTGAAAAAAGATTATAGGGTTACCTCATGGTTATGATATTGAAACCTACACCTTCCATGAATAAATCCTTCAATATCTTAAATCTTACTAAATCAAAGACTCATGGTGTTTTTGGATATCCTTAGTCTTCGACTCATATATATTCAAGATCTATTCTGATTATTGAAACTGAGTAGTTACTACTTACTAATCTAGTTTTTCTTATAAAAATCATGTTTTATTATTCCAGAATATTCTGCAGGCTAAACTCATATTTCAATAATTAAACACCATTATTTCTTATGATAATTTAATACCCTTTGTCTCTACTGCATTAGTTAATTTTTGTCATTTTTTAAAATTATTATTAGGTTTAGTTCTGTGCCAGTTTCTCTGTTAGTGCTGGTGTAAAAATGAGAGACATTATCAGAATTAGTGAGAAACATTCTTTTTTATTTCTCTATTTGGGACATTGGTGATGGGAACGTTGCACTGGTGATGGGGTATGTCATCTTATATGACTGAAAGCCAACCACAACCATGTTTGTAACCAAGGTATTTAAATAAAAATATTTAAAAAAATTAAAAAACAACTGGGAAAATTTATAAAAATATATGGGAATAAAGGATACTTGACAACTAAATATAATACAATATATTACAGTGTAGAAATTTTCAAAGAATTGGATAATGGTAGATCCACAAAAAAAAATAGAAGTTATGCATAGCAAGGAGCCTCAGAAAGGAGATATTGAGGACATTTAGGAAAACAAGCAAGATTATTCCATAGTTAGGAGGATTGTGCTTAATAGTTGTCAATTATGGTACTTACTCTCCTTCCAGAGACTATTTATAATGAGCCAGAATACTCTGCAGCAAAGAGACAATTAGATGGTTTATTTGACAAGGAAAATTGTTTATTGTTGGGCCAATATGTTGAAAAATATTCAAGGATTACATAAGTTTTCCCATTTAGGAAGAGAAGTGTTAACAAAATTAAAATAAAACAAACTACCTTTCATGAAAAGATGATAAAAAGAATAGTATGACAGATAATGAGGTGGCCAACACATGCACCTGTGCACACACATAAACAGACAATGAAGATTGATCCAGATGAAAAACTGACAGAGGTGGAACAGGTCAGAACTCTAAAAGACTATAAAGTCTGCAAGTCAGACAGAAAGGTTTTCCATTTCCTAGGCAAATCATCATTGGTTAGGCTAACTTTGCTGAGGAAAGGCTGCCTGGGTTAGATTGTGCATAGAGTATTCTTAAAAAAATAATAATTTTCTAGTCTAGAATACTAAGCAATATGATAATGTGCACTGTAAAAGGAGTCTACACTATGAAGTATTATCCATTGGGTTTGAGCATCCAGGTTCCTTTGCTGAAAGCAAACGGAAATGGACATTATGATATAATAGTAAACTAGCTTGAATGAAAATAAGTTGCAGCTTCTTGAAGGATTTCTCCCTTCTGGGAGCCGGGTGTCTAGCAGTATGGGGTTCAGAAGGCCTCTGCCACGCCGGAGGCCTCCTTAACCAGGCCTAGGGGGGGTTCAGGACTTGAGTAACCCCAGAACCCCTCTGCCGCCTTGCTCCAGATCTCCAGGGCTTCCCCAGGCCACAGGCCTGGAAAGCCGGTGAGTTGGGCCCCTTGGTGGAGCTTGAAGGTACCCTGGGCTTTCTTCCATTATCCATTCAGCTCCTTAGGGAGGGTCTGGGTGGGGCTCCGAACTTCTGGCCTCCCAGCTTCTTGAAGGATCTCTCCTTCCTGGGAGCCAGGTGTCTAGCATTATGGGGTTCAGAAGGCCTCCGCCATGCTGGAGGCCTCCTTAACCAGGCCTAGGGGGGTGTGCGGGACTTGGGTAACCCCAGCACCCCTCTGCCGCCTTGCTCCAGATCTCCAGGGCTTCCCCAGGCCATAGGCCTGGGCAAGCCGGTGAGTTGGGCCCCTTGGTGGAGCTTGAAGGTGCCCTAGGCTTTCCCCCATTATCCATTCAGCTCCTTAGGGAGGGTCTGGGTAGGGCTCTGAGCTTCTGGCCTCCCAGCTTCTTGAGCAGTCACTGGTAATCTATTTCCAGTTTATATTTTCAAAATCATGATACATTAATAGTACTCACTATCATTGAATTATGTTTTTATGTATGCAGAATATCCATTTTGTACTCTGCCCTTTTGCACACCCCTACAAAAGATCATTTTTCTCTTTAACTTCCTTAACCCCTATCATCATTACTCCTCATTTACCCTTTCTAACTTAAGTACTGTAGAGTCCTAAGTCACAGACCTAAGTGGTGCCCTGGAGTTTACACCCACCCAACTATTCCAAAAGGCATAAAAAGGACACATATGTCTTTTCAACATTTTATGGGTGTTTTCTTTGATGGCTATAACTTTTTCTGAATATTTTCTTATACAGTAACGACCCCCCCTTTTTTATCTTCTCTTTGTGAACAGCTCAATATGGAATTTGGTGTGAAAGAATCCCTCAGTTTAATGCTTATGTTTGGACCCAGTCATGGGTATTGTTAGACGTGTTCTTACGTCCCCATATATTCAGATAACATCACGTGGCTTTATTTCTTGTTTGCTTAGGCACACTAAAACGAGAAAATACTATACATACCAATAAGTTCTTATCTATTAGAGATGGGAACACACAAATCTTGTAGTGCAATGGGACCTTACACCCTGAACATTGACATAAAAACCTGGCACAGGACTCAGAAGAATGGGCATTCTCCATTCACCCCTGATCTAGAGAAGACATCTACAAAACATCCAAGGTTGTCTATAACATCACCTGGAGGCAATCCTCTACCAGGGAAGTCCCTATAGCTGCTCTGACATCGATCTACTCAAAAGAGACTTCCCTTAACACTGAGAAGACTTAACAAGAACAATGACCTGCTTACTGGACAGGGCTTGCTGTATTGCCCCTTAATTTTGAGGCGAAACTAGAGGATACTTTACACCAGCCTGACTTCAATGTAGGATGTGCAGATTCCAGAATCTTTAATACAGAAACCTGATGCCAACAATAGGACTGCGTGAAAAATAAAACTGTATTGGCACTACAGACAATGACTTGGATTGAATAAACTAGTTTGCCTGGAGCCTAGAGTTGGTCTTATGCCAGGAAACTTCAGGGGTAGTGGTCTCCTTGTATTTAAACCAAGCCTATTCCTTTCTATGACCCCCATATTTTGGTGGGCCTATGCAAACAATATTGCCACTCTAACACCATTTTTACTGTGCCCTTTTGACTAACCCTTAAAAAAAAAACCTCTTAAACTTTTGATGTTAACTTAAACTAATATGTATGTGCATGAATATTTAAAAATACTATGCCTTCAAAGTTAAGGAGTCATATAAATCTCATGGCTTTAGGTTGCTTTGTGTACTGCTAAGAAATGTTATAATGTACTACAATCTGGGGACTTGTGGACAAAGTAATTGTATATAAGTTCTGCCTTATTTTTCTTAATGTTTTCTTGACTGTAAGTTCAATATTTAGGCATCAGCAAGGGGATTTCTTCTGAGAACTCTGTTTATGGGCGATTGTTCTTTCACTGTAACTTTACCTTGTCCGCTTTGCATCATTGTTCTCATAATTAAAAATAAAAAATTAAAAAAAAGAAAATAAGTTGCAATAACTTACTGAATTCATGAGCACTGTGGCAAGAGTCTATGGCATGAAGTTGCCTATTCCAATGCTATCTGTAAACATAAACATTGGATCATATTAGGCTTAATAAATCAGGCCTAATAAAATGAAAATTACTATATTAGAATGTTTGTCAAGATATTGTATTAATTAGCACTGTATTTCAGTTTAATATGGCACTGTAATGTGAAACTAGGGCGACCAACCTATATCTTCAAGAAACACTTTGAACAAAAATATTAGAGTTATTATAGACATATTAAAGTAAAGACACTAAAATACTCTTATAGTGAGCACTGTAGTGAGTCCATGGCTTCCAAACATATTCTGTAGTTGTTTTTGCAGATAAATCATTAGAACATTACAGCAATCTATAGAGAGCTCTTGATTAAACACCTGCTCAATCTAAACAGTTGTATACATTGCTGTAGGTCTCTTTGAAGTATAGAATAGAACAAAAGCTTTTGTGTTCTGTAATGTAAATAATGTATATCTATGTTGTATATAGTCCTTCCACCTGTAATATATAACCATTCTTGTTCCCTCTCCGCTGTTTACCACTCTACAAATATTTTTCTATCCTTTCACTCTCTCACCCCTGATCTGTTATTTCGACCTATTTAACCCTTTGTACCATAAATTCTTTACTTCTCAGAAACTGGAATTTTCTTCCCACCCCAACCAGTCGCCCACCATCTCCCAAAGTGAAAAGAAAGCCTCCCAGCCCTCCTTGCCTAGGTCTGGAAAGATGCTATGGCAGCAGCTGCTGATTTACGCTCAGAGGCCCCTTTTCTCCGATTTCCTTTTGCTGTAAATTGTTGCTTGCCTCATAAAGTCTTCACAATATGCTGTAAACAAACTAGTAATTATAAACTATCTTATTATTAATTTATTTATAATATTAATTAATATTTATTAAGAGCATGCAATTAAGACTATGGGCATGTTATATTGCATCCCAAATTCAGCCTGGTTGACAATTTACTTAAAACCTGGAAAAGTGGATCACTTTCAAATAAACTACTGTTTGAATGGAAGGAACCATCACAAGATATCCTGACATCCACTGCTGAAAAGGAATTTCTAGCTGAGCTCAACTCTACAAGCTAAAAATAAGGTTCATCAACCTTATTCAGTGACAAGAAGGTGAATGAGGTGATCTCCCTCTGAAAACCCACAGAGGACTTAAAATTGCTTTTAAAAGAACATAAATATAATGCGCTCTTCTCTTTTTCTACACTGTCATTACTTTTAGCAACTCAAAGGAATATGTATCATTTGGTCAATCTCTTGTTAACTTGAATTCCTTCATAGCATTTTATCTGAGAAACACAAACATGAATTTTCATCAGGGAACATCAATGAATGAACTTTTTTTTTACCTTATATAGAGAATAATCAGCAAAGTTTAATAGTGATAGCAAAGAGTAATAGTGATTACTACTAAACTGGTTTCTCAGTAAGCTAATTAGCAATGATTAATAGTGATAGCAAAGATTAATAGTGATAACTACAACCGATTTCTCAGTAAACTATTTAATTAGCAATGAACTATCACTTAAGCATATATACAAGGGAACTCTCCTTGAGCATCTCCCATGTTGTATGTTTTTCCATATACAAATTTAATTTTGTCGGTGAGCTTAGTTCTTCCCTCTGCATCTTTACTAATTTTCTGATGTTATAAAAGAAATAAGTAGTTTTATCTTATAACTATTATCCTCTTCTGAATTTAGAGAAGTCCTAGCAATACCCAGAAGCAATTTAGTCATTTTCTTTGACAAAGTACAGGAAAACACCTGCATCAGATAGCTTTGGAATCTAAAACTCCAGCAGTTTCCAAAGAAGAACAGTATTCAGTTTCTGCTATTTGTTCTAAATGATATGTGATCTATTTGCAAACATGCTAAAATGTAGCTGAGCTTTCATACACTTTATTTCTCAGTAAGATTTGAAAGGTAGTATATGAAACAGGCATTTTTACTTCCTTTAAACTTTACTTTTTCTGCTCTGGTTTTTCTTCAAGTAGAATTCTTTATTTAATTCTCCTACTTTCTCTTCTTCATGTTGGCCACATAAATGTACTACATTTATATTAGATAGACTTGACTAATTAGTTAATAGTAAATAGTATCCTAATTTCAATTGCTTCCATATGAAAGTAGTTATATCTTGCTAAATCTTTATATTTTTCTTTTTTATCACCAAGAATAGTTCAAACAATATCAATATTTCCCAGGTAACATGTCAAAATAAAACCCAGAAAAGGAAATAGTTGTCTATATTTTAATTTGGATGAAATAGTAAGAAATAAATTTATGATAGGAGAGAATCTGGCCCTTTTCAATGTAGAAGAGCCAGTGCTGGATAAAAATGTTATTGTAGCTTTCAAATGTTATACTATATTATAAATTCTCTAGTAATTCTATAGTATTATTCATATTATACTATGAATTATCATATTATATACTATGAAGTTCCTCATCTCACTCTTTTCTTTACATGTATTCTTCAGCACCCTGAAGAAAGCTCTCCATAGAACAATATGACTACCATTCATTTATTTTCCTTTTTAATTTCTACCAAACCCTACTAAATATCACTTTTATTTTAAATAGCAAAATTTTTATTATTATTTTATTTGTGATAACTAGTTTTTTTTAAAAGATCAGATGTGTCCCCTGAGTATCTGGCATCCAATAGCATAGTTAGATAAAATTCCTGAAGTATGAAAATTCCCCTTTTCTATTTCTATCATAGTCATCTCAATTAGATAGCTTTGGTGGCTATTTTACAGAAAGAACATTACTTCCATATTTCTAGACTTCAGAAAAAGTGTCCCATTTTATAGTCAGAATAAAGTATGATAGTACCATTTGAAGTTGCAATTTTAGGACAAGCCTACTAAACTACCATCTTTACCCTCTGAATCAAGTTAAATTTCTTTTTTTTTTTTTTTGTTAAATTTCTTTTTGTCTTAATGGGATTACTCACAAGTTCATTAGCTTATTAGCACCTAAAATTAGCAAAGATAATTTATTCCCAGAAATCGTGTTTTAGGATAATCAGGCTTCTAAAGAAATTCTTCATAAAATATCATAGTTATTTCTTCTCCTTTTTATTATCAAGTAATTATTTTCTGAAAATACAAGAGATAGCATTAAAGTTATTGATCACTTTGAAGGACATTTTGAGGATCTCTGGTAAAAAAAAAGTTAGCTGTTTGTGAATGGATGACCATATATCGTTTCTTTCTTTTTTTTATTTCTTTTTTTTTCTATTTCATTATTTAGTTTATTCTTTAAAGGTTTGTATCAATGATACCAATAGAAGCTTGAAATTATATGTGTATAATTAGCTAATATCCCCATGGCAAGGTCTATCTCCTTCAAATATATTTGGGGGACTTTTAATTTTTTTAATTTTTATACTAAAACAGATGAAGTTGTTTTATGATTTTTCACAGATAAAGTTGTTCATGATTGAGTTAGTGTAATACAATATATACAACAATAATACAACAATAGAGTATAACAACCATCACCAGCTCACATTTCTTGGGAAGATTTATTATCAAAAATTTCTATAAGGTTCATATTTCTTACTGAGAATGTTAATGTGAATAAATTGATATTGGTCTTGGTCAATTTCTTCTTCTTCTTTTCTTCTTTTCTTCTTCTCCTCCTCTTCTTCTTCCTCTTCCTTATCTCCTCCTCTTTCTTAGTCAACTTCTTCTTCTTCTTCTTCTTCTTCTTCTTCTTCTTCTTCTTCTTCTTCTTCTTCTTCTTCTTCTTCTTCTTCTTCTTCTTCTTCTTCTTCTTCTTCTTCTCATTCTTCTACTTTTCCTTCTCCACCTCCTTCTCCTCTCCTTCTTCTTCTTCTTCTTCTTCTTCTTCTTCTTCTTCTTCTTCTTCTTCTTCTTCTTCTTCTTCTTCTTCTTCTTCTTCTTCTTCTTCTTCTTCTTCTTCTTCTTCTTCTTCTTTCATCTTCCTCTTCTTTCTCTTCTCCTCTTTCGTGTCCTCCTCTTCTATCACTATTACTAGTAATAGTTTTCGTCTACCTTCTCCTTATATTCCTCTTCCTTTTCTCTCCCTTCATCTGCCCCTCTTTCTCCTTATTCTTCCTCCTCCTTCCTCTTCACTATCTTCTTCCTCCTCCTTTTCCTTCTTTTTCCTTTATCTTCTTTTTCTTTTCTTTTTTCTGTTTCTATTTGTCTTGTTTTGTTTTCTGGAGGGGGGCCCACACCTAGTGATGCTCAGGGTTTACTCCTGGCTATGAGCTCAGAAATTACTCCTAGCTTGGACATTTCGGACACAGGGGGAATCGAACCGAAGTTCATCCTGGGTCAGCTGTGTGCAAGTCAAATGCTCTACCGCTGCTCTACTGCTTCGACCCCTATCTTCTTTTTATTCTTTCTTCTTTTACACCTCATTTTTTTCTTTTTGACTCTTTGTTCTCGTCCTCCTTTTTATTGTTTTGATAGGGGCTATATCAAGAACTGCCTATGGATTAGTCATGAAACCCAGGACTTTAGGCAACCTAGGTTATATTTAACAGTGTGCAGAGAGTAGGAATGGGGTATGCTTTTAAAGCCCCCGTTTGAAAGATATGTGCTCAACAACTTGAACATAGTTCAGGCTCTCTTCATTAAAAATACATCCTTAGCATTTATCATTTACAAGCTTGAAAGATATTATTAGTGCTAGTATCAATATTTATTATAACATACTAAATTGTTAAGACAGACTTATAAAAAACCAAGAATCTTGCTTACCACCAGACTATGCAAACAAGCCACAATTTCTATAAGATAATAGTATTTCACATAGGTTCTTCTGTCCACACTGTTTCTCTTTATGTTAACACTATTAGGCAGAAGTTCAAAATCATATTCATAAAAATTATGCCTTTATCATCTGCACTTTGCATGGTGTTTTAGGAATTCTAACTTCATTTCATGAGGAATTGGCTACTTTACTAATAAGCAGTGCATATAAATTACATTTTTATTAGGTAGCATACCTATAGGCCCTTTGTAGTTATTTTTGTATTGTTTTATTTTTTTGTTGAATTTTAAATTACTCACTTTTTGAACCTCTTTAGGCAATACAAATCACTCAATATTTTCAAGCAAAATAACTCAATACTAGAAATAGTTTCTCCATGTTCTTCATTTCTCTAGAAATGAAAGGTTAAGCAATATCAGTGCCACCTTGTGGTCAGTAATATGCTAACTATAATGGTCTACCACAACCTCACTGAACTGACTAACTCACATAAATTTTGTTGAGGTGGATAGATAGACTCTTATTTCTGAGACATCTTCTGTATTCTTATTTATGCACTTCACCAAATAGCAAAGAAATATTTATATGCCCCCTTTTTCCCCATACTCGAATGACTACATGTAAATTAATACTTATCTTCATCTCATCTTGAACTTCATGTAATTCATATCATCCAGAAACCAATTGGGAGAACATCAAAGAAATGTAGCTTTTGGGTACATGTAGCAAGAACAGAAGGCAGGGGTCTTGCTTTCATGTGGTCTACTCAGATTTGATCCCTGGACCATAGACAGGAATGATGCCCAAGCATAGTACAGGGTGTCAGCCAAACACAAATACAAAATACCAAAGAAATTTGATATTTAATAATAAGATCCCTTACCCTTTCCATGTAAAGTTGAGAAGAGCATAAAATAGAAATAGAGTGAAATATTTGATTGAGTACCAAATAACAATTCCTAACACAAATATATGCTACATTTCTAAGTCTCAACAGCTCATCTCACAATATCTATTTTTCTGACTCCACATCTGCAATGACATATTTTTTCTGTCTTCATTCAATATTTCCTCCATCAAATTTTTAGTAATGCATAACTTAAGAAATGAAATAAAAGTGGCAGTAAGCCTATCCTCTTTAAAATTAATAATTATTTATTTCCAATTTTGGTGCAACAGTTGCATTGTTGCTGATACTTTCTAGACTCTTTAATTCATTAACACAATTGAGAATTTCGAATTTAAGGGTCTATGGTGACATAAAAAACGTATTTATTAGATAGGATTTTGTAGCTTCTCATCTTATCAACTGTAAACTTTTCCTCTATGATCTACCAACAAAGTTGGTTCCAAACTGCTATATCATAATTTAAATGCATTACTTATTTTGTAATTACAAGTTATGGTAATGTTTTTCTTCCCTGAAAATAAAATAGAAAGTAAAAATTATAGACTTAATTCTACTATATAACATAGAAGACCTGAATGTATTAATGGTGCTCAGGGGACCAAAGGAGATGCTCATAATCAAACCAGGGTCATCTGTATGCCTGGTTTATGATTCCAGCCCGTCAGATACTTTTGTCTTAGCCTCTATGTGTTTCATTCATGAGAAAAATCTCATGAATAATTTTTTCAATTTCTTTACAGTTTATTTCATGTACTAAACATAATTTACAATTTTGAGAACCCTCTGCTTAAATACTCCAAGGATAACCAGTATCAAGCAATTTGAAAGCTATTTCTTCTCTCACTCTTTTAACAAAAACTTTATGCGGGGCCAGAGTGTTAGCACAGCAGATAGGGATTTTGACTTGTTTGCACCCAACCTTGGTTTTATCCCCGGCAGCCTATATGGTCTTTCCAGCCTGCCAGAAGTAATTTCTGAGTGTAGAGCCAGGAGTAACCCATGAGTATTTCTTGGTGTGGTTCTAATAAAAAAAAATTGGAGGCTATACCACATAGGGCAGATTCTTTGCTCAGGAATCATTCCTGAAGAAACTCAGTTTACCATATGTGGTGCAGGGATCTAATGTAGGTTGGCTGTGTGCAAGATAATTGTCCTGACCAACTGACTATAACTCTGGCCTCTCAATCTTTATATGCCAAGTTGACAACATATTTCAGCAATCTCTTCAGTTTATCTGTCTTCCTCTGTATATTTCTTATAAGTAAACTTATATATAAACCTTTTATAAGAAAATAGGTCATTCTAGAGTTGGTCTTATGCCAGAAAACTTCAGGAGTAGGGTCTCTTTCTATTTAGGCCAAGGTTATTCCTTTTCATGCCCCTCATATTTTGGTGGGCCTATGCAAACAACAATTGCCACTCTAACACCGTTTTTACTGTGCTCCTTTGACTCTAATCCTTAAAAAAATCCCACTTAAAATTTGAGGTTAACTGGGCCCAGAGAGAGAGCACAGCAGTGTTTGCCTTGCAAGCAGCCAATCCAGGACCTAAGGTGGTTGGTTCAAATCCCGGTGTCCCATATGGTCCCCCATGCCTGCCAGGAGCTATTTCTGAGCAGACAGCCAGGAGTAACTCCTGAGCACCGCCGGGTGTGACTCAAAAACCAAAAAAAAAAAAAAAAAAAAAAGAAATTTGAGGTTAACTTAAGCTAATATGCATGTACATGGAAATGCAAAAAATACTATGCCTCTAATGTTTAAGGAGTTACGTAAGTTTTATGGCTTTAGATTGCCTTGTGTGCTGTTAAGAAATATTATAATGTGTTACAATCTGGGGACTTGAGGGACAAACTAATTGTACATGGATTTTGTTTTATTTATCTTAATGTTCTTTGGCTAAAAGTTCAAAGTTAAGATATCAGCAAGGGGACTTCTTCTGAGAATTATGTTATGGGTGATTGTCCTTCCACTGTAACTTTACCTTGTCCTCTTTCTTTGCATCTTTGTTCTCATAATTAAAAATAAAAAAATTTAAAAAAAGAAAATAGGTCATCCATTTTTAGAAAAATTTCATAACTTCATTTTTCTGATGGTTGCATAGTATTCCATTGTGTATATGTACCACAGTTTCTTTAGCCACTCAACAGTTTTTGGAATTCTGGATTGTTTTCAGATTCAGATTCAGATTGTTGGTCAATTCTTAGCTATCACTGAATACTGCAATGAATAGTGGTGTGCATACATCATTTCTGATGAAAGTTTTTCTATTATATGGTAGATCAATTCTGAGTTTACTGAGGCCCTCCATATTGTTTTCTATAAGGGTTGAACAAGGTAGCATTCCCATCAGCAGTGAAGAAGAGTTCCCTTTTCATCACATCCCTGCCATCAGAGACTGTTCCCATTATTTTTTATATATGCTATCCTCAGTGGTGTGATATGATGTTTGTTTGTTGTCTTGACTTGGATTTCTCTAATGGTAAGTGATGAAAATTTGTATGTGTCTATTGGCCATCTGTTGCTCTTCCTCAGAGAAGTGTCTTTTTATTTCCTCTCCCCATTTTGAACATACAGTGGAGCTAATAGTTATGAACACTTTGTATATCCTGGATATCAAACCTTTATCTGATGTATTGAGTGCAATTTTTTCCCAATAAGTTAGCTGTATTCTAAATTGAGTCCATGTTTCTTTTTCATACAGAAACATTTTAGTTTGATGTAGTCCCATTTGATTTACTTTGATGATAGTGTTCTTGCCATTGGCATCTCAACATCAAAGGCTTTTTTGAGATATAAGTCTTGGAGTGTTCTGCCTATGTTTACTCAATAAACTTTATGGACTTGAGTCTGATCTCAAAGTCTTTAATCCATTTAGAAGTCATTTTTCTGTAAGGTGTGAGATACGGATCAATCTTTAATTTCCTCCAAGTGATTATTCAATTGTTCCAACACAATTTGTTGAAGAGACTGTTTTGCTTCCATTTCAATTTTTTGTCTCCTTTGTCAAATATTAGTTGATTGTGTAGTTGGGAATAATTCACTGGATATTTTATTCTGACCTGATATTTTATTCTGGTCCTGAGCCTCTGTCTTTGTTCCAGTACCATGCTATTTTGATCACTATGGCTTTGTAGTAGAGCTTCAAGTTAGGAAAAGTTATGCCTCCTAGGGCCAGAGAGATAGCATAGAGTTAGGGCATTTGCCTTGCATGCAGCCTCAGTGCTGCTGGGCGTGACCCAAAAACCAAAAACCAAAAGAAAAAATATATGCCTCTAAATTTCTTGTTTTGTTTTGTTTTGTTTGCTTGTTTTTAATATGAATTTAGCTAGCCTACATCTTTCATGATCCTACATGAACTTTATCATTGATTGTTCTAAATCCTTGAAGAATGATGATGCCTGAATCTAAAAAGGGGTTACATTGAATTTATATATTAGTTGGGGTAAGATGGTCATTTAAATGATATTATTTCTTCCAACCCATGATCATGGGATGTTATTCCATTTCCTGAGTCTTCTTCAATTATTTCTGAAGTTTTTTTGAAGTTTTCATGGTATAGGTCTATTACCTGTAGGTTGATTCCTAGGTACTTTATAGCTTTGGAAACTATTTTAAAAGGGAAAGACTTTTATCTCTTCCTAACCTGAATCTTTATTAGTATAATTGAATGGCACTTTCTTTTGTATATTGACTTTGTAGCCTGCCAATTGCTCTATTGGTTTATTATTTCAGGGTTTTTTTCTGTGGACTCTTTAGGGTTTTCTATGAATATTATTATATCATATGAAAATAATGGTAGTTTGACTTAATCTTTTTCTCATTTGAATTCTTTTTATTTTCTTCTTTTGTCTGATTTCTATTGCTATAAATTCTAGCAATTGAATTGAATAAAAGATTAATTAAAATTGTATTGGATAAAAGAGGAGACAGTAGTGGACAAACTTGCAAGTGCTTGAGTTAGTGGAAATGCTTTCAGTTTTTTTGACATTAAGAATAATGTTTGCTTAAGGTATTGTTAGAGGTCTGACCCTACTAGGATGGGTCTGAGCTTTAAGAACTGGTTGAGTTAAGATGAATAATTAGCTTAGGTATAGCTTAGAAAAGAGTGGAAGGGAGAACCAAAGATAAGTGAGAGGAGAACAGAAAAATAGGTAAATATATTAGACATAAATTAATCATAAATTTAATAAATCAAATAAAAGAGATTGGGTCTGTGTGTCGGAGTTGGGAGGTTTTCCCAGTTTTCAGACATTTTATTAGTGATGAGTTTTGGCCTTCCTAAATGAAAATTTCAGGGTTAGATAATGGCTGGAGAAATTTAGGATACCCATAGTTCTCACATCTTGAGTACTAAATAATGTGTTAATGATGCCTACCTATGTAGGTGGCTACTTGTTCTGCCTCACAAATTGAGGGGGAAATAAAGGAGGGCACCAAGACCAAACAGTTGTATAAACATTGAGTAGAAATAAAAAATGATCAGGCTTGAACACCAAATCCAAAGCCAACTACAACAGAATTGATGCCCAATCTACAGGCTAGACACAGAAGGGACCACTTATACTAGCAGCCCGGGGGTCAAAGGAGGGATGATATGGGATTCATGCTGGAAACAGGGGTGGAGGAAGGACAACATTGGTGGTGGGAATGCCCCTGATTCAATGTCACTATGTACCTGAATTACTACTGTGAATGATTTGTTATCGACTTTGGTCAAAATAAAAATTATTAATGATAAAAATAATGTTTGCTGTGGACTTATTATAGATAGTTGTAATTCTCTTGAGGAAGGTTCCTTCCACCCCTATTTTGTTGAGTGTTTTCATCATAAACAGGTGTTGTATTTTGTCAAATGCTTTCTCTGCATAGATTAATATGCCCATGTGATTTTTTTGGCCTCATTTTGTTGAGGTGGTGTATGATGTTGATTGATTTGCATATGTTGAACCATCCTTACATTCCTGGGATGAAACTCACTTGGTCATGATATATAATCTTTTTGATGTGTTGTTGGATTCGGGTTGCTAAAATTTTGTTCAGAATTTTTGCATTCGTGTTTATTAGTGAAATTGACCTGTAGTTTACTTTCATGGTGGTATGTTTTTCAGCTTTGGAAAAAGTGTGATAGCTTCATAAAAGGAATTAAGGAGGATTCCTGTCTTTTTAATGTTTTGGAAGAATCTAAGGAACAATGATAATAATTCTTCTCTAAATGTTTGATAGAATTCACCTGTAAAACCATCTGGTCCTGGGCTTTTTTGGGTGTTTCTTAATTAACATTTTAATTTCTTTTATTTTTATTGGCCAGGTTAGGTATTCTACTTTCTCCTTATCAAGTATTGAGAGGTGATATTTTTCTAGGAATCTGTCCATTTCTTCTAGGTTCTCATAATAACACCTTATAATGTCTTTGATATTTTGGAGTTCTGTTGTAAAATCTCCCCTGTCATGTCTGATTGAATATATTTAAGTATTTTCCCTTTTTGTCTATCTTGTTGATTTTTTTCAAAAAACAAGCTCCTGGTCTCATTAATTATTTATATGGTTTTATTTGTTTCTATGTTGCTGATTTCTGCTTTGTTTTTTATTATCTCTTTTCTTCTGCTTGTGTTTCAGTTACTTTGCTATTGGTTTTCCAGAAATTTAAGTTGTCCCTTTAGGTTTTGATTTTGTCATTTTCTTTTTTCCTAATAGGCTTGTAATGCCTATTAGGAATAGATAAGTTTCTATGTGTACTTGAGAATAGATAAGGTTCTATGTATACTTAAGAAGAATGTGCATTCAGGTTTTTGGGGATAGAAGGCCTTCTATAGATCCATTAGTTTTAGTTCTTCTACTTTCTCATTTAAGGCTCTTAACTCTTTGGTAGTGTTCTGCTTAGTAAATCTGTCTAGAAGCAATAATGGCATGTTGAAATATCCCACTATTATCACAATTCCATCCATATGTTTCTTTAGGTTTGTGAGCAAAAGCCCTACATATTTTTGTGGCTCTACATTTGGTGCATAAATGTTGATCAACGTTAGTACTTTTTGGTCTACTGTTCCCTTGGTTAAAAGTATTGTCCATGGGCCTGGAGAAATAACACAGCGGTGTTTGCCTTGCAAGCAGTCGATCCAGGATCTAAGGTGGTTGGTTCGAATCCTGGTGTCCCATATGGTCCCCCGTGCCTGTCAGGAGCTATTTCTGAGCAGATAGCCAGGAGTAACCCCTGAACGCTGCTGGGTGTGGCCCAAAAAACAAAGAAAAAAAAGTATTGTCCATCATTGACTCTGAGTACTTTGTTGAGGTTTAATGCAATGGTCTGATATAAGTATGACATTTTGTTTTGTTTTGTTTTGTTTTGTTTTGCGGAAGCTTGTAGAATTGTTTTTCATCCCTTTACTCTGAACTTGTTTCTCCTTAACTTGCTTGTTTCCTACAGGCAGTAGATATACAGGTTTTGTTTTCTGATTCAACGTTCTACTTGGTGTTTTTGATGGGAGAGTTTAGTCCATTAACATTTAAGGAAATTATTAACAGAAAAGGTTATTGTGCCATTATATTGTGTAGGGTTGTTGTTGCTACAATTGGGGAGTTTGATTATGTAATTTATCTCTGAGTAATTCATATAGCGTTGGTTTTGTTAGGGAAAATATTGCAAGTTTCCCTTTGTCTGAGAATGTTTTCTATGTCCTATCCCATGAAAATGAGACTTTTGCTGGGTAGTGGACTCTCTAGGTTGAAAGTTCCTAGTTCAAATATGCTATTTTCTTCTTTTCTTGCTTGGATTGTTTCAAATTGATGGTCTGGTTTGAATCTTCTGTTCTTTCTTTTATATTAATTTTTTTCCTTTCTTACTGCTTTAAAGAGTTCATCTCTCTTTTTTCTTTTGTCATTTAGATTACTATATTTTTTGTGTTGTTCTATTAGGATCTATTTTGTTTGGCACTCCTTTACCTTTTTGGATTTGTACAGCAGCCTCTTTCCAGGACTGAAAAAGTTTTTTATTATTTGCCTCACTAGTTCATTGCCTTCCCTTTTTTTCTCCCCTCTGGTATTCCTATAAGTCATAAATTGTTTATTTTATCTTGTTTATTAAATACCTAACATTTCTTGCAATGTTTTTTTCTCTTGTTTCCTTATTTACTTCTTTGTCGTTGTTTGTAATTTTTCTTCAAGTTTCTCTATGCATTTCTCTACATGTGCAATTCTGATATTGTAGCTTGCTAACATGTTTTTTATTTCTCTGAGTTCCATTTGTATGGATTCCCTCATCTTTTGTAAGAGTTTTTCTTTGAATTGGTGGAATTGTTCATATATAGATTTTTAATTTTACAGGCTAGTGATTCCTTTATTTCTATTGCTAAGACACTCATTACAAATTTTAGGTCCTCATTTATAGGGGTCATGCACTTTGGTGGACTTGGAAACTTGCTAGAATTTCTCTCCATTTCTCCATTTCCCCAGATGTGGGTGTCTTCCTTAGTTTACCCACCTCTCTTTGCATTTGGTGGTTTGGAATGCTGAAGTTTCAGGGTGTTTAATAAAGTGGTCCACTGAACTGATTGTATTGGAAGTGATTAGAAGTACATTCAACTTTGAGTTTATTTTTTCTAGACAAGTGAGTTTATCAAGTATGATAGAGATATTGCAAACTACTTCATTGTTTTGTTTCTTTTTTTGTGAAGGGGGTGTAGATTATCTATGGAAAAGAAATGTTAGGTCCGATCTTTCTAGACCTTTAAGGTGTAAGATAAAGACCATGTCCATGTAGACTGGAGACAATGCGGGGAGCAGAGTTCACAAATGAGCCTAGTGGAAGTTGCCTGTGGAACTCTTTTTTTTTCCTCTGTGACCTGAAGGCAGTTAGATGGTGGAGTGTATTTAGAAGGGTTTAGATGTGCCTAGTGGTCGTCCTGGATGTCCCATCAGTGCCCCTACCGGGGTAGGATTCTCATGTTCTGGGGACCAGGTGTAGGTGAGGAGGCAGAGGTCGCAAACCTCGGAAATAACTTTTTTATAAATCAAAACTGATTATCAAGACAAGCAGTTAAAGTTCCATTTTTAGAACATAATTTTATATGCTGAATGAACTATGCCATTGAATTAAAATTCAATTTGAAAGCCACAACACTGTTTATATCATGATATTTATAAACTTAATTTTAATATTGTTGTTCCCTTACACCTATTTTAGTATATTATCCCCTATATTTCTTGATTTATTTTCTTTACTATAAAGACCAAAAACTCCTTACTAATTCATCAACTGGCATTTTATTATTTGAATGCCATTTTTTTACTGCTAAAATAGTCCTTTTTTCCCCAGTAATCATTTTCTTCACTAAGTATTGCTACAAAACTAGCAATTTTAATAAGTCTAGAACTTTTTCTTTAAATTTATAGAACAACTTTATGAAATTTACATTATTAACTGAAAAATATTCAAGATATTATGACAGTACAAAAGAAGTGATATATATATATTTATATATTTATAATACACCTAATTACAGATCTTGAATTAAAATCTTGGGACCAGAGAGATGGCGTAGAGTGGTAAGATGTCTGCCTTGCCAGCGCTAGCCTAGGATGGACTGCAGTTCAATCCCTCAGTGTCCCATCCCAAAGCCAGGAGTGATTTATGAGTGCATAGCTAGGAGTAATCACTGATTGTCACTGGGTTTAGGTGGCCCCCCCCCAAAAAAAAACAAAAAAAATTTGAGTTTATATTTTTAATGAAAATTTCAATCAGTCATCAAAATCAAATATTTAAATAGATTTTTACATAAAGTTTCAGAAAAATATGTAACTGTTTGCTTTGCATTAGACATACAAATATCCACAAGATGAATTGTTACTAGGTATAAATTTCAATTTTTTAATAGAAAAATTCGCTAATAATTAGTTGAAGTATGTAACAAAATTATGAAAAATAATATGACAAAACAACTGGTACAATGGATTGTTTGGGATGTTCCTCAGTAGAACAATTCATTTTGATAGTAATACTTTAAAATTAAAACATTATTATTTTATTTTGTGATTAAGTCCAAATTATTTGTGTAGAACCTGAATATATATGTATATATACACACATATAAATATAAACACCTGAGGCATGTGTTTAAAAATGCACAAAATTTTTAGTTCAATTTTAAAAGATCTTAGGCAACTTGTCTTGTTCTTTTCTCAGTCTGAAGTGACAGAATCCTCAATTATTTTGAATGAAGCAAACAACTTATTCTATGATAGTAACAGTAAACAAAATTGTCATAATAAATACATTATACATTATAATTAGGAAATACGTTTGTTTTGTATACTGTGCCACAAATGAATTTCTCTCTCTACATGCATTATTTCATTTTCTACTACCTACAATTTGAATATTGATTGGATGAAGGGAATATATCTGGTGGATTCCAAATGATTTTCCTAGGAATAAGACACAACTCAGAAAGAAGTAGTCAGAAATATATGACAGAAATAATACACACCAGAAAACTCTTTAAGAAGCAGATGATCCTGACTGGGAAATACTGTGCTTTGGGAAGCATCATAAAGGCAAGTATGTGCTATGGGTAACTAGTATCTAGATACTGGTTACTAGTATCTATGTTGCTTCCAGGCTCCTTTGGCCTCAGAGGAATCACTTTATCCAAATTGGAAATAGATGCTGATCTCAGGAGGATGCAGGAAGTGTACTCAGGGTTCTCAGAAATGGAAACAGGGAGAATAAATGTGGAATCCATTCAAATCACTTAGGCACCTTGTGGGATTCCATTGACCATAGTTATTGTGTGTGGGTATGTGCTTCACACCCAGATTAAGCAGGATGTAATTTTTAAGAGCCTGCTACTCTCAGAAAAGAAGTTTCACTCATACAAAAACCATATGATGCTCCAAGGAAATTACAAAAGACAAAGGTAATTTGAAATGAAAAGCAAAGCAGGTAAAGGAGAGAGTACATGAAGAAAATTGCAGCCCCGAATCCATTGCTGAGATGGGGGATACCTATTTTCTCACAAACTTCTCTATTCAAAAATTCACATCCTGAAAATTAGGCAAAATTTCACTAAGCAAGAGAGGTACTAGAAACAAGAGGAGCTTTTCGTTCTGTTTATGTGAAAAGTAATGAAGGGTGAACAGTGGCTAATAGAATAAATATGCCTCAGAAACAAAGAAGAGAGGGCAGAGGTAACTGGAAACTCCCACAGTTGAATGATTCTGATACCTGCCACATTTCTGTGGAAGCATCACTTCTCTTGCTCATGAATGTTTGGTGTACAGATTCCAAGGCTGGATTGTTCCCGATAAAGGCAAAGTTAATAAGAGCAGTTTGCTCCTAAGTACCTAACTGAATTTTCCTCAGACACTAAATCTATGACATTTTCTCCTAATATGGGTACCTTCCCTCTTATCTTACTTTACTCAGTGTAAGATATAAATTATGATCCGATGGCTTTCCTAGTCATCTCAGGTTTTAATTCCATTTTGTTTCATAGCTTGGTCCTCATAGGGCCTTTGACTAATCAAAAATTTTTGGTGAAAATGAAAGCCTAAGGGTAGTCATGGCATGGCCAGGACATACCCCCTCGTTCCTGATTCTTATATCTCCTTCAAAAGTATTTATAGGTGCAAAAATTGAAGTAGTCTTTAATATTTCAAAGTAGAGGAGTCAAGTAAAGAAACCTAACATTCAACTGGGGTAAAGTTTATTTTAGTAAAAATTCATTTAATACAATTTTAATTTAGTAAGAGACATGTAAAGACACTTCTATAAGCATAGGGAGTAGGGTCCAAAATGAAAACCCAAAGCTTTTTTTGTTTTGCCTTTTCCTCCACCATTTTTATACACCATGATTTAATATCATTAGTGATAAAATATTGCACACATTGTTACAACACCACACCCTCCATGAGCATGGCTGCTTCCCTCCACCAATGTGTCAAGACCCATATCACTTTTCTACCCAAACTTTTTTCTATAAATTAACTTTCCAGTTCTGGTAGCTGTGGCTATTTGCTGTTCCCTGCTTATGTCTCTTTATGCCCCATGTGTGAGAGATCTTACTGTATCTGTACCTTTCTGACTAATCTCTCTGATCTTGATAATACCTAGTTCCAGCCACATGACTTTATCTACTAAATAGTATTCCATTGCACATATAACATAGTTTCTTTAACCTATTATCTGTTCTTACATCTGGATCCTAGCATTGTTAATAATATTAAAAGGAACACAAAATCACAACAGTTATTTTTTAAATAGTAATTTGGGGTTAGATGTCTCTTTTTATGATTCAGCTACTCCACCATTTTTATTTTTTCCAATTCTCAATCTAAATACCCGGAGTACATGGCCCTGACCATATTTGGACACTATCCTGGCTTGTTGTGGAAAACTTAAGCCACCATGTTATTAATGATGTCTTTTTGCTATATTATAGTATTATAATGATCATCACTGACTTGTATTTTTCCCTTGAGTTGTAACAAAGGAAAGTAATAAAAAATAAAGGGAACATAAATCCGAATGGCTCTATTTTTTTCCCACAAAATTTCAGCCTTAGCTTTGTTCTGGTGGACATTTGGTTTAAAAACCAGGGTCCTGCTTTATTTTTCTTTGATAATTTCTCTCACACCTGTAACCTCACTTGTAGCATTAACTATGTGAATCACTAGCAAATCCTGTCCACTTTTCAATGAACATCTTTTGCTTGAGTTTCAAAATAATCATACAGTACAACAACCTTATCTTATTATGCTAACAATTCCTAGCTTTCCAGTAATTAACCAAGTTTTCAGCAAGTTCAAAAGATCTCTCTTGTTTTGCTGCTAATATAAATATCTAAAATTTTGTTCATTCATTTGTTTAGTTTGGAGAAAGTATGTAATTGCATTTGCTAAAGGGAAAAAAGAGGTTAATAACATGTTTAACTTAATATACCTCTTAAGTGTTTAATATTAATTTCCAGCAATAAGTTAAACTTTGCTTAGTTTGTTTTCTTTAATTAGGGTCCCATATAATGGTACTGGTTGGAGGACAGGGCCACTGGTCACTTAATCTTTATGCTGGTCCTTTAATCTTCTGGTACTCAGTAGATCACCAGGGTCATGCTCAGCTCCCATTTGCTCCTTTATTTGAGCTCTGACCAATTCCCTGGTATTTGTTTAGTCTTTTATCTTCTTATGCCATAACATAGTATTGCATATTTCCCTTATTTCCACTGCCAAATATGTTTGTTAATTTTTGCACTATTTATCCCCTTCTCTGATTCTATTTTCTTTTTTACATGAGCTACTCTTTTCTACACATACTAACAGGTAAATACATTTCATATCAAGCATGAAAGAGATTAAGATATGACTAAAATATGTTTATCTTCAAAAGTATTATTATAGCAAATATTTTACATATTTTAAAATATTTTAAGTATTTTAAATTTGAAAGTTACTAAAGAGTAATTCTGTTCATTTTTTATGACTTCATTTTTTTTAATGAAACACTTTTCAGAAGAGGACATGAAAACACAGAATAACATGTAAATAACTATTTTTTGTAAAAATGAAGGGCAATGTAACTGCACCACAGATTGCTATAGTAAACATTTTTTTCCACTCACAGAAGAGTTTTGAAGGAAACTGTGAAGAACTGTATATTATGAATAATTACTATCCAATAGATTTACTTGAAGAGTGTGATTTTATATGTGTTTAGCCAATTGAATACTTATGAAATGATTGTCTGCCTTACATGTTTTCAAAAATTAGAAAATATGTTAGAGAAATTTTGTTCAAGTATGTTTATGAGATGGTAGATTTAGAAGGTCTTACTTATAAAATTAGAACAAAAGTGTTCTCAGAAATGAGGCCAAAGGGAAAGGAAAGAATAAAAATATTATAACATCTCTCCATGAGGGTCATGAGCTTCTCTGCCTCTACTTTCTAATTGAATTTTTTTTAGAACTGGCCTCTTCATACTTCTCGAGGACTCTGCAACCACACACACTTTCCAAATTGCCATGTCAGCTCATTGGCTAACTCCAGAGACTCATTTTATACTTGAAAAAGAAGCAAGTCCAACTGGGAATTCATGGGTACACTGGTCATTCTTACAGTTAAAAGTTCTGTGGCACCCTTGGGAGGAGAAAAGGCCAAATCCCCCCCCCCCCCCGATTCTACACTGCAATTGCATCCATACACCACAATCCCTGACACACCAATGACCTAACTTTAATGCTTCATGACTAATTTCAGCAGTGACACCAAATAAACAAAAACTCCAGCTATGCCTGTTTTAGGGAGCTGAACACTCAGGACTCTTCTCAGAGTGAGTGTTGTATCTTCCTCCAACCAGTCTATACTTCTGGAAGACCAGGTACCCACACATTTTTCAAGCAACCACCACCATGTCAATTCATTAGCCCAACTCCAGAGATTCTGGGTTTCTTGGAGAGCATGCTGCAAAAAATTCCTTATTACTGACACCCCAGTAGAAACACACCAAATTAGATGTAAATATAGCATAGTTGTCATTAAGCTCAACAGACAAACTCAGTAGTCCAGATGCTGCTCTGATGCGGAGAAATGAAGAGACAGTCACTCAGGCAAAAGCTCAAGTGGGTTCTTTATTCTGGCCAGGGTCCAATGCTCATTCAGAACTGAACAGAGGCAAGGGACTACGTGGCTTTCTTTGTTCAACCTTATATACCATAAGAAGGGGAGGGGGGAAGAGGGGTATAGGGATGATTTCTACTAAGGTAATATGAGTTCCTCTTTAGTACAAAAAGGGTTAGATACAAAAAAGGCAGGTATAAGTGGGGGGTGGTGTAATTAGTTGTTGACTTTCCTTTTCAAAACCAGTAACAGTATTGCTTGGCAAACAGCTTGGCAAACCTTCTGACAATGACTAAATTACCCCATTGTGTGATATGAGTTTCATAAATTTTAGTCATCTTTCTCCAATAACTTACTATTTAGTTTTAAAAAGAATGAAAATTAAATTATTTTGTGCCTATCAGAGGGATGGGCTTGAGAGTGGAAGAGACAATGATGGACAGAATGTTAAAATGGTAAGATTGGTTTTAAAACATTGAATGAAACAAATGTATTATGTACAACTTTGTATATTTTGGTGTTTAAATAAAGTGATACACTTTATTTTTAATTTGGGGCCACACCTGGTGATGCCTTAGGGGTTACTCCTGGCTATGTGCTCAGAAATTGCTCCTGGTTTGGGGGACCATATGGGATGCCAGGGGATTGAATGGAGGTCCATCCTATGTCAGCTGTATGCAAGGCCAATACCCTCCCACTGCACCATCGCTCTGGCCCCAAAGTAATATACTTTAAAAAATAAAATAAATATAAATCTTTCTTTTCAAAGATTTTCACATTTATCTTACAGTTACGGGTATGCTTGCCAAACTGGAATCTGACCAGTTGTTTGTTTGTTTTTTATATATTAATATTTCTCCCCTTGACCTGACAGGAACATTAAAATTATTATCATAGGAACTAGAGGAATAGCACAGTAGTAGGGCATTTGCCTTGCACGTGGCCAACCCAGGAAAGACCTGGATTTGACCCCTGGCATCCCATATGGTTCTCCAAGCCTTCCAGGAGTAATTTCTGAGAGCAGAAGAGTAACCACTAAACTCTGCCAGGTATGACCCCAAAACAAACCAAAAAAAAAACCAAAAATATTATCATAGAACATTTTTAACATAGAGTATTACATTGGAAATGAAATTTGACAAATTATATTTAACTATAAAGAATTTATCAAATAATAAAGCCAAATAACATCTTATTTTTATATACATTGCTATAGGTGGCTTCTGTTTTGCAGCTCCAGTGGACTTCAATAAATCCTACTTCAGGAAAGTGAAGTTAAAGCATAGACCAGTGATGAAATAATATGAGGAAATGAGACCACATGATGAATGTATGGGGAACCACATTCTGGCAAGCAGGCTACAAATTTAATCTCCATGCTAAGAGTATTTAAGGGGCAAAATGACATTCTTAAGTATGAAAGGAATTACCACATTAACAAAGGGCAGAAAAAACAGAAACACAGTTTCTTTAGCCATTCATCTATTGAGGGGCTTCTAGCCTATTTCCAGATTCTGGCTATTGTAAACAATGCTGCAATGAATATAGGTGTGAAGAAGGAATTTTTGTATTGTATTTTTGTGTTCCTAGAATATATTCTAGGAGTGGTATAGCTGGATCGTTTGGGAGCTCAACTTCTAGCTTTTGGAGAAATCTCCATATCGCTTTTCACAAAGGTTGGACTAGATGGCATTCCCACCAGCAGCAAATAAGAGTTCCTTTCTCTCCACATCCCTGCCAGCACTGCTTGTTCTCATTCTTTGTGGTGTGTGCCAATCTTTGTGGCATGAGATGGTACCTCATAGTTGTTTTGATTTGTATCTCCCTGATGATTAGTGATGTGAAGCATTTTTTCATGTGCCTTTTAGCTATTTGTATTTCTTTTTTGTCAAAGTGTCTGTTCATTTCTTCTCCCCATTTTTTTGATGGGTTAGATAATTTATTTTTCTTGTAAAGTTGTGTCAGTGCCTTGTATATTTTGGATATTAACCCCTTATCTGATGGGTATTAGGTGAATAGTTTCTCCCATTCAGTGGGTGGCTCTTGTATTCTGGGCACTATTTCCTTTGAGGTGCAAAAGCTTCTCAGCTTAATGTAGTCCAATCTATTTATTTCTGCTTTCACTTGTTTGGAGAGTATTGTTTCCTCCTCAAAAATATCTTTGGTCTCAATGTCATGGAGCATTTCACCTACCTGTTGTTCTATATATTTTATGTTTTCTGGTCTGATATCTAGGTCTTTAATTAATTTGGATTTTACCTTTGTACAAGATGTTAGCTGGAGGTCTAAGTTCGCTTTTTTACAAGCTTTTTTACAAGTTGTGCCAACACCACTTATTGAAGAGGCCTTCCCTGTTCCATTTAGGATTTCTTGCTCCTTTATCAAAAATCAGGTGACACTATGTCTAGGAACATTCTCTGAGTACTCAAGCTTGTTCCACAGATCTGAGGGTCTGTTTTTATTACAATACCATTCTGTTTTGAATAACTATTGCTTTGTAATACAATTTAAAGTTGAGTACTTTATATATGGGACATATATACAATGTAATATTATGCAGCCGTCAGAAGAGATGAAGTAATGAAATTATACTGAGTGAAATAAGTCAGAGGTTGAGAGATAAACACAGAATGGTCTCACACATCTATGGGTTTTGAGAAAAATGAAAAACATTTGTGTAATGATTCTCAGAGACAAAATAGAGGAGGACTGGAGGGTCCAGCTCCCGATATGAAGCTCACCACAGGGATAGTTTAGTGCAGTCACAGAAATAATTACACTGAAAACTATCATAACAAAATGTGACTGAATGAGTGGAGTAGAAAGTTTGTCTAGAGTACAGGAAGTGTGGGGTGAGGAGGAGGGAAACTTGGGATATTGGTGATGGGAATGTTGCACTGGTGAAGGGTTTTATATATATATATATATATATATATATATATATATATATATATATATATATATATATATATGAAAAAGAAAAGATAAGGCCTCTCAATGCTTACCACAGGCTGTGTTGTTTACATTGACTGTATAGAAAGAGGAGGTACAGTAAATGCACCCCATATACACCTAAGCCCAGATCCTTTGCCTGGTCTGTATTGTAAATGGGAGACATGGAAAAAAAAAGAAAAAAGAAAAACAGAATCATTAGCAGCAGGTCTTTTGGATATACTTAACAATATAACTGGCTAGGCTGTTCAGGTGAAAAGGATCTATTTGATTAGTCCTGAGTTAGAGGGGAGAAAGTTAGCTTATCAAAACTAAGTTATGGAAACTGCTTGGCTGCTAATTTTTAGAGAGCAAAACCAGTCTGGCAGGCTCTGCAGACTAAAGGGAAAAGTTTCTTTTGAGTTAAAAGAGAGCCTGGTCAAAGAAATGTAAATTTTGTACCTGACTAGGAGTTTCCATGACTCAGAGCAAAGTTCCTGACTAGGCTTTTAGATGTAAATAGGGTTGATATAAATAGAGATAAGTTAAATTCTCTTGGTTTGTTTTGGTACTGAAATTTCACTGGGCAAAAAAAATAAATAAATAAAAATAAAAAAATAAAGTCTTTTGAGGCAAAATTTGCCCTGTAAATATACAAGAGAGAGATACTATATAGGCTGAATAATGTGAAGGGAACGTGGTGTAAGTATTATGACATGAATTTCAGAAATATCTCTTTGAAATTTCTCAACTCTCCACACAGTGGTAAAGTTTCCACAGTGGGTCTTTTGATGGAATTACCAGTTCTCCTTATCAGGAAATTTTAGAAATTTCATCTGATGGGCCTAGTGGATTTCCCCTTACTGGAGATATAGAAATTATTATCAATAGCATAGACAGTACATTAAAAGACACATTAGCATCATATTATTAGGTAGACTTCAGTAATACTTCATTCTTTTTCAAACTGCATTTAGTTACAAGGAAATGTATTGTAAGTTTTATACTAGAAAAATAATAGTAAATTCTTTGTTTCAAAATTCTGTGAGTATATTTCTTTATTTCTCAAGCTACTAGTAGATAATTCAGTTTCCACATAGTGATTGATTTATAATGATTATTAAATAAACAGTTTAAAATCAAGTTTGTGCATTCTTCATGGCATTTTCTTATTATATAGTGGTATATAATATTGAAAATTGCCTCCATCATTTTAAGAAATTTCTATTATGTTTGATTTATAAGCTTAATACACAAAAATGTCACTCATTTGTGATTATTAAAAGGTAATAGGTGGGGCCAGAGAGATAGCATGAAGGTAATGCATTTGCCTTGCATGGAAAAGGATGGTGGTTCAAATCCGGGGATCCCATATGGTTTCCTGTGCCTGCCAGGAGCGATTTCTGAGCACAGAGCCAGGAGTAACCCCTGAGCACTGCTGGGTGTGACCACAAAACAAAAACAAAAACAAAACAAACAAACAAAAGGGTAATAGGTAATAGAGGTAGTGAACATTATTTCTTCTTCTTCTTCTTCTTCTTCTTCTTCTTCTTCTTCTTCTTCTTCTTCTTCTTCTTCTTCTTCTTCTTCTTCTTCTTCTTCTTCTTTTTCTTCTTCTTCTTCTTCTTCTTCTTCTTCTTCTTCTTCTTCTTCTTCCTCCTCCTCCTCCTCTTCCTCCTCTTCCTCCTCCTCCTCCTCCTCCTCCTCCTCCTTCTTCTTCTTCTTCTTCTTTTTTTTGGTTTTGGGTCACACCCGGTGATGCTCAGGGGTTACACCTGGCTCTACATTCAAAAATCGCTCTTGGCTTGGGGAACCATATGGTATGCTGGGGGATAGAACCAAGGTCCGTCCTAGGTTAGCAGGTGCAAGGCAGGCAGACGCCTTATCACTTGCACCATCGCATCAGCCCCAATATTTCCATTTAATGAATAACAAATGTTAAATATTTACCTAGAAATCTGCTCAATATGGTATCAGATTTTTTTAAATTATTTAGGAGAAAGGGAGGGAAGGGAGGAAGGGAAGGAAGAGATGGAAATGAGAGAAGGAAGGAAGGGAGGGAGGGAGGGAGGGAGGGAAGGAAGGAGGAAGGAAGCTAGGAAGGAAAAGTGAAGGAAGGAAGGGATGGACGGAAGGAAGGAGGGAAGGAAAGAAGGAAAGGAGAAGGGTGGGAAAGAAGGATGTTAGGAGGGAGGGAAGGAAGGAGGGAGAGAAGAAAGGAAGAAGGAAGGAGAGAAAGAAGGAAGGAGGGAAGGAGGAAAGGAATAAGAGAAGGAAGGAAGAAGGAAAGAAGGAAGGAAGAAAGAAAAGAGGGAAGAAAAAAGGGAAGGAAGGAGGGAGGGATGGATGGAAGGAAGAAGGGAAGGAAGGAAGGAAGTAAAGGAGGAGGGTGGGAAAGAAGGATGTTAGGAGGGAGGGAAGGAAGGAGGGAAGGAAGAAGAGTAGAAAGGAAGGAGGGAAGTAAGGGGAGAAGGAAGAAAGGAAGGGAAGAGGTAATAGAATTTTAAATTAAATACATTGTGTAACTTGGATTACTTAAAAATATTTGTCTTTTTCCTAGATTTTCTAATAGATTACTTCCTGAGGTCAGATAGTAAGAATCGAGCTGGAATATATGTGTGCTTCTATTTATGCTTTCATGTGTGTTTGCATTTTATATAAATCTCTATATTCTTTATATTTCTGAATGCATGTTTTACCAGCCCAATTATTCAATTTGGGTTACACAGTACTTTGGATTATAATATATCAGATATAACTTGGATAATTTTCCAGGCATTATATAATTGTGATATAAGTGGAAAGTTCTAGACAAAATTTACAAAGGCTATATGGAAACTTATTTAAGGGACAAAACTTTGCTTCCTCTGTATTTTGAGGATAAGATGAAAATGGTCATTCCAAGAATATAAGCCCAAGTACAAAGATTTATGTTGTTGATCAGACAAGGTATCTAATATATGCAGCATGCCCAGCTATAACCCTGCACTAAAAACCAAGTACAAGAAAAGACTCTTTTTAGCTCGTGTACTAAAACCAACCTAATTTCCTTTTCTATAGTGATATGTGGATATCTATATGATTATAAATAAACCTGAAATATGCCATACAAAATTCTTCTATGAGGTGAAAAAGATACTGTAGTTGGATAGTAGACTACTACTATATGGGAAGTAGAAAACTTCACTAAGAAAATAAGACCCCGTTATATAGCCACAATCTGTATCAGTTGAATATTTCTAAAGATAGATACATTTATATTGGAAGCAAGAAGTTCAGAATCACTGAAAGACACCATATTTTAAAATTCATTCCTACTTTATATGAACATTCATGGGCATAGTAGTGGAACCTACTTTTACAAGTTCACAATAACACTCTCTAAAGTCAAATTCCCAAAGAGAACTGCATCCAACCATAGTGAATAGAAACACTTTGGAGTAAGCTAGAATAAAAAGATAGGTTTCAAGTCATTAGATTGATATTAGGGTTTGAGAAGGTGTTGTTTTTAAGGACCTGTGGCATACTAATGTTGAGAGGAGATTGTCATCAAGAGCCATCCCTGACAGTGCTTTAGCTCAATGATGGCTGTATCCTGTAATGCTCAGGAGAATATGTAGTATTAGGAATTGAAGTAGGGTCAGCCATATATAAGATATGTATCTTAACTCTTTTTTTTCCTCCAGCCTTCAGTATATTTTATTGGTGCTATATTATGTTTATTTAAAACAGAAACTGAAATATAATGAGTATTTTGAAAATTATAATATGATGCTTTTCACTTGATAAGCAGAGAACACGTTTTTAAAAACTTAAATGAATTTAAAATATTATATTTTAAAGGCTTTTTTATTTCTTATCTATGAAGAATTTCTTTTTTTTTTTTTATTTAAACACCTTGATTACATACATAATTGTGTTTGGGTTTCAGTCATGTAAAGAACACCACCCATCACCAGTGCAACATTCCCATCACCAATGTCCCAAGACTCCCTCCTCCCATCCGACCCCCGCCTGTACTCTAAACAGGCTCTCCATTTCCCTCATACATTCTCATTATTAGGACAGTTCAAAATGTAGTTATTTCTCTAACTAAACTCATCACTCTTTGTGGTGAGCTTCCTGAGGTGAGCTGGAACTTCCAGCTCTTTCTCTTTTGTGTCTGAAAATTATTATTGCAAGAATGTCTTTCATTTTTCTTAAAACCCATAGATAAGTGAGACCATTCTGCATTTCTCTCTCTCTCTCTCTCTCTCTCTCTCTCTCTCTCTCTCTCTGACTTATTTCACTCAGCATAATAGATTCCGTGTACATCCATGTATAGGAAAATTTCATGACTTCATCTCTTCTGACAGCTGCATAATATTCCATTGTGTATATGTACCACAGTTTCTTTAGCCATTCGTCTGTTGAAGGGCATCTTGGTTGTTTCCAGAGTCTTGCTATGGTAAATTGTGCCGCAATGAATATAGGTGTAAGGAAGGGATTTTTGTATTGTATTTTTGTGTTCCTATTTTGTGTATCTTAACTCTTATACTCTCTTTTTCATAATTTTTTTTAAATTTTGGATCATACCATGTCATGCTCAAGTTTTACTTCTGACCCTGCACTCAGGAATTATTCCTGGTGGTGTTCAGGGAAATGAATATATGAGATGCCAGATATTAAACAGCCATGTGCATGCATGAAAAGCACCCTAACACTGTATCATCTTTCTAGCTCGTGTGCTATTCTCCTGTTTTCCCCATTTAAAACCATTCTATTAAAACATAGTTATCAGAGAGGTGTAATTCTGAGATAAAGAGCAGTCTAGTAGAAAATGCAGAGCTTAGAGACAAGTAAATAATTATTCTATGACATAGCTGTATATATGAAATGGACCAAAATTTTCTTTATAATTTAGTAAATTGTACAGAGAAAACTGGATAGTCACATATATAAAACGTACTACCCATTGTTAAGGAAATCATCATACATAAAAATAAATTCTAAAATAAATAAAATAAAGCTGGATAAGCACCTTGAAATAGGACCAAGTTTCATAAAATACACTGAATAAAAGGAAAATTCTTTAAGACCTATACATCAGACGTGTCTTTACGAATTTAATACCATTCACAATGACAGTTAAAATAAACAAACAAATGGACTACATTACATGGAAGAGTTTTGCATAGCAGAAGATACTTGAGCTAAAAATATGTCTCTATACTTTGCATAAAGTGAGAAAATATTCACACTTTTCACATCAAAGAACTAATTTTCAAGTTATCTAGTGTGCTTACAAAGCTCAACAATAGCATCAACAACAGAACAATAACTTTTTCCAAAAGCCAACTTTATATGAGAGGAGATTAAGAACATTCCTTCAAAGAGGCTATAGGTATGGCCACTAGGAAGATGTATAAAGTGTTTAATTATCAACTTAATCAGAGAAATACAAATCAAAATAGTGCTAAGACACCATGCTATTGGAGCAGAATAAAATGTTAAAAATATAAAAATAAACAATGTTGCATAAAGGTAATATTTCTGTTAATAATTGTGGAATATTTTTTAACATTTATGAAAAAATGTTAGACCTTCTGAGAGACCAGTAATTGCTTGTCAACTGCCTTAAGAATGCAGGAACATTAACTCTGAAATATATATGAACACCTATGTCCATTGAAGTATAATGTATAATAAACAGGATATGAAGGCCTAACAAATTGGGTCTTGAATATATTTTTCTTTTCGGAGGCCCAAGATATTGACACACTCTACTATTCATCAGATTCTCTCATATTCCCTATATTGCAGAAGAATCTCTATGAAAAAAGTATTTATTTTATATGTAGTGTGGGATAGATAATAGGTTAAGTTGGCCATATATATAATGATACTGTTCCATATATGAGGAAGAAGAGAAAATTCTGCTTTATTTACCAATTTACATGAATAAATGATGTGATTTATTTATTTTAAATGGAATTCATCTGGAAATTAAATTTATTTCTATTTAAACATGTACATATAAATGTCTTTGGATTTACTCTTACTAAAATTTTTGTTTTGTTTCTTCCTATGTTTGATAAACTTATTAATTTTAAATCTACTCAATCTGTTTTCTCCAAATTTCTGCCTGTTTTTATGTTGATCCTAGTTTTTATTTTTAATTACATATTTTGAAGGTATTTGAATGAGCAGATATATTCAAGAAAAGCAAAACCAATATTTATCATATATTTTCTTGTTTATAAGAAAGAAACAAAGCCATAAATTTGTTCATTTTAATTGAAGTAGCATTTATGGAGAATATATCAGGAATCTTGAAGGATGTAGTAAATTTTGCAGAAACTGTCTGAAAAATCTCAAATATGCCTGAGCTTTAATTGACTAGGGAATGCAGTAAGACTTTTTAAACTCTTTACTATCAATCATCTCAGACGTATCTTTCCTTACAGTAAATACAACCCAATTTTCCCATTGTACTGTCACCTTAGGAAATTCTCACATATTTAACCTTGCATTGTGTCAGTTTGCCAATCCCGCACAGTGAATCACTCCACCATCTGTTTTTCATGTTTTATTCCCAGGTTCCTGGACTTTGCTGGATAAACTCTTAAAATTATGCTGACTGAAAATTCATGCTAACTTAATTCTGAGTCATGAATTTGTTCATTTTTCCCTTGACCTTATTATTTCTTATTATAGTCAGCTGCAGTATAAATGAAGGAACAGGAAACATGGAATGAGAACACCTAACTTTTGACTTCTTAGATATGTCATTTAGGAAGGACTTTTCCATTAACACTGTCCCTGTTTTGTTTATAATGTGACAATCACACTTGAAGAAGGTATCTGATAATTAAATGAAGTATGTGAAATTAGCTTTTGATCTACCCCATGTCCACACTTGCTAGAAACATTTTTTGTGAAACATTTTTATGTGAATGTATTTCAAAGTATTCATTGAAATAATCACTTGCTATTTTTTCTATGTTGTATATTTTCAAATTTTTAATACTTTTCTGAGTACTTTGAATTCTTTAAAACTTTAAAACAAACATAGCTACAAGATAATTTACTGACAAACTTTTTCTCTGAATTCATGAATTTATGGTTTAATAAGAGTGTTTTTAGTTTTACATTTCACTATTGTTTAATTCCCAGCACATTTATATCATAATGTTTTTAGATATTCTTCTTTGGAATCTCTGTTTTTATTTTTTTTCTTTTCGTGTTGTTTAGTGGGCCACATCCGTTTGATGCTCGGGGTTACTCCTGGCTAAGTGCTCAGAAATTGACCCTGGCTTGGGGGGACCATATGGGACGCGGGGGGATAAAATTGCGGTTGCGATCTTTCCTTGGCTAGCACTTGCAAGGCAGACAGACACCTTACCTCTAGCACCATCTCGCCGGCCCCTTTAATATTTTTCTTACCAAGGTCAAATAATCTGCTGTGTTGTCTCTTTTTAGAGCAGGCTAAAATGATTGTTTTAAGTTGTAGCTTACCAACTGAGCCATGATAAAATTCCTAGAATAAAAGTATTTAAGTAACTAAAAAAAGTACTTAAGTAATCCAGGTTACTAATCTCTTTGATTTGTAATACATGTCAATACTTTATACAATTCAAATGACAAAGCTAGTAGTAGCTTGTTTTTATACAACTAATTTATCTTGAAGTAGATAAAAATGCTTCATGCATCCTTTCTAAAAATTCATTCTAAAATTCTAACTTCTAAAATTATCATAGTATCCGCCATATATTATCACTGAAAACTTGGACTCAAAAATCTAGGTAGGTTATTATTGAAGTTTCTTTTGCTTTATGGTGCTGATTTTAACATATTTATATTTATGCTTGCTAAAGACCTACTGCCTATATATCCTAATTTTAACAAGCTAATATTTTTAAACATTTATTTTAGGCACTGAGTTTTATAAAAATGTTTTCAGTACATGACAGGGTTTCATGCATAACACATTTCCACACCACTCCCTTTACCAGAATGTCCACTACCCTCCACCATTTTCCTAGTGTTTCTATCCCCAAACCTCCAGTTTCTCCCCATGTCCCTCTCGTATGGTAAGTTTTCTAACTTGTTTTTAATCTTTGATCCTTCCTTCCTAAAATCATCTCATTAAAACTGAAAGGGTAATTCTTAAAAAACCAGCTACAGAAGCAAGATTTGCTTTTCTTGAGTTCACAACTAAGAGAGAGGAATGGAAAACCTACTGAGATCAAGTGCTTTTTTTTCCCTTGTGAGTGTGCAGATGGAAGATACAGCTGCTTTCTTCTCCCATTGGTCTTCCTTTATCTTTTTTTCCCAGAGAAGTTTCTTGTTTTCTTACACATTATTCCCACATAATATAATTTATTTTTATTTAACCAATTTTTGAGTTTTATTTTTTAACACCCAGATGGCTTCCAAAGTTACAGTTACTTCATTTGAAACGATGAAATAACTACTGGCTTTAATCTGAAAATGGTGAGTTTGGGATTCCCTAGCTTTATGCTGGAGTGCTTTAATAGCACTTAAAAATTTGAAGCATTATTAGTAAATTTTTACTATTAATAGTTTTATGTTTCAGCAGCTCAAATGTATAAATTCTAAGGGTTATATATAAATAGTGTATCTTAATGGGTTGGAAAGATAGTCTTGAAAGTAAAGTAATTAGGAACATTGACACTTTTCTGTTTTTAAATAGATTACTTAAAAATGACTCAGTAATATATTCACTAGAGAAATATAAGTGCAAGATACAATTTTATGTGAAAAAATTTGTAGAATTTGAGAATTAATTGAGAATTAAGGGTGGGATTTATGGAATTTCTGAGCAAAAAACCCCTTCACCTTTATAATCATCATAACCACTGTGAAAGACTCCTCTTTCATAGTGTCTTACTTATACGTTTTTTTCTATAGGGAATTTTATCCTTTCTATACAGATCTTTGTCTAAGCATAATGATAATCAAGACTATACTTTCAGGGATCATTTCTATAGTATGTGACTAGAGAAGTTTCTCTGAGAGTACTCGAAGCCATGAGGAGGAGTCAGAGCATTCCCTCCTGAGCGTGAAGCCGGCTCTAGGTGTCACTTCTGCGACTGCCTTTGACCATTGATGATCGTTATCCCTTTTCTCTGGAAAGGGTAGAGGGAGAGGATGCAGTCTGAGTGGTAAAAAAAAAATAAAGAATAATGATAATCAGGTCAGGTGTAAGTAATCAATGTTACAGAATTTAGATAAAGTTTAAGAATACGTGTACTGTTTTTATTTCTCTTATTTTAAGTGTCATATTTTGTGCAGAGGGGACAAATCTAGAGGTGTCAATGGCTTAATCCTGGCTTTATGTTCAGGAATCACTCTTGGATGGACTCAAGAGACCATTGGAGTACAAGGGAATGCAAGTTCAGTTGGTGATATGAACAGCAATTATAGTACATCCAGTCTTCAACAAAGCATGATGTGTTTTTTTTTTTTTTTTTTTTTTTTTTTGTTTTTTTTTTTTTTTTTTTGGTCACACCTGGCAGTGCTCAGGGGTTATTCCTGGCTCCAGGCTCAGAAATTGCTCCTGGCAGGCACAGGGGACCATATGGGGCGCCGGGATTCGAACCGATGACCTCCTGCATGAAAGGCAAACGCCTTACCTCCATGCTATCTCTCCGGCCCCGCATGATGTGTTTTAAGCTAGTTTAATGTATATGGGTAGAAAAGTTGGTAAGGATGTGAAGAAGACTGACACAACTTCAATAATGTAACTGGATGCATCTATCAGTTAAACCATATATATATAGGTATATATATATATATGTTTTATAAAAATATATATTCCTAATAGATGCACTTCTAAAATAAGCTTAACTAATTAAGAGATTAATAGAAAACATGAAATAAATAAGAATAAATAAATAAGATGATTTCAAGAACTGAATGTGTGATGAAGAGATATAGTAGATTTTGATGTTCTAGCTGATATAATCAGGGAGAGATATATGATAATATGCATTTCAGTGAAGAAAGACCTAAAAAGTGGTAAAGCATCTGTATTTGGGCCAGATAGCGCAGTGGTAGGGCACTTGCCTTGCATGCAGCTGACCCCGGAGGGACCTCAGTTCGATCCCCTGCATTCTTTATGGTCCCCATGCTGGGAGCGATTTCTGAGCACATAGCCAGGAGTAACCCCTGATTGTCACTGGCTGTAGCCCAAAAACAAAACATACAAGCAAACAAAAAGCATCAGTATTTGAAAATGTGGAGGTGAGTTCTAAGTAGGAAGAAAATAAACCTGGATCCAAGGAAAGAGCATGATTTGATCCAAAGAAAATTTTGAATACAGAGAAAGTATGGAGGAGGAAAAAAAGGTAGAAGTGCATGAAGGTAGAAAAATGTCCACATGAAGAGTGAAGGATATGTCATGAAGCACAGATTTTTATTTAGGAGTAATTGTTAGCTGATGAATTATTTTAAAAAGATAAAGAATTCATACAATGTATATGTTAAAAATATTTTTCTAGCTACTATACTGGGTACAGTTTTTGGAGAAGAATAGTAAGGAAGAGCAAGTAAGTGATGTTACCTAAATTCAGGGAAAATCAGAAGTTTGGTCCAGAAAAACTATAATGAGAGACTGCAGATTTAAAATATGTTCTGTAAAATAGCACTATTTCTTTTTATTTTCCCAACAGTAATGGGACTGTTTACATATGCTAAATCATCCTGATTCAACCATGGAAGATTATAAGAGTCCAAAAATGTATCCATTTATTCCAGGTTCTTGCGTTTTGTGGCATAGAGTTTTTCAAAGTAGTCTCTGATTACCCTTTGGATCTCTTTATTATCTGTAATAACACACTTCATGTCATTTCTAATCCAGTTTATTAAGTTTCTCTCTCTTCCTTTCTGAGTTTTGCTAGTGGTTTATCAATTTTGTTTGTTTTGTATATAATATCTTGTATTATCTGTAATAATACACCCCTTGTCACTTCTAATTCAGTTTATTAAATTTCTTTCTCTTCCTTTCTTTGTGAGTTTTGCTAGTGGTTTATCAATCTTTGTTTATTCAAAGAACCAACTTCAGTTTTCGTTGATCTTTCGAATTGATTTTTGGGTTTCCACTTCATTAATTTCTGCTTTAAGCTTTGTTATTTCCTTCTGTCTACTTAGTTTGGGTTCATTTTGTTGATCATTTTCTAATTTTAAAAGCTGTGGCATTAAGCTATTTATGTAGGTCCCTTCTTCCTTCCTGATATGTGCTTGCAAAGCTATAAATTTTCCTCTTAAAAAAGCTTTTACTGTGTCCCACAAATTCTGATTTGTTTCTTCATTGGCATTTGTTTCTAGGAATCTTTTGATTTCCACTTGGATTTCATCTCTGACACACTGGTTGTTCAGAAGTGAGCTGTTTAATTTCCAGGTTTAAAGTTTTTCTTCTTTGTTCATTTGTAGTTCACTTCTACTTTCAGTGTCTTTTGATCAAAGAAGGTAGTCTTCATGATTTCTATCCTCTTGATTTTATGGAGATATGTTTTATGGGGCAGCATGTGATGTGATCTATCCTGAAGAATGATCCATGTGCATTGGAGAAGAATGTGTATCCAGTTTTCTGGAGATGGAGTGCCATATATCTATATCTATATCTATATCTATATCTATATATCTACTAGTCAACTTTCTTCTATTTATCTTTTCAGAGATAGTATGTTCTTGTTGGGTTTCAGACTGGTTGACCTAACAAGGGGTTGAGGTCTCCCACTATTACTGTGTTGCTATTGATTTCTTTCAGATTTGTCAACAACTGTATTACATATTTTGCTGGTCCCTCATTGGGTGTGTTTATGTTTAGGAGTGTGATTTCTTCCAGTTGCATATACCCCTTGATTATTAAGAAATATTTATCTTTGTCCCTTATAACTTTTCTGAGTCTCAAGTTACGTCATATGATATTAATATGGTCACTCCGTTTTTTTGTTTGTTTGTTTGTTTTGGGTCACACCCGGAAGTGCTCAGGGGTTACTTCTAGATTTATGCTCAGAAATCGCTCCTGGGAGGCTCAGGAGACCATATGGGATGCCGGGATTCGAACTACCATCCTTCTGCATGCAAGGCAAATGCCCTACTTCCATGCTATATTTCCAGCCAGCCAGTCTGGCTTTTTAAGAGAGAAGTTTGATTGGATGATTTTCCTCCAATCTTTGATTTTGAGTCTGTGTTTGTTTTATTTAGATATGTTTTTTTTTTGTGAGCAGCAGCATGTTGGATTCAGCTATATGATTCATTTTGCCACTCTGTGTCTCTTAACTGGTGAAATTAGTTCATTGATGTTGAGAGAGAAAATTGCCATGGAATTTAGTGTTATATTTGTGTAGAAGTTTGGTATATCTTTTGGTCTGTCTTGTCTTAAAGTAGATCTATCAGTTTATCTTTTATGGTTGGTTTTGAGTCTGTAAAGTTTCTGAGCTTCTGTTTATCATGAAGCTATTGTATACTTCTATTAAACCTGAAAGTAAGTCTGGCTGGATGCAGTATACTAGACAAAGCATTCAATTTGTTTGTTTTGTCACTATTTTCCACAACTGCCTTCTGGCCTTGATGTTTTTTTGTGATAGTTCTACTGTAAATCTTAAAGATGCTCTTTTCAATGTAATTTCCCTTTTTGATATTGCTGCTTTTAGTATTCTATCCCTATTTGTGGTATTTGTCATTGTGACTAGGATGTGTGTCTTGGGCTGCTTTTTTTTTTTTTTTTATCTCTTTTAGCTATTAGTCTTTGGGCATGTAGGATTTGGTTGCATACAACTTTTAACTCTGTGAGTTTCTCTGTAATTATGTCCTTGACCACTGGTTCTTCCTGGGGATTTTTTTCTTAGTCTCTGGGACTCCAATGATTCTTATATTGTTTTTGTTGAGTTTATCAAAGACTTCTATTTTCATCTGTTCACATTCTTTGAGTATTTTTTTCGTGACTTGATTATTTGCTTTAAAGATCTTTACCAATCCCTTCTGTTCTATGGAGTTATTCTGCATCTCATCTTACAGCTCACTGACTCAGTCCTCAGCTACTGTTACTCTTTAGAGAAATTTTCCAGTGAAGTTTTCATTTTATCTATCGAGTTTTTTAGGCCTGTTATTTCAGATTGGAGGTTTCTAATTTATATTTTTGAGGTCTATTTAGCTCGATCTATGCTTTCTTTGAATTCTATGAACATCTTCCATATTGTTTCCCTAAACTCCTTATCTGAGAGTCTAAACAGCTTGTTGGTACTTTTTGGGCCATCAGAGCTGCCCTCTTCATTCTCTATGCATGGTGTTGTCCTGCATTGTTTCCCACTGACATGCTTGTAGCATAGTTTTTTACTATGTGTAGTGATGGAGTTCTTGGGCTAGAAGATGCATGCAGCCACAAAGCAAAGTGGAGTAGCAGCACTCCTCTGGCTCTACCCTTTGTGAGTGGAGAGAGCCTACCTTGTGGTGAGCCCTGAAGTGATTATGTTCATTGGGGCCTTTCTTGACTGCCTCATGCAGGAAAGCAGGAAATCAGGAAGGAAGTAAAACAGCAACGTTTTTATACTGTCCCTTTTGTGCCCAAGCACTTGGCAGGAATCAACTTCCACCCTTCATGGGCTGAGACAGCCTACGTTGTGATACACCCTAAAATGAGTATGTGGCTGTGCCTTTCTTGGCTGCCTCATGCAAGAAAGCAGTAAACCAGGATGTGAGGGAGATCTGGTTGTGATATCTGTTACACCATTGATTACCGGGGTTGATTCGGCTGATCTGGCTGACTGGCGGGTGTCCCCTTTCTCCCTCACCACTCTATGTGTGTCCCTCCCTAAGCAGCATGATCAGTCAAAGAGAAGAGATGACCGAGTAGAGATGGACTATTCTTTGGTGTAGGGTATATGAGTAGCTACGCTCCCTTGCTAGAATCTCCAAACAAACTCTCAAGAAAGCAGTAAACTAGGCACGAAGTTGGCCTTTAGACAGTCCCTTTTTGTGTCTGAGCACATGGCAGATATCAGCCTCCACCATTCGTGGGTAGAAACAGCCTATCTTATGAGGATCCCTGAAAAGATTATGTACACTGGGGCCTTTCTTGTTTTCCTCATGCAGAAAAGCAAGAAACCCAATATAGCACCATTTTCAATTTCAATGAGGTGATTCTGCCAATATAGGAGTGCAATTGAGAGAAAGGAAGGACTGTTGAATAGCAGCAACAGGAGTGACTATTGACTGTGGACAGAATTTGGACAAAAATAAGTCATTTTGAACAGAACTGAGATGTATGTGCCCATAGAAGAGTGTGGCTTCTCCATTTTTTCTGTGACTTCACTTTTTCTAGACAAGGAGCCCTTTCATAACAGAGAAAAAAACACCACCACACTATGAATGTCACAATGAGAAAGCATACTGTTCCCTACCACATTTAGTGAATGAAGATAGTACTTCTAAATATTCAACTAATAAAAACACTCTTCTGATCAGGACTTTAGAGAGGAAGTGTTAAGTATGTTAAAAGAACTCAAAACAAACAAACAAAAAAACAAAAACCATAGAATGGACAAGAAAACAAGAAAAATGTATGTGGATATGAGTAAAATGAGAAAATATTAAACAGAAATATTAGGACTGAAAAACTTGGTAGGTGTCTGAATAATTCATTAGATGGCCTCAGGAGTGTAGTAACTACTGCTGAGGTCAGAATTAGTGACTTGTATGATGATCTGCATAATAGTTCTATTCAACAGAAGAAGTTGGAAAAGAGCCTTAAATGAATAGAAAGAAAAACTTCCAAAAGAACTGAATTAACTGATCCCTACAGAACTTTGAAAAAAAGGTTAAATCTAGATGAAGTGGAATAATCGACCTATCACAACAAAGGAAATTAAAATGATAATCAAAAGGCTTTTCCAAAGCAAAAGCCAAGGACTAAATGGTTTCACAGTAACACTCACCAACAGTTTTATTGAAGCTAGCATTACACTGATACCAAAAGCAGATAAAAATACAACAAAGAAGAGAATTACAGGCTGATAAACTTATTAAAAAAAAAGATGCAAAATCTTTAACAAATTACTAGCAAATAGAATTCAACACCTCATCAAGAAGTTAATACACCGTGACCAAGTAGGATTCATTCCAGAGATGCAAGAATGTTTTAACATGCACAAGTCTGTCAATATAATGCATAAAAAAGAAAATATAAAAATCATATGATCATAGCAATAGATGTAGAGAGAGCATTTGACAAGGACAAGCACCCTTTTATAATAAAAACTCTCAAAAGTATGGAAATTAAAGTAACCCTCCTCAATATAGTCAAATTAATTTACCACTAATCCTTCAACATTTTATATTCAATGGGGAAGAACTAAAAGCCTTTCTTGGCATGTCAGTTTGCCTTCTCTCACCGCTTATATTCACTATAGTACTGAAAGTACTTGCCATAGGAATTAGGCAATAAAAATATTATATCCAGATAATAAAGTAAGAAGTCAAGCTCTTATTGTTTTCAGATGACATGATACTATATTTAGAAAATTCTAAAGACTCTACAATATGGCTACTAAATAATAGTATTGTAAAGTGTCAGCTACAAAATTAATACACAAAAGTTCGTGGCTTTTACATATACACATTATGAAAGAGAAGAAACAATTACAAAATGAAATCCCATTTATATTTGAGCCTCAGAATTAAGTATCTTAGAGTCAGCTTAACTAAAGAGGTGAAAGAAAAATACAAAGATGACAACAAAACATCACTTAAAGTAATAAAAGAGCACACAGGGAAGTGGAAATACATGGATTGGGAGTATATAAATAATGGCAATACTTCCCTAAACACTGTACAGATTTAATGCAATCCCTCTAAAGATACCTATATTTTTTAAAGAAGCAGAGTAAACATTCCTGAAATTCATATGAACAGTAAACATTTGTGGTACATATAAGCAATGGAATATATTGCAGCCATCAGGAGAGATGAAGTTATGGAATTTTTCTATACATGGAATCTATTATGCTGAATGAAATAAGTCAGAGGAAGAGAGAAAGACACAGAATAGTATCACTCATTTAGGGGTTTTAAGAAAAATTAAAGACATTACTGTAATAGAGCCCAGAGACAATAGAGTTAAGGGCTGGGAGGGCCGGAAGGACCAGCTCACAATTTGAAGCTC
The DNA here is from genome assembly GCF_024139225.1 of Suncus etruscus. Classification (NCBI taxonomy): domain Eukaryota; kingdom Metazoa; phylum Chordata; class Mammalia; order Eulipotyphla; family Soricidae; genus Suncus; species Suncus etruscus. The sequence goes on along the minus strand of NC_064851.1, from coordinate 94,098,897 downwards.
ACCAAAAGGGGTGAATGCTGTTAGTGAAATAACTTCACTAACAACTAGCATGACAATGTTAAAGAATGAGAGAAATAGAATGCCTGTCATGATACAGGCAGGGGCGAGGGAGGTGGGGGGTATTGGCGGTGGAAATGTTTCACTGGTAAAAGGGGGGGTATTCTGTTTATGACTGAAACCCAACTATGAACATGCTTGTAATCATGGTGGTTAAATAAAGATTAAAAAATAGCTAAAAAATTGTTTGTAAAAAGTATATGGGAGACATTACTTTCCCCAAGTTTAAGCTATACCATAAATCAGTAATCATTAAAACAGCAAGGTATAGGAATAATAACATGCCATCAGATCAAGGAAATGGATTTGAATATTTTGAGACTGACCACATGTATACAATCAATTAACCTTTGTTAAGGTTGCAACAAATACGAAGTGGAAGCTTTTCAAAAAGTGTTGTTGAGAAACCAGTCAACTACATGCAAAAACGTGAACTTAGAGCTCTTTTAACACTGTGCACAAAAGTAAAATCAAAATAGTTCATGGAAGGAACAGCTGCACTAGCATTATGGGGGTAGAGAAGGGAAAGAGGAATGCATGCTGGGAACAGGTGTAGAGGGAAGACAATACTGGTAGTGGGAATGCCCCTCATTTATTACTACTATGTCTTTTAAATATTACTGTGAAAGATTTGTAATTCACTTTGCCCACAATAAAAAAGTAGTTCAAATATCTGAGAACAGGTGATTGGCTAAAGAAACATGATGCATAAAATCAATAAAATACTATGCAGTTGTTAGAGAAAATAAAGTAATAAAATTTTCTTATACATAAATGGGTATGGAGAATATTATGTTGAGTAAGATGAGTCAGAGGGAGAGGGATAAGCATAGAATAATCTCAATGATCTCATTCACTTGTATGATATAGGAAAGAAAAGAATATTATAGTAATAATATCAAACACAATTGAGATTAGGGCCAGGAAGATAGTCAATGGTACAAAACTTTCCATAAATAGTGGAGAGTGCAGTTAGGGCACAGAAGGGACCACTAGAACAATTATAGTTTAAAATGATCACTCTGGACAAGAATTGTGTGCTAAAAGGAGATAAAGTGATAGACATGATACCCCTCAGTAACAATAATGCAAATCACTGTGTCTCAAAGCATGGAGGAAGAAAGTGTGTGTGTGTGTGTGTGTGTGTGTGTGTGTGTGTAAGAGAGACTAATGGGGGGAGGGAGAAAGAAAAAGAATACTGCCACATAGCCGGCAGGGGAGAAGCGGAAGAGAAAATGGTGGGAAATGTGCAGGGTTTTGTACGTGACATAATGGAAAAATCAATCATGAATCACTTTGTATCTGTGAAAAAAATTTGAACAATCTTTTACTTGTGTGTTTAAAAATAAATTTATTTGGGGACTGGAGTGATAGCACAGCTGGTAGGGCATTTTCTTTGTACATGGCCTATCCTGGTTTGATCCCTGGCATCCTGTATGGTGCCCCAAGCCTTCTAGGGGTGATTTCAGAGCACAGTGCCAAGAGTAACCCCTGAGAGCCTCTAGCTGTGCCCCATAAACAAACACAACAAGAAAAAGAAATTAATTTAAAAATATATTTTCTAGGGGCAATAGCAGCAGCGCAGCGGTAGGGTACTTGCCTTGCATGTAGCTGACTCAGGAAAGACCTCCTTTCGATCTCTAGCATTCCATATTGTCCCCCAAGTCAGGAGCAATCCCTGAGCAGCACAGGTTGTGACCCAAGAAACTGATAGATAGATAGATAGATAGATAGATAGATAGATAGATAGATAGACAGACAGACAGACAGTAGATGATAGATAGATAGATAGATAGATAGATAGATAGATAGACAGACAGACAGTAGCTGATAGATAGATGATAGATAGATAGATAGATAGATAGATAGATAGATAGATAGATAGATAGATAGATAGATATTCTCTGGCAGGTCATAGGAATGGGTAGAAATAGACTCTTATGAGGAAAGAATAATGACTTCATATTGTGTTTCACATTTTATTCTAATACAGAAGTAATTTTTTCATACTCTCTTTTTTCAATTACTCATCAACTAGCACATTGCTCAACTAGTTTTATTGCCTTTTTTTCTTATTTGGTTTAAAACATCACTGTATTGAGTTGAAAATTTAAAATCAGGCAAATAAAGCATTATTTTTTATACTAACATAGAGAAGAAATTGTAATTTAACATACTCTTTGAAAGTGTTTTGCTTCTTTTCTTTCACAGTGAATGAATAATGAAGCTTGAGAACTGAACAGTTGCACAATTAGCATTTCCTATCTACATCAACAGTTTCAATATCAAGAATGGAAAGGATATTGCATTTCTGTTTTAAGTAGAAGCTAATTGTTAAGTTTAGAGTAAGAAAGTTACAACAAAATAGTAATGATAAGTGTGTTTTGAGTGCTTTCTCTGTGCCTGGCTAGATTTTTTATGCTTTAGGAATGTTATATTCATTAATTCAAATAATCCTACAGAGTATATTGGAATGAAGAAATGAAGGTGCTGAGAAAATATTTGCTCAAGGTCATAATATCTGTAACAGTGACATTTGATTTCTAGTAGCCCATTATAATTCCACAAATCTGTATTTATTTTTTTTCATATTTTGCTAAATTTCAGAAATAATGGAAGAGTAGCTGCAATTTGAATCTAATGAGCCCTGTAGCTAATGAGAATGGAAGCATTATTACAACCTCTGTCTAAAGGACAAGAGAAAAATAATCTAAATTCTACTGATTTCTAATGACTAATAACATTGGTGCACATGCCAATTTGTCTTTCTTTATATCTCTAAAAATAAATTTATTTTATTGGTTGAGCATGAAAATCTCTCAAATGTTCTACCAAATCATAGCTTGTCAGCCATTTGACTAAGATCAAGTATAGAATATTTCTAAAATCGAATCCTCATTTTAAAAGATGGCATTAGTGGGGCTGGAGAGATAGCATGGAGGTAGGGCATTTGCCTTGCATGCTGAAGGACGGTGGTTTGAATACTGTCATCCCATATGGTCCCTCGAGCCTGCCAGGAGAGATTTCTGAGTGTAGAGCCAGGAGTAGCCCCCTGAGCGCTGCTGGGTGTGACCCAAAAACCAAAAAAAAAAAAAAAAAGAAAAGAAAAGATTACCTTAGTATAATTTTGTATATTTTCTCGAGAAATTTTGCAAAAATTCTCATAATTCAAGTAATTTGAGGGGTGTAAGTACTAATCTGAAGCCATCAGGGCACTTCTACCAATTCTTATACAAACAAGATAAACACTCAATGAGATGGCATAGAATACAGTACAACTTGGCTAGATGTTACTTGAGATTACCAAAATTAGAGAACATAATTCAATAAGAGGTTTATTATATAAGATTTTGGCACCCAAATAAAATGTTTTGTCCTAAAACATAGGAACAACCAGCTTGACCAGGTGAATGATCACAGGCTAAGGACTAGCACTCTACTTGAGCTTTATATATAATCTTTGTGAGTACTTCACTTGATCGACTTTTTCTCCAGGATGTCAAATTAATTATCTACAATAAACCATAAACATCTCAGGATGCTTAGAAATTCTTTCTGAATCTTTGTGTAGTAAGAAAAAAAATTTGAATGTCTATCTATTAGGGATTAGAGCACACTAAACATGTAACAAAGGACATTATATAGAATTAATATTTAAAACAAATCATATTAAGCTATATAGTGTCTGTTTTTATATTTTATCATTTCTAATGAGCATTTAAAAAATTTAGAAATTACTAAGTTGGATAAGTGTCTACATATGACAGTTTTATCACAATTAATTAACGAAATTTAACCCTTCAGTTTTTGTGTTAAACCATACAAATGTGAGGCTGGAGCAATGGCGCAAGCGGTAAAGTCTTGCCCACACTAGCCTAGGACCAACTGCAGTTCAATTCCCAAGCATCCCATATGGTTCCCTAAGCCAAGAGCAATTTCTGAGCGCAGAGCCATGAGTAACCCCTGAGCATCACTGGGTGTGGCCCCCCAAAACAAAACAAAACAAAAAAAAATCCATATAGATGTGTGCTTATATCATGTCTCTCTTAGTTGGCAGCTCCTTAAACTTTTAGATTATTCAGAATTTTCTGCAAGTGTTGTGTAGCTATCTACTCACATAAAAAAGACATCTATATAAATATTTTGTCAGTTATGACATGTTGAGCATATATAGATTATTAACATTGCTCTCATTAGACCCATGCTTAATTTTAAGCAGTGAGAAGACCTGCATTCTAGTTGTTCTTCAATTCTTATCCAATATTTGCTTATTTTTTAGTCTTTTATGGTGATATGTAACAAAATACTACAAATTTTATATCAAGTGGATTAATGAGAACTAAAATTGAATTAATATAATAAGGCCTTGAAATCTATATAAGGGAAACTGCAGAGTTACCATTATTTAGAAACTGTATGATGGTAATTGTCACTAATTGTAGGTCAAATTTGTACAACTTAAATGATTATCAAATCATACATTCCAGCCTACAATGTTGGAAGTTTAGTTTCAGTATACAAAAAAGGAATTAAAATATATATATATATATATATATATATATATATATATATATATATATATATATATATATATATATATATATTTGTTCTTGGGTCACATCCTGCAGCGCTCAGGGGTTACTCCTGGCTCAACACTCAGAAATTGCTCCTGGCAGGCTCAGGGGACATATGGGATGCTGGGGTTTGAACCACTGTCCTTCTGCATGCAAGACAAATGCACTAGCTCCATGCTATCTCTCCGGCCCCAAGAAATTAAAATCTTGAAGAAATAAAATATGGTAGGTGGATCATCAAGATTAGAACTCAGATTGAAAAGGCACAGTCCTTGTTCTGACCTGTGCACTGCAGAGGTTCCTTCCCCCAATGTTCTTTAAAACACTAGCACCTTGATTCAGCTACATTAAGTACAGGTATAAATAGTAAATTGATTCTGAGTGGGGGGAAAACCTCAAAAAATCTAAACTCTATGTCTGAAGTGTTGAGACAAATCACAGAGTTAATCATATATTCTAAAATTATGCAAATGATCTCCTAAGCTGTGAATTAATCAACGTTAATCACTTGAAAAATAGCAAAGTTTTCTCTTTTTTTTTTATAGAGATGTGTCAGAGTAGTTGAAATTCTCTTAGTAAGCTTCCTTTTTTAAAATTCCATTTTTTTTTCTTGGCAGATGAAGACTATTTGAATTATTTTGGTGTTGAACAACAGTCACAGTAGGTGATTAAATTGGAGGCAGGTGTAAAACCCCTAAGAGTTTCTAGGATTCTGTTTTCTGATCATTGGGAATGGGGATTAGCAGTCAATTTCTGACACTTGATTGCCTTTCTTTTGTGTAAAAAGAAAAGATACTAACATGTTCTGCTATTTTGAAAAAAAAATAGTCAATAAAGGCATAGCATGATTATAGAACAATGAAGATATGGTTCATCTGCTCATTTGAATTCAAAAGTCATTCTCTCTCAGCTGTGGGTATTTGGTGTATAAGTTGTAAAATTTTTCAAATAGATCAAATAAAATGGCAATTCTCTTTTCTTATCAGCAAACAGTAATTCTAGTAATTGTCCATTCATTTTCAAAAGACCTTAATTTAATGACCATAAGTAAAGTTTCTGAGGTTCTTCTGGTGACTGAATCATAAATTAGTTGTTGACTTTCTTAAATTTTTTTTTTTAAATCTTTTGATCCCTTTATTCCATGGCCTTCATAAAACACAAAAGTGGCCAGATTTTGTTCACTCTAGTTGAAAATATCAAAAACATTTGCTAGTAATTTAGAATCAGCAATGAAGTCGACACTAAGTTATCAGTGGGTCACAGGCACGAGGACTAGTGTTCTGATATATTGAAGGTTGTCAAAATATTCACTAAGATTCTGAAGCCTCTAGAAATATAATGGAATGAGCCTTTCTTAAATTTTAAAAACAGTAAAACTGAATGAAACCAGGTCAATTCAATGGAAAAGCTTCAAATTATCATAAAGAAATATATGACTCATAATATTCTGAGTACTTTATATTTATTTTTCAGATATGATTAGAGATACATTTTCAATCTTCACTTTGCAACAGGAATACATATTTTTCTCTTAAATAATAAATCAAAGTACCCATAAGGTTTGGGTATCACAAATATTTTAACATAAAAATTACAATCATCTTATTATTCATAAGCATCTGATGTTTATGAGAAACCTGCAACTTTTTCCTTTCTTCACTTCTAAATACTACATTATTTTTTCCTTTTGTAAAAAGAATGGTTTTCAAATGAAAATCTTCATTTCCTTTGACAGTTCTTATGTCCTAAAATCGCTAAATTCAGCAGTCTAATATGGTTTAAAAGACAGACAGTTAATCAGATGTGGTTTGATTTCCCCCCTGGGTACTTCTAAACTCTATGCACCTAGGGTAAGATTCTTCTTGCAAAGACCTCAATCATACTAATATGCCTGCAAATTAAATTTTGTATTTAGAACCCAATAAATTTACAATATATAAGTATTTTCTTTTGTCAAAGTGACTAAAGATAAAAAAGTTTAAGTTATGAAAATTTACTGGTGAGAGAAGTTATCTGTAAACACTCTTATTTTTCAAGTAAATCTTACATGAATTTTTGTTTTTGTTTTTGGGCTACACACGGTGATGCTCACAGGTTACTCCTGGCTGCGTGCTCAGAAAACACTCCTGGTTTGGGGGAACCATATGGAATGCCAGGAATCGAACCTAGGTCCGTCCTGGGTCAGCCACATACAAGGCAAACGCCCTACCACTGTGCTACCACTCTGGCCCTACATGAATTTTTTAAAAGTATTTGTTAGTATGTTCATACTTTAGAATGCATAGTTTATGTTCTTATATGTATCTACAAAGCACAGGTCATTCAGACACAATCACATTCATAATTATATAATAAAAATAGTGGTAAGTGCAGTTAGAGAAATAATTACATCAACAACTACCATGACAATAATAAAGAGAAAAATACAATGTCTGTCTCAAAGACAGGCAGAGGTTGGGGAAGTAAATAGAGAAACATCAGTGGTGGTAAAGTTGCACTGGTAAAGGGGGTAGGCATTTTATGGCCGTAACCCAATTACAAAAATGTTTGTAACATAGCTTAAATAAAGAAATTACTTTCATTAAAAATAGAAAGAAAAAAAAGAACGGGGAAGTCAATAGCCAATATTAGTAGAAAAAATAGTTAAAAAAATAGTTCAAATTTTTCAAGGTAAAATCAAATGAAAAGTCTTGGATTTTGGGAGCAAGTTTTAAATACTAAATAAATTGTTGGATACCATCTGTTACATGGTAATACGTTGAAAATCTTTAGAGAGGAGAATTATAATTTAACGAGTGCCTGGTATTATCAAAATTAATCATAAAATGACATGTTCAAATTTTAATGTTTTTTATCAAAATATAAACAAGTAACATACACATACATATGCATATAGTGAACACATATATTTATATATATATTCTCAACAGCTTTCAAGTAATTAATTAGTTATTACTAATTATAGGCACCATGATAGCTATAGTCACTTTTTTTTTTTTTTTTTGGTTTTTGGGTCAGACCTGGCAGCGCTCAGGAGTCTCCTGGCTCTACGCTCAGAAATCGCTCGTGGCAGGCTCAGGGTACCTTATGGGATGCCAGGATTCGAACCCCTGTCCTGCATGCAAGGCAGACGCCTTACCTTCATGCTGTCTCTCCAGCCTGAGAGTCGCTTTTAAGTGAGAGTTGAATCCTCTGATCAAGACTTATCTTCTATTTTTACCTCATATACTAGTCTCTGAAAACAACTATTTTATTCTCTATTTCTATGAAATTGCATATTTAAATTCTTTATAATGTGAGACATATATGTTGTATAATTGATTTATTTTACTTTTTATAATGTCTCACAATCTATCAATTTATTGTAAAGTCAGGATTTCTTTCATTCTGGGAGAATAATATTTACACATATACATATTCATATTTGAACAAATAAGAAAGATGTTTATGCATTTTAGATATTATACTGTTAAAATAAAATTGCCTGAAAATATCTCTTCTTCCTGATAGTATTTTAATCAGCTTTGTGTATATAGTATTGAGATTGTTAAATTATATATTAATTTTATTTTTATTTTTATAACATAACTATATTGGTTTTATATATTATCTGTACTATCTTAAATTTAGGACAAATCTTAACCAGTACAAATATGTACTCTCTGATTAAATTTTTTGGGGGGAAATGGGAAGGTTGTGATCACACTTCTCAGGCTTTAAGGCTTACTCCAGTCTGTGAATGCAGGGATCACACTTGGTGATGCTAGAGGAAAATATGGAATGCAAGGGATCAAACCCAGATCATTTGCATACAAGAGAAGTATCACACACTCTGTACTCTCTTGTCCACTATGATTAAGTTAAAGTTATATTTTAGGGTACATATTCCAATTCCTTAAGTAAGTTTATGCCAATTTACAGGCTAAAATTCAGATTCTACTTTCAAATTTTTGATTGATTTATTTTCCTTAGTAAGTCATATAATGAGCTTCCTTATTTGTCTAAAACACTGTCCAAAATATCTCATCTCATTTTCTGTGAATACCTATAATTTTTATCTCAGAATAGTTTTAATAATTTTCTTGACTAATGAAAGGTATTTCAAAGATCATTCATTTCACAAAGAGAGGAAAATCTTAGATTCCTAATAGCTATAGTAGAAGTTCCTTTTAGGTAGTTCATCAGTTATAAAACAAAGACTCAATTGGGTACCATTTTTACAAGGCCCTAAACTGTTTGGTCATATTGCTTCTGGTTGTATTTGGTTCTGATTGACTATATGAGAAACACATTTTGCAGAGCACCACCTGCCAAGGATATATGGTGAATGATATAAATTTTCACTCAGTTGATCTTTAATTTATCAACATCTTAAATATGTCCATCTTGAATTTATATAGACAAACATACCCACCTCTACTGGCACTGCCAGAAATTCTTTCTCAAGCACATTATTATGAGTTTACAAAATATGTTAAGTATTTGTAGTAAGTAATGCTTCTACAAAGTAAATTGATACCTTCCTATAGTTGACCCCTCATTTGCCTAGATAATTAGTTCCATCTAAGAACTATTTCTGGATATCAAAACCTCACTGCTATTATGATATAAAAATAAGATTTATAGTGAATTTACACATTTCAGTTAATTTAACCCAAAAAACCATTTAAATTATTTAACTTTTTAGTTAATTAAGCATCATTTACAATTTGATAGTTAAGTTTTAGGGATATAATATTTCAATCATCCATGGCAACTCTCAGTACCAATATTCCCATACTCTATCATTTCCACCTCTTGGTCCCTCGTGTGCCACCTTGATAGGTACATTAAAAAGTTTAGTGTTTTCATCTTAGATCTAAGATTTTTAGTATGGTAGAGTCCATGCTTTGGATTTATAATTATACCACTCTTTCACATCATCAATAAAAGTGAAGAGCAGATCCCCTGCCTCCACTACTTCCCTTTTTCATCTTCATTCCTTCCCTGATTTCTTTCCTTCTCTGTCTTTTTCCTCCCTGAGTTCTGGGGTTAAGAGTTATCTAAGTATCCCTAATTTATAAAGTTTATTTCCTCATCCAGTTATTCTATGTATCACAGATAAGTGAGATCATCATCTTTTTGTCTTTCTTCTCTGGTTTACTTAATCAACATGATACCTTCCAGTTCCAACCAGGTTGCAACAAATTGCTTGATTTAATAATTCCTTACAGCTGCATAATATTCCATCATGCATATGTACCATGCTTTCATAATATATTCATCTGTGATTGGACACCAAGGTTGATTCCATTTCTTAGCTATTGTACCAAGTGCTGCAATAAATAATGATAAGAATATATTCTTTGGGGCCCGGAGAGATAGCATAGCGGTGTTTGCCTTGCAAGCAGCCGATCCAGGACCAAAGGTGGTTGGTTCAAATCCCGGTGTCCCATATGGTCCCCCGTGCCTGCCAGGAGCTATTTCTGAGCAGACAGCCAGGAGTAACCCCTGAGCATCGCCGGGTGTGGCCCAACCCCCCCCCAAAAGAATATATTCTTTGAATAAATGCTTTTAAATTCTCAATGTAGATAACCAAAAGTGGAATTTCTGTGTCACATAGTCACATCTAAATTTGCTAGACAATCTCTAGCATTTTTTTTTCACAGGATTTGAACCAGACAACATTTCACACAGAAGTAAATGACACTTCCTTTTTTCACCACATCCTTGCCAGTACAGATTGTTCCTACTATTGTTGATATGTGTTATTATCCCTAGATAAGATGATATCTCATTGTACTAAACATCAGTGCAATGCCAGAAAATATTTTCAAATATCCACATCCCCCATTGATATCTAGGGAATTATGGCAAATAAACGTTTTTCTATTTCTTTCCAAAGTCAGTATCATTAAATACATTAGAAAGGTCAAACAGTTTTCAAATATTTTGAATGCATCTTATATATTGTAGACATCTAATAATAAACAATGAAAGAGAGATGAACAAATGGCATGATTTAAAATTTTAATAGCGTTTTTATTTATGTCAAAATACAGAGCATGTCAAAAGACCAGTTTCTATATTGTGTAACTTTTATTATAATAAAAATGCTATTGAAAGTGCCACTGAAAATTAGGTAATAAAAATAATTTGACATTGGAAAGAAAATTTTGAAACAGTGGATTTTCTTTCAGCTGTCATAACTCATTTAGATATCAATTGTCTGCAATTCCAGTTTTCTAAATTGAAATGTCAGCAAATAGTTGCCTGTGGTGGGTAACATGCCTTTAAGGTTAATTTTCATATCAATTGTCAACCAGATATCAAGAAAATAATATATGAGCGGTTTTCTCATTTGTTTGTACCAATTTTGTATGTGCATTTCCAAGTATATTTTATGATAGTCTGAATTTTTTTCTCTTATTCAATTACAGGATTACATATGGATTACATATACACTACCAATTTTTCCCAGTACACTGTTAGAAACCCTCCCAATATAGCTGAAATTATGTGAAAGTGGTTACCAATTCTTTTGGCTTTAAAGTTGTACCTGCTCTCAATGCTCACTTGTAACTCTATTTTGAGATATTATTCCTCACTGTGTCAGGTGACCATATGGTACCTGTGATGAAATAATAGAATTGGCATATGCACATAATATCCTTACACACTGTCTAATCTCTGTGACCCTCAATTAACTACTTTTTGAAGTTGTCCTACTTTGTCATATGTTACATTAATTATTGCTGATAGAAACTACTTAAAATGTCAATAAAACACTAATTTTTATAGAAGATAACTACAGTTTTCTCAATGACCTTAATGATATTTTAGAATAATTTTGACAAATCTTCACAAGTTCATTTTAACTAACGTGAGATAGAGAAGTATTCCAAAAATAAATTATTGAGACCAAGGTATTTACATATCCTAAAGCAAAAACACTTACTTTATTGAGTTATATAAAGATATGGGCCCATATTACAGAAATATATGAAAAAATAATATTATGCCCTAATGAATAACTAAGAAACTGTTTTTGTTTGTTGTTTTTTTTTGGGGGGGGCCCACACCCATTGATGCTCAGGTGTTACTCCTGGCTATGAGCTCAGAAATTGCTCCTGGCTTGGGAGGACCATATTAGAAGCTGGGGCATCAAACTGTGGTGTGTCCTAGGCTAGCACTTGAAAGCAGACACTTTATCTCTAGCACCATCACTCTAGTCCCTAAGTCAGAAAAGTTTTATAAAAAATATGAAATTATAAAAGGATGGTACCTTTATAAGTTTTTATACCTTTAACTATGAAATTATTGACTATTAATGAAAAGTTACTAATATTTTAAAACAGGAATGTATTTTCAGCTAATCAAATTTATTTTAATAAAAATTAATAATGAATATATATTCTTTTTTTTTTTTTGGTTTTTCGGGCCACACCCGTTTGATGCTCAGGGGTTATTCCTGGCTAAGCGCTCAGAAATTGCCCCTGGCTTGGGGGGACCATATGGGACGCCGGGGGATCGAACCGTGGTCCTTTCCTTGGCTAGCGCTTGCAAGGCAGACACCTTGCCTCTAGCGCCACCTCGCCGGCCCCATGAATATATATTCTAAATTGGTTGGAGGGATAATAATAAGAGTAGAGCTTGCTTTGCATGTGAATAACTTGGATTCAATTTCTGGTATCCCATATAATCCCCCATGGAATTTTCGGAATAATTCCTGAATACAGAGCCAGTAGTAAGTACTCAGTACCTCTTTGTTTCCACAAAAGCAAAATAAATAAGCCAAAACCAAACAAATATGTATGGTGTAAAATAATGATATGATTTCTACTATAGATTTAAATAAATTATAGGATACTAAAATTTTAGAGTTGACTCAGGAGATATTATTTCTTAATGTAAAAACTCAATTTTTGAAAACATATGAAAATATGTGAAAAATAAAATATTTCTTACTTCTAGCATTTTTCTTTTAATCCAACCCTAACTAAGGTTTCACCAAATTTATTTCTATAATTCTGTCTCTCTTATTAACTAAAAATTATGTGGTATTATGCTTCCTCCTAAAGAGAATGATAGACCTACTTTCCAAAACAATGTCTTTTGGCAAACTCTGTTGGTTTACTTCTTTCCTAAAATAGCAGCTAGATGCTCAACAATGGAAATGAAGGGTCATATGGCAGCTCAATTCTAATTCACAGAGAAATTTCCATACCATTTTTCAGAGGATTTGCACCGAATAACATTCCCACAGAAATAGATACCAATTCCTTTTTCATGACATCCTCAACCACAGAAGAGCATTCATTCAAAAGTGTATATGTATATTAATACTAATTGCATCTCATAGTATAACAGTTAAGATATGAAATCAATCTAGGTTGATTCATCAGTTCATTGACAGATGAATATTTTATGAAGATGTGGTGTACATACATGATAGAATACTTTCAGCTGGGTGCGGATATGAAATTATGCAATTAGCTGCAATCAGGTTGAACTGGAAGATATCATTTGTTTCTGGTTTGTTTGCTTATTTTTTTTTCTTTGGGATCACACCCGGTGATGCTCAGGGGTTACTCTTGGCTATGCGCTCAGAAATCACCCCTGGCTTAGGGGACCATATGAGATTCCTGGGATCAAACCATGGTCTGTCCTAGGTTAGTGCATGCAAGGCAAACACCCTAACGACTGCACCAACTCTCCGGCCCCTGGAAGGTATCATTTGATTTAAGTAAGCCAGAAGAAGATCAAAAAAAATATGATACCATGAACCAATAATTTACAGCATAACTGGACCAAGAAATAAAATGAATTCAAGGGAGTATACCTAAATCAGCCTTGACCAGATTATAGGGCAAAGACTGATAAGAAAAAAAATAGAGGACATATAAAGGAGAGAAGGGGAAACAATTAGGGAACAGTGGCTTAGAGGGCATCTCTTCAGTGATGTGGAAAAGTAGTATAATTATATATTCAAAGTATTGACTCAATAGCATTGAAAACAAGAGATTTAAACTATGATCATAGAACTTTGAAATGTGCTTGTCTAGGTGGCAGGAGGGGGGGAAGAGGCAGGGATATTATGGGAAGGCAGATGGAAGGAACTTGACATTGGTTTGGATTTGTGTCAAAATACACAACTATATATAACTTTATAAATCACAGTTATTTAATTAAATTCCATAACTTAAAAGCTATAAAAAGGGTAATTGGAGTGATGGAAAGATAGAACATCCAGCAAAACACTTGCCTTGCATGTAATCAACCTGATTTCTATCCCCGAAACGCTAAACACTGATCAAAGAGTAATCCCTACAAAAATCTACATGTGGCCCACAAACAAAAACAAACAAAACAAGGGTCAATTGATATTTACAATTTGAGAAAATGGACTCTGTGATTCTCGGCTGAAAGCTGAACCACTAGTTACCAGATACTAATTTTAAAAACTGTTTTCCTTTATAAAAATAGTTTGCATATGTAATTAAATTAAATATAATCATAATGAATCAAATCTATTAGTCTTTTTAAAATATTTTTATTGTGACCAAAGTGGACTACAAATCTTTCACAGTAATATTTTAGGTGTATAATGACATTGAACCCAGGACATTCCCACCACCAGTGTTGTCCTCCTTCCAACACTGTTCCTAACATGTATCCTATATGTCCCTCCTTTGCCCACAGGTCTGCTAGTTTAATTGGTACTATCTCTGTCTAGTTTATTGTAGAATGGGTATCGATTCTGTTGTCATTGGCTTTGGATTTAGTGTTTAAGACTTCTCTTTTTTTTCCCTATTCAATGTTCATACAACTGTTTGGTCTTGGTACCATCCATTTATTTTTTTCTCTCAATTTATGACGCAGAACAAGATGATTCAAATTATGTGGTTCTGTTTGAAGAAAAGGAAAACAAAAACAAAAGAAAACAAAAAACAAACAGAAAAAATCCAAAATAAAGCAAAACATAAACAAAAAATCCCTGAAGGGTCCATATAGAGGGTTATAGATATCAGTCTAAGAGAAGAGAGGAAATAAAGAAGAAAAACATCTGAAAAATACAAAAAAAAGAAAAAAGAAAAATTAAGAAAAAAAAACAGAAAAACAAGAAAAAACAAACAAAACAAAAACAAGCAAACAAAAAATCCCAAAACTACAATGACCAAAATAAAATTCAAAAAACACTACTACAATACAGAAAACAACCAAGCAATAATCATGAGCCCAAATAAAAAAAAAAAAGAAAAAGAAAAAAATGTGTGCTTCCTTTTTTTTCCCCCTCTTCTGCAAAGGCACAGTAAATATTGGGGATATTAGAAAGGGAACTCCTTTAGCCTAAGAAATACATAGTTTCTTCATCCTTAAAGCATACTGTCATGGGAATAACTCCAGGCTCTGTACATGCTCTTTTACTCTCTCCTAGGTCTTTTTGTGATGTCTTGAATTTTTCTGCTCAGTTATGAATGATAAAATCAGGCCTCTGTAACTAGAGATATTGGTATATGTACAGGTCATAGGATGGAGCCTAGGATAGAAACTTTATGCTTTTAAAAGTTCTGTTTCAACACTGTTTTTTAAATTAGTCTTCTATAGTTGGTGGTCTTGTTTTTTCCTCAATCCTAGGACGAAGCCTAGGATAGAGTCTTTCATTATGTTTCCAGAAGTTCTGCTCAGTTGCTGTTGTCTCAGTCAGACCTCTGGAATTAGAGTTCTTGGGTGTTGTACAGATCATAGGCCAAAGCCTAGGCTAGGGTCTTTATTATTGGTCTCAGGATAAGTTCTGCCCAGTCATGGTTGACACAGACAATCTGAAGTTAGCAACCCTGGTTTTTGCACAGATCAAAGGATGACATATCTTCTGATTTCATCTTATCAATATGTGATGAGATTAGACAACCTGCTCTTAGCTCAAGTTGTTGCCGTTTCCTCATTGTCAGGTTGTCATAACAAAACTGGCACATGTTGGTGCCAGAGCCATATTAAGAATGTCCCAGAGAGATTTTGGTTTTTGGAGCTGTGGTGGAGTCTTTTATCAAGGCATTATCAAAATGCAGACTGAATATGGTATCTAGTATGATGGAGCACTGAGGTATGAATTTAGAAGTCCATCCTTTGTATCCAATAGTTCCTGTGGGCAAAGAAGTTGGAAGGTTATTTCATACCTAGTAAGATGAAGGCATTAAAACAATGTTAGGAATCACTGTAGCTGGAATCTCTGGCTTCCAATTATATCCTTCACCTTTATATGTGTATAAGTTTCCTAAGACATTATTATAGGGCTTTGTAGTTAAAGGCTAATTACATACCTGTTTACTCTAAACTTTGTTTCCATTGTTGCTGGTTTCTTTATGGTAAATGGGTAGTCAAGGCTTTGTGTTGTTCCTCTTCCATTTGATTTGAACTCTTCTTCAAAGCTTGGTTTTTGTACTGAGTGCTGTGATAAATAGTGGATTGCACACATACTTTGGGATGAATATCCTTCCTACTTGGGATAGAGACCAAGGAGATCAGTTGCTGGGTCATATGGTAGCTTAATTCTACATTTGGTGCATAAATATTGACCAGAGTTAGTACTTCTTGATCTAGTGTTCCCTGTAGTGACCCTCTTTGTCTCTGATTTGTCTCTGATCATTTTCTTGAGTTGAATGCAATTTGATCTGTTATAAGAATGGCTGTCCCTGCTTTTTTTGTTTTCCATTGGCTTAGTAACTGATTTCCATCCTTTTATTCTAAGCCTCTGTCTATCCTGTACTTGTAGGTTTGTTTTTTATAGGAAGCAAAGGTCCAGTTTTCTTTTTCTTATCCAATTCTCTAATATGTGTCTTTTAATGAGAGAGTTTAGTTATTGACATTAAGGAGATTGTTGACAGAGTGGTCTGTTGTGCAGTTGTATTGTGTAGGGTCTATTGTGCAGTTGTATTGTGTAGGGTCTATTGTGCAGTTGTATTGTGTAGGGTCTGTTGTACAGTTGTATTGTGTAGGGTGATTCTTTAGATTGTGTAATTCATCTCGGAGTAGATAATTTAGAAACAATTTTGTTTGCACAAATAATGGAAGTTCTTTTTTGTCTGAGTATGCTTTTTGTCCTCCCTCTCATATGAATGGAATTTTTGCCTGGCAGTGGACTCTAGGCTGGAAGTTTCTTTAATTCAGTCATTTAAATATGTCATTCCAATGTCTTCTTCTGGATTGCTTCAAATGGGAGATTGGTTTGATTCTTATATTTCTTTCTTTGTACTTGAAGGTTTTTCTCCCTTACTGTTTAAGAATTTCCTTTTTCACTTTTTTTTTGGCATTTGAATTATTATATCTCTTGCTGTTGCTTTATTAGGGCCTATTTTTGGGGGGACTCTTTTTTCCTCTTGGATTTGCATTGGAGCCTCTTTCCAGAGGGTGGAAAAGTTTTCTGCTATTATTTCCTTGACCACTTGTTCTTCCCCTTTCCCTATTTCTTCTTCTTCTTGTATTCCTACAATCGGTAGATTATTTCTTTTTGTTCATTAAATACCTAATATATTCTTCCAATGCTTTACCTCTTATTTCCTTATTGGCTTCTTTGTCATTTTTGGTTTGTAGTTTTTTTTAAGTTCTCCTATCTGATTCTTCAACTGTGTAATTTGGCTATTATGGCTTGCTAAGAAGTTTTTTATTTCTTTTAATTCCGGTTGCATGGATTCTCTCATTTTCTGAAAAAGGTCTTCTTTGAGTTGTTTGATTTGTTCACCTATGTATTTCTTGAAGTCGTTGGCTTGTGATTCCTTGATTTCTATTGCCATGCTTTCATTGCTAGTTTTAGGTCCTCATCTATTGGGCCAGTACATTTTGGTGGGCTTGGTAACTTGCAAGAAGTACTCCTTATATCCCCATTTGCTAGTGTCTTCCTTAATTTACCCATATTTCTTTGCATTTGGTGTTTTGACTTGGATTGTTCTGCCTTCGAATCTCAGCCCTCCTTTGCTACCTGTGGCTTGGGGCTGGGTCCCTTCTCTGAAGTGCGCTGTAGGCAAGTTTTATGGCTGAAGTCGCTGAAGTTTGGCTCTGCCCTCAAGTCTCCTCCTTCATTGTACCAGACAGAAGGTGTAGGTCCCCTCTGCTTTGCCCGATGGCGGCAAGGTTTTCCTTCTTACTCTACCCGTCAGATGGTGTAGGGCACCCCTTCACACTGCCTTCCACAGCCTTGGTAATGGTCGGGCACCCGTCTGGGCCTGGGTCAAGTTTCCTTTCCCCTCCCTGTCAGACTGTCGCTTTCCCCATTGGGAAATGGTGGAGGGCCTGTCTGAGCCTGTATTGGTGGATCGGGTCTCTGCTTAACCTACCCGTAAGACAGTCTGCCTGATGCCTTCTCCAGCTCGAAATGGCAGAGCCTGGGTCATATTTCCCTTACCCCTCCCTGTCCTAGGGTCTGCCTGCCGCCTTTCCCAGCTGGAAATGGTGGAGCGCTGGTCCCGGCCTGTCCAAAGGTCTGCCTGCTCCCTTCCCAAATGTGTCCTGTTCTGGGTCGGGTTTTCCATATCCACGAGTCTTAATGGTAATGATGTGTAGCAAAAACAAGCTTAAGGAAAATGTACTACAATTATTGAGGGAAAGGTGATAAGAAGATGGGGCAGAGAAAAGAATGAAATAAGCATAAACAGGAAATTTGGGATTCTACTGGAATCTGAAGTGGAAAGATGACCCTATGTGCTTCCAGAGAGAGTATGCCCTGCCAATATTTTCCTCAGTCTAGCTTTCTCCTTCAGAATGGCAAGAGAATAAATTTCTATTCATTAGACCAGCCAAATTGTTATCATTTTTTACTGCTATCTCAGGAAACTAATATATTCTCATCTACAAATATGCTATACCAGATGTAATTCACCCATATTTTTATTGAGAAAATTTTGAAAGGCAATCAGGTATTCAGGTATTCAGGATTTTCTTTTAGAAGATCTTTTTGCAAGTTAGAAAAATGAGCAAAAACACAGGATATAAGCTATGAAAATCACAGTTTTACCAGTAATTCTTTTCCTTTACAATGTTTCATTAAGCGATAGAGGAACACTCATCTCAACAACAATAAACCAGGCTATTACTAGACTTCACTATAAAGTTATGCAATATCATTTAGATATATTTGCATTACCATAAATTCTTAAATTATATAAAACATTGTTTGGTATTTTATATGATAAATATATATTCAAGAGCATTATTTTAAACATGTCAAAATAAAGAGATTCTTTTTAATAGTGTATCTGAAAGCTTTTAACCAAAACAGAACAATAAAAATGTTCGTAATATATCTTTTGATTCTGTAAAACTTAATTTGGATACAGATAAATTTGTTTTTATGATCAAAATGTACTTGATTTTTGTTTTCTGTTTAAAAGAATCCATATGGTATTGCTGGGGGTTAAGGCTTTTGCTAAGCATTTTGTTTAGACTATTTTTTATTATTTAAAAACTTGTTGATATGAACTAAATGAATGAGAAAAATATGAAAATACAATATTAGAGTGAAAGACTTACTGTATCCACAATTATAGAAACATAATTTAAATAAAAGTAAATAGTAATTAGTTCATTTTAAGAATGATTAAACATGGTGCTGAAGCAATAGTACAATTGATAGGTCATTTGCCTTTAATGCGGTTGAGTTGGGTTCAATTCCCTATAAGTAAAAAGGTCTCCTAAGCTTGCTAAGAATGACCTCCTGAGCATAGAACCAGGAGTACTTGAGCGCCACTTGGTCTGGTCCAAAGACAGAACAAAGGTATGATTATAAATGGATAAAATATTTTCCTAGTAGATTACAAGTGATTTTATCTCAAATGGAAAAATACTAAGAAATAAACAAGGGACTGGAGTGGTGGAGCGAATTGTAAGGTGTCTGGCTTGTGTGGGCTTGCCTAGGATCTGTGGTTCATTCCCTGGCGACCCATATGGTCCCCTAAGCCAGGATCTATTTCTGAGCGCATAGCCAGGAGTAACCCCTGATTGCCATCGGGTGTGGCCGAAAAACCCAAAAAAAGAAAAAAAAAGAAAAAGAAAAAATGAAACAATAGTTCAAAATATAAATGAATTACCTAGGAAAAATTAAATTAAAATGAAATAAGTATCTATATATTTGTTTTATAAGAAAATTCTACTGGAGGAATATCTTCGCTTCTTAATTTTTTTAACAAGCTATTTAGGGATTTTGTTTATTGATTGTAAATCATCAATCACAATCTTAATGATAAAGACACTCATACTTGTGGGAAAATATATCATTTAAAAAATTCAAAAGTATTGTTCACAATATTAAGAGTATTAAAGTTTTATACTTTGGCACATAATTCTATTACTAGTAACCTTTAATTAAAAGAAAGCTTAAGATACATTTACTTGGGTAGGGATAGTGACAGGCTTTGAAAGAGAGAAAAGTGGGCAGTATACTTGCCTAGAATGCTGAAGACCAGCATTTCATCCCCTTAACTATATATTATCACCTGAATCCTGCCAGTAATAATCTCTGAGTACCAACAGGTGTGACCACCAAACCATTTAAACTACATTTACTTAAGTGAATCTACCCTTGTATGGTTGAGTCTCTGGATTTGAACCTTGGCACTACTGAACTGCATGTCCCTTAACAGAACGAAAATGGTCATTGTAGACGTGGAGTACTGCCAGGAATGATTCCCATATCTTCTTGCATTTTATATGTTTATTTTTGTTTTGGAGCCACACCTGGCTGTGCTCAATCAAGGGTACTCTTGGCTCTGTGTTCAATTCCGGTGAGATTTGAAGGACCATATATAATGACAGATATTGAAAACATGTGGATTGAGTAAAATTCAAATGACTTATCTGTTAAGCTTCTACTCTGCTTCTCCAAAAATTTTCTTTAACTCAAATTTATTCACTGAAATATTATTGAATAATTAGAACATAGAACTTTGGAAGTGAAGTGGTGCCCCAAGAGGAAGATAGTCAATTATAGTAAAATTTTGTTGTTGTTTTTGAATGTTCCATATTAATTAAAAATTTACAATTTGAAAAAGTAACAAAATACATGGGCATTAAATTAATATAATAAATTAGCAAGCAAAATATAAAATAAAATACTGATATAAATTAATATATAAAAATCAGCAAGTGTTTGTGGGGTTTAAGAACATAAATTAATAAACATATTTGGAGGTTAAATTAAGGTCCAGGAACCTCATATCCTAATCTCAAGATTGACTGTATATATTATCTTTAAGGCATAATTTGTAATGCAAATGTATATGATTTAATTGGTATATTAAAATGCAAGAAATTATCATAGATCGTGAGGTGGACATTCTAATCACAGAGGTCATTATAGAAGGGTTGTGAAGAGTCCTCAGAAAAGGCAATTTGTGATGGCAGAGACTGATTAGAATGATGAGTTGGTAGACGGTTTACAGAGAAAGAATATAGTCACCCAGAGAAGTTGAAAAGTCAGGCAAGAACATTAGATTGAAGATGTTCCAGAACTAATAATATGACTAATCTTTTGAAATTAGCCCCAAAAAATCTAGTGTAGGCTTCTGTCCTCCAGAACTGTATGATAAGAATATTTTTGTAGTTTTATGTCTCCAAGTTTGTAAAGATTGAAAAAAATGAACTGAATAACATATCTAAATACATGCATTTATACATATGCATAGATAAACAAATATGTTAGTGAACTCTCAAAAGCAAATAGGAAGATTTTTGCTGTTCTAATCAGCCCTTCTCTCACAGAGAAGTATCAGGGGATCACTGAATATATGCAAAAATAATATTTGTTTAAGAAGTCCTTGTGGAGATAATAAGTGTGCTGATTACAAAATATGTGTGAAAATGGATCAGCAGGTCAGGAGGCTGGAAAAGCTAACTAATGATGGTATTAGTATTTAAATTCTGGCTGTTTAACTTCAGAGTTATACTTCACCCTTATTTTTAAAGGGTAAAATAAAAATATTGATAAAAATATAAAAAATAAAAATATAAAATCAAATACTGATATAAATATTAGAGTGATAATTTAAGAAAAGATATTTTATTTTTTCATAGCATAAAATTTTCTCTCCAGAAACATTTTGTAATTTTGTTTGCCTATAAAATATTGTGTCAGGTCGATAGTACTGAGCCAGTTTGAAGGCCCAATTTTGACTCAGGCAGTTTAAAATTTCCCCAATCACTGAGTGTGGCCTATAAACTTACATATATATGTATATATATATTACATTTTATGTAAAGTATATTTATATTATTAAAATTATATTTATTTTAATTTATATTAACTATATGATATATATAATGTATTCATTTTATATGAAACATATGTTGCTATTCTTATAGGTAATAAACTTATATATATTTTTAAAAATTTGTTATACATTCATTATATTTGCTTTTGTCTACTGGTCATTATTTTGTAGCAAATTTCATGTAAATAATCTACATGTATATTTGCAGTCTTTGGCTTTACTTTAAGAATGAGTTTTTCACAGAATTGTATACCTGGAGTCACCTTACTCATGCTGAACAAATAAGTCTCTTGGATCCAGAATGTGGGATTGGGACTCAGCTGTAGAATAAAACAATCTAAGAATATATCAGCCAATCCCTGTGGGTATATTATACTTAGAAAATTAGATATGGCCCAATCATCTAATACAGATAGAATCTTGAGGTAATTGTACAAAAAAAAGAAAAGAAAAGAAAAGAAAAAAACACACACTGGAAAATATCGAGGGAAGGAACAAATTTGTAAATGCTGTTAAGTAAATTAGCTGCTCCCTATTTTTCCTCTTTCAAAGGTAATTCAGCTCTTTGCTCTGGAAATTAGAGCACGGCATAAAATCCAGATAAATGCTAATAAATGCAACACTTTTAAACTATGTGGGTATATTTTTTATTGCATATAAATAACCACACTTTATAAGCCCAGAAGATAGTACAGAGGATACGGTTTTTGCCTTGCACACAGTAAACCGGTATTTCATTTCCAGCATCCCACATTGTACCCCAAACTCCAACAAGAGTGATCCCATAATACAAAGCGGTGGTTAAGCCTCAGCACTATCAGTTGTGGTCCCAAAACGGAAACCAAAAACAAACATTAAAAAACAAACCAAGTGTGAAGAAACTACATATAGGAGATGAAATGTGTATTTTAAAGAAATAAAAATTTACAAACAATTATTTCTTCCTAGTGATGTTGAGATTGCTTGCATTCTGTTTTATAACTTAATAAATTCTAAAATAAAATGTCTAAATATAGTGGGGTTTTCTTATTGATTGTTAAACAGAACTAGTAGAATGATGAAAAGTCACTAGTGCATATATCTTTATTTTAGTATATTTTAAAATACAAAAGCAGTTATTAAATGCTACTTGAACCTAAACTCCAGTGACTGTGACATATTTAGAAATATTTATATAGATACTATATTATGAATGGATTATCAATATAATCATGAATGGATTCACACTAAAGGAAGTTCATGCAAGGAGAAAGAACCTTTTTAGACTTTCTATCTAAAAAAGTAGATATTTTTAAATAAAAAAATTGCACGTTAATTGCTTTCAGTGTACTCCTCACACAAGTAACAGATACTAACATGAAAATAATTTATTTATACTATACCGCTCTCTGTAATTTTGTTACTAATGAACACACTCCTTGAAGTCACTATGACAAAGGAAGACCTAAGTAAGTATATGCTCACTGCTGAAACTCAAGTAAAATAAGGGAACATCTCAGAAACTTCATACTTGTAGTGGGACAATTATCCTACCAGTATCCACAAATTATTTTTGGTACAAAGGTTTGTTCACTTAATATGCTTAAAGTTGACCCTTACTACCTAAATTCACAGAAGTTCTAAAAATTAAACTAGAATGAAATTTAGATCTTTTTATTCCAGAAAAAAATAAAGACAATATTTCATTTAGAAATTAGAAAATAAGTTGCAATTTGATGTCCCTGCACTAGAAAGCTTTACCAGAAAACAGAACCTAGTAGATCTCAGTTCTTTATCTTTTTTCAGAGAAAAAAATTCTAAGATGAAATAGTATGGATAACTGCACATTACTAAATACATAGAACACACATGATACTGGAGTTCAGGCATTCTTGTGGGCAAATCATGCACCACATTGTAAGATGAGATATTTTTAAATAATGTGTTAACAGGAGGAATAGGCTTAAGAGGTTAGACATGAGTCACATGGTTGAGGTGTTGTTAAAGTTGTACATGTGATATTATTGTTATTTAAAAACATGATACTATACATTGAAAAGCCAAAAAAATCTCCATGAAAAAATTCTATAGATAATAAATTAATATAGTAATGTAATATGTTACAAAGTTCATAGACACATAAATATCAGTGGAGATCCCATAAACAAATAATTAACTATAATATAAAGAACTTTCAGACTATCTCCTCTCAATTGTGTCCCAAAATTTCAATATGAAGCCCTACAAATCTCTGGTTAAAGAAAGAGAAGGCACCAGATTTGAAAATAAATCATGTATCCAGCAACTGGGAAAAATAAGAGTGTTAAAATGATGATCTTACACAAAGTACTGCACCAATTTAATGCAATATTCATTAAATTTCAATCATTTTTTACACATGAGAAGATTACACTAAAATGTGAATGGATCATTAAACATTATAAATAGCCAAAACAATTCTAAGAGAACAAAAATAGTAGGAAGCATGTGATTTTTGATCTTTGAACTATAATACATAGTTATAATAATCAAAACTTTACTGTATTGAAATAAAAAGTGATCTGCTAACCAAAAAACAGAATTTAGAATCTTGAGGTAAACACCCAGATTTACAGCAAGCTTAACTATAATAAAGGAACTAAATATTTGAGGTGAAGCATAGAAAATCTCTTCAACAAATGATGTTGGAAAAATTGTATAGCTATGTGTTAAGAAAATGAAAATCTTTTTAAACTGACATAAGTAGCTCAATGAGTCCATTAAAGTTACAGTTTTTCAAAACCGATTCAAATTCACAGTCCAGTGCTTCACCTTGTCACAAAAAGTCTCGGACATTTGAGACTTTCATGTATCTATACTTGCCATTGGCATCCACAAAGTACAGGATTGCATCAAGTTATTGTCTAATAGGTCTTATTGCAGTCACAGCGAAGTGCAACAGGATTCTCTAAAAAAATATAAATTTGGAAATTACCATCTGTGCTTTTTAATAATTTTAAATATTTTTTCCTACGAGGGCAAGTGAAAGTAAAAATTACAGACCTATGTAGACTTCCCCTTAGAAAATGAATTGTTACAGTATGTTATTGATTCTAAGAACAACTTTGAAAAATACAATTATTCTCTGTTTCAAATCATCGTGGTGATATGGACAAATGTCACTAAATGGACTGTTGTAAAATGCAGCAAAACAATGCCAGTTTAAGTTTGATGAGCAAGGAGTTTTAGATATTTTCATCTCTTCTGTGAAATCCTTAGCAGTTATATCCTCTTTTATAATTCAATGGAACCTATATCAACAGACATAGCTGCATAAATTAAAGCAAGTGTTCAGCTAGCCTTTCATAATTGTGTACAATAATGTACTAATGCGTTTTCCCACAGAAATCACTGTGGAGGAAATTTGGATGGTATGGATTCCCATTACATTTTAGATTTAAACTTAAATTTAAACATTTTAAATTTTAAACTTAAATTTTAAACTGATATGTTTGCAATAACTTTCTATTGATTTTGTTCACAAAGGTCCATGGAGAAAAATGTTAGATGCCTTAAATACACAGTAGAGTGCTCTGTACTACAACTCTTATTACAGTGCTCATCATGAAAATGTCTCAACAAACTTTTATGTCTTAACAAATCATTTTCAAATCATTATGCCTGAAAAATTGTTTGAATATTTTTTCCGCAAATATCTTTGGAGAAGGTACCTGGATGCAATAGACCCTTTATACAGTGCTCATTATGAAAATGTTCTGGCAACCTATTTTCAATTTAAATATGTCTGTAATTATATCCAATGTTTTTGTTCACAGATTATACACGAAAGGAATCTGGATGTTCTAGACCCATAATGTGATGCTCTATAATCTAGACTCTTATTACAGTGTTCTATATTTAACAATATTAAACTTATATTATATTAAGCTATATTAAACTATATTAAGCTATATTTAACAAATTCTGAGAAAAAAGCTTTAGTGTATGCTTAGGATGGGATTTGGAAAAGCAGATTGTATTAAGAATATTATATGCTCTATCTAAAATATGATGCTTCTACAGCCAAGTCTACCCACATCAGCAGTGATTCTTAGGAATTAGGTAATTTCTCCACCTTATCTTCCAGCTTTATATTTTTGTTTGTTTGTTTTTTTTTGCTTGTTTTGGGGCCACGCCCATTGACGCTCAGGGGTTACTCCTGGCTATGCATTCAGAAATCGCTCCTGGACCTCTACCGCCACTGCTCCAGCCCCCCAGCTTTATATTTTTGAAGTGCTTTTCCAAGTTTCTAGTTGGATCTGCTTTACAGCTGTAACTTATTGATCAATCTACAATGTATGTCTGTACCTGTGTGTGTTTGTGTGTGTGTGTGTGGTGGCCACCTTTACATTAGTCTTATATCCATCTGTGGTGCACCACCTTTTCCCCTTCCCTGCCTAATACTCTACAAAACTTTTTCTCTTGTTTGCCTACGTTCACTTAATCCAGAATAGTTTTCCTCCCTATTAAATTCCTTTACCCCCACAACTCTACACCCCACCCCTTACACCGCTTAGTCTCATGGACTGCTGCCCTCATCAGATTTGGCTTTTCGAGTAGCCTGGATCAAAGATATATATTGAGCTGTGACTTCAGTCAGCCACCTCCCTGACTTCTATGAATTGAAAGATCTCCTCAATGGCTGAAGCAATAGTCTAGATTCTATCCATCCTAAGACTTATTCAAAAAACATACTGGGGATATATAGTGCATTTTTGCTATGTATATTTATGTGTATTTTTTATTATTATGTAGTATTGCCCTTTGGATTTGTTTAGTAGAAAATATTAGGGGACATGTGTATTTTTATATATATTTCCTGGGAAATATTGTTGTTACTAGACCTATGTATCAACGATTATTGAACATGGCATTAATGTAAGGACAGATAATACTTCCTAGCCATAGCTCCATATTGCCCCATTAGTACCAGGTGGCATTATCCTCTTCTTTTTTCATAGGCCCAATAAAATGGGCAAAATCTTAGGTAAGAGACAAGTTCCTATCTATTAGGGATTAGAACTCAAAATTTATATGTTGCGTGTAGGCCTTTTACCCTGAGCATTTGTCATGTTGACTTGACTTAGGCTTCAGTTTCTCTGAGATCATCCATACATATACCCTGAACATTGGGTCTCATCATTGGAACTGACACGGGCTTCTGCACCAAAACAGGCAATGATTTATGTAGGGCAGGCTTCTGTGCTGCTCTAGCACAATCTTGTACAGGATGGGATCCCATACCACACTGACAATGACATAACCAGCAATTACTTGCTATTAGGGAGGCTTTCCTTGCCATGCCACTCTGATGGTGAAATGAAACCAGAACAAAATTTGTGGCACTCTGACAACAACATTGGACAGATGGAAAAACCCAAGACCTCTAATTACAGAGCCTGACTGCAACTGTCACTATGAGGAGAACTTTTCCTGGGACCTAAAAGAAAGACTTTGTGGTTAGGCAAACTTAAACTATCTGAAGCCTGTCTTTGGTAATATGAGCAGATGCTTCCTTGAAAAGGACACATTGCTCTTAGATTGGACTAAAAGTTTTTTCTTCTTTATTTCCCCCCAGCATTTACTATGACTATGCAAAATATAGCCACCTTTTTAGTTTCTAGACAGGGGTTCTTGCCTATATTTTTGTTGCTTTGTTTGTTTTGTTTTGTTTTGGTCACAACTGGCAGCACTCAGGGGTTACTCCTGGTTCTATGCTCAGAAATCACTACTGGCTGGCTCAGGAGACCATATGGGATGCCGAGATTTGAACCACTGACCTACTGCATGCTAGGCAAACGCCTTACCTCCATGCTATCTCTTCGGCCCCGGGTTCTTGCCTCTTAAGAAGAATATCAGAGCATGTTTTATTCTGGTTTATTTCATATTTATGCATCTTAGTAAAAACACAAGAAGGAGTTGGATTAACCTGTTTTTACCCTACTAAAGATGCCTTTTTCTTCTCATGTATTTGCCCCTCCTGGGAAGAAGAACCTCTGGCTAGGCTTTCTACCCTAACATGTTCTATATCCATTGGGGTTGTCCTACTCTTCCCCAATAAAAGACAGCAGCTCAGGTAGATTCCCACTGCTTGTGTGGGAAAGATTCCTGGACCTGTTTCATCTCCCCAGCTTGCCTTGTATGTTTTCCTGCATTAGCCTTGTTTCTAGACTCACAACCCCAATCCCTTTGGATTGGGTTATGAGAATTTATCTACAAGGATCGATCCAAAAAATCTAATCTGGGGAATGGTTTGGCAGGAACCATTGAGAAACCTTGGGAACCTTGAGAAAGGAATGGGTACAATGGTGATTGGTATATACCTGACTATCTTTTTAATAGCAATATAAACTACTGAATCTTCTTAAAAATTAAAAAAAATAAAGTTGTGCATCTGTAGAAGGAAAACACACCTGTTCAGATGCCTTAATTATAATGGCATATGCAACTGGGGCTTATTTGGGGTCAAATAAATAGAAAGCTGAAATTGGGTCAGAGTTTGATTCACAGAGCATGGTCCAGTAACTGCTGGAAATGGTTTTCCAAAGTACTTTTAAAGAAGTTGGTCATCACAGACTTTTGGAGTATGATAGTTACTTTGTTTACTTTACAAAGTTGAGATAATTGTTTCAGGTGTGTTATTTTTAGATTTTTTAATGTACTAATTTTTTTAGTTTTTTAAAATGCTAACAATTTTTGTATTTTTCATATTCTAGTAGAATCTAAATTTGGGTAGGTTTATCTGGATAGTTCTTCTCAATTTGACATTTACTGTCATCACAACAGGATTTTGTTAGGCTATTTGAATATTCACCAGACTTATTTTTTAATAAGAAAATTTCACATTGTCTTCTAGAACCATTTGTGCGTGTTGTCAAGTTATATTCCAATAGGAAATGTATTAAAATTTACAAATGAAATTATTTTACTCCTTTTGCAGAAACTTAAGCAGTTAATGGGCTAACATATTTTTATCAGTTATTATTTATGTGTGAAATAGAATATATTTAGTAAATAATATTCCATGTAAATAATTTTATTCATGAGTTTTTACTTAATGTCTTATGAATATTGATATTTTTCTAACTAAAGGATAACATTAAATATTCTTCAACATTTAATAATTCCAGTGTCTCAGTTTTGAATATTATTATAATCCAAAACCAGTAAATAAAACCAGTATTGATGTTACAATTACCATGAATGTTCATAAAACCAATTAACATAAGATATTTTGACTTTCACTACAATTTGGAGGAAGGGGATGTTTTCTGTTCTACTCAAAATGTGGCTGTACATATCAGAACATTTTGTTTTATATAATATAATTTGAGGAATAATTTATATCTATTTTTGAAAACTGTCATGTAAAATATTTCTTGAAAATCATAACGTATGAACATTTGAATAAATTGGCATGAATTTATAATTATTTTTATATTTTTAAATGTTTATTCTCTTTTAATAAGTGTCAAATGCTATCATATGCTACAATTTATGATAAGCATACTCTAAGATTTTTGAAGCTGGTACAAAAGAAATTAAGAACTGAATTCAAAATTGACAACCAGCAAGCTCTTCAGGATAAGAATAGTTGTTCTCTTTTATTCCCCCAAAAGCCTAAGGCATGATAGGTTGAGTTCTTGTGTAGGACCCTTTTTAAGATTTTCAGATAAAAAAGATGTAGGGTGTCTCAGAGGAGGACAAAAAGAAAGAATAATTGAAGATGTCAGGTTCTCTACATCTTAAAAGCAATAGATTCTAAAAATTTATCTCACTCTTTTTATTTTTCCTTAAAAGCTTCTTATGATCATGCTATCAAGATGGCTACTTTGAGGATATTTTTATCATCATCTTATATGCTGACTAGTTGCAAGTAAAACTTTCTTGACCTGTAATCTTTTCTCTTTATTAAATACTAAGGGAACCGAACTTTGAGAATACACAGAATTGTAAGAATATAAGAAAAATATAAGATGCTATAATTAAGAATCTTTTTGTCAATGTTATTAATTAAAAATGTCACAAATTCCTAATAGAAAAAGTCACAAATGACTAATCTAGACAGTTCTATTACATATAAAATGTTAAAATTATACATAATAAACACATTGACAATTATATTGATATTTACTCTTAGTTCATATACACATTTTACTTTTTATTTATGTTTCTTATGAAATATAAAATCAAATAAATTTTTTGTGTAATCCAAATTGAATATCTTGAATTTAATTGTTGCATATGTTAACATCAATAATTTTATGAACTGTCAAAAAGGAAAGATCATGAACAATACTATGTAGAATATGAAAAATACATAACATAATTTTCTATTTTAATGCAAGTAATATTTTTATGTAATTTCCTAGGATAGGAGGAAAATAGTTGGTATTACAAAGAATGAAAAATTCAAACTCCTGAGAATGGGTTCAAGATGAGACACAATGTATACATCCAGAATATTCATAAATGTCTTTCCAAACAGTCTATTCTCAGATCCTTTATAACATCATCTTGGATATGCTTCTCATCCATGTTGCAAAAAGAAAATAAAAAGAAATATTGTTTATATTTTTAAGTTTCCTACTTAGGGATATCCCATTTACCATATATTCTACCCTTTCTTTTCTTTTCTCAAATAAGGTTTTAGCCAAATTCAACCATCTCATCTACAGTCCTTTGCTTTTTTCTCTTGAATGTATGAAGTCAAGAAGCTGAGAACATTATACTTTTGTAGAAAAAGATAATGTATAGAATATTCAATACAGAGAATGGATTAATGAATTAATACTACACCTGAATGTATATTATTATATGGAAAGTACTGATGGTACAATTTGTTAAAACTCTATAATACTGGAAAATATATATTTTGGTTAGCAAAAAGAGGAGGTTTGTTGGTCCTTGGGATTTTGTCTTATTCAATGAAAAAAAACCTGAAGAACTATACATTATGGATAAATAAAGAGATGATATACACCAGCTTATGTGTAGCTGCTTACATGAAAATGTCACATATCAAGTATGGTGAAGAATTTTTAAGGAATAAACTAGCTAAAAAGGAGTTTCCATTTTCCTTGGCAATGCTCAGAGAATCATAAAATTCTGAGGATTAAACCTAGTGCTTCTGGATGTAAAGCAAAGATTCCAATCAGACAATAGTTCTATTAAAATTAAGTTTTTTAATTTTACAATTTGTGTTTGTATGTGTGTGTATGGTTTTCTTCAGTGTGAAATAAAACAAGGTTAAGGGTCATTTCCTTATATGATGGGTAGGCAGGTACCTTGCTCTGTGAAACATTGTACAATTGTATAGAAACCCATTTTTACCCCCTATAAGTCTAATTTCCCTGGTGAAGTCAACTATGAAACACCACAATCAAATAAGGTATTTCTGATTACAGAATAGGGTTCTTTTTGAGGAAAAAAGCAGGTTAGTGGGGATTTCTAAGAAGTACTCATGAGACCTGTGGTCTCTCCTGGTGATTCTCAGCTAACTAGGCTTATCAGTTCTATACTATAATTTTCAGCCCTGACATAGTTTTAAGATCCTGCAATGCTGGGACTACCAGGGTCAACTTGACAGTGCTTTGGGTCTCCAGCAATACATTCATTATTTACTGAGGACAAGATATACCAAAGATCAAACTGGGGTCCCATATATAAAGCATGTGTTCTTGACATCTATACTGTCTTTCTGGTCTAGCATCAACTGACAGCATTATTGTCTTGGTGCTTAGAAGGCCCAGGTACTTGACTCACTCATTTTTGTCTCTTTTGTGTCTTTTTATGGCTCCCAATTACCCAAACTCCTGATAACATTCTTACTTTTAAAACTGAAACTCAAATCTTAAAATAATTTTCTCATTAAGATTATTTATTTGCTATGCTAAATGGTTGATCAAAGACTTAGTGTAGGGAGAAAGACCATCACTGACCAATTCTTTATTTGTAACAAAGCAAATGTATATAATCTTTAAGTTTCCATCCACTGTTGCATGAGGGACCAGTCAATTCAACAGACAGGGTGGTAGGTTATAAAAAATTTATTGGCAAAATGCATAAGGTTGAAATCTCTCTGACTTATGTCCTACAGAATCATCTTGTCCTCATGGTCACAAGAAGCAATTTATGTAACAAAGGATGGGAAGTTTATTTTTAGTGGCAAGACACAGACTGGTGGTTGCCAATGTATATTTATAGCACTGGTGAGTGCTATAAATTCTTCTTGGCTGGTCCTTCCAGGCTTCTGAAAATTTAGGCAATTTCAGTCAATTGAACAATGTTTTACTTTGATTTGAGGGCCATAATTTACAGTGCTCAGGCCTTACTTATTCCTGACTTTGCACTTAGTAATCAATAATAACTGGACTTGTAAAGACCATATGGATATCAGGGATCAAACTCTGGTTTGTCATGTGCAGGGCGAGCAACATACCCACTGCACTCTCTATCCTTTCCCATAATTAAGTAGTTCAGTCTGCATATTTTCTTATTTATACTAGTTTTTTTGGGGGGGAGGGGAGAACAAGATGTGATTTTCATTTTAAATATCTCAAATGAGTTTGCTGGCATTTATTCTTAAGTCCATCTCTTAATTTCTTCAGGATCACTTTCATACTTAATAATTCATAACTATTAGAAAGAAACACCAAATATTTCTGTGTGTTTTAATTCAGAAGGAGACAAAACTTAAAATATTTTTTATAGAAGACAGTAAACTTAGGAAGTGGGTTCAGAAGAAGCTGATATTGAATTATAGAATAGAAAGATGTTAAATATCAGTGATACACTAAAAATAACCTTAAATAAAGCAAAGTAATTAGAGCTCAAATTTGATTTGAGTAGAGATCCTGGGGTTCAATGCTGACCTCTGGTTAAGAATTATCATTAAGGAGCTTGAGAGACAGTATAGTAGGTAGGATGTTTGTCATATATGTGTCTGATTGGGGTAGCTTCCAGGCACCATATATGGTCCTTTGAGTCCACCACGAGTGATCCCTGAATTCAGAGCAAAAGCATATATTGAGCATCACTGAATGTGACCTAATCCCTGTATCATAATGCAGTTATTATAGAGGAGCCTAAGAAAGAACTCAAAGTGTGGGTCTCATCTTTATGTATAAAATGTCCAGGTTTGATTCCCAGCACAGTATGGTCTCCTGATCATCACTGAGTGACCCTGGAGTAGAGAAATAGGCATAGTGACAAATTTTATGAGGTATGGTCCTCAAACCAAAAGAACTATCTTCTGGTTCTCATTGGAAGAGAGTAGATTATAATATCAGAACTCCAAAATAAAACTCTAAGACAATATGTACTTATATAAGCATAATTTCTATTTTAATTTTATTTATTTTGGGGGGCATTGGGCCAGACCCTGTGCTTAGGGATTACTCCTGTGCTCAGAAATTGCTACTGGCAGACTTGGAAGACCATATGAAACACAGAGGATTTAACATAAAACCATCCATGGTCCCCAGCATGCATGGCAAATGCCCTACCATTGTGCTCCCATTCCAGCCCCTATATGCATTATTTTTAAATGAATTTATTTATTTATTTTTGTTTGGAGGACACGCCTAGTTATGCTCAGGACTTACTCCTGGCTGCAGATATAGAGATAATTTCAGGAACGGTTCATGGATCATATCTAGTGCTTGAGATTGAGCCATTTTGGTCACATCAGATGAATAACAAACATTCTATCAGCTTTACTATTTCTTTGTTTTTTCAAGTGAATAATTAAATAAAATATTATAAAAATTAGGTGTGTAGATTGTTAAACTTTTATTTTCTCAAAAAAAATGTATTGTCATAATTTTGCTACATTGATTCTCAAAACATCGACATTAAAACTACAGTTTAGGAAATTAACCTATCTTGTATCTTGAGAGCTGAATTCTCTTCACTTGGAATGCAAATTCATTGAGGATCTGAATTTTCTTTGGATTGGGTAAAGTAGTGGTATTTTCCCTTCTTTTAATAACAGCAAACTTATTTTATTTGGTAACTTTTCTGTTTCACTCTGCAGCAGGAGTAGTCCAAGTTATCATCTTGCACAATTAAACAAAGCCTTGAAAATATCTCTGGACTAGCCTAGTCTGAATATAAGGATTTGTGCACATTCATTCAAACTAGGGCCAGAGTTGGGGAATCTGACTTTCCATAGCACTTGCATAATAGCTACTGTTAGAATAAATAGACATTTTATCACTCTAATGCTAAGCATGTACTCATTACCTGGCCAATAATTAGATAGCCTTTTGGAAACTGAATCTTTCAAAGAAGAAAGCAGTAACCATGCAAAAAAATGGAGAAATAATTAACAAATCCCAAGATTCAGGGCATTTTAAATTGTTAAATGTTACCTGCCAATTGACATTTCATTTCAAGAACACTGGAAGAACCATTATGCAAACAGATGTTCTGAGTGGTAACTTTGCAATAAGTTATTAGATAAGAAGAGGAAGTTTTTTATCAGCTTATAGTTACTCAATTTTGTGGGCAAGTGAGTTTATTACTTGTCTTTCAATTTTAAGTGCCTCTTCCTCTTATAAAATAATTTCCTACATTATTACAATGACTATATATTTGTGGTGCATTTGAATTTTTGCAAAGAAGTTTTCTAACCAAATTGGATCTATAATATCCATTCTTTACAAAAAGAAACCTCACAGTACTTAGAATATTATTGCTAAAAGATATGGTGTATGTCAAAGGTGGAGGGATGAGGCATAGGGATTCCTCTGTATAGGGAGCAAATCTTGACTTGCACAGCTTTTCTGTCACATGATTCAGAAAACCCAAATGTCTTCCAAGTCTGGGGTATCAATTTTGTTTTTGTTTTTGTTTTTGGGCCACACTCGGTAACGCTCAGGGGTTACTCCTGGCTTTGCGCTCAGAAGTTGCTCCTGGGTTGGGGGACTATATGGGATGCTGGGGGATTGAACCTCGGTCCGTCCTAGGCTAGCGCAGGCAAGGCAAACACCTTACCTCTAGCGCCACCAAGCCGGCTGGGGTATCAAATTTAAAGTTGAGTTTAGCGCACCACACTAGTTTGGTTAATTGCAGCAGTAGTTCTTTTCAAAGTCCAACTTTCATACAAATTTTTCTATTTTATTATTATTCAGTCACAAATATTTACTGAATATTTACTCTGTACCCCATTAGGTCCTACATTTGGAAATAAGGTGCTAAATAAGATATCAAGACCATTTTCTCATAGTCAGTACATTTTTGAGTGAGAACTAAATGTTTTAAACTTTATAATTTGGTGTATAAATATATCACAATAATGTCTTATAAATTGATTAATATGTGACTTGTATGTATAGTTTATTAATTAGCTCTTGTTACAACATAGCTTTAAAACAAAATATTTGGGGCCTTAGTGGTTGCGCGGAGAGGTAAGGCATCTGCCTTGCTAGCACTAGTTTCGGACAGACAGAGTTTGATCCCCTTGGGTCCCATATGGTCCACCAATCTAGGAGAGATTTCTGAGTGCATAGCCAGGAGTAACCCCTGAGTGTAATCGGGTGTGGCCCCCCCAAAAAAACAAAAAAAATAAAAATAAAAAAATAAAACAAAATAACTACAAAAACATTCTTTCCGAGTCCCTTTGGGAACAACTAAATTGGTCTATAGCATCAAATAATTTTATTTTATTTACTTCATTTCAGTCTTTGTTTTGTTTGTATATGTTAAATTATGCAAAATCTTTCCTGGTTTGAAGTCTTTTACTAAGAGTAATGCTCAATAGATTCAATCTTGTCTATGTGTAGTTTTCATATTTCTTAATAGTTGGAAAGTACACTATATATGTGGGACATATAAATTATCTATGGAATATCTATGGAACATATATGAAACACATATGGAATAATAAAGTGTCCCATAGATCTTATACTTTTATTATTCAATTATCTGTTAATGTGTACTTGATTATTTTAAATGCTGCAATAAACCTGGGGTTGTATATACTTTTAGAGTGTTTTGAATTCCTTGGGTAAAAACTTATATTAACCATAAAATAGTGGTGGAATTAAGAAATTTAAGTTGCAATGTAACACACAATTTGCAGGTGTATTTTATCTCATTGTGTATATATACCCATGTTAATTATCCATTCATATTTGGATGCCCTCGAAAATTCTGTATCTTAACGGTTGTACTAAGTGCTGCAATATAGGTGTGCATATGTCCTTTTAAATGAATGTTTTTGTGTTTTGGGTAGATACCAGCCAGTGAGTGAAATTTTTGGATTAGTGGTAACTTCTTAATTTTTTAGCCCTCTGTTACCCACAGGAATTGAGCAAGGCACAGTTCTAGGAGAAGTTCCTTTTCCACTAAATCCATGCTGACACAAATTATTATTTTAGCATTCCATATTTACTGATATGAGGTAATATCTTATTGTCTTCTTGATCACTTGACTGAAGAAATAAAATTAGGTGTTTTAGTTTGTCTGTCTGTTTGGTTTTTTTTGGTCACACTCAGAAATACCCAAGGGTTACTCCTAGATCTGCTCTCAGAAATCACTCCTGGCAAGCACGGGATTCTGGATTCGAACCACCGTCCACATGGATCAGCTGCATGCAAGGCAAAATCTCTACTGCTGCACTATCTCTCCAGCCCCTTAACACCCAGTAGGTAAGACCAAACTCCACTCCACACCTAGGAAAATAAAGAAAAAGAAGTTCAAAGTTCAAAGGCATTTATAGCCATAGGACAACTTTGGATTTTGTTATAATTGCAGTTTTGAATCAATATATTTGAACTGGATGGTAATATAAAGTGATTATCACTTTGCTAAACTGTGAGCTAAAGGTCATTCAAATGTTCTCAATAATTAGCCTCTTCCATTAGTCAATACATGTTAAATCTCTGGATCACTTAAAAACTAAAATTAAATAATACCTCTGATAATTTCTGATTTCTTGTCAAAGACTGACTTTGCTATATCATTCTATTAGTAAGTGTCCTGTCTTCTAGGGATGAACAACGTGTAATGGCAAAGAGAACTTAAGTATTTCAATGTTGCTGGTCTACCGTGTCTTCGTAGTCATCTCCTTGAAGCTGAGACTGTTCTTTGCTCAACATTATATATATATACCAAAGAACTTAAACAGAATTACTTTGCTATTGTTGAAGGAATAAAAAAATATGAAAGTAGAATAAAAATATTTAATGTTCTCACTATTTTTGTTGTTGTTGTTTGTTTGTTTTATTTATTCTTCAGTTTTGAGTATACTGAGATACTCAGTGCTTACTCCTAACACTGTTCAGGGATTACCCCTGACAGGTACCAAGGGACCATACTGGGGATAGAATTTATGTAACTTTGTGGAATGCAATTCTTGTTTCAGCCTTACAAATTATTAATCCGTACATTTTTGAGTATGTGAAAAAGCTCATTTTTATATTGAAATTATCCAAAACTCCCTACAAATCCCTGTATCTTCTTGAAAGATTTTCTCTCTTGTTTATTGAAGCAGAGCTATATGAGTACTCTCTACTGAATACATTAAGTTAGATTTCAAATCACAGCATAAAGAAAACCCTCGAAAACTAATTAAGTGAACTTAAAGATTGGACTGAAAAGATATGCAATTTTTTATTTGCGTTTGGAAATCTCAATGACAGGATCCAAAGATCTAGGATAGGCTAGTAATTGACAGTAATGAATATAAATTCAGTAAAATGAAACATATTGCTAGAGTCATAAAACCTTTAATGCCCCCAAACATTATCCCTCTTTTAAAAATTGTCCCTTTTTGCATTATCGTTTTTTGTGAGAAGTATTGTAGCTGCCACTCTTAGCTCAGTTTTGTTTGCATTTTTTGCTCATCAAGAAGCAAAATGCATAGCATAAATGCTCTACATTTATATGTTTAGATGAAAGGCTGAAATCCCAAACACAGGAAGATATTGACAGCTCTGACAGATGCATCTCTGGTTTTAACAGTCAAAGAGGTGCCATGGAAACACTAACAGTCAAAAATAACTCCTTTGTTCCCCCAAAAAATAATGAGAAGGAGATGAATTAAAAGGCTTTGGAATACAGCTGTGTATTACAAAGATTATTCTTAAGGTTTGGACCTGACACTTTGTCCATTCTTTTTCATTCTAAAATTTTAAAATGAACCTTAGGAAAACCTGTTATACAGGTTTTTATTATTTAAATTTAAAATAGAACACTGAGACTTTCTCACAATCACCTTTTTAAAACATTCCATTTTAATTTTTTCCTACTCTGATGAATACTTTGGAGATTATAAACCCTTTCATTCCCTTTCTAGATCAGGCTTGAATATTTCTCAGCTCCATTTTCCTTTTGTTCTTTCTTTTTCCCTCCATATCAGGGAACAATATGAAATTCTGGGGATCAAACTCCATGTGCAATACTAGCACCTTACCTGTTACACTATTACTTGATTAACTCCACTTTTTTGGGGGGAAGGGAGACACCTGTTGACACTTAAGGGTTACTCCTGGTTATGCATTCAGAAATTGCTCCTGGCTTGGGGAACTATTTCAGACTCTGGGAATTGAACCGCTGCCAGTCCTAGTTCAGTGGCATGCAAGGCAAATGCCCCACTACGGAGCCACCTCTCTGGCCCCTAGCTTTACTTTGTAAATACACTTTCATCATTGTGAGTACAGAGCATTACAATTGAATAAATATCTTTATTTTCAGGGAATTCCTTCATCCAGTTTGATAAAAGCATATTGCAAGATATTAAAGGTAAGTTTTAATATTCATTAAATAGACTTGGTTATAGTTCACTAAAGCTAGCAGAATAAAAAATACTTCGAAAAGTGGTAGCTTAATACAAATATTTATATCCTTATTGTATTTAATGACAACATATAGGAGATATTATTTCTCAAAAAGATTGTGTTGCATGAAAAATGGATATCAGGACCAGAGAGATAGCATGGAGGTAGGATGTTTGCCTTGCATGCAGAAGGAGGATGGTTCGAATCCCAGCATTCCATATGGTCCC
Source organism: Suncus etruscus (assembly GCF_024139225.1). Taxonomy (NCBI): domain Eukaryota; kingdom Metazoa; phylum Chordata; class Mammalia; order Eulipotyphla; family Soricidae; genus Suncus; species Suncus etruscus. The sequence goes on along the minus strand of NC_064851.1, from coordinate 94,059,999 downwards.
CTGAGGCTGACAGAAGCAATTTCTGAGTGTAGGGCCAGGATTAACTCATGAGCGCTGCTGGGTATGACACCAAAGAGAGAGAGAAAGAGAGAGAGCGAACGAGAGAGAGAGAAAGAAAGAAAGAAAGAAAGAAAGAAAGAAAGAAAGAAAGAAAGAAAGAAAGAAAGAAAGAAAGAAAGAAAGAAAGAAAGAAAGAAAGAAAGAAAGAAAGAAAGAAAGAAAGAAAGAAAGAAAGAAAGAAAGAAAGAAAGAAGAAAGAAAGAAAGAAAGAAAGAAAGAAAGAAGAAAGAAAGAAAGAAAGAAAGAAAGAAAGAAAGAAAGAAAGAAAGAAAGAAAGAAAGAAAGAAAGAAAGAAAGAAAGAAAGAAAGAAGAAAGAAAGAAGAAAAATGGATATCACAGTGTAAAAAAGTATTGAATTTCAGAATGACTATTGAAATTTGCCCTCACAAATTCTATTTCTATTTATAAATCTTTGTTGAAAAGTGTGCATCATTTATTAATAATCATTGGAATTATCTGTTTTATTCTTTTTTATTTTAAATATCTGTCAAATATCAAGTTACTAAACCTAATTCTTTAGGAAAAAGGCCTAAAATTGCATAAAATTACAGAAAGGCCTTTTGTTCACAACACAGAAATTAAACTTAAAAAAAAGAATTCATGAAAAGATCTGAGATAGTAGATTGGTTTTTGAAGGTCCCAAATTGTATTTTTTAAAATAAATTTTAGTGGAATCACAGTGAGGTACAGTTACAAAGTTGTTCATAATTTATTTTAAGTCATATAGTGTCCAACACTTATTCCTTCAACTGTGTACAATTCTCGACATCAGTGTCACCAGTTTCCTCCTGCCCATCCCTCTGTCTTCCTGTATAAAAGACAGTTTTCTTTTCTCTCTCTTATATTGATTTTTCTAATCTTCATCAATTTTCGAAGTCCAGTAATCCTGTAAAAACAGAAGGTATATGCTTACTGAAAGAAATCAGAATATCAGAGTAACCTAACTAGCACAAACAGAAGAAAGTTTTTACCACTGTAAACAAACAGGCACAGCTTTGTTCTGTTCCCTGGAGCATGACTTCTGGAATTTTAGCTGAATTTTTGTTTTGTCGTGGAGTGGCTAGATAAGTTTAAGAAAATAATAGGTTTGCACTATGTTGTAGACTACTTTTTAAGAAGAAATACATTATTCCATAGCCTACTTAATCTCTTAAATCAGTTAATCAGTTAATCTCTATATCTCTTAAATCAGTTAATATATAAAACACAATTAAACAGTGACTTTTTATACTATCTTCATTTTGCTATGTATTGTTATCTATTATTCACCCTATGACTATTTTGCTCATCACATTTTCTGCATTAATATTAATTTATTTAAATAATATAATAAAATTAATATGATGAGTAAATTTAACACTTCTTTAAATTTTGTATATCTCACAAGTGCTTTTCATATCTTTTTCTAATACTGACAATATAATAATGTACATAATAATATACAATATATGAATTATTTCCATTATTATTTTTTAGCATGAACCTTTTCAGGCCTAGAAAATACGAGGTTATGCACTCTACATTCTGATAAATTCTTAGCAATGTTATAGATAACTATTGTTTCCCGGCTCTCTAGAATCCAGAAGATTCTTATGCTGTTTCTCTTGAATTCACCTAAGATTTCTAGTGTCAGCTGTGTTTATTTTCAGCATATTCTCCTCATCTTTGCTATTATCTGAAAGGTTGGGTTTTCTTTTTTTGTTTGTTTTGTTGTTGTTTTACCTGCTATTTAAAATCACTAATTCTGTCCTAAGAAGCTGTCATTCTGTTAGTAAACCTTCTAGTGAATTTTTCATTTTACTACCGAGTTTTTCAATTCTGTCATTTATGTTTGATGTCTCCTTATTTCTTCTCTCATATATTCTTAACTTTTATTCACTGGCTATGCTATAGTTTCTTTAGGTTCCTTCAATAGCCTTAAATCTTAGTTCCTAAAATCATTATCAAAATTGTTATATAGTTGGTTAATACAGGTTGTGTCTTCATGTGTACCACCTTCGCATAATGGGGTTCTGCAATGCCTTCCCATAGTGACTCAAGGAATCTGGGGATTTTGTTGTGTGAAAAAGTTACTAAAATTAAGATTTATTTGTATACTCAAGGTTATGTTTGAAGAGATAAATGAATGCATGACATGGGAACATTGTAGTTTGGGTGGTAAAGTGAATACATGAACATTATATATAGGGTAGCTGGGCTTGTCCTAGTGCATCACACTTGAGCTTCTTAACCTGAAGGCAAAATGGCACTCCTGAGTCACAGAAAGGTTTCTTATGCTGCTCTGTCTTTTTGTCCTGAGTGATAAATCTTTGTAAATAGCTATTCTAAGGTATATTGTATGTTAATATGACACTTAACTATTTGGTAGAACTCATCAGAAAGCATTGTTAAGCAAAGAACAAAATTTTTTATTTGAAATAGTTAAAATTAAGGCTATTTCCTTTTTTCCCCTTTATTTAAACATCTTGGTTACATATGTGATTGTGATTAGGTTTCAGTCATGTAAAGAACACCCCCCTTCACCAGTGCAACATTCCCACCACCAATGTTCCAAATCTCCCTCCATCCAACCCCACTCCCACCTGTACTCCAGACAGGCTTTCCAATTCCCTCATTCATTCACATGATTATGGTAGTTCTCTGTGTACTTATTTCTATAACTGCACTCACCACTCTTTGTGGTGAGCTTCATGAAGTGAGCTGGAAGTTCCAGCCCTCCTCTCATTGTCTCTGAGGATTGTTGCAAAGATGACTTTTATTTTTCTTAAAAGCCATAGATGAGTGAGACTATTCTGTGTCTTTCTCTTTCCCTCTGACTTATTTCACTCAGCATGATAAATTCCATGAACATCCATGTATAGGAAAATTTCATGACTTCATCTCTCCTGACGGCTGCATAATATTCCGTTGTGTATATGTACCACATTTTCTTTAGCCATTCGTCTGTTGAAGGGCATCTTGGTTGTTTCCAGAGCCTGGCTATTGTGAATAGTGCTGCAATAAATATAAGTGTGAGGAAGGTGTTTTTGTATTGTATTCTTGTGCTCTTAGTGTATGTCCCTAGGAGTAGAATAGCTGGGTTGAATGAGAGCTCAATTTCCAGATTTTGGAGGAATCTCCTTATCGCTTTCCATAGAGGTTGGACTAGACTGCATTCCCACCAGCAGTGGATAAGAGTTCCTTTCTCTCCACATCCCTGCCAGCACTAATTATTCTCATTCTTTGTGATGTATGCCAATCTCTGTGGTGTAAGATGGTATCTCATCATTGTTTTGATTTGCATCTTCCTGATGATTAGTGAAGAGGAGCATTTTTTCATGTGCCTTTTGGCCATTTGTATTTCTTTTTTATCAAAGCATCTGTTCATTTCTTCTCCCCATTTTATGATGGGATTAGATGTTTTTTCTTGTAAAGTTCTGTCAGTGCCCTGTATATTTTAGATATTAGCCCCTTATCTGATGGGTGTTGGGTGAATAGTTTCTCCCACTCAGTGGATGACTCTTTTACCCTGGGCACTATTTCTTTTGAGGTGCAGAAGCTTCTCAGTTTAATGTATTCCCATCTGTTGATCTCTGCTTCCACTTGTTTGGAAAGTGCAGTTTCCTCCTTGAAGATGCCTTTAGTCTCAATGTAATGGAGAGTTTTACCTACGTGTTGTTCTATATACCTTATGGTATTAGGTATTATATCAAGGTCTTTAATCCATTTGAATTTTACCTTCGTGCATGATGTTAACTGGGGGTCTATGTTTGCTTTTTTGCAAGTGGCTAACCAGTTCTGCCAGCACAACTTGTTGAAGAGGTTTTCCCTGCTCCACTTAGTATTTCTTGCTCCTTTGTCAAAAATTAGGTAATTTTATGTCTGGGAGACAATGTCTGAGAACTCAAGCCTATTCCACTGATCTGAGGGTCTGTCTTTATTCCAATATCATGCTGTTTTGATAACTATAGCTTTGTAGAACAGTTTAAAGTTGGGGGAAGTAATGCCTCCCATACTCCTTTTCCCTAGGAGTGCTTTAGCTATTTGAGGGTGTTTATTGTTCCAGATGAACTTCATAAGTGTTTGATCCACTTCTTTGAAGAATGTCATAGGTATTTTTAAGAGGATCTCATTAAATCTCATTAAATATAATGCTTCAGGGAGTATTGCCATTTTAATGATGTTAATCCTGCCAATCCATGAGCCGGGTATGTGTTTCCATTTCCGTGTGTCCTGTTTTATTTCTTGGAGCAGGGCTTTATAGTTTTCTTTGTATAGGTTCTTCACGTTTTTGGTCAAGTTGACGCCAAGATATTTGAGTTTGTGTGGCACTAATGTGAATGCAATTGCCTTCTTGACTTCCTTCTCTTCCTTATCATTATTGGTGTATAAAAAGGCCATTGATTTCTGTGTGTTAATTTTGTAGCCTGCCACCTTGCTATATGAGTCTATTGTTTCTAGCAGCTTTTTGGTAGAGTCGTTAGGGTTTTCTAAGTAGAGTATCAGGTCATCTGCAATCAATGAGAGCTTGACTTCTTTCTTTCCTATCTGGATTCCCTTGATATCTTTTTCTTGCCTGATCGCTATAGCAAGAACTTCCAGTATTATGTTGAAGAGGAGTAGTGAGAGTGGACAACCTTGTCTTGTACCAGAATTTAGAGGAAAGGCTTTTAGTTTTTCTCCATTGAGGATAATATTTGCCATTGGCTGTGGTAGATGGCTTCAACTAGATTGAGAAAGGTTTCTTCCATTCCCATCTTGCTGAGAGTTTTGATCAAGAATGGGTGTTGGACCTTATCAAATGCTTTCTCTGCTTCTATTGATATGATCATGTGTTTTTTATTTTTCTTCTTGTTGATGTTGTGTATGATGCTGATAGATTTACGGATGTTAAACCATCCTTGCATTCCTGATATGAAACCTACTTGGTCATAGTATATGATCTTCTTTATGATGCAGTGGATCCTATTTGCCAGGATTTTGTTGAAGATCTTTGCATCAGCATTCATCAGGGATATTGGTCTGTAATTTTCTTTGTTGGCAGCATCTCTGTCTGGTTTTGGTATCAAGGTGGTGTTGGCTTCATAAAAGCTGTTTGGGAGTGTTTCCGTTTTTTTCAATTTTATGGAAGAGCCTGGCTAGGATTGGAAGTAGCTCCTCTTGAAAGATTTGAAAAATTCATTAGGAAATCCATCTGGGCCTGGGCTTTTCTTTTTGGGCAGATGTTTGATTACAGTTTCAATTTCCTCAGTAGTGATGGGGAGGTGTTTAGATATGCCACATCCTCCTTACTTACTTAACTGTGGAAGGTTATAAGTGTCCAAATTTTTTTCCATTTCTTCTAGGTTCTCATATATAGTAGCATAAAGTTTCTCAAAGTAGTCTCTGATTAACCTTTGGATCTCTGCAAATCTGTCGTGATCTCCCCCTTTTCATTTCTAATACAGGTTATCATATTTCTCTCTCTTTCTTTCTGAGTTTTGCCAATGGTCTATCAATCTTGTTTATTTTTACAAAAAACCAGCTTCTGCTTTCTTTGATCTTTCGGATTGTTTTTTGGTTTTCCTCTTCATTGATTTCTGCTTTCAGCTTGTTATTTCGTTCTGTCTCCCTATTTTTGGTTCCTTTTGTTGGTCATTTTTTAAGTTTTTAAGCTGTGTCATTAAGTTATTCAGGTATGCCCCTTCTTCCTTCCTGATGTGTGCTTGTAGAGCTATAAATTTTTCTCTCAGGACCACTTTTGCTGTGTCCCATAGATTCTGGCAGTTTGTGTCTGCATTATCATTTGTTTCCAGGAAAGTTTTGATTTCCTTTTTTATTTCAGCTTGGATCCACTGGTTGTTCAGTAGCAGTGTGTTAAATTTCCAATTGTGAAAGTTTTTCTTCTGTGTGCCTTTGTAGTTCACATCTAATTTCAGAGCCTTGTGGCCAGCAAAGGTAGCCTGCAAGATTTCTATCCTCTTGATTTTATGGAGGTATGTTTTATGTGTCAGCATGTAGTCTATCCTGAAGAATGACCCATTTACATTGGAGAAGAATGTGTATCCAGGTTTTTTGGGATGAGTGTCCTATATATATCTACTAGTCATCTTTCTTTCATTACTCTTTTCAGGGATAGTATGTTTTTGTTGGGTTTTAGTCTGGTTGACCTACCAAGTGTTGATAGGGCCGTGTTGAGGTCTTCCACAATTATTGTATTATTATTGATTTCTTCTTTTAAATTTATCAGTAAATATTAGATAATTTGCTGGTCTCTTATTGGATGCATATATGTTTAATAGTCTGATTTTTTCCTGTTGCACATATCCCTTGATTAGTACATAGTGTCCATCTTTGTCCCTTACCACTTTTCTGAGTATAAAGTTGGTGTCATCAGATATAAATATGGCCACCTCAGCTTTTTTGAGGGTGTTGTTTGTCCAGCCTTTGATTTTTGAATCTATGTTTGTTCTGACTATTCAGATGTGTTTCTTGTAGGCAGCAGAAGGTTGGATTCATCTTATTGACCCATTTTGCCACTCTGTGTCTTTTAATTGGTGGACTTAGTCCATTGACATTGAGGGAGATGATTGTCATAGGATTTAATGTCATCTTTGTAGACAAGTTTGCTGTGTTTGTTGGTCTCTCTTATCTTAGAGTAGACCTGTCAGTTTTTCCTTTAAGGTGGTTTCTCATCTGTGAAGTTTCTGAGCTGTTGTTTATCCATGAAGCTATGTATTCTTCCTTCAAACCTGAACGTGAGTCAGGCTGGGTGCAGTATTCTCAGTGAGGCATTCATTTCATTCAGTCTTGTCACAACATTCCACCACTGTCTTCTGGCCTTGAGAGTTTCTTGTGACATGTCTGGTGTAAGTCTTAGTGATGCTCCTTTGAATGTAATTTCCCTTTTTGATCTTGCTGCTTTCAGTATTCTATCTCTATCTATGGGATTTGTCATTGTAACTAGAATGTGTCTTGTGTTTTTCTTTGGGTCTCTTTTAGCTGGTACTCTTCGGGCATGCAGGATTTGATTGCATGTAGTCTTTAACTCTGGGAGTATCTTTTTGATGATGTCTTTGACAGTTGATTCCTCCTGGAGATCTCCTACCTTGGTCTCTGGTACTCCAATGATTCTTATGTTGTTTCTGTTGAGTTTAATCAAAGACTTCTATTTTCACTTGTTCTCATCTGTTCTCATTCCTTGAGTAATTTTTTCATTGCCTGTTCGTTTATCTTAAGGTTTTTTTTTTTCCAATTTCTTCTTTTGTGTTGAGTTTTTCTGCATCACATCTTTCAGTACTCCAATTCTCACTTCAGCTACTGTTACCCTGCTGGCAAGGCCATCCATTGAGGTTTTCAGTTGAATTACTGTGTTTTTTAGATCCATTATTTCAGTTTGGAGTTTTCTGATTTCTGTCTTTGTGTTCTGTTCAGATCGATCTATGCTTTCTCTGAGTTCTACAAACATCTTCCATATTGCTATTTTAAGTTCCTTATCCAAGATGTTAATCAGGTGGTTGGAATTTATTAGGTCATCCAAGCTTCTGTCTTCATTCTCTGTGCATGGTGTTTGCCTGTGAGGTTTTCCCCATTGTCACGCTTGTAGTGTGGTTTTTCCTGCATATTGTGGTGGGGTTCAGCAGGCATAGGAGGTTTCCCTTGAAGTCCTCAGTTTGAACAAAGGAACAGCAGGGCAGAGCCTGCGCAGGCCAGAGCGCTCAGCTTATTGGAAGGGACCTCCACAGCCAGAGTTTACTCACTGAGCAGCTTCAAAATGCAGTTTTTGGGGGGTGTGCTTCCTAGGGTTCTGAGGAGACCTTCAGGGATTCAGAAACACAGACAGGCACAGGAGAAGTTTCCCTTAAAGTCCTCAGAGTGTAAGGCTAGTTTCTTTTTAGATGACTTATTATTTCTATTTTACTATTTGCTATTTTTATGGTTTTTTTTTTTTTTTTTTTTTTTTTTGGTTTTTGGGCCACACCCAGTGACGTTCAGGGGTTACTCCTGGCTATGCGCTCAGAAGTCGCTCCTGGCTTTGGGGGACCATATGGGACACCGGGGGATCGAACCGCGGTCCGTCCTAGGCTAGCGCTGGCAAGGCAGACACCTTGCCTTTAGCGCCACCGCCCGGCCCCTTTTATGGGTTTTTTTGTTCGTTTTTATTATGGAGAAAAATACCCAGTAGTGTGCATTGCTAACTATTGCTTCATCTTAGATCTTACTTAGGGATTATTCCTGCTGTTACTCAAGGGATCATATAGGATGAAGTACAGGTTGGTGAAATTCAAAGCAAAGGCAAGTACCTGACCTACTGTCCTATTCTCTGGCCCTGAGATATCATCATTTTCATTATTCTAAATGTTTATCTATTTTATATATTTTCAACTATTGCTTTGAAGAGGATTGTACTGTAATAGATTTCTCATTCATCTAATAATCTAAATTCATTTTGAAAAAATATTTATGGTTGTAACTCACCAAACACATTTGAATATATAAGTAAAGGAAAAGAGAGGCAGAATGAATACAGAGGAAAATGATCATGTATAAATGAAGGCAGATATTGGAGTTGTGCAGCTGCAAATATAGGAAGATTAAGAATAACTTAGAATGTTCAATAATCAGCAGAAAATAACACAGTTATGAAACTGTTTCCTCAAAATTTTTACTGGGCACAAAACCCCAGAATACCTTGACTTCAGAAAATTAACTTCTAGAAATGTCTATTAATTAATTTATGAACCCTATGAACTCTAAAACCAAGCAGATTGTTCAGGTATGATTGTTTTAGACAAAGTCTTAGCCAATCTTAATTCTGTTAGTCATGCTCTAGGAACCCAGATTATTGACGTTTGAAGGAAACACCTCAAGGGCAAAACAAGTATATACAGCATATTAAGAAAAATATTAGACATGGATGCATATCTAATGAGTATTATGGTAAGTGAAATCTCACAGGAGAGAGATGGACATATAAAAACACATTCATTTTTAGAATATTAAAATATAGTACAGTAATAAAAACTAAAGACAATAGAGATTAGTCTAGGAGGAAGATTGGTCCTTGGTTGGGATCTTGTCATTAAGAGCATGGAAGTGTAGTCTAGGTAGAGAAGGTACCATGATATGATTTGAAATTAACACTCTGACAAGAAGTTGGTACTCATAGGTGATAAAGTGAGATACATGATATCCATTTAGTGACAATATTGCATATCACAGTTTTTAAAAGGAAAAAAGGAAAAAAGAGAGTAAGAGAGAGAAGAAAAAAATCTGCCACCAGGCACAGGGGAGGACACAATGAAAATTGGGGCCATTGTTGTCATGAAAGAGCACTGTTGAAGGGATGGGTATTGGATATAGTATGACTGAAATTCAATCATGAACAACTTGTAACTGTATATGATGGTGATTAAATTAAAGATCTATAAAATTAAGTTTATTAGAGTTAAATTATATACTCATGAATAAGAATTGTAGACATACTTAAAACAGTCTTGCTTCTAAAAGTTTAGTCTACTTTCATTTAGAAAATAAAAATACTTTTTTAAGGGGCCGGGCGGTGGCGCTGGAGGTAAGGTGCCTGCCTTACCTGTGCTAGCCTAGGACGGACCGCGGTTCGATCCCCCGGCGTCCCATATGGTCCCCCAAGCCAGGAGCGACTTCTGAGCGCATAGCCAGGAGTAACCCCTGAGCGTCACCGGGTGTGGCCCAAAAACCAAAAAAAAAAAAAAATACTTTTTTAAGTAGAAAAACAATAATGGCTTACTTTCACATAGTGACTTTTATTTTAGTCTAGATTCATGTTATTAAAAATATGTAGACCAATTCCAGAAGAGAAAAAAAAACATACACAGACCAAATCCAGAGAAATGCTCAACTTACCAATAAATTAACTGAACTCAGGTGGTTTGTTTTTGTTCTTTGGGGAGGATGTTAGAATATTTTTAAATTTATATGTTGAATAGAGATTTGTGTTAGTAAGATAGTAATTTATATATTATATACCTGGACAAAAGGTTATTTGTGTTTGTGTGTATGTATGTGTCTGTGTGTGTGCGCGTGCATGCTTGCGCTTACTCCACACTCACATATACAATTAAGATAAAGATAATTTTTTGGTTAACTAAGAAATTCTTCTCACTATGTTCCAAGTATGGTCTACTTACTTATATATTTTGTTTGCCTTTGGTTTTGGTTTTTAATGGTCTACACCCAACAGTGTTCTATGTTTGCTTCTGGCTCTCTGCTCTGAAATACACCTCATAGATTTGAGGAAGGAACCATTTGGATTATCAGGGATCTAACCTAAGTTTTTCACATGCATGTAAGTATCTAATATATAGTATATTTAGTACTCATATGGGGAATTGTTTCCTCCTGTTATGTGACCCTTATTCTAGAGTGAGAAAATCAATGGAGATACAAATCAATCATTGTTTTGTGCTCTCATAGTAAAAGACATTGAAAGATTTAATAAAATAAGAAAGTTATCATATAACAAAATTGATAGATATAGGGGTTGGAGTGATAGCACATAGAGTAGGGCATTTGATTTGCGTGTGGCTGACCCAGTTTGATCCACAGAATCCCATATGGTTCCCCAAGCCTGCCAGATGTGATATCTTTTTATTTTCTTTTTAATATCTTTATGCACCATGGTTAAAAACATATTTGTAGTTAGGTTTCAGTAATAAAATGTATACCTCCCCTTACCAGTGCAACCTTCCTACCATCAATACACCCATCTCTATCCTCACCCACCCATGCTCTCTTTGAAATACACAGTCTATTTCTCTCACTCATTACCATTGTCATGATATTGTTAATGTACTTATTTCTCTAGCTACACTCACCACTCTTTTTGGTAAGCTTCATATCATGGTCTGGTCCTCCCAAACCTCACCTCTATTGTCTCTAGATATTATTACCATACTCTTTTATTTTACTCTTTTATTTCTCTTAAATCCCACAGATAAGTGAGACTATTCTGTGCCTATCTCTCTCCCTCTGACACCTTTCACTCAGCATAATAATATCCATGACCATCCATGTATAAGAAAATTTCATGACTTAATTTTCCTGACAGCTGCACATTCCATTGTGTATATGTACCCCAGTTTCTCTAGCCCAGTGCTTCTCAATTATTTTCTGTCATGCCCCCCAGGAAGAAGAAAACATTTTGTGCCCCCCACGTGACTGTAAATAGTAACTTTATTAAAAAACTTTAACCTGCAAAACAAAAATATATAAAATAATTTGAGCTGATTTTTTAATCAGAGGTGATGTCTGGATTAATGACTACAATGAGCACGTTTTGCAACACATAGCTTCTCGATGCGGGGTTTGAAGCAGGACACAGCAACTCTCAGCTCCAGAGACATACAGAGACATAAACACGGGGCTTAGTTTGTTATGACAGTGTTTGCCGAGGTAACATGCCCCTCCTTTACAAAGCCTTGTGCCTCCCCCCTGGGGGGCACGCCCCACTATTTGAGAACCACTGCTCTAGTCACTCATCTATTTTTAGGCATCTGGGTTGTTCCAGATTTTGGCTATTGAAAATAGAGCTGCAATTAATATAGGCATGCAGAGGGCAATTTTGTATGTATTTTATGCTCCTAAATTATATCCCTAGGACTGGTAGTGTTAAATCATATAGGAGCTCAATTTCCAGTATTTTTGAGGAATTTACATATTATTTACCAGAAAGGTTGGACTAGATAGCATTCCCACCAGCAGTGAATGAGAGTTCCTTTCTCCTCACATCCCCACCAGCACTGATATTATTTTTTTGTGATGTGTGCCAGTCTCTGTGGTGAGATCTCTCTGTGAGATAGTACCTCATTGTTGTTTTGATTTGCATCTCCCTGATGGTTAGTGATATGAAGCATTTTTTATGTGCCATTTGGCCATATGCATTTCTCCTTTGAGGAAGTGTCCTTTCATATTTTCTGTCAGTACTTAGAATTTCTAGAGGTTGGCCCTTTATCTGATGGGTATTGGGTGAATAGTTTCTCACATTCCATGTGGAACATGAAAAAGAATCTTTAAAAAGGTCCAGACAATAGAAAAAATTCTCAAAGAAAGGGGACAGACAAAAATAGAAGTCTTTGATAAACTCAACAGAAACAATGTAAGAATCATTGGAGTTGGGGCCAGAGATAGCATGGAGATAAAGCGTTTGCCTTGCATCCAGAAGGACAATGGTTGGAATCCTGGCATCCAATATCGTCCCCTGTGCCTGCCAGTGGTGATTCCTGAGCATAGAGCCAGGAGTAATTCCTGAGCGCTGCCGAGTGTGACCCAAAAACCAAAAACCAAAAAAAAAAAAAAAAAAAAAAAAAAAAAAGAAGAATCATTGGAGTCCTAGAGAACCAGGAAGAAAATCTCCACGAAGAACCTAGGACATTATTGCAGAGAAACTCCCAGAGTTATAAATTGCATACAACCAAGTCCTGCATGCCTGAAGCATACCCGATAAAAGAGATCTGAAGAAAAGCACTTCAAGACACATCCTATTCACAATGATGAATCTGACAAATAAGATAGATATTCTATCTGACAGATAAAATATTGAAAGCAGCAGGATCAAAAAATAAAAATTTTATTCAAAGTAGCATGTTTAAGATTTACAATAGACCTGTTATAAGAAACTCTCAAGGCCCAAAGGCAGTAATGGGATATAGTGACAAAACTCAATGAAATGAATGCTTAGCTTAGAATATTGCACCCTGTCAGACTCACATTCAGGTTTGAAGAAAGCATACATAGCTTCATGGATAAACAACAGCTCAGAAACTTTATAGACTCAAGACCAGCTTTAAAAAACAACCTGAAAGGTCTACTTTAACACAAGACAGGTCAAGAGACACACTAAACTCCTACATAACGAAGACTCTAAATCTCATGACAATTATTTCTTTCAATGTCAATGGACTAAATGCACCATTTAAGAGTCACAGAATGGCAAAATAGATCAAAATTCTGAATCCAACATTCTGTTTTCTACAAGAAACACATATGAATAGTCAAAGCAAACATATAATCAAAATCAAAGGTTAGAGGACAATTATTCTAGCAAACAACTTCCTTAAAAATGCTTGAGTGGCCATAGTAATGTCAGATGACAAAAACTTTAGACTTAAAAATGTAATAAGGGGAGGCCAGAGTGATAGCACAGCAGTCAGGCATTTGCCTTGCACGTTGCTGACCCAGGATGGACTAGGTTTCCTGGCATCGCACATGGTAACCAGCCTGCCAGGAACAATTTCTGAGCACACAGCCAGGGGTAACCCTTGAGCATCACTGGGTGAGGTCCATAAATCTAAAATAAATAAATAAATATGTTTTTAAAAAGTTATAAGGAATAAAAAGGGACATTACTTAATAATCAAATATGTAAAACAGGAAGAAATCACATTCCTAAACATATACTCACTCAATAAGTGACTAACAAATATTTAATACAATTGTTGACAAATCTGAAAGGAGTGATTTCTAAGTGCAGAGCCAGGAATAGCCTGAGTGCCACTGGATTTGGTCCAAAAAACAAACAAATAAATAAATATCAAATAAATAAAGATATAATGTAATTTGGAGCCGGAGAGATAGCATGGAGGTAAGGAGTGTACCTTGCATGCAGGATGGTGGTTCAAATTCTGGTATCCCATATGGTCCCCTGAGCCTGCCAGGGGCAATTTCTGAGCCTAGAGCCAGGAGTAACCCTTGAGCACTGCTGGGTGTGACCCAAAAACAAACAAAACAAAGAGAATAATCAAATAAAATGTTTTTAAAAAAGATATGCATTTTAAGTCATACCAGCAAGGATATACGTTTATAATTTTGTATATAAACTCATGGAAAGACCACTCTGTCTTCTGGAGTCATAATCTTGAGTAATCTAAATCTAAAGAATTCTGATGCTCTCAAGAGCTATACCCTAATTAGCCTTTTCAGACATAAAGATGTCTTAAAAAAGAGAACCTGAATCATATTTAATAATTGTATATGAATATAAATAAGAACAAAACTAAGAGAGGTGATACAAGTGATATTACTTATATATTATCTATTTAAAACTGAAAAATATCCATCTATATTTATAATTTACAATATACAAAAAGTAATTGATATCATTTAATTTCTTAAAGTTATACAATTTCTTATATAAATTTCCAAATACTATATAAAAAAGCAGATTATTTAATTGAGCGTCAAGAAAATTGTATTACTATTTAGAGTGCTCAATCCTAAATTATGTTATAATGGGGAAATTACTTACCTCATTATTTATCCCTTTAAATCTCAGTTTTCTCCTCTCTAAAATATAAATTTGGCATTACCTACATCTTTAACATTTGTCTCATGTTGATAAAGTTATAAACTGAATGTGTATTACACATAAAGGAGCTTGTGAACTGATCCCATTTTGAAGTAAGTTCCCCATCTATGAATAGGTGCTTAATATACTTTTTTCTTTAAAAAATGTTTTTTAGTTTTCTTTGCTTTCAATCTTGCCTTCTTCTTTTTTGCGGGGGAAACGATGTTTCTAGAATAATCCAGCAGAATGTAAATGCAATCAGTGATTAAATCAAACATGCCTGTATCCTCCAACATTTTCAAAGCAAAAACAAAATTATATATCCTCCTAATTTGAACCAGCTGAAATAACTGCTGATTTTTATAGTTCAAATGAAATAGTGAGTTGTCAGAATTGATTGTCTCTACAAATTTTATGGCCAAGCAGTTACATACACAAAGATACAGCAACCCTTAAACTGAATTTAGAATTTCTTGAAGTTTCCTATTGAAAATGCCCCCATGTTTGTCAATCTATCCTTCTTAATACTTTATTTGTATTAATTAAAATTATTATCAGAGCCAACTAGGATAAACCGTAGTGACTGTGTTGGAGATGGTTTCAAGGCTATAGGGGCTATGGAAGAAATGCTATGATTCAATAGGAAATGTTTGTAAAGGAAACAAGCATCTAAACCTTGACATTTGAGATAGAGTTTGAAAAGTAATGCAGGCCTGGTCCAATCACTAAGTTAACTTCTGTATTTTAAGTGTGATATTGAATTTAATAGAAAGATTTCTAAATCACTTCTGAAATAATAGCACTGAATCATATGTCTTTTATACTAGGGAATACATTTTAAGATAAGGGTACTTTATACATCAATCTTCATTTTCATTCATCTATTCTTACTGACCATGCCAAGACAGAAAGAATTTATATCATCAATGCCGTTCACAACTCCAATTTGCTCCCGGCATGAAATACCACTTATGCTGGCATGAAATTCTATTCTAAACTTGGAGCCCACAATTTCTGTGTGGGATGTAAAGTTGACAAAACACGTACTTTTTTCCTAATGCAAATCCTATATGCGTTAGCTTTCAGGTAGTCAAGCTGACACTGTTGGGGGCGTGTAAGAAAGAAAATAACTCCTGTTAAATAAAGGGGTAAGAAATGAGGAGAAAAATGGTCTATTTTGTTAAATAAAAATTTTAAAGCCATAGATAAATCATTTTGTTTTGTTTCAAATGATATAAGAATAAAAATAAAGTATTTTAAAATGAGAATGAGGTCAAGAAGAGCTGACAATCTGCCAGTTGTGAAAACATTTAATAATATTCAAATTAATTATCATATTGAAAATGTAAAACTGACTTCAAATGAATAATGAATAGCAGAACCAGACAGAGCTCTGAGGTGAAATGTGATTTTCATAAGGATCGGAACATTTAACATTTATACAGGAGTTCATAGTCTCAAAGTCATGTATCAGTGACAACTGTAAAATACGTCCTTAATTTGAATTGATGAAACACTTTTCTCTTCAAAGAAAAAACAGTGAATGAGAAGAGATTTGGATAAATAAATGCTTATAAATTTCCTACAATAATATGACTCAAATATTTAATATCAGTTATTGTACAGGATTTATTTATTTTAAATTATGTCTTTGTTATTTATACAAATGAATATTCAGAGTATGTCTCAATTTTCATGTGTTTAAGTTAAATGTTGTCCATATTCTGAATGCAAATAATTTATAAAATGCACTGTAGTCCTTAGACATTAATTTAAATGAAAAGACTTTTAGAAGATATACTATTTCCCCCAAACTTACCCTCTCTTACCTCTCTTTTTTTTGGTTGCATATTTTAAGAAAAACGTCTTAAAGTCTACATTTGGTCAACTATTACTATCTATCTAATGCTCCATTATTTTGTTCAATCTATTAACATGACTCTGAATAACATAAAAATGGTTTTTTGATAATGTCTTTTTTTCCCAAGTAATAAGGTCTTTGTAGCAGGTTGCTAGCTGTTGCTAGCTGCCAACTTAAGCTCTACAAAGATGAACAAAAATAAGTTCTCAAATGGAACAAAGCAATCTTCCTGTAGCTTCCAGGGTTGGCTCATAGAGCCATGCAAAACCTTTTTTTTTTTTTTTTCAATATATGGACTGATAATTTTGTGATGGTGGTGGTGGGGAGATGGAAGTCACACAAAGATTTTATTTGTAATTCTTTGGTGAATTACAAATTCTAGGCAGAGGCACCAGCCTGGACTTCTAACCCAAGAGGGATACAAATTTTGGTTTTATATGAGAGGTGTATTTAAGCGCTTTGTTCTATACTTCCTTTAATGTAAATCTGTATGTTTAATACAAGGTAATGGTCTCTCAATTTCTACAAATTTGTCAAAGGTTCTGTCTCTCTCTCTCTCTCTCTCTCTCTCTCTCTCTCTCTCTCTCTCTCTCTCTCACTTCTCTCTCTCTCATTTAGCTCAACAGCGATTTGAATCCTTTACAACTGTCTTGAGGGAGTTTTTCTAAGTTTTAACCCTTTGTCTCTAAGCAGACGTTCTCTGTTCATAGGAATAAATAGTTAGACATGAGTCACTTTATTTACCTTTTGAAAACTCAAAAATTGTTGTAACTGTCTGATCTTAATTTGTTTAATCTAGTTAAACACTTTCTGTATGAAAGTACTCTCTACTTGAGTCCAATTCTATTTTATCTGCGTAAATCTTCATCTATTGTTCCATTTTCTCCCCTAACTTTCCCTGTGATTTCTCTAATTATTAATTAATCTTTTTATTTCTTTTTTTATTTTTTTGGGGGGAGAGGGTTGGGTTTGGGGTCACACCCGGCAGCGCTCAGGGATTACTCCTGGCGCTAGGCTCAGAAATTGCTCCTGGTGTGCTCACTTCGGAAGCACATATTCTAAAATTGGAGCAATACCAAGAATATTAGCATCTCCCCTGCACAGGGACGACACGCAAATTTGTGAAGAAATCAGTCCTGGCAGGCAAAGACAGCTACCATATGGGATGCCGGGATTCGAACCACAGTTCTTCTTCATGCAAGGCAAAGCTCCATGCTATCTCTCCGGTCCCAAAATACTTTTATTTCTTTGTTTTTGTTTCAAAGTTCTATAAAGTGTAATGTAGTTTCCCGATTTTTTTGACCTCTCATTTTCTTTATATCCTGCAATCAGGCTTCTAATTCTTAGGTTCACTTGATATTTAGTAATTTTAATGTTTACTTTGTTTTTGAATCCAGTATTTCCCAGAAGTAAGTTTTATCACTTCATATACTTTTGCTTTTTGGATTTTGTTTTGGGGCAAACCTGGAATAGCTCAGGGTTCACTCTGTCTCTGAACTCAGAATTATTCCTGCTAGTGCTCTGGGAACTATATGGAATTCTGAGGATTAACCTGTGTCCTCAATGCACAAGGCAAATGTCCTACCTACTGCACTACAGCATTGTATTCTTGCATAAAACACCTTCAATATATTATAAATTAGATTAAGCACTGTAGTCACTATTATACAATTTTGGAGCCAAAACAGAACGATAGTGGGCAGGGCATTTGCCTTGCACACATCAGACAAGGGCTTTATTCTGGCATCCCCTGTATTACCAAGCACATACAGGAGAAATTCCTTGAGTGTAGTCATATCTAAGTCTTGATCATCACCTGTTGTGACCAAAATCAAAGAAAACAACACCATTTCATTATAGCTTTTAACACACTTAGATATTTGACTTGTATTTTATACTCTCATTTCTTCTTTGATATCTCTCAAGCACTCTGTCACTAAATCTTACTTTTTTTTTTAAATTTGTCATCATTTTTTGCACAATCCCTAGGCATGTATTTATTCACATCTACATGAACTGGCATTATAACCATTGTGGGAGATGATTACTTTTCAACTTTCTACTTCTGTAGTCCATAGTCCATACTGACAGTTACAGACCACCACAATAGATTATATCATTTGAAAATATATTATGGTAATAATAATTGGATGATTATGATATTTTGCAAAATTAGAAAATATTAATAACTAAGAGAAGAGAAATTTTATATAGAAACATCAGACACTATTTTCTTTGATTGTAGTATTTTAAATGTGCCATCAATTGCTTTTGAAAGGCAATTAGGGCTAAAGTGTGATAGACTACAGAAAAGAAAGCCAGTAATGAGAAATAAGGACAAAAATGCAGCCTGCTCCACAGAATATGGCAGATATTCAGAAAGAGGACAGAAGTAGAATTCAGAAGTCAGTGCTAAAGACATTGGAATTTCTAAAGAGAAAGGATCATCTATTGCTTTGCTGAATTAAGAATTGAATTGATATAGCAATTGAGTGAAAGTTTAAAAATGTCATCTGAGTGTGAAGAAAGAAACTTGATATTGGAGACTCAGCTAATTGTGAGTGACTCAGAGTTAAAGAGAGGAGAGTTTTTAATTCCATTGGAATGATTTTTGTCATTTGAAACCTGTAGGCTTAGATAGTCTCTAAATAATTAGATTGTAAGTCAAAACAATTTTTAAGGAAATGAACATAGGATCACAGACTTAAATGGTGTAGAAAACAAAATAATCAAAAATGAAGTGCAGAGAAGCTCTTTGATAAAGTAAGGATAATGAACAGATAGCTAAATTGAAGTTTTTTTTTTTGTGATTGTGAAGACTAAGTTTATCACCAGAGTTTCATAGGCATTTTTAAGATTTGAGATAGGATTTTTTTTTTGTTTATGGGCCACACCCAGTGACACTGAGGGGTTACTCCTGGCTATGCGCTCAGAAATCGCTCCTGGCTTGGGACCTGATGGGATGCATGGTCCATCCTAGGTCAGCAGAGTGCAAAGCAAACGCCCCATCACTGTGACACTGCTCAGGCCCCTGCGATAGGATTTTAAGAAAAACAACAAAACAAATCAAATGCCCCCTTTGAATATTTCTAGCTTACTATTTATTTATTATAGAGTATAAAATTATATGTTTTCAAGTACAGGCACTTTTGTTCTTTTGCCACTTTTCTTCACATATAAAATTAAAAGTAAAAGATACTTGTGTATTTCTGCTGGTGAAATACATAAAGGATAAATATCATCAAAATGACCACTTTACCTAAATTACTATATAGATTCAATGCAATCCCTATTCAAATTCAGACAACATTCTTCAAGGACTTAGTAAAATCAATTATAAAGTTTGTGTGGAACCATAAAAGACCTATGATAGCCAAATCCATATTGAAAAAAACCAAATCAAACAAAACAAAAATATAAAGCAAGAAACTGGAGACATATCCTTACCTAGTTTGAAGCTCTCCTACCAAGTCATAGTAATCAAAATAGCATGATATTGGGAAAAAGACAGACTTTCAGACCAATGGGTCAGAATAGAATATCCAGAGACAAATCCCCAGGTATATAGGAAACTAATTTTTGATAAAGGAGCCAAGAATTTGAAAATGGAATAAAGACAGTCTTAACAAATGGTGTTAAACAATTGGATAGCAATATATAAAAAACTAATTTTTGATAAAGGAGCCAAGAACTTGAAAATGGAATAAAGACAGTTTTAACAAATGGTATTAAACAATTGGATAGCAATATATAAGAAACTAAAGATTGATTCATATCTTATACCTTACACAAAAGTCAATTCAAATTGGATTAGAGACCTTGAGATTAGACCCAAATCCATAAAATTCACTGAAGAAAACATAAGCAGAATACTCCAAGACTTAGACATCAAGGAAGTATTTGATGATACGATGCAAATGAAATATAGCATCCAATCTGAATTAATGAGACTATATTAAACTAAAATGTTTCCATATAGCAAAAAAAAAAAAAAAACCACACAGGCTAAAGTTAGAAGACAACTGAATGGGAGAAAAAAATTTCACTCAACACTTCAGACAAAGGTTTTATATATAGGATATATAAAATACTCACAAAATTTAAGTCCACAGAACCTTAAAAATTCATAAAAAATGGGGATATAAAATAAGCAGACACTTCTCTGAGGAAGACCAACAGATGACCAACGGACACATGAATAAATGTTCATCA
This sequence comes from Suncus etruscus, assembly GCF_024139225.1. Lineage (NCBI taxonomy): Eukaryota > Metazoa > Chordata > Mammalia > Eulipotyphla > Soricidae > Suncus > Suncus etruscus. The sequence goes on along the minus strand of NC_064851.1, from coordinate 94,039,584 downwards.
TCACATATCAGTATGGAATTTCAAGACATCATTGAGATATCTATCATCTTACATCAAGAAAGATGGCACATATAAAAATAAAGGGAACAATGTTTGTTGGCGGAGATGGGGTGAGAAAGGAACTCTCATCTACTGCTGGTAGTAATGCTGGTGGGAATACTGCCTGATCCAACCCTATGAAAAGCAGTATAGAGGGTTCACATTAATTCAAAATCAAGCTTCCATATTACCCATAAATTCTTCTCTTAGGTATTTAGCCCCAGTATAGAAAAATATCCATCCAAAAGTCTGTCTGTACACCACTATTGATGCAGCAATCAGTACAATAATCAAGATTTGGATCAATCTAGATTTCCAACAACAAATAAGCAGATAATGAAGACATGGTGCATGTATACAATGGAATAATACATAACTGTAAGGAATGGTGCAATCATGTAATTATAGCAACATGGATGGAACCAGAAAATAACATGTCAAATTAAATAAGTCAGAAGAAGAAGGATAAATACAGAATGATATCACTTATATGTGGTGTTTAGAATGACTGAATGAAGAAATGCAATAATCTATATCAGAGTTGTTTCAAACACCCTTGACCCCAGAGTATTGCCAGGAGAAGGAAAGAAACTGAGTGGAAGAGGACCATAAATATGAAGGGATATGGCCAAGGGCCAAGAAGTTTCAGTTACATTGATGTTGTTTAAAAAGGACATAACTAGGGGCCAGATTGATAGCACAGCGGTAGGGTGTTTGCCTTGTATGTGGCCTATCTAAGATGGACATTGGATAGATCCCCCAGCATACCATAAGGTCTTTGGAGCCAGAAGCAATTTCTGAGCACATATCCAGGAGAAACCCCTTAGCATCACAGGGTGTGGGCCAAAAAGCAAACAAACAAAAAAAATCAAAAAAAAAAAAAAACCAACAAAAACAAAACTAAATATCCAAGCCAACGCAACAAGAATGGAATAGAGAGTCACAAACTTTAGAAATCTAAACTTAAAATGAGTTTGTTTTATTGGTAGGGTGGGGTCTGGGATGCACTGTACTTGGGGAATCTTGATGGAGAAAGGTGGACATTGGTGGTGGAATTGGCCCTAATTTGTTGTATGTCTGAAATCCAACTGTGAAGGATTTTGTGAATCACAATGGTTTCAATAAAATAAAATAAAAAGGAAATAGTTAAATGAGTTTCTGAAAGAGTAGTTTGAATTATGTAATCATGCTGGGGTTTATTTGCTAGAAAATGTGCAAGAATAATTAGTGCTGGCAGGGATGTGGGGAGAAAGGAACTCTCAGTCACTGCTGGTGTGAATGCAATCTAGTCCAGCCTTTTATGAAAAACAATATGGAGATTCCTCAAAAAACTGGAAATTGAGCTCTCAGATGATCCGGCTGTACCACTCCTAAGGATATATCCAAGGAACACAAAAACACAATACAAAAATGCCTTCTGCACACTTATACTCATTGCATTGCTATTTACAATAGCCAGAATCTGGAAACAACCAGATGACAAAACAGTAGTTTAAAATTATCTAAGGAAGCTTATTTTTGTGAATGTTCAAAACATTGAGTGAAGAGAAGATCAAAGTATCCCCATTTGCTAGATTATATTTCCTCATCAAATCATTCTATATACCACAGATAAGTAAAATCATCCTATGTTTGTCCTTCTTTTTCTGACTTCACTCAAATATCAACTATTGAACTTTGAACTGTGCCTCTCAATGGAGAGAAAGCATGGGAACATTGATGGAGAGAGGTCAACAATGTTGCTGGGATTGGTATTGAAATATTGTATGCCTATAACTTTGCAAATCAGGGTTCTTTAATTAAATACATATAATTAAATTATATAAATAATATGTAAATTTATATAAATATATATGTAAATAAATTAAATAAACAAATATATAAATTAAATATAATTAATTAAATACAAAATTATAAAATAAATCCTCAAAAAAACAAAGAGAAGACGCTGCTTGGATAAAATAAAATATCTAATAGTTGAGCAAACTTCTAATTTCAACTGGTTTATATAGACAATATCAGTTAATTAGTTTCCAGCTTACTAGTGGTTTTGTATGCAAAATTAGGATAAGTGCTCCAATGCTAATATGATAGAAATTAATATATAGGAGTATACCAAAAACTATTATTGAAAAACAAGAACTTAATTTAGGATATAATTTAAAAACCCTGTGAACTGGCAACATCTCTTTAAAATGAATGCATTTAAAAACAAAACAAAAGTAAATGAAGAATAACAAACACAAACACATACTTTCTTTTTTTTATTTTGGGCCACACCCAGTGATACTTAGGGGTACTTTTGGCTATATTCTTAGAAATCGCTCCTGGTTGGGGGACCATATGGGATGCCCAGGGATCGAACCGATGTCTATCCTGGGTCAGCCACATACAAAGCAAATGCCCTAGTACTGCGCCATTGCTCTGCCTCAGACACATATGTACTTTTTTTAATTCTTTGAATAAGGTATAAAACCTTAGAAGATTGCCAGTTTTTTGGCTAAGAAAAGTTTCAATGAGTTTGCCTTAAAATTCAAAGAAATAGTTTATAAATTAGGTTTCAAATCACTGGGAATATTTCTATGAAAAAAGAATTATACTGGGTTTTAAAAATTATCAAATGAGATCTAACAACACATTAGCAGTGCAAACAAATTGTCTAGTGAGGTTCACCAACACATTTAATAATAGTATAAAAACAAATAAAATGTTCGTTAGAATAAATTTACCCTTTTTTCCTTTGGTATATATTTCTGAAATGAAATTAGTGATTGGGTATTAGTTTAATTTTAATCACCGGTATTGTAGGGTTTTTTTTTGTTGTTGTTGTTTTGTTTTGTTTTTGGGTCACACCTGGCAGCGTTCAGGGGTTCTTCCTGGCTCTATGCTCAGAACTCACTCCTGGCAGGCTCGGGGACCATATGGGATGCTGGGATTTGAACCACTGACCTTCTGCATGCAAGGCAAACAAGCTACCTCCATCCTATCTCTTGGCCCCAGTTTTGTATTCTATAATTTTAGTAAAAAAAAAAAAAAAAACTTTATTAGGGGCTGGAGTAATAGCAGAGCAGTAGGGCATTTGCCTTGCAAGCAGCTGACCCAGGACTGACCTGGATTTGATCCCCAGCATCCTATATAGTCTCCCAAGACAGAAGCGATTTCTGAGAGTATAGGCAGGAGTAACCCCTGAGTGTCACTGGGAATGACCCCTCCAAAAAAAAAAAAAAAAAAAAAAACAAAAGAAAAACAAAAAAAAGTATTAGAAAAGAGTCTGAAACAAAATTTTCCCATTCTTTTAGTAAATTTTATTTAGATATTGGCTCTATACATTCTTTTTGTTTGTTTTATTTTGATTTTTGGGGGGCCACACTCGGTGACACTCAAGGGTTACTCCTGGTTATGTATTCAGAAATCGTCCCTGGCTTTGGGGGACCATATGGGACTCTGGGGATTGAACCAAGGACTTTTCTGTGTCAGCCGAGTACAAGACAAAAGCCCCACCACTGTACTATCACTTAGCCCCCCACCCAATGTCCATTCTTAAGGAATTACATAAGGAAGTATTAATGTTTCAGTTAGCTACAAAAGTAGAGAGTCCTAGGCACCTTGATTGTGGTAGTATCCAGTAAACGTGTACATTAATACTATATATTTAAATACTATTACAATCATATTACTTAAAATACAATAACAAAGCTATAAAAAAAACAACAAAATATGAAACACTGCTTTCCTAAAATTAGAAGCAGTGTTTTGAAATTGAATCATTATATCTTTGTGAGAAATGTAGTACAGGTGTTTCTAACCCACACATGGACACAATACACATGTTTATAATAAATTCATAGGCACATGCACTGATTATGAAAGTACAATATATAACACAAGAATAATATGCAGTTTCAAGGAATGATGGGATTATGTAATTACTACAACTTGGTTGTAATTGAATGGAATTATGTGAAATAAATCAGAAGATGGACATATCAGTATATTTTTATTTCTCTATTATTACTAGAATAACTGGAATGCAGAGTTTTAAGTGGGAGCTAATTAGCTAACCCTTGACCCCACTACTTATGGAGAAGAAGGATATGGAAGGAAAGAAATCAAGATGGGGGAATAATAATAGGCAGGCAGTAAGTAATGGGGAGCAGGTGTCAAGGGCTTCTGTATCTTGGTGATATAGAGGGGTATCATAATTATATATCCAACTGCAGTGCCTAAAAACAATGAAAGCAAACTATAATAACTAATATTGAATATGTGTCTGTTAAGAGTAAGCCTGGGGAAACTGGTTAAGGGCAGTGGTAGTGTGACTGATACTAGAATTTTGTCACCTGAAAAACAACTTATGAATAGCTTTTCAAATGGTGCTTTAACAATTTCTTTTTTTTAGAAAGACAGCACTACTGGTAGGTCTCTTGCCTTGCACATAGCAAACCCTGGTATTCCATATTGTCCCCTTATCTTGGCCAAGAATGATTCCTGAGTGCAGAACCAGAAATCCTGAGCATCCCCAATTGTGGCCCAGAAACAAAAACTTCTTTTAAATGGGGCAAAGGGGTGTTTGCATCTTGTCATCTGTTGATGAAATTAATTTTTAGTCATTCTCTTCACATTAAATAATAATGTCTGCAACAAAGTCTCACTGTTGGAAAAAGATTTCAAATTTAGTAGTTCAACTATCTGATTCCAGGGAAAGGAAGAATACTGGAGAGATTAAGGCACTGCTTCATATGTGAGTCACCCTTGTTCGATTGCCAGCACACTTCAGTTTTGCATATGGTACCTAACGCTAGCAATGCTAGGTGTCATCCCTGACTACAGAATCAGTAAAAAAGAGTGAGCAACACTGGATGTGGCTAAAAAAGAAAAAAATATAGCAATACCTTAGTTTCAGGGCTGAGGTTGGGAGTTGTTTTATTTAACACTTATATTTGTATCTAAGTGTTTCCTGGAGTTAATCCCTACTTTGTGAATTATTAAAATTGCTTTTACTTATTATTCAGTTGATATATGATCACTTCCTGTTGCATTAGGAATTGGAACAATAAAATTAGAACAAGTGACTATATGATAGTTATTAGAAATAGCTGTTATAGCTATAATTGGGTCTCAAACATTAAAATAATATATATGTCTTTGCTTTGCCACTATAAAATATTACACATTCAAGTGACTTTGGTAAACATTAGAAGCAAGTAAAATGTAAGTTTAAAGACAAGTATTTTGGGGATTGAATATGGTAGAAAAATGAAGGATAAGTGTAATAAACCCTTGAATATTCACAGATTGGTTAGCTTCCTGTGATTATCAATGCCCTTTGAGTCTCCTTATCCTTCAACCACTATTGAATATTTCTCTGCTCATTAACACCTGTCTAGGAGTGGGAAGGTGAAATGCTAATCAGCCAATTTGGTTAATTATTAGCTGATATGAGTCTCTTTATTTTATTCTTTTAAAATGTAGTCGTTTGCTAAGATGTGGTCTGGATTCCTAAAATTTATGCCAATCCCTTCTCCCCTCTTTTTTTTAAACTGTATAAATTAGTTCAAATATTCAGTTTTCACACTAAAGAGAATAAAAATTCTAATAATTCATTAGTTCTTAAATTTCATGTAACTTCATGACATTTGTTTTCTTTCTTTTACTTTTTTCTTCTTTCTTCCTTTCTACCTACTTTCCTTTCTTTCTTTTCTTCTTTCTTTTTCTTGTTTTCTTTCTTTTTGTTACTTGCTCAGGGGTGACTGCTCTGCACTCAGGAATCACTCTAGTTGAACTCAGAAACTATATGGAATGCCAGGGATCCAACCTTGAAAGACAAGTGTTTTACCCACAATGGCATGACTGCAACCCTTTATAAGGCATATATCTTACTGGGATGTGATGAGAAAATTCTAATCTTCTACAGGAAAATACAGAATACAATATTTGTAATTTTTAATGTAGCCATATAAAAATAACTGCATTTGCTAACTGAAGTTAAACCAACAGGGAGTCAATTTGAAGGAAATAAGTTACAATTATCCTCCTCTCCTTTGCCTTTGGTAGACATTATAGGACCCTCCCTATACCCAAAAAGGGATAGAAGAATGTTCTGAGTATTAAGGGTACTAAGAATAAATAGGAGCTATCGCAGATAAGATTACTTTCAACTCTTTATTTCATGTTTTCAGCATAGACCCCAAGATCTGTAATTATCTGAGGGAATGTGCAGGGCTTACAATACTCTTTAGTTCTTTTGCCTTTTATTTCTTTTTGCCTATTTCTTTTGGAAATGGGAGATCTTGTCTCTTTCTCTCTCTCTCTCTCAGTTCATCTACAGTGACAAAAAAAGAAGTGCTGAAGAGTCTAGCCTAGGGAGATGAGGTTATTTTTGTTCCAAGCTGAAGCTGATACTTCTGCTGAGCCACAAGTGCTGCTTGGAAAGGGCTCACTCAGGTTGTTTCCAGGGGAGAACTCTGTAGAGAAGAGGTAAAGTTCAGCAGAATAACAAAGGAGCAGCAGAAACAGCCAAGAAAACGAAAACGAAGAGCCTTCACGTTTTCACACAGAACCTCCAGAGTTCCAGAATACTAAAGTATTTTGTAAGTTGCCACAGGACTGGACCTTTTCTCCTTTCTCCAACCAGTATGACTGAGATCACCACTGAAGGTACTGCTATCATTTGCCAATTGTATCAGTTAAGGGGTAAGGTAGAAATGGACAATTAAAAGTCAGGTCAATATATTGACTTAAAATGTTGCTTTCAGCAATTTTCATGTCTTAAGATTCACTATGGAAACAGTACAAGTCAGTTTGGGAGCTGAGAAGCTGACAGATGTATGTGCCAGGGCAATGAGAGGCTCCTCGGAAAATTTGCATGTGGAATCTGTTCTTTGCTATGTCTAAGGCCCTACTAGCTAATAGTTGTCATCTGCACCTCTATAAATAGATCTGGTCATGAAGCTGAGACTTACAAAGCTTACATGGGAGAGATCATGATAAACATAAAATACTGCATTTATTGTTTAAACAGAAAATTTTTTCAGCATTTTGTCATGTGATATTTCAAAATAAACATCTTAATTAGAATGAGATTTTCTTTTAATTAGACATGTTCATTTGTATTTTTAATACAATTAAATAATACAATTTAAAGCATAACTTCACTTCTCTTTTAAAAGTCATTTATTTTACTACTGATGGATATTTAACAAAAAATTTAGCTCCCAACCCCAAATCACTATTAAGATTTAAAAAGTCAAGTATTGGGGGGACTTTATTCTTTTCAAAGATATTCTCTTTTCTACTTAAATTATGAACTCTATCTGAAAACACATATATTCAATGCTTATTTTGAGAGAAACTGTCATAATTAAAACATAATTTTATTTTTAAACATGATGGTAACTATTATTCATATATGATATATATGTAAGTAATTTTAAACAGGAACTTTTAAAGTAATTAAAACATCTGTAAATAGATACAATCTAGTTCTAATTGGAGTGAAAGTTTGTGAGATGGTTCTAAACTTTTCTACTGACAGCTTGAAGGAAATTAAACAGGTGGCACTCTACAGCTTCCAATTTAGGGCTGCATTGGTTTCATTAAACAGTTGAAGAATACAGCACATAGTTCTTTATGTTGATGTAAGTATGGACAAAGAATAATTTGCACTGACATTTTATGAAGGAAAATGCCTCACATATAGTATCTTCTGAGAAATAGTCTCCCAAATTAACGAAAACAATTTATGAAAATTTTAACAGGTATTTTTCTCAAGACATCATATGATTGCATTTAAGTATTAGACAATTCAATAAAGTCAGCAGTATTAGCTTCATTTTGTTAAAAACACAATTGCTACTCTGAAGATATGTGATTTACATAGGATACATCATTGCCAAGATTAGAAGCCAAATTTTTCTAATCGAGATTGTGTTTTTTCTTTTCTGTAAGAGGATATCAAGCTTACTGTAATAAAGTTAATTTAGTATTCACTAAATGATTATAGCTTTTATCCTCTTTCTCCGTAGGTATTTTGTATCATGTGGTCTTAGGTGAGATTTAAGGACAAGTATCTATAGAAATTTTATGCTTAGCATTGAGTAAGTTATTAACATACTTTTAATATATTTCTATATATATTCCACAGAGTATGAATTGTCAGATAATTTAATCTCTTGGGCAACACAGTTTTGGATTTCCTATTGATTATGATCTCTATAGAACTTTGCACTTAATTCATAAAACATTTTATATGAGCGTTCTTGATTAAGAAACATATATTGGTTTCTGTGTCCTTAGGTGTTTTCTATTATAAATTAATTTAATGATTAATAAATGAAATTCTAAAACAAAATCCAGTTTCTTAGATATGATCATTTTTTCTTTACTGGCCTTGTCAGTTGAAAGAAATCAAAGTCATCCAGACATTAGTGAGATTTTTTTCCCTTTTTGTAATGATTTATAATCATATTTAGCCAACGTACATCAGATTGCCAACTGAAATGACCGTAAAATTTAAGATTAGTACCACAGTCATAGTGATTATTTACAGATTCTTGCATAGTGCTCTATTAAACCCTTACTTTTATTCTCATATTTCTCACTTTTGGTGCCATGGCTAAAATAACCATTCTGTCTTTCTCAAGAGGTGTGTACTTTCTTACAGGTCTTGTCATATTTCCTTCAGCCTGGATACTATTTTTGTTTCATCTGCTTTTTATATTTTGTCATCACTTTGTATACATTGCTACAATATAAACACTGCATCAGTATTTAAGGATAACCATATACCATACCCATCCACTTACAAAAACAAGTAAACACTTTGGGCAGAGTCCAGAAAGAACATGGGAACTCTGGTGAAGGGAATTTGCCAGTGGTAGTCAGTAGCGTAGGTTTTGAAACAAAATAGGCCTAACACTCATTATCAATAACTTTTTAAATCACATTTATTTAAAAATAAACTACAAAGGTAAGAGTTTGAGAAGCCTCCTAATATTCAGTTCACTTTCCTCATCCCTTGTTTTTATTGTGTGTTTGTTTTGTTTTAAGGTTTTAGGTCAGTGCTTGCACTGCTCATCAGGGCTTACAGCTGGATCTGTGTTCAGTGATAACTCCTAGAAGGGTTCAGGGGAACATATGGATACTATGAAATGAACCCCTGCTTGATGGACTATGTCTCTGGGACTACATCTTAAGTTTTTAAAACCTAAGGCTAATAAAGATGATATGACTATTTTGTTAATTAATAATTAAAGGAAGATACAATTCATAACATCCCTAGCTTAGCCCATTGCTTAGTCAGCTCTATAACTCTGAACATGTCTATAAACTTTACCAAGTTCTTCAGATAGAATTCCACTACATGTTCCCAACTAGATTACGTCATTTGTCAGAATAAAGGAAGCTAAATATAGAATTGCAGATCAGGTACAGAGTAACAGATGATCTAGAAGTAGAGCAAAGTTGAATCACAACAAATTTTGGAAGAATGGTGCCTTTGATTCTTTGATTAAATTAATACAGATAATCATAAAATGGTAGTTAAGTGTGTATTTATTTTAAGACTCTAGACTCAAGTACAATATTAAGTTTTCTTTATGATTACCTATTCAACTATAGATTACTAAAAGGGATACTCAGTATTGGTATCGTTATAAAGGAAACTGAGGTTTAGAGGAATGAAAATTAGCTTGCATTTACTTGGTGGTTTATGGGGTAGCTAGAATTTATATCTGAATCACTTGATATAAAGTCCTGCTAAATAATTTTCTCTCAATGTATAAAATTAATATTATGGTGGATGCTAAATTAGAGATTGATTGGGATGTTAGGAACCAATTTAGCTTGACTTAAGCTGCATTACATAGATTATGGAAACAGATAATTGGACCATACACAAACACTAGGGTTAGGACTATAAATAGATTTTTACCATCTTTCAGAGGCCCAGATATTCCTGGACAAGTGTCACAGTTAGCTCCTCTCTCTGAGAGGTTCAAATGAACTTTAGCTACCAATTGCAGTATCTATGTGATCACATATATTACTAATCAAAAATATCTTTTGAATAATTTTAATAAGAAAGGTTCCACTAATTCTTAAGAACTTGATTGAACAGATGGAGAAGTTTTAAGGTTGAAAAATGTATATATTCTCCAATTTGCAATTAACTAATTAATATTAAACATATGGTGTACAATAATGCTTATATAATTATTTTCTAGGGGTCCAAGGAGCATTAAGTAAGATAATTATGAATTTGTAATAGATTCAAACTGGTAGATATTTCATTTATAATTAATTAGGCACTTATTGGAATAATGTTGGTAAATTTTTTCTCTATAAACTAATTCATTTTGTTCTTTCTTATGTTTAATCCTTTCAGCATTTCTTATAGTTAGCTTTGATGTTCTTGAACTCCATTAGCCCTTCAGGTTTTAGGTGAACTCTTTATGACTTTATCTTATTTTCATTGTTCTTATTTTAGTTTTGGGCTATACCCAATGGTGTCCAGGGGACACTCCTGGCTAAGGAATTTCTATTGGTGGTGCTTGGGAAGACTGTATGGGATTCTGAGAATCAAACCCAGGTCATTATATACAAGGCAAAAAAAGCCTTGCTATACTGATGCTCTGACTTGAGCTTTTTTTCTTTTTCTTTTTCTTTTTTTTTGGCTTTCATCTAGTTTTATTTTTATTTTTTTTATGACTTTTTTTTATTATGAGAACAAAGTTGCAAATAAAGAGGACAAGGTAAAGTTACAGTGGGAAGACAATCTCCCACAAACATAATTCTCAGAAGAAATTCCCTTGTTGACACCTTAATTTTGAACTTTCAGCCAAAGAACATTAAGAAAAAAAAAAAAACAAATGCACAATTACTTTGTCCCTCAAGTCCCCAGATTGTAGTACATTATAACATTTCTTAGCAGTACACAAAGCAATCTAAAGCCACAAAATTTATGTAACTCTTTTAACATTTAAGGCATATAGTGTTTTTTATTACAGTTCCATGCACATGCATATTAGTTTAAGTTGTCCTCATAAGTTTATGTTTTTCTTTAAGGATTAGAGTCAAAGAAGCCCAGCAAAATGGTGTTAGAGTGGCAATTGTTGTTTGCATAGGCCCAGCAAAATATGGGGGACATGGAAAGGAAAAGCCTTGACCTAAATACTAGAAGACCTTACCTCTGAAGTTTTCTGGCATAAGACCATACTAGGTTGTCCAACCCAAGTCACCATCTGTAGTGCCAATTACTTTTATTTTTCACACAGTCCCTGTTGTTGGTGTCAAGTTTCTGTAGTTAAAGATCCTGGAATCTGTGCATATCCTACATCGAAGTCAGGATTTGAGCTTTTTTTTTAAGTTATAAGAGACTGTGCCTATTTTTAACTTCTGATCTATTAAATAAACCCAATTTTAAAAATAGATAGTAGACTTTATATAAAATTATTTTTATTGTTGCATTCCTGAAGCATATATCAGTTTTATAATAAACCTATTAGATAACTTTATTGAAAATTAAGTATAAAGGTAATTTTATTACACATTTTATTGTTATAATATATAAACTGTAGAATACACTTTGTCAAAACTAGTAGCTATGTAATCATTTTAGGTCAGAGATAAAAGCACTACACTACTACTAAACTATAATACAGCATTAAAATAATTATTTAAATGTGACATATTAGAAAGTGTGGTTTTTTAGGTTACACATTAAGTTGAAAGGAATGGAAACAACTAGTATTTGCATGGATGTGGGAGTAAAACAGGGCCCACTACTGGTGGAAAAGCCCACTGATTCCACCATTTTGGAAAACTGCATGAACATTTCTCATAAAAAATAAAAGATCTTTCATATAACTCAAAAACAGCATCTCTCAGGGCATACAATTTTTATTCTGAAAACACCCTGTATAGCACTATTCAAAAATAGCCAAAATTTGGAAACAATTGAAGTGTCCAAGAACATATGACCAAATAAAACTACATAGTACATGAAAACACCCTGGTACATAAACACAATAGAAAACTATCAAGCTATGAGTAAAAATTAAATCATGCAATTTTTGGTTAAGTGAATAGAACTTGAAGTTATCATACTGAATGAAGTCAATCCAAAGAAGAGAGACAGATGTATAATTATATCTTTCATAATTGTGATATAAAGATGCCGAGTACATGGATAACAAAGGACCATAAATAACAAATTCTAAAGAATTGCTCTACATAACAGAGCTTTCCAAGATTGTGAGCAGGTGAAGGTGTTGAAGCAGGGAAGAGGAGTTTCTGTGATACATACAATAGTAGGACACTGATGGGACTGTGGTGTTGGAATGCTGTATGCATGAAACTCTATCATTAATGGTATTGTAAAATTGTCAAACCTGATAATGAAAATAAAACTAAAGAAAAAAAAAGCATTAGCTGTACTACTTAATCATACCTGAGCATGAGCGAACTCACAAAAAGGGACTGGTATATGTTGGTTAACCATGAATAAAGTAACAGGAATTTTTCTAATTTTTCATAAGGTTGTACCTGTTAGAAAACTGAACTTAACTATTTTACACTGTGAAAAGGGAAATCTCAGGGAAATTCAATGGCTTCTCTCTTAAAGTAGATTTAAGACTAACTTGGCTACATTTAGATATATTTTTTTTCTTGTAGTTCTAAATTTTAATGATGACTTTTCTATATTTTAAGAAGATTGTAACCCTAAAAGTTATTTTATTAACTTAAATTCTTTGTAAAATTTTCATTTTTTTATAATTGTAACTTTATTTTTTTGCTTTTTTGAGCCACACCTGTGACGATCAGGGGTTACTACTGGCTATTTGCTCAGAAATTGCTCCTGGCTCAGAAGACCATATAAGACACTGGTGATCGAACCAAGGTCCATCCTGGATTGGCTGAGTGGAAGGCAAACGCCCTATCACTGTGCTATTGCACTGGCCCCTCAAAATTGTAACTTTAATATAAAAATGAATCTACTTCAAAATGTAACAGCAAATTAAGGCTAGTTGGCTATAAAACTTAAGAATATTTAGATATTTAAAACTTTTTATACTTTTTGTATTGATTTTTAATCAGTTAACAATCTTTACTATGAAAAGTATACAAAATGATGTAACTAAGGGATTTTAACTTCATCTATATTGACTTTGAGGGTAAATATGTCTATTAGAAATAAAATGTCTAGATTATTAAGATATTCCTGTTAAACATCTAAATTTAATAGTTGTGCTTAGTTGGCATTTAAACTATTCTTATTTTCTCCCTTTTACATAAAAAGAAATTCTTTAGGACATGTTTAACATATTTAAAATGCATATGATATTAAGTACGGTAATACATTTCAAGAAAGAAAATGAGGAAGAATATCTAGTTATCTAGTTACTATGCACTAACCCTATGTCAACCTAGTAACTAAGGTTATGATTTCTACCTTCTATTCAGTTTTAAAATTTAGGAAAATATGTCAAATTTAAGTTTTTGTTCATCTCCTTTCTAGTTTTCTCTGAGAAATATTAGTGTTTTTGATAGTAGGATAATATGCTATTTGAGTATCATATAAACATGTTTTTTCACAAAATGAGAAATATGCCAAGACAGATGAACTTTCTGAGCCAAAATGATAGCAGTTTCTATCTTGAAAGCAAGTAGAGAATGAAGTCCTGCTATTCTCTGTATAAGTGAAGTTTATTCTCTAAACATCAAGCATCTCTATGTCTGCATGCCTAAAGTCAAAGGCACACAGAATTTATAATTTTTAAATGCCTTTGCTACATAAATGAGTGATTTTTATCCCAAAATACAGGCAATGTGGTTTTTAATGCATTTAAACATTATATTTAGTATATACTAATTTGATATTTTTATTTACTATTTGTAGAGAATGTGGTCTTGATTAAGAATCTTAGTATTATAATTTTAGTCTGGTGTAAAGAAAGATAAATTGTGCTCAGTAAACTGTATGTATAGGGAAACTTGGATTTATTCAAGTATAATGGAAAAACAACTCACTGAGGTAGACAAATCAAATCCTTATTATTAAATTGATCAATTAGTCTTCTCTTTCCAACATATCTACTGAAATGTATAGAAAAACTAAATAAAATGTCCTTGGTATAAAAACTTAGTTTTAAAAATGTTTCAGAACAATGGTGAGGTTTGGATGAGGAAATCAATTTTCAATTAACACTTTCCAAGTACTTTTTAAAAAGATTTTATTAGTAAAGCTATTGTTGCCTTTGAAAATAAAATTAGCATGTGATTAAAAAATTTTGTTTGTGATAGAAATCTGATAATGTCAAGATAAAATGGTAAATATAGCATGAAACTTCTTGAACATTCTGTGCGGGAGCTATTATTTTTGTGTATACTTATTTAGCTTAGGTTTAATTCCCTTGGGGGAAAGGAGTATACTATGAGTAATTCTCATATGGTAAATTTCCAAGCTAATGAATTTATATCTGTCAAGTTAGGTATTACATTTAGAATAAGGCAAACAAGATACCTTCATTTGAAGTGACAGAACAATTTAGAATTTAGTATATTAATTACCAACATAAATTTATAATATCTTAGTAAATTTTATATTATTGTTTTATTTGTTGTAGACATATTTGAATATGTTCAGGGAATATTTCTGCTTCTGTGCTGAGGAATGACCTTTGGCAGTGGTTGAGGTACTATACAGTATGTTAGAAATTATTCACTGCATGCAAAAGTCTTCTGTATTAGTGTAAGAAATTTTTAGGAGAATCAATTTGTAGTGCCCATTACACCAAAATGAATAGAAAACAATGGTGACCTAAAGTTGTACAAGATAAAGTCTGTGACTTTAGTATGATTAATTGAAAACTAATCAAGGAAGATAAAACAATAATCATAGGAATAAATATAGGATGGATTTTCAAGTATGACTTTTAGTCTGTATTTTTAAAAATTATAGGTATTGGGACCAGAGTAAAATCACAGTGGTAGGGAATTTTTGCCTTTTATGTGGACTACCCAGAATGAAACCAGGTTCAATCTGGCATCCTATATAATGCCCCGAGCCTGCCAGGAACAATTTCTGAGCACAAAACCAGGAGTAACCCCTGAGTGCTGCCAGGTGTGGCACCAAAAAAACAAACAAACAAAATAATAGATATTTAGTTGAATAATGTTATGCTTATGTTCAAGCATATGATAATTATTGAGCATACATTAAACTGCTTAATTTACTCCAGAATGTTAAAGACGGCTACATTTTTGAAAATGATACTTTGTACGTATCATTGTTGGAAAGATGAAATATTCAAGGAATAAGGAGACTAGAAGTAAGTTTTATCAATTAACTATAGAGAAAGATAATAAATGAGGAACCGTAGTCCGTGGGTTAAGATACGATTTTATGTCTAAGAAATTGCATAGAAATATTGGTTTATACACTGCATTTTTGCTCAGTCATCATAGTGCTGCAATATTGAAAGGTTGTAAAACTCAGATTTTATGTTTGTTTTGAGGCAATTTTCTATTATAATCTCAAGTACTTTCTCCTCCCACTATTTGTATTTTAAACAATCACAAATAGTGGAACAATATGTTTCTTTGAGCTTAGTTCTTAATGTAAGGAGCAACATTTTCATTTCATTGAGTAATAAAATACTTCCAAGCAGAAACTTATTGCTTGGGGGAGGAAGTTAATACGACAAATCCAACGTAAAAATGAACTCTATAATTAATATTATACTAAGAAACAAGTGATATAGGACAATGGTCCTTCTTAAAATCATTACATAGAGCATTGAAGCAAGGCAGTAGTTTTCAGTGTATTAGGCAAAGACCTTCATCAAAGAAAAGGTGAAAAGACATGATCTATTGTTGAAAGGGTCAAGAGGAGAAACACAAATAAATATAGGACAAATAAAGTGATGTTTTAAAGAAATTTTTCTTAAAGTGATTGAGTTATGTTATAAATAATATTTGAGAAAAAATGGCTTTGACTTGTCACAAAATGAAGTCAGCCAGTCATAATCAAAGAAGTTAGTTTGATCATGCACTTTCTGATTAGTTTTCTTGATTTGCAGTGTTATGTAGTTCCAGGTCAGATTGAATATTATAACAAGCATATGACCTAGGTACCTGTATTTTTTGGGGCAACAATTTTTATATTCAGTTGTTTTAGAGCATGGTATTCTATCTTCTCATTACCCTGCCATTCTTCTCTGTATGACAGCATCGCTGATATCCTGAAATATGTTAATTAATAGCAAAGGTATCTGCTCTAAATTATTTGAGATATTTTCCCTAGTAAGTGTTCAATAGGAGATAATACTTAAAATTTGATCATTACAAATTTCACTTAAATATAAAATAAATATTTAATGATATATAAGTCTACCAGATCTAAGTCTTTAAAGTTCAGTTAAAACTACGAGCAAAATGGTATGTTCTCTTATTAATACTTTTGAAGAGTACTTCTGAAAGTACAATATATCTATGCATATAAAATAAGCATAGAATAAATTTTACATACATATATTTATAGTATATATATGTATTTATATGTATGTAGAGAGGGGAAATATGGAAAACAAATAAATAGCTATACTTGCTTGATCAGGAACTATATGAAGAAGAAATCATATTCAAAATTTGAATATGATTTCTAAATAAAATGGCAGGGAAAATAATGATTAATTTCTTCCAAGATCCATAACTCTTTAAGTTTCAGTACAATTCAGTTAATAAAGAACTATATGATATTAAATTAATTAATTATTTTAGCCTTATATTTTGTAGGAAATAAAAAAGATGAGACATATTCTACTGGAATTTTGGGAAATTTTTAGTGAGTTCTTTCTACAACAAACAATATAAAAAGTGAACATTCAGTATAGTAATAATTGTCATACACAAATACTTCAAAAAATTTTCCTATAAATGCTCCAAATCATACCCTAGTAACCAACAAGTAAAACCAACAAGAAGGGGCCAGAGCAGAGATGCAGAGCAGTAAGGCGTCTGCCTTGCCAGCCTAGGGCAGACCACGTTTGATCCCATATAGTCACGCAAGCCAGGAGCGATTTGAGCTCATAGTGAGGAGTAACCTCTGAGCATCACAAGGTGTAGCCCAAAAAACAAAAACAAATAAACAAACAAAAAAACCCAAAAAGGTGATTATGTTTGTTAATTAATTTAAAAAAAAAGCCTAGTTACAGTATTAAATATGAAAGGCACTAAACCTAGTTACCTTCCCAGCTTATATTTTTAGATACCCCCAGCAGCGCTCAAGATTACTCCTGGCTTTGCACTCTGGAATTATTCCTGACAGTGCTTGGAGGACTACGAGATACTGGGTATCAAAGTCCTGTTTTGCTGCATGCAAGGCAAATGTAATAACTCTTTAGTTCCCCCTTCCAAATTAATATAGGGGATTTTGTTTGTTTGTTTTTCGGCCACACCAGGTGACGCTCAGGGGTTACTCCTGGTCACACGTTTAGAAATCGCCCCTGGCCTGGGAGACCATATGGGGCTCGGGGGATCCAATTGAGGTCAGTCCTAGAAAGGCAGATGCCTTACCGCTTGCACCACAGCTCAGGCCCCCCGGGGGTATATTTTTAAATCAATAACAGAGACTAGGGTTTGGAAGAGATATTTTAATGTTTTTCTGTTAATTACCTTTATATCTGTGATACACACCATTTTGTGTGTAAGGGGGAAGTATAGGGATTTTCCAAGGCTTGCTCCTGGCCCTCCATTCAGTGATTACCCTGAAATATATGGGTCTATAGGAGTAGTACCAGCGTCAGATGCAAGCAAGCCAATTGCCTTATTCTCTGTTACCTCTCCAGCCCGGATCAGTTATCCTTATAACATTATTATGTTAAATATAATTATATAGTTCAAAGATAAGAAAAACTGTTATAAAATAAAATCCCTCTAGAAATGTAATTATATTTGTCTGCTTTTCCTGCTAATTATTATTCTATCATAGAAAGGAAAAATGTTAATTTTAAGTAAGTGTTGGATAAAGATTTATACAAGTTAAAGGGGATGAGACAATTCCCCCTTGAGAGAAATCAGTGAAAGGTGATGGCTTATTTTCCTGTGTCCTTGAGCTAATGAGTTTAGAAGTGACAGCATAATTTGAGGATAGGCACAGGTGGAAGGAGATTTGATGGGTGAACTGAAAGACAAGATGGTACTTTGCAAAATTGCCTCATATAGTTTTACAGAAACTCAATAACAAATGAGGGTGGATTACATGTCTTTACTTATAGTCATCTTATGGTATATACATGTTACACTATATATGCCTGTTATAGTGGCTCCCATGATTCTTTTATAATAATATCAAAAAAGACAAGTGTTTTTATCTTCAGGGAATTTATTCATAATTATGTTGTTAGTTAATACAATCCTTTTATTAGAATATAAAAGATTGCTAAACTAAAGAAAAGAGAATTAATAACTGGACATTTTTGAATAATACGTCCCACTTGGCTTTCATGTGACCAGTCATCTCAGTGGTTCACTGTTTAAAGGAAAATATGGGGACCAAATATTTGGTTTGTTGCATAACTTTTGCCTTTTATGGGGATGATTCTCAACGATAAGTGTAATATGTACCATAACCAAGTATGCAACCACCAGAACACTAATAATGACAGACTCAGTTATGACAATAATAAAAGTAAGGAAGAGAAGAAAAAGATATTCACAGTTTTAAAATTCTTTTAAATATAGGAACTTAAAGCTGTATCAATTATGCATATTTACATACAATTTATTAAACAAAAATTATGCTTATATTCACATATTCAATACCTAGGTGAGGAAGTAATATTTCCATCACATCTGAAATATCCTTTTCTCTTTTCACCTAACTGACCAGTTTTGCTTCTTAAACATGTTTCTTTCTTCAGCTCTTCCCAAACAGAAATCAGATATTCTACTTTCTTAATAACAATATACTTGCTTTGCTTTATATATTTTATGACTTTCACATCTATATACAATGTTGTTTAGTTCTGCCAAATTTGTGCTTTATATAAATGGAACCACACAGCATGCATTCTATGTCTTGATGCACTAATTCAACACTGTCTGCATGAGTCATTTATTTTGCTGTATGTAGTTTGTAGTTTATGCTTTTTGTCATGCTGCACAGTACTCTACTGCATGAATGTCATAATCTATCCTTTGAAATTTTTTTTAATGGGGGTTATTAGGAACTATATTGCAATGATCATTATTCTTCTGGTTGATTTAAAGCCTATGGTGTTTGTCAATGTATATTTATATCAGGATACTGTGCACTGTGATTAAAAAGGTGAATTCAGTCAGAAGACACATTTGTTAGTATAAATATCATCACTCAAATCTAATTGAAGTTATAGAGACATGTTAGATTACTATGGTCTGTTTACTAGAAATGTCCTATCTTGCTTTTTAGAAGAAATTAATTAGGGGCACTAGACATTTGAAATGGATAATAAGAAGAGCAGGGAGAGAATAAGTAGTTCAAGAATGAATTTTGAGATAAATATATATATTAAGATGTGGTACCTTTTTCTGATACATCTGTATGTAGCAACTTAAACACTTGTATATTAACTGAACTAAGAAATAAGTTATTAAATAAATATTTATATGTCTCATTTTTCATCATCGTCTTGCTCTCATTTATTTATTTATTTTTGCTATCACTGGTGAATATTGTCTAATTCATTTTTTTGGACTGACATTTTTGGAATTGCTGCCAATTCATTTTAAAGAATTTAATGACATTTATTACTACAAACTTATTTTTTATCCAGGAAATAATTAATTGGGTTTCCAGTCTACTCTTCTACTGGTAGATTGAAATTTACTATCTTTAAAGTGAAGTTGCTTCAGAAATTTAATTTTATCTATTTCATGTTCACTCTACTATCTGAAGTTCTAAAACATGATCCATATTTAATTAAACTGAAGTAGATTCCATTGGTAAAGAAAGTTTTACTACCACAATGATGAGGATATAAAAAGAACAGAGAATTTTTATTAACTTGTATTTTATTACCTCTGAAACAAAATGAGTAAAATTTTATTTGTAAAATCTACAAAGACCATGAATATAAGTGAACCACACACTCTGCTGAAATTATTTTATAATTTTCAGTTTTGATCAATTTCAAGTTAAAACATAAGAATGCATGTAAGATATGTGATATAATGTTTTGGAAAAACTAAACAATTGCACTTTCTTAAATGCATAGCTCTCAAAGTGAGATCATCAGCATCATCAGCCACACCTGGAAATTTCTTAGGAATATTTTTCTCTAGTTTTTTTTTGGGGGGGGCACACCCATTTGGTGCTCAGGGGTTATTCCTGGCTAAGTGCTCAGAAATTGCCCCTGGCTTGGGGGGACCATATGGGACACCGGGGGATCGAACTGTGGTCCTGATCCTTGGCTAGCGCTTGCAAGACAGACACTTTACCTCTAGCGCCACCTCGCCGGCCCCTATTTTTCTCTAGTTAAGTTGCTAGTTAGGAAAGATGCTTCACTTTCTGAATCATAAATTGTTAGAGTGGGCCAAAAAATTTATATTCTGGAAATGTTTCAGGTAGTTTGGAGAAATGCTAAAATGTGAATACCACCAACATCATTAATTAAATATGAACTTTTAACAAATTCTTTATTTCTCCCTTAATAAGAGGAGCAAGGCCCTTGGCAAATAAAATCAAGCTGATTTAAAATCAACAACTTGTACCAATTTCCCATGCATAAGAATAAGCGATCTTGAAAACTGATCTTTCAGTCATTTTATGAGTTACCTTAAATGAAACTATGCCACAGAGATAATATAAAATATTATATATAATATATATAAAATATATAATATATATATATCTCAAATATTTCTTAGCAAAGTCTTAGTATCAGATTTGCTTCAGAAAGTATCTTCATGTAACTAAATGTGGTTATGGTATGAGGGGTGGGAAAATTTGCAACTTTAAAATTTTTTTTAAAGTGAAATGGCCAAATTTAAATCAAATTCAAAATTAATCCAGGGTATTTCTGGTTCCTTTTGTCTATATTAAATTTCTCAAGTGAAAGGTTGGATAGATAAAACAATGGATAGGGCACTTGCCTTGCATGTGGCCACACAAGTTCTGTCTCTGGCATTGCATATGGTCTCCTGAGCATATGGACGAGTTCCTGAGTACAGAGCCATGCATATTATATGTGGCCAAAGAACAAACAAACAAAAGGATCATGAGTAGAAATGGTATAAGAAACATTTTTTCAATGTTTGAAAGAAACCATTTTGAATTCTCTATTGCATGGCAACTTCTATAAATAACTGATACACTATATAAGCATTTGATCACAGATTCATTTGCACATTATCAACAAGTTAAATCATTAATGATATACCACCTATTGAATGATGGCATATGTTCAGTGACAGTTGCTTTAGCCAGATATTAATATCATAAAATCAGGAAACAGTATAGTTGCTTAGAATATCTAACTTTGTCAGCATTCATCTCTTCATTAAAATTTTTAAGTAATCAGAAATATTTAAATAAGCATCAGTTTAGGGCCCGGAGAGATAGCACAGCGGCATTTGCCTTGCAAGCAGCCGATCCAGGACCAAAGGTAGTTGGTTCGAATCCCGGTGTCCCATATGGTCCCCCGTGCCTGCCAGGAGCTATTTCTGAGCAGACAGCCAAGAGTAAGCCCTGAGCACGGCCGGGTGTGACCCAAAAACCAAAAAAAAAAAAAAAAAAAATAAGCATCAGTTTACTGAAAATACATAACAATATGAAAAAAGGTGGCAAAAGGGAAGAAGACAAGGAAGGATATAAGGAAAAAAATGCAGGAGAAAATGACAAAAATTATTGCTATTATTATATATATCCTCATGTGCCACCCTATTTAGAGATTTTTGTGAACATCATTGTTCACATTTTTTTTTTCAAATTCACGGACTAAAATAATGTTCTGGTCAGGAAATTTCATTAAGTTTCAGTGGGTAAGAACACACACATTGCTCTGCTTTACTGAGCAGGAATGAGTGGCTTATTATGTAGAGAAGTGCTCAGACAGTATCTGTTGACAAAAGTAAGAAGATAAAAACTTACGGAATGAATATTAATCACTCCAAGATATTCAGACTCAACTGTCCAGAATGAATACTAGAATAGGATTTTTAGGTGTTATTAAATAAAGGAAATAGAAAAGAAAAATTATAGAGGATTCTTCTGTTGGGTCCTGCTTATCATTTGAGTCCTTAAAGGTGAGGATTCCCTCAAGAGTTGGTCAGCGGGAGATGTAATGTTAAGACCTGATCAAAAGCAACTGTTTCTAAGGATGAAAAAAGGGCACAAGTTGGAAATGCAGATAAGGAAAGAGACATCTGCATTTTGATCAGTGCTCTGGTGGTTCCTCCCTTGGACTTAACATATTTGCTTCTGTAAAAAGGCTGCTCCTTACCAGCTATGTTATATCTCTGACCCAAGTTATTGGTAATTTATAAAAACAGTAATACAATACTAATATGATATAGTCTATTTGATTGCTGTAAAACTTTTTTATGTAGTAGGGAACTGTTTCAGAAGGAGTACTCATGTAAAATTGACTTAGAATGAGAATTTATTTTTCATGAAATATTTAATATTTAATAGTATATTACTTTAAATTATAGGAAACCTGAGGCTAAAAAACAACACATTTTTCAAGGTAAAAGAGCTTATTATTGGTACAACTAATAGATTAAGGAGAAGGCTATACTTTCTGTAGAAATATATTCTGAATTTTTTTAAACAAATATTATTTTCCATATTTAAGAAAATATGAAGAAAGAAATAACAAATATCTGATAGACATCTATTTGTTTTGGGACCCCATCCAGCATTGCTCAGGGATTACTTTTGATTCTGTGCTCAGAAATCACTACTGGATGGTTCGAGGGATCATTTGAGATGCTGGAATTGAAGATGGGTCAGACATTCCCAGGGCAAATGCGCTACTCATTGTACTGTTGCTACAGTCCATCAAACACTTTATTTTATTTTGTTTTTCTTTTTTTTTTTTTACAAATAAATAATTGAAATCTTGGTTATGAGGGTTGTAGCATTGCATTACTTATTTCTATGATTAGTATCTTTTCAATTATGAGAATTTTTGAAACATAAATTGTGAGCTGTTATCTACTTAATAGTATACTTTTAGTTTTCTATGCACAGCATATTACATATATTTTATACACTGTCTAGAAGATTATAAGTGGAGCTTTTCCATGATGATTCCTTTAAGGCTTATAACATAGTACTGTGTATAGTGTGCTTACCTTGTGTTCAGCATACCTGGGTTCAATTTCTGACACTACTTATGGTCCCTAGAGCTCTTTCAGAAGTGATCCCTGAGCACAAAGACAAAAATAAGTCCTAAGTACTTTTAGGTATGTGGCTCCCAAACAAAAACAAAACAAAGTAAAAGTTTGCCTTAGTTCTACATCCAAGACTCCCTGCCCTACTTTGGAAGGAGCACTCTTCACCTTCCTACGTTTGCACACACAAGGCAGCTATCATAATTTTCTGCTGGATAAATGCCTATTAATAGAAAGCTGACACTGCTGCAATTAAAAACAAATTCAGGTCAGGGATTAATTTCACAGAACCCACAGTCATGTCAGCTAAACCTGATCTATTTGAGGTAGGTGAAAACTGTGCAATAACTATGCTTGCTGTTCAAACTAAAATAAATGTGTCCTTTTTATATTCACATGAAACTTTCATGTAGGTATTTCCAAGTAGAAATACATGAAATTTCTGAAGATATTAAGTTTTGTACATAATATTTGTCCATAATATTTTCTAAATAAAACCAATTAAAGAACAGAAGGTTATCTAGAAGATATATGGCAGATGAGGTTAATTAAAATTGAGGTAATAGCAATTATAAAATAATTACTTGGAGTTCTTTGAACATAAATTCACATTTTCAAAAAAAATTACCTGAAAATAGAATAAAAATTGAAGGGTAGAATGCATAGTTTTTGTTTAATATATAAAGAAAATTTTCTAGAGAAACAAGTTGTAGAAAGCCATGACATATAATTTTGTGAATTACTGTGGTAAAATATTTATAATGAATATAAAGTATATATATATATATTCTTTATAATGCAAGAATAAAATAGAATTTAAGTAGTTTATTTTAATAATGTGTGGGTAAGATTCTACAGCATATGAAACATTGAAAATTAAGAAGTAATAGACATATTAATAAGTCATAAAAGTTATAATACTATTGTAAGAGCAATTTCAAACATGTATTATTTTAAGAATATTAGTAGATAAGATTGTAAACAACCATAGTAGCTAGTCAAAAACAGCCAAATTTTCTAATTGCAAATTTATTTTAATGTAAATGTCTTTTAATGTTATTAAAAATACTAGATTTATCACCTTAGTAGCATTTGTATGTTCTTTGAAGTGGGGAGTTCTATATATCTACCCTAATGTCTCTTGGATTTCTCTGAATATAATAATTAATTGAAAATTTGAGGGGCCAGAGCAGTGGCTCAGAGCAGTAAGCCATCTGCCTTGTAGGCGCTAGCCTAGAATGGACCATGGTTCAATCCTCCAGAGTCCCATATGGTCCCCCAAGCCAGGAATGATTTCTGAGCTCATAGCCAAGAGTAACCCCTGAGCATCACCGACTGTGGGCCTCCATCCCCCCCCCCAAAAAAAAGGAAACAAAGAAGAAAAAAAGAAAATTTGATGAAAGGCATTCTGTAAGGTTTGGGGTGGGGCTGAGGCATTGCTTTTCTAATAAATAACCGCATGATAAAGATATTGCTACTTCACGGATAATACATTAGTGAAAAAGAGCCTAGAACATTTTGAACAGAGATTAGGAAAAAAATATGTCATTGAATTTTTTTGTTTCTGTTATCTTAACTAAAAATGTATAATGAATATTAATAATAAAGATATTTTAATTTAATTAATTAATAAAATTAATAAAATAATTTAATTAATAATTTAATTAATTTAAAATAATTTAATTAATAAAGATATTTTAGGGTTGTTTTTAAGCTATGCAAAATGAATATGAGGTTCTTTTATCTACTCTGGATAAGCCAGTATTCTTTTATAAAACTAATCCATTTCTTTCTCCACTTCACATCTCTAAACTATATATTTTGATAAAAATATTTTGCTTCAGGCACCAGAGCAGTAAGGCATCTGCCTTTCAAGTGCTAGCCTAGGATGTATCATGGTTCAATCCCATGGCTTCCCATATGGTCCCCCAAGCCAGAGCGATTTCTGAAAGCATAGACTAGTATAATGTACTAGGTTGCTGGACTGCCATCCAACTCACACATTTTATATTAATACATAAAACAGCTGAATCCTGGAAAATGTTTAACATTATCTTTTAAATTTTTGTTTAAAGGTTAATTTACTAAGTTATTAAAAGTTTAATTTTAGAAAACAATATTTCAGTACCAATTCTAACAGCAGTGTCAATCTCAGTCCACCAATGTTTTCAGAGCTTATTTCATACCACCACTATCCCCAGCCTGTCATTTTAACAAGAAACATTTTAAATTTAATAGTTCAAGTTTGAACTTCATAATTTCAGTGTTTTTGACTCTCTGATTTGGAATTTTGTTCTGTCCTTCCTTAACAACACAAATATACCTGAATCCCCTTGACTCCTGTCCCCTTTATTTCACACCTGTCTTTATCTATTTCCACTCAATTTCTTCTCTCTACCATACTCTGGGTCCAAGAGTTTTCTTGACATCCCCATTTAAACATTTGCATTCCCTTATGCAATTATACTAAGTACTACACATTAAAACTTTTAATAACAGTCCTTTGCTTTTCAAAACTTGTATTTCTAAAAAAAATAGCAATTCTAAGAACTTTAATTTAGCATTTGATTAAAAATAAAATAATCAGTTATCATCAATTAAATTTTTGCTAAATATCATAAGTATATGGTATTTGATTTCATACTTTCAAAATTATCTCTTCATAATGGACCTCAAACTATTATGATGCTTAACTTATATTATTTCAAAAAAGACAAATTAATGAAAAGATAGTATAAAGTTTAAGATGAGAAATTAATGAAAAGATAGTATAAATTTTAATATGCTTGCACAGTATACTAACGAAGCAGATTTGTTCCCTATATGGTCCCCTGAGATCTTCCAGGAGTGATCCCTGAACACAGTTTGAGGAGTATATATTGAACACTTCTGGGTATGAATCAAATTCCAACAATTAAAAACAAATCCCCCCCCCAAAAAGCTTAAAAGTGAAACTATCGATCAGAATTTAAAAGTCAATGATGATGACATTAACTAATTAGTGCTGAAAAAAGACTATATCCTTAATATGATTAATTTTGAATTCTATGTAATAATTAGGCAAAATTAAAATTTGAAATCATATATTTAGATACAAATATTTATTAAAATTCATTATATTACATTTTTCACTAGCATTATACCAGGGGTCCTCAAACTTTTTAAACAGGGGGCCAGTTCACTGTCCTTCAGACTGTTGGAGGGCCAAATTATAGTAAAAACAAAAATTATGAACAAATTTCTATGCACACTGCATATATCTTATTTAGAAGTGAAGAAACAAAATGGGAATAAATACAATATGTGGCCTGCGGGCCATAGTTTGAGGACCGTTGATTATACAATATCCCTGATATAAATATAGGTTATGAATTTTTCAGTAAATAGCATTTTCTATTGATTATTAGCATTAGTTATTTATTTAAGCATATTAGTACAACATATGAGCCTTTGATTTCTTCTGTGAATGACATTTCTAATATTTTTGTAGGAGAAATAATGCAATTTTCTTTCATATTAGACAAGATTAACTAGGTAACACTTTTCTTTGTTATTCTTTGCATCTAATTTTAACTTTATGTTTTATTCAGTTATTGGCCTTTATCTATAAAAATATGATAATAAAATAGGCAGAATTGTAGGAAGTAGAGTTGGATCAATTTCCATACCGTTTTAAGCAATGTCTTGTTAATATATCAATGTTACTCATGTTATAGAACTATGTACCTGAATAATAGTTCTAGTCTTCTGTCACTGAACAAATTATACTTATACTGAAAGAAAAAAATGAAAGTGAATATCTATCTTGTACTTCAATATTCCATTCAAGACACTCAACATTACTTTTTCTCTTAGATATCTATTGATATATAATAACACTTCTATAAAGATATCATTATCTAAATCTCCTTTACTAAGATTTAATATGTTTTCTTCTTAGTTCTTTTTTTTGTTTTGTTTTGTTTTTTTGTTGTTGTTTTTTGTTTTTGGGCCACACCCGGCGATGCTCAGGGGTTACTCCTGGCGGTCTGCTCAGAAATAGCTCCTGGCAGGCACGGGGGACCATATGGGACACCGGGATTCGAACCAACCACCTTTGGTCCTGGATCGGCTGCTTGCAAGGCAAATGCCGCTGTGCTATCTCTCCAGGCCCTTCTTAGTTCTTTTTATAGCTACTCTTTGTATTCTAGACCACCGATCATGTATACTTCTTGGCTTTTTCTGAGAAAGCAGTATGAGCCAACAAAAAAAATGAAAAATCTCTGTATTATATATCATGTATAACCATTTAATCATATTATTTATTAGTATTTATGAACATTATTATAATACCAAACAATTTCTATATTAATATTAGAAACTAATATGAATAAAATTTCTTTCACTATTCAAATATTTTGAAAATGTTAGAAATTATATTTCAAACATTTATAAATATACAAAACAAAAGCATTGACTGATCAAAACACATTCACTGAACCAATCAGAAAGAATGCCAGTGGCTGGAGAGATAGCACAGGAGCAAGGCATTTGCCTTGCATGCGGTCATTCGTGGACAGACCTGGGTATTATTCCTGGCATTCCATATGGTCCACTGCTGCCGCTAGCTCTGGTTCATCAGAGTTAGAGGATTTATTTGAATCCAATTCAGGAAAGTGGGGAACCAGAATGACATATGGAGAAATGAGAGCACACACAATGTGTGTGAACAGCATTCTAACTTCAATATCAAAGCAACTTTTATAAGGGGTAAAAGCCAGTAACTGGTATGAGAAGAATGTTTACAATTACAAAGCACAACTTGACAATAAAACAATACATCAGGCTAGGGGATAACAGTAAGAGTTCAGAGTTACAAAGAAGATTAAGTTTAACATTTCAAAGCAGTTCCTGGCAAGGTAGCCTCAGTTCTAAAATAAGTGATTCTGTAGGAATTCTATAAAGTTCCTATTCTAAGGAAACAAGGCTCTATTGTTTTAGAGGTCAAAATAAAGGATAGAGTTAAGTCTACAAAGAAGCAGTTCTCAATTTCTGTGAATAGTCAATAGCTCAAAATCTGCATTCTGGCCAAACCCTTGATTCCCAGAGGCAGAATCTGCAAGGGTATTTTGAAGAGAGAGAATATAAATATTATCTTTAATTTGGTGCAGGAAATTATTATCCAGGTAAAAGAATTTTAATTGAGGCTATATTTTGGCCTGTAAATACACATAGCAGAAGGTAGAATAGACAAAATAAATTTGAAGAGAATATAAGGTCAGTACCATAACATGAATCTTAAAAATATCTCTACGAAATTTCAGCAACTCTTCAAGATGTGTTTCCACAATAGGCCTTGTGTTGAAGATTTTTTGGGGGTAAACACATAGTCCTCCATACTAGGAATATGACTTTTAACATGCCTTCTGTCTGTCCCCAAAATAGAAATATAGAAATTCCTATTAATGGTGCAGACTGTCCCCAAATACTGCCAGGACTGATTTCTGAGCAGAGTCAGGACTAACCCCTGAGCACTGCCTGGAAAAAAAAGAAAAAAATTCAGCCTTATTTCTGAGTTTGTGTTTAATTATCATCAATTCTATGATTTAGAAAATTTGGTAGAATCCATTTCAAGTCAGAAATTTAAATTACATCTTTTCTCTCTATTTATGTGACAACTCCTGCTCTCTTTTTGAAGGAGGAAGGACACTTGGGGAGGAAGGACACGTGGGATATTGGTCATGAGAATGTTGCACTGGTGAAGGATTATATATATATATATATATATATATATATATATATATATATATATATATATATACATAATCATTGTAACCTAAAAGTGAAAAACTAATCTTTCTCAGTAATATAGAATGTACTATATATATAGTATATACACACACACACACATATATATATATATATATATATACACACACACATACATATATACATATACATATACATATATATATATATATGCCCCCTGGAGTGCTAGTGTAACTGTTCCCCTTTGTGTATAACTTATATATTGGGTATCGATTCTGTTATGTGACTTTGGGTTTGGTGTTTAAGTCTGATCAATATTTAATTTCACTCAATGTTCATATGGCTATTTTGTACTGGTACTGTTCATTTTTATTTTCCCCCTCAATTCATGAGGCAAAATAAGATGATTCAAGTTTTGTGGTTCTTCTAGAAGACAAAAACAAAAACAAAAAAAAAGAAGAAAAACATAATAACAACAAAACCCAACATTTTAAAATAAAAAACAGTAATTATCAAAAAAAGCTCCCATCAGCAAAAAAATCACCAAATAATAAACACGAGAATGAAAAAGAAAGAAAAGAAAAAATAGAAGAAAAACAAAAAGTTAAAAATAAAAAACAAACAAAAAAAGGAGTGGTTTTGTGTATCTCCCCCCCCCTTTTTTTTTCCATAGGCACATAAGTATTTGGGAAGTAAGAAAGGGAAATCCCTTGAAATAAGAGTTTCAGGGTTTATCTGCCCTTGAAGCATACTGTCATGCTAACAACTACTGTCTCCGTACACGCACATTACCATACCCCAAAGTTTTTTTTATGGTGCGAGGAAACTTTCTGCTCAGTCATAGATGATAAAATTAGGCCTCTGTAGCTAGAGATCTTGGTATTTACAGAGGTCATAAGACAAAATCTAGGATAGAGTCTTTATGTTTCTAGAAGTTCTGTTTCATCATTGCTGTTGTAATCAGTCTTCTGTATAAAATGGTCTTGGGTTTTGCTCAAATACTAGACCGAATCCTAGTACAGAGTCTTCATTATGGTTCCAGAAGTTTTGCTCAGTCTCCATTGTCAAAGTCAGACCTCTGTAATTAGAGTCTTGAGTTTTGTACAAGTCCTAGGCTAAAGCCTAGGGTAGGGTTTTTCTTATCGGTCCCATGATGAGTTCTGCCCAGTCATAGTAATTAATAACTGTAGTTAATCAATATATAATATATACGCTTCAATCCTATATGCAAAAAAATTAATCTAGGGCCCGGAGAGATAGCACAGTGACATTTGCCTTGCAAGCAGCAGATCCAGGACCAAAGGTGGTTGGTTCGAATCCCGGTGTCCCATATGGTCCCCCATGCTTGCCAGGAGCTATTTCTGAGCAGACAGCCAGGAGTAACTCCTGAGTACCGCCGGGTGTGGCCCAAAAACAAAAACAAAAACAAACAAAAAAATCTAAATAGTAAGTTGAAATTGAAGTTTCACTAAGACAGTTGCTTTTCCCAATGCAACTGGAGTCAGAAAAATACCAGATCTTAGGGCTAGGGATAGTATAAAGTGCCATTGTTTCCCTTACATATTGATGACCGAGGTTGAATCCCTGGTATCCCATTTGTCCTCTGATCACTGCCATTGTTTCCCTTATATATTGTCAACCCAGGTTGAATCTCTGGTATTCCATTTGTCCTCTGATCACTGCAAGTTGTGATCCCTTACCACAGAACCTGGAGTAAGTCCTGAGCACAAATGAATGTGGCCCACACACAAACAAAAAAACAAAAACAATATCAATTTGTTCTTAAAAAAAGTAAAAGATTTAAGATGCAGCCAATAACTGAGAAAGTGAACTCATTAAAATACTTTAAGCTTCACCCTCTCACTGTATGCAAAAACAGCTTTGTAAAGGGCTGCTTTCAAAACAAAGATTTGAATTGTTCTTTATTCCCTACAGAAGAGCAGTCATCACCCAGGATAAAAATCTCAATAGAACAGAGGCAAAATTTAATAACTGTGTTATTCCCCTCTGATGTGACTTCATAGCATAAGCCAAAGTACAGTGATTATATTTTAAACAAATATGCAAATCATTTTATGAAATTATGCAGCAACGTCAAATTAATATTTTAGTTGAGTTTGTAATTGTGATATAGCATTCATTCCACTTTAGGTTGGATATATTTAGGATTATTTGATAATAAAGAAGGAAAAATAAGTTTTTATATATCTGCATAGAGAAAAGAGGAATACAGTAGGATGAGTCTAAAAAAGAATGCTTTCAGAGGAAAAAAATGCTTGAGTATGGTCCAAAAATTTAAATGACTACAAAGAAAATAAATGCTTTACTATGGCCACATAAAAAAGTTTTCCATTTTTTTTTTTACTTCCACCTTAAAGATTCCTCAGCTTCCTTTTTTTTTTTTTTTTAAAAAAAAGTAACAACTGCATTTGTAAGGAATAAAATGCACTTTGAAGGCCAAATGCAGGATGTATGGTGATTGCCTTCCTGGGGACAGACTTGGCTTTGAATCAATACCACCTGGAGTGATAACTGAACACAGACAAACTTCTATGAGCAGTAAAGGATAAGCCCTAAACAACACAGGGTGTGGCCCTGCCAAACAAAACAAAACCAGCATTCCAAAATTATTATCATTGTTTATGTTGTGTGTCATATTTTAAGGTTCATATTTATTTTTGGTGATTAGACATCATAAAGTAAAATTTTCTATATTAACTTTCTGTGGCTTAGAGAGAATTAGACTCAATAAAACTAAAATTCAAGGACCAGCCCATATTGGAAATAGAAGTTCTTAAGGATCTTGTTCAATAATATTGATCAATGTACCAAGCTAACTTTATATCTGAGATTTTTTATGAAAAGATAATTTGATAAATATACTATATTGCAAGCAATTTAAAAAGTAGAATAGCCAATGACATTATAAAGATAAAAATAAGGTAATTTAGTAGAATAAGAATATAAGAAAATATTTTTAATAATAATTTTTATTGTGACCAAAGTGAATTACAAATCTTTCACAGTATATTTAAGTGACACAGTGAGAACAAATCAGGTATTTTAATGACTCAAATATAAATTATAATTTTTCTAATATGGTCAAGTACCACTTGTATTTTTTATAAATTTGAAAACTTTTAAAGTTTAATTTTGTGATCTTTTCCTATGTATGCCTAAATTTTACACAAATATACATATAAATACTAACTTTTATTAAATACAGTATTTTATCTCCTTGCTTTTACTTTGTTCTATTATAAACATTGGTAGTAATTCTACATATATAACTTAGATATAAATACCTAAACTATCCAAAAAATGTTAATAAAATCATAGCTATGAAATGCAGTCTCTTTAGCCTTTATATAAAAATTTCTAAGTTTTCATTGAAGGTTTTTGATTACTTTTTAAGTGTTTATATAAAATATGCTCCTATAAATAGTACTTGACTTGATATCCTGCTGCATGTATAATAATGTTCATGCATAATTTCTTGAAAAATATATTTTATGTAAATTAAATTATTATTTATTTATTAACATATTATATAACCACTTAAAACAGAAAACCACAATTCTCCTTGCCAGCAGTTCCATCTGCTCCTATTGAATTTAACACACACCCAACTCACCCCCAAGGGTCTGGCTCATTGTTAAACATTCCCCAAAACCATAGTATTGTGTCTCTGAATTTATGCTCAATAGGAGACTAAGATTGCTCCATTAATTTTTAATTATTTCAATTATACTGTTAATAAGTATATTACTTTAGACTTTCAAAAATGTTTATCAAGAATATAAGAACTTTAATACTTAAATATAATTTTGTGTAATAAAATACAATAATGTTCTCTACAGTTTAAATTTATTTATTACAAAATAATTTTAATTTTTCTATATACATAAAAACCTCCCAACAATTCTAAATTTACTGTGACTATATTATTGCTCTTTTTCTTCTCCCATTTCCCTTTATAAACAGCATATTTTTGCAAATAACTACTAGAATTTGCTTTTTGTTTCTCAAACATTTTATTCCTACATAGTAAATCATGATGCCACTCATTTTCTTAGAAAGCATCTTTGGGGCACAGCATTTGGGTGTTAGCCTTGCACACGGTTGACTCAGGATAGGGCTCTGTTTGATCCCTAGAGTCCCATGTGTTCTCCCAAGCTAGGAGTGATTTTTGAGCACATAGTAAGGAGAAGTGACCCTTGAGTACCACCGGATGTGACTCAAAACAACAACAACAACAAAAAAAACCATTTCATGCTCCACCAATTTACTCTAGTATTCAACCATTAAGCTCTTTTGAAAAAAATTGGGCGGTCTTACCTGGCTGTGATCAATAATTATTTCCGGTTCTCAGAACATTATGGGTTTGCCAGGGATCAAACCTGCTCTATGCTCTGTATGATTGCTCCAGTACTCTGCCCTAATTTGATCCTAAATCTATTCTCAGGTGCTTTTGAAGGAAAAGCAAATCCATTTTATGGATTCCTCCTCCTGGAGATATGAAAGCTCTTTCATACAGACAATAATGTTCCATATACAAATACTCTGTGAGACTTAGAAAATGGAATACCCTACTCACCCAATAACAAGGCTTCAGAAACTCTGGTGATGTGGCAATAAGAGAGTCAATGAAAAATGTGTCCTTGGAACAAGTATCTTGAAAAATTTTTTGTAATATAGAGGTCACAATAGATTCAAACACAAATCCAGCACACATGTTTAGAGTATCCAGTGCATAAATAGAGTCATGAGTTATTCTATATTCAAGTCAGCACAATTCAGTAACATTTACCTAAGGGCAGTCACTGTGCTTGACTTGGCATCAGAAGTATATAAATGAAGATGAGAAGTTTTAAAGAGTTTAAATTTTAATGGTAGAGCCAACATAAACAAGAAGTACCAGTATAATGTCATAGGTCTAATATAAATATATAAAAAGGTTAGTATGACAGTCTCCAAGGACAATTTGCTCACTCTGGAGGTTTATATCTAAGCTTTGCTAAAGATTTAAGCCTTGAGCAGGCTGGCTCTCTCCTATTTTTCATATGTATAATATATAAACATAAAAAGCAAGAGGATTTCTGCAATTTTATTTGTGTAACAATTCAGCTGCATAATATTAAAAAGGTTTTGATGGGCATACTGAGGCCATAACCAACCTTTATAACATTTTTTAATTAAAATGGGGAAATATATTCATGCTCCAAATAGCCACTTTATGAAAAAATCCTTTGGGATCTAATGACTGGTTAGAATAAAGAAAAGAACCAAATTGTTGAATAGATTAAAAAAATTGGTTATACTTTGCTTTTTGCGATTGGTGGTGAATGCACTAAAAACAGTCTGGCTTTTTAATATGAATGGAAATACATAATATTGCCTATTATGTATTCTAAACATAGGTTGGAGAAATATTTTATTGAATTGTTTACATCTCTATAATTTATTTTTGTGATGGTTATGAATAAAGTGAATATCAGCTGTGTACTTAGCAGGTATAAAATCTTCAAAAAAATAGACCTCTAAGTCTCTAAGTCCTACATTCTAAGATATATAGACTCAATTATCATATACATAAAAAAGCAGTTTAATCTCAGAATTCTATGTACAGAGCAAAAGTGTGACTGGCTAGAGCTGATGTAATCCTATTTTCCCTAAGAAAAACTAAAAAATTCCACATTTATAGAAAATATTTATCTCTTATCAACATAGGTAATCTTAGAATGGATGGAAATGAATTAATAGTTATTAAAACTTTGATAAATATTTTAACTACTCAATAATATCCACCTGAAGTAGTTTTGACTTTTTCTAGGTTTTATAGAGGGCACTGATGTGAATATTTTACATATATGTAATTATTTCTTTTTATGTCTGCTCTTCTGTCTGATGTGAAGTTGGTTAGTTGGTTGCTTAATCTCACTGTCAAAGACTGAGAGCAAAACACACAAAAATTCCTCTTGTTCCCTTATGAAAAATGTCCATGGATAAAATATAATACAGCCTTAAAGAGAGTGGACTGGAACAATTTCTTCACAGTCCTCAAAAAGAACCAAACCTGTGGCCATAGTGATAGCAGCACAGATAGTATACTTGCTATACTGGCCAACACAAAGTCAATCTGGGTTCAACTACTGCCACCCCTTGTAGTTCACAGAGGGCAACAGGTGTGATACTTGAACATAGATAGCAATACTTGTGTATAGCTCAAAACAAGGACCAAACTTTCCAACGTCTTGATTTGGGATTTTTGGTTTAACTTGAGACAATGAATTTCGAACGTACAAGTCATCAAAAGTTGTAAATCTAACTAATTAAAAAAAAAACTGCTGTTATCATATGTAAATTTCTATCTCCAACAAATTAACATTTTCTCACAATTAGTATTCAAATAAGGGGCCGGAGCAGTTCGCAGCAATAGAGCGTTTGGCTTGCATAAGGTTGACCCAGGACGGACCTTAATTGAATCCCTGGTGTTACAGTTGGTCCCTCAAGCCAGGAGCTATTTCTGAGAACGAGTAACCCCTGAGCGTCATCGGGTGTGGCCCAAAAACCCCAAACCAAAAAATAAAAGTACTTAAATAATGTACTAAAATTATAGCCTTTAATTTTTTCTTTTTACTCTTTTGAGTCACTGTGGCTTCTAAACTAGTTGAGGTGTTTGTTTACTCCTGGCTAAGCGCTCAGAAATCATTCCTGGCTTAGGGGACCATATAGGACACCGAGGAATTGAATCATGGTTCATCCTAGGTTAGCGCGTGCAAGGCAAACATATACTGCTTGTGCCACCACTCTGGCCCCTAAAATAATTAAGTTTTAACAAGTCAGAATTATGTCTTAAAGAAAGCCATACCTGTGATGTCTATATATAAACACTCATTTGTGTGTGAATAACAGTAATAATAGTAATAACAGTAATAATAGTTTTCCAGAAGAAATGCTATATAATTCTAAGGCAAACAATTATATTTTTTGAAAATAGATATTAACTATTATGATTTTATTCTAAAAACTACATCAGAAAAACATTTTTATGATCTGTCTTTCTATGATGTTTCAGAATATTAAAATGTGTTCAATCAGAAATAAGATATGAAAAGAATTGATGCTATCATTGGAGAGCTCCCTTAATACTGACAATGGGTTTAATATTCAAATGTGAATATTTAATGTATCTTTTTATTGTAAAATTTGAAAGGGTAGTGAGTTTTATGCAAGAAAAATTGCCCCTAAACTGTTTCTCATTTCTCTTCTCAGACAAAGGAAAGAGATATTAGATTACAATCATCCTATAAAATATGACTGAAAACTCTTATTTAAGATAAGTTTACTTAATAGTTTTAAATATGTGTGCTATAGGGCAAGGACAACTTCAGAAAGTTTATTTTACTGGACATGCTACATATCTGTGATATCATGATTTGTGTAATTTTTGAATGATTTTTGTTAAATAAAGTCTAAAATGCTTAATCCAAAGAAATAATTGCAGTGAGGGGCTGGAGCGATAGCTCAGAGGTAGGCCATTTGCCTTGCATGCTGCCAATCTAGGACTGACCTTGGTTTGATCTCCCAGAGTCCCATATGGTCCTCCCAGGCCGGAGCAAGGGGTGATTTTTGAGCACTCAGCCAGGAATAAAGCCTAAGCGTCAGTGGGTGCGCCCCCCAAAAAACCTTCACTGAGTAATCTGCAGATCAAAAATATGGGCCTTCTGTAGTAAAATATTTACACAAACTATTTAAGAAAATAGAATGTGCGTTTTATTGTTTCTTTTGATTCTGTGGTACTAACTCCTGTTTCTGGATTGACTAAGTAACTTGGATCTTTTCTCAGAGTCTCAATTATTAATTCAATTGTAAGGTCATCTGGTAGTAAATTAGTCGAAATATTCATTTACTACTTGCTCTTTGATATAAAGAGAGATCAATTTTAGGACTTGAACACTCAGTACAATGACTACCCTGCCTAATAAAAATTGGATATTTTTTGTTTGTTTGATTTTGGTTTGGGGCCACACCCGGTGACACGCAGGGGTTACTCCTGGCTATGTCATCAGAAATCGCTCCTGACTTGGGGGACCATATGGGACTGAACTGCAGTCCATCGTAGGTTAACACATGCAAGACAAACATCCTAGTGCTTGTGCCACCATCTGGCCCCAATAAAAATTGAAATTTTGAGTGAAGAATCTCAATAGTAAAATCTTTATCATTCATAATTTATAAATATATTTGCTTTAAAATATTTTGTTTAACATCTGTAATTGACCATAAAAACTTTTTATTAGTTGTCAATGGATAACATTTTCTATATTAATTTTAAGATATATTACATTTTAGGTATACTTTGTAAATTCAAAGGATCAAAATGTTAAGGAATATGAGACATACAACTTTAAAATGTGCAGTAATAACTCAAGTTCAGAAGAGCATTTCTGAAGTTTATTTCCTGTTTTTCATCAAAGAAAAGTGAGAATACTTGCTTCAATTCTCTAGACATCAGCTTTATCAGTTGTTTCTAAAACTCGAGACTTCTTAGAAAAAAGATTTTATATAAAGAATTGTTTGTGTTTTCATAATTGCTAGCATTTTTGAAGTATGGGCATAGATACCTAAATGTTCTTTTCAGATTAGCATAAAAGAGCATCAAGTCTATTTACAATTTCTTTGAAGACATAGGAAGCTGATTTTTCCCCTAAAGATTAAATGATGAAACAAAACTACAGCAAAATTCTAATTCTGAAAATTTAAGCTTTTTTCTCATGAAATATGTGGAGTCAATTAAAAAGAAAGCATTTGACTGCTCTGAACTATTCTAAATTATTCAAATATCTCAGTGAAGATTTAGGTTCAAGTTAAACACTATATAATATTTTATTACAGTGGTAACTGATTGTACTTATGTTTTTACCTACTCTAAATTTTTAAATATTTTAAGTCATCAAATAGAAATAATTGTGTTTTGGGGCTGGTGGTATCTTTGCCCTCTTTGGGAATCAGAGTGATATTTGCCTCATAGAAGGAATTGGGAAGGATTCATGTCTTTTCAATGGTTTGGAAGAGCCTGTGAATCAGTGGAAGTAATTTTTCTTGGAATGTTTGATAGAATTCACCTGTAAAACCATCTGGGCTTGAACTTTTGTTCTGGGGAGTTTCTTAATTACTGTTTCAATTTCAGGTTATTGGCCTGTTTACTCTTTCTAAATCCTCCTTTTCTAGTATTGGAAGCTGGTATTTTTCTAAGAATCTGTCACTTTCTTGTGGGTTCTCTAGCCTAACTGAGTATAGTTGTTCATAATATGTCCTCATGATGTGTTGGATTTCTTGGGGTTCTGTTGTAATCTCTCCCCTTTCATTTGTGATCCTGTTTATTTGGGTGTTTTCCCTCTATTTTTTTGGTGAGTCTTGCCAGTGGTTTTTCTATCTTGTATATTCTTTCAAAAAATCAACTCCTGGACTCATTGATTTTCTGTATTGTTTCCTTAGTTTCTATGTTGTTTATTTCTGCTCTGGTTTTTATTATTTCCTGTCTTCTGGTTGTGTTTGGGTTTCTATGTTGCTATTGTTCCAGCTTTTTAAGATGGTCCTTTAAGCTGTTAATTTTTTGTTTTCCTCTTTCCCCTTTCCTGATGTAAGATTGTATTGCTATGAGTTTCCCCCTGATTACTGCTTTTGCTGTGTCCCACAAGTTTTGACAATTTGTTTTTTCATTATCGTTTATCTCAAGGTATCTTTTTATTTCTTCCTTGAGTACTTCTTTGATCCAGCTGTTTTTAAGCAGCATGTTGTTTAATCTCCATTGCTTCTTTTTACAGTCAATTTTGACCTCTGTTGCATAGTGATATGACAGAGTGCTTCTAATAATCCTTACCTTTGTGATTTTTATACAGGTTAGATTTGCTTCCTAAGGCATGGTCTATTCTGAAGAAGGTTCCATGTGAACTTGAGAAGAATGTATATTCTGCTTTCTGGGGGTGGAGGGCCCTACACAATCTATTAGTCTTAGTTCTTCTAGTTTTTCATTTAGGGCTCTTATTTCTTTGTTAGTTTTCCTTCTGGTGGATCTGTCCAGTGGTGATAGTGGAGTATTAAGATCTCCTAGTACTATCACGTTTCCTTTCATGTGTTTCTCCAGTTTTGCAAGCAGTTGCCATACATATTTTGCTGGCTCTGCATTGGGTGCGTAGATATTAACCAGTGTTAGCACTTCTTAGTATAGTGTTCTCCTGATCAGTCAATAGTTACCCTCTTTGTCTCTGATCACTTTCTTGAGGTTGAATGTAATTTGGTTTGATATCACAATGGCCGTCCCTGCTATTTTTTGTTTCCATTGGCCTGGATAATTGATTTCTATCCTTTTATTCTAAGCCTGTGCCTATCTTGTACTTGTAGGTGTGTTTCTTGTAGGCAGCAAAAATCTGGTTTATGTTCTCTAATCCAGTTCTCTACTATGTGTCTTTTAATGTGTGAGTTTAGTCCATTAAGGAGATTATTGACAGAGAGGGCTGTTGTGCAGTTGTGTTGTTTAGGGTGGTTGTTGTTACAATTGGGGGTTTGGATTGTGTAATTCGTCTCTGAGTAGGTCCTTTAGGTTGGTTTTTTCTGCGCAAATAATGTGAGATCATTTTTGTTTGAGAATGATTTTAGTTTACCCTCCCATGTGAATAAGAGTTTTGCTGAATAGTAGACTCTAAGTTGAAAATTTCTTTCATTCAGTCATTTAAATATGTCATTCCACTGTCTTCTTGCTTGAAGTATTTCATATGGGAGATCTGGTTTGATTCTAATGTTCCTTCCTTTGTATGTAAGGGTTTTTTTTTCTCCCTTATTGCTTTAAGTAGGTTGCCTTTCTCTATGTGTCTTGGAGTTGGTTTGTTAGGGTCTATTTTGTTGGGGATTTCTTTCACCTCCTGGATTTGCTCAGATGCATCTTTCCAGGGGGTGGGAATATTCTCTGCTATTATTTCCCTGACTAATTGTTCTTCCCCTTTCCCTGTTTCCTCCCCTTCTGGTATACCTACAATTCTTAGATTGTTTGTTTTGTCTTTGTTCATTAAATATTGGACTTTTACTTCCAGTGCTTTACCTTCTATTTCTTTGTTGGCTTCTTTGTCGTCTTTCGTTTGCAGTTTATCTTTGAGTTGTTCTATGTGATTCTCAAGTTGTGCAATTCTGCTCTTCTGGCTTTCTACGGTTTTTATGTAATTCCTCTAATTCCGTTTGCATGGAGACTCTCATATTTTTTAACAATTTTTCTTTTAGCTGGTTGATTTGTTTATCCAAGGATTATTTTTATATTCAGTGGCTAATGTTTCTTTCATTTCCTTTAACAAGTCTTGCATTTAATTCCTCATGGCTACTTTGAGATCTTCTGTTGTGTGCATTTTGTGTTATGTGCATTTTGGGGGACTTGGAAATTTATTAGGGATCCTTTCCATATCACCTGAATTCAAAGTCTTCCTTGATCTACCCATATTCCTTTGTGTGTATTGATGTGGCTTAGAGTGCTGTGCCTTCTGTATTCAGGCTACTTTTGCCACCTGTGTGTTGGGGCTGGGTCCCTTCTCTGGAGTACTACTCCTGGTGGGTATGCTGTTGAGGCTTGGCCTCTCCCACGTCCTCCAGTTAAGCCTGATCCTTCACCACCCCCTATCTAGTCAGACAGTGCAATTCTGCTCCTGACCACAGTGGCAGAGGGCGCTGTTGAGCCTAGATGACTCACCTCCCCCATCTGGGAGTCAGACTGTGCTTGCTTCTTGGCTCTCTGGTCACTGTTCCTCCTGGCTCTCTGTCCCCCTGGGCTACCTATGCCACTTTGACAAGTTGGTGAACGTTTTTGAGCTCCCTCTGGCCTCTCTCATAAGACTTAGGGTCCTCCTGGGGTACCTGTTATGTGACACTCCGATGGCCTGCCCATCCCTCCTTGGCTCCGCTGCCCGCATGGCTCCCCCCTGCGCCCCTTCCAACCTCACCACGTCAGCGGGGCTGGTCAGTTCTCCCTGGCTCCCCCACCTGCGTGCCCCCCCCCCCCCCCCGTGCCCTTTCCAAGCTCACCCTGCATCTCCCGGGCTGGTCGGTTCTCCCTGGCTCCGCCGCCTGTGTGGCTCCCCCGCCTGTGTGGCTCCCCCTGGAGCCCCTTCCAAGCTCACCGTGTCCCCGGGGCTGATTACTGAGAGGTTTTTTGTTTGTTGGTTTGTTTGTTTTTGGGCCACACCCAGCGGTGCTCAGGGGTTATTCCTGGCTGTCTGCTCAGAAATAGCTCCTGGCAGGCACGGGGGACCATATGGGACACCGGGATTCGAACCAACCACCTTTGGTCCTGGGTTGGCTGCTTGCAAGGCAAACACCGCTGTGTT
Organism: Suncus etruscus; assembly: GCF_024139225.1. Classification (NCBI taxonomy): domain Eukaryota; kingdom Metazoa; phylum Chordata; class Mammalia; order Eulipotyphla; family Soricidae; genus Suncus; species Suncus etruscus. Next base: position 93,998,050 of record NC_064851.1, on the reverse strand, counting down.
ATCTACTGAGAGTTTTTATCATGAAAGGCTGCTGGACCTTTTCATACATTTTTTTCTCAGTGCCTATTGATATCACAAATTTTAAATTAATTCCTTAAATTTTTAATAACAACTGCTGTTGGTGTTAGAAATTCATAATTTTATCTGAACGTTATTTTAAACAAAGGTTTATATTAATCTCTTATTTTACTATATTTAAACAATAATTGTATGGATATGTAGTATAATTTTATGAAGATGGTAGGGTTTGAAATTATCTCTCTTAATGAAAATAAAGTAGAAGCTACTGTCACACCAAACTCATACCATATTTGTCATCCTGATACTGCAAGTGTAGAATTTGTACTCTACATGGGTTGAAGTAATAGCAGGCGTTAATTAATTTCTAAAAATTAGGTGATTTCTACAAAATTATCTTTAAAAAATAGAAAGTATAAGTGCCAATAAATAAAAGTAATTATATCAATAATTTAGTTTAATATTTTCCCCCACAAATAAAACAGCATGTCATACATAAACCTTTAATATTTTAGTTAAATTCTGGTTCAGTGACAATGGGTCAATTTAGTGGAAAGTCTGTTAGGAATAGATAAAGAATTTTATATATATCTGACCAAGGAAAAAGAAATGTCTTAAGTCACACATAAAATACCTGAACATAAATTATAACATTTGATTATACTCTATAGATTTTATAGCTATTCTGTTTAATGCAACTTTTCTAGACACCAATTTCATATATATATATATATATATATATATATGTATTTGTCTTAAATTGATTTCATAAACACCTTGATATTTTCTGTATATTCCATCCTGAACTTCAAATTCATACAATCAGCCAGACTTTAAAATCTCTCATCTTTACCAAAAAAAAAAACCCTAGTCAATTTATATATATTAGAAGCTCTTTATTGTAGGACAAAAACTCATTCCCTAATTATTGAATTAACACTCATCACAAAATTGTTATTATATGGAATATATTGATTCATTTGTATTCTAAAATATCCCACACTATCTAATTCCTGTAGAAAAATATAGTGCAAAAGTACATGAACCACCAAGCCTGGTGCCATGCAAGATTCATAATGAATACTTTAATGCAATGAGGATACAATATTTTATTTATACTTGTAAAAAAATAGGTGCTTTCCTTAAGAAGCCTGGAAGAGATAGTCCTACCTGTTTTCTATAGAAATAATAATAGACCAGTACACTTGGCAGTTTCTCCTTCTAATTAATAAGGCATGATAAGTTTGGATGTCAACTTGTACAAGGCTTATGATTTATTTCTCAGTGTGAAACCTGACTGTGAAGCCTGTCTTTGAAACTACTATGTAAAAAGCTCCTCATTTTACTTTATGGAGAAGGACTATTTGGCTTTTCTGCCATATGTCTATATCTGTGATATTGATTTTGCCTTTGGAAAAATCATTATAATTTGGCAATCAAAATAATTTTTATAAAATCAAAAGAAATGGAATTAAAGAACAGTCATAGAAAGAAATATATATTATATCTAACTTTAGCTCCAGTTTTGAAATGTCAAATCTCAAAAAGAATAACCCACATCAAATTGTTCAAATTGCTCATAATATTTATTTCTGATATTCTTCCACCATCTCAATAACTAGGCCTTGTTATCTTCAAAGTGTACCTCAAACATTAATAATTTCAGATTATGCACTTTGTTCTTTGCATTAATCTTGATAAGATATGATGAAAGTAAATTATTTTCCCTCAATATCCTGCAGTAAATTTGAAGAGAAAATGAAAGGTACAGTTAGTATTTTTGTATAAGCAAGAGAAACATATAGTTTTCTGTAAGAACTATAGTCCTCAGAAATTGAATTTTGCAGATGCAGACATAAAATATTTGGGAAAATTATGAAATATAATTTAGAATATATTACTATTATTTCTTTTACAATTAATAATATGTTAACTCAGAATTTACAGTATTTCTAGTTCATTTTGATTTTAAATAAAATTTTATATTCTCTCAGTAAAAAAGAAAAATATAACTTTTAAATTTGTAACTAGGATTTAACTCAGTTAAAATCTCAGTGAATTTATTCATTGTGTTTCAAGACACAAGGAGGTTGATCAAGTCTACAATACTTTCTATAACACATTTCACTGAAGTGGCTCTGAAGGACAAAAGCAGTCTGAGATTTTCTATGTAATAGTGGTGGGAAGCCTTCCAGAGTTAAAAAAAAAAATCCCAATGATTAGCATCATCTTAACTTTCAGGTGGGACTCTCTTCAACACTTATAATTCACTTACTCTGCTGCAGGTCATTATTGCAAAGGTTTGATTCATTTTAAACCCCACTTGAGACTTAAATTGCATTTGAAAGTCCTATCATTCATCCATTTACAGGACTGCCATTAGAAGTGATGGGAATTTGGCATAAAAATCAATGAAAGGATATGATATGAGTTACTACTAATATTTTTTTCTTGAGCACTATCTCAAGTACAGTTTGTTGAGTCTATTTTCTAAAGGTATTTTTCCATCTTGCATCATTTTACTTATATTGAATTTATCAACTTGAGTTGACAAAAACAGAATTTTTAGGGAAAATAGATTTATTGTCCTATTATTAATTTTTACATAATCTTATTTTATAATATTAATTAAATTATTTTTACTTAAATATATCTCATTTTTAGTTTTCAAGTCTTAAAATTGTGCAATTACTATGGCATCGAAAATATGTATATATACTATTACGTGCATTTGAATACACTTGATTTGCTTTTCCCCATTTAGTGATGTGATTTTGTTATCCTTTGCATTTTTATTAAAATAGTAGTTCAATTTTGGGATAGAGAAACAGAAAGATTGAGAACATTAACTAGACCAGTTAATTCTATTCATTGTTTTTATTTCTTTATCCAAAAGCTGAACATTGTCTTATGAACTGAGTTTATGCTTCATGCACATTAATTTAAAGTACAAAGTTCTATTTTATATATTGAAGAATCTAGTTAAGTGGATAATGTTGGACTATAATGAAACTGCATTATCTATTATAGAACATCTTTCAACTTTGTTAATGGAACATAACATCTTCTATTAATATGAATAAATAATTGCATTTATCTCTAAGAAATAAATTGATTAGAAAAGACATTGAGGAAGCCATATAGTTATTTTGTTACTCTGAAAATATCTTTTATGAAAGTTTATCTTCATTTTTGCATAAAAATATATGTGATTATTAAATGCAATAATTTTATGTGTTTATTGAGATAATTGCCTTTTATCTCTTTTGTACCTTTTTATTTTAGTTTTTGGCCACACCAGGCAATACTCAGGGATTGCTTCTGGCTCTGTACTCAGGAATCACTCCTGGTGGTGCCTAGGTACCATATAAAATGCAAGGAATTGAACACAAGTTGGGCACATGGAAGGCAAATGCCTAACCTGCTGTATCATTACCTTGTCCATTTTAGCCTTCATTTCTAGGTTAAAATGTTTTTCTAGATCTTGATAATATTGGTTTCAGTGAGCACAATCCTCATCATACTAGTACCATGGGAGTCTTGTTAATATTAATGCTGTTGCTGCTAATAATTATTAGCATTGTGATATTAGATATCACAATGTTAATTATTATGGTGATCATAAAAATTATGATATAATTGACTCACTGTAATTTGCTGAGTAATTCTATGTAGTAAGAAATTTACCAAGCTTATTTACTTATTTCATCATTATCATAACCTTGTATTTAAAACTTTATTTCTCAGATATGGATGCTTTTCTCATTCAATGATGAGAAATAATGGTAATCATCCAATCATTCAATTAGAGGAACAAGGCATTAACCCTAATCTTTCTTGTCTATAAAGTCATGGTATAGCTTGTTTCTTTACTGTTTTCATAAAAAGTTAAACCTTGCTTAAGGAAGAATTGTAGAAGATGGAATGACAGAGGAAAGTGGAACGGAGTATTTCTGTTATACTTGTAAGACATGAAGGAGTCTTAAGAATTTCTTTTAGTTTTAAAACATTAAATCATTTTTATAACTATTCAGCACATTCTTAACATGGTATTTATGTTGTTTAAATATATTCTGTAAAATATGTTACATAAATTTAAGCTTTTTATATATTTTTTGCTAAACTGGTTAATCTGATAATTTCATTAAAAATAAAATGAAAGTTGTTAATATATTTGAAATATAATTTATAACATTTTCTCTTTATGTATAATTCTATTTTTCTTATTTTATAACCAAAGTATTTAACTGTTTTTATATAGAATCACAAAGATTGCAATTTGTTATATATAATTTATCCATTTTCAATATACAAGGTAAGTACTCTGAAGCTGAGATTTTGTTTTGTTTTTGGGCCACACCCTCAGTGCTCTGAGATTGCTTACTCCTAGCTCTTTGCTTAAAAATCATTCTTGGCAGGATCAGGGGATTATAAAAGATGCTGTGATTGACCATGGGTTGGCTGTGATGGAAGTCCAACACCCTTCCTGCTGTGATATTGCTCTGGCCCCTAGGCTGAGATTTAGGCAACATATCTTATATTGTTAGGATATATTTTTCTCCTTAATCTTCAGTTTACTATACATTTGAGTGAATTGCTATCAAATGTATATTTATTTAATTTAACTTCAGTTGTGCTTAAATGTAACAATATTTGTTTCATTGTTTCTATTCATTTTAGATTTAGTTTTCTATGAGTCAAAGTTGTCAATACAATTAAAATTTCAGACTATTAATGGGGGCTTTATAGTTGCATAAAAGCAGAAAATTATGCCAGAAAATGAGGGGACAACTTACATTTTTTATACAAATAAAATAAAAAAATAAGAATTATAAATAAAAATGTATTGTGAAATACTACTTTAGTTATTTTTCACATGTTAACACATGCATAACTTTATAAAATTGACTCATATATATAAATCACAAAAATATATAAATATAGAAATGTATGTGAATGTAGATATGTATGTAATTACACAATTTCATAACCAAAAATAATAGGTATAGGCAATAACCTAAAATCGTAATATAAATACAAAAGCAAAAAGCATATAAATGTTAATATATAGTAATGATAAATGCAAGTAGAGGTAAAGTATCTTTCTATGTGACAAGTATTCAATATAATTTTAATATCCAGTATGGTTGATGATAGTAAATATATCAGGAGTAAATACTATATTAGAAAAAATGGAAAAGTCAAATCGATCAATTTTTAAATTTATAAAACTTGGTTTGTATTAGGCCCCAAAGTTCCATAGTTAATGCATACTAATAAAATGTCTACCAGTACCTAAAACATATTATTTTTGACTGCATACAGTCTTCAAATGGCATGTCATGCAATAGCTTAAATGCTATTTTTAGGAGCACATTATGACTTATTTATTATACATGTCACAGTGTGATGATGAGTTGTTAAATATAAAATATAATTATGTTTTATATATACGTATAGATAGTATACGAAAATAGAACATGTTATAGCAATTGTTTCTGAGTGGTGAATTGCAAATTATTTCTTCATTTAATTATTTTTTAGAGATCTTTATTTTTCTGTCATGAACTCATAGATTTGCAGAGCAGGAACAAAAGTTATTTTATTCACTTACAAGATATTCTCTTAAATATTCTATAACACTTCTCAAAACACAAAGAAAAAAAAAGAATTTCTTCAACAGAAAGGTCAAGAATACATCAAAAGCAAAGTATTCAGAAAGAATTCTGTCCATATGAAACATATTATTATTAATGTTGGTTCTTCTCTTTCTCCTTGTAAATATCATTTTCTTTTATTCAGAACTGACATATAAGCCTTAGGAAAAAATAATAAAAAGCTATTTAACCCTATCCCCATTGTACTTGAAATTAAAGGCTTTAGGATATGTAAGGATGAAGCAAAAATGATAGAAAATGATAACAATGTTAGCTTCCTAGATGGCAGCATTGATGGTATTGAGCAAAGAAGAATGCTTCTTATGAGATCATGCTATTAGTTTGGATGGAGGGAAAATTTAGGAGAGATCATGTGGCCACTAACAGTGAGGTATGGTCCTTCTGCTGGAAAGGTGTATTCTACTGTATAAAATTAACCTAAAAGTAACCTATACAAATAATCTATAGACTTAATTTGTCACTGGAATTTTCAAGTGTGATTCTAAATTTTCATTCTCCTTTCTGAATCTGTGATTAGGAAATGCATCTACTACCACGACTGTGATAGATAACAAAAATGGATCTGTGCCCAAATCTCCTGGGAAAGTGCTGAAGAGGACAGTCACAGAAGACATAGTCACAACGTTCAGCTCCCCGGCTGCCTGGCTACTGGTCATTGCTCTTATCATTACATGGTCAGCTGTTGCTGTTGTTATGTTTGACTTAGTAGACTACAAAAACTTTTCAGGTAAGATCTGTGAAATACGTTTTTTAAATGAAAATGGGTCAAATCCTCCAGATAATCTTCTCTTGAGCAGGCACTTCTTTTATCTTTCTCCACCCATACCTAAGTTTTATTCAGTAAAAACGATCTTGCATCTCTAAAGAGAAGGAATTCAGGGCCAGTGCGATAGCATAGTGGTAGGGCATTTGCCTGGCATGCAGCCTACCCAAGACAGACCTGGGTTCAATTCCTAGCATCCCTTTTGGACCCCGAGCCTGCCAGGTTTGATTTCACAGAGCCAGGAGAAACCCCTGAGCACTGCTGAGTGTGGCCCACTCCCAAAAAATAATTAAAAAAAGAAAAGAAAAGGAATGGAAAAGAAAAACATAAAAAAGGAATGGAAAAGAAAAAAAAACGAAATATGAGGAAAGAGGAGAGAGGAAAGGAAGGGCAAAAGAGGGAAAAGAAAGGGGGAAAACTGGAAGTGAGAGGAGCGGAGAATAGAGGAAAGGAAAGCAGAGAAGAAGGTAAGGGAAGAGATAAGAGGAGAAGATAAGAGAAGGGAGGAAAAGGGAGAGGAGTGAACAAGAGGAAAGAGGAGGGAAAGGAGTAAAGGAAAAGGGAAGAAAGGAGAGTTTCAAATTTTCATGAGGTCATTTTGGAAGTCCAGTTTTGTCTTCACTTTTCTACTTTGTTTCCTTCTTTGACAGTAATATTAAATGATTCCTAGGCAATATATATAATAAATTCATATATGTTTATAAATAAATAAATTTATAAAAATAAAACATACATTAAAAAGGACTGATTATCACAATTTTACAGATGATGATAAAAAGACTTGGATATTTAGTTTTGGAGTAGTCCTTTAATAACATCAAACAGGGTAATTCTGTGCTTTTACATTTGACAGTATGCAATAATATCAATGCAAACTAAAAACTATTGAAGACATAAAAACTATTGATGATAATAATACATTAATTTTATATTCCAATACTTTCTGCCTCCAAACTTTCTTTCCAGACATATATTCCAATTCTTTCACTGAAATATAGTGTTCATAATTCCTGAACAAAATAGTGCTAAAAGAAGTTTCCCAGAATTACAGGTGATGAGATACTACATCTTGACTGCATGTAATTTTATGAATTTGAAGTAAAATAGGAGTAAAACAATTAAAGAACGATTTTTCTTATAGTTTATTAAATTTTAATATTATTAATCTCATTATTCAAAGTCTTTATTGTTTCAATTATATTTGTCTATTTCCATATTAGATATGTTCTATTGACTGAGTTCCTTGAGAGAATTTATTAGTCAGGTACTCAATAAATATTAAATGAATAGATGAATAAATTTATGCTCACCACTTTTTGAACAAATAAAACAGCTTATTAAGATCTTATTGTTCCCTGTCATATTTCTTTTCTAATAATATTCTTGTCGTATTTTTATTATCCTTTATTTTTTATGATAGGAGTGGAATGAGTAAGACTCAGAATAAATATATTTTTAAAAATTTAGGTTTTATATACTTAAAAATTCTTTATTCCCATTTCATATTGCACTAATTTAACAATTATGTATTTAATATATTAAGTTCTTACTACATACACTCTATAGTTAAAAAAGGCAATCATAAAAATCAAAGTCATAGGACATGTCACTGAAGATTATTTACATGGATTGTGATTGTGATTATATAGTTTACAATCTATTGTTATTTGGGCTAAAGCAAGTATTATTTAACACACAAAGTCAACTGAAGCAAAAGTGCTACTTAATCCAGAGTCATAATCATAATTCTAAATATTATATAATGTAAACTTCTATTTTTGTTTATATATCTAATAGAATATATACACATATGCACAATTAGTTATATAATGGTTGATCTTTTTAATACTTCTGTTGAAGTACTACTACTCACTTACATGACTAATGTCTAAGGGTTCTTTTAAAAATATTCGGAATCTATTCAGGGACTAAACAAATTATCTTCTACTTTTCTGGATTATTATGGCTGTATGTAAACTTGCTTAGCAGTAGATTTTGTTACAGGAAACAGAAAATTCTGGGAAAGGTTCCACATTGTGATTTGATATCTTATAAAGCTACCACATATAATGAGTGTATAACGTATAAAATGTGGTACTTATGAGTGAAATTAAGAGCTGGTACTCTTTAACTCCAGCAAAAAGGTATGGGAAATATGTTTGATCACTTGGATTTTGTTCACCATACCATCTCTTTATTCTGAGAGATATTTTTTTTTTCAGAAATGCAAAGCTGGGCAGGTTAGAGAGGGCATAGTAATGTTTCTGATAATTGAGGTTAGATAGTCACAAATGTGCAGAAGTTTTCTCCCTAGTGTATGCAGATTAAACAACAGACCTCCTAGAAATCAGACAGGTGCTTTGTAAATTATATTACATTTTTCAAACTGAACCATCTAGTGTCAGATTCATAGTTACAAAGTTGTTGATGGCTAAGATTCAGTCATTCAACATCTTAATTCCAGAATTTGTGGGCTTTGATGAAAACTAATCATAATTTTTTTGCCTTATAAAGAGAAAATATCTTTAAAACAACATATGCAAACAAGATCAATTAAAAATAAATTATTACAAATATAGACATTAGTGGATGTTTATTATTTTCATCTAGTTATGATGATAACAGAAATAAATAATAGCAACTTGGCTTTTTCTTGTCTGAGAATATTTGTCATACTGAATTAGAATTTCTTCCATAAAAGGGCAAAGCAATATCCAGGGTGCCCTCAAGCAACATCTGGTAATTTTTTGCATGTTTGCCACCAAATATTCTTTTTTCCCTCTGGCATTTGGTTTTGGTGCCATACCCAATGACGCTCAGAGGTTATTCCTGGCTATGCGCTCAGAAATCGCTCCTGACTTGGGGGACCATACGGGACTCCTGAGGATAGAACCAAGGTCCGTCCTGGGTTATCCACGTGCAAGGCAAACACCCTACCGCTGCACCACTGTTCAGGCCCCAACCACTAAATAGACTTTTTTTAAACTTTTTTTTGGGGGGGAGTTGGGTCACACCCAGCAGTGCTCAGGGGTTACTCCTAACTCTGCGCTCAGAAATTGTACTTGGCATGCTCGGGGATGCTGAGATTCGAACCACCATCCTTCTGCATGTAAGGGAAACGCCCTACCTCCATGCTATCTCTCCGGCCCCTAAATATTCTAATTTCAAAATATTTTTCAAAGAATTAGATAAGATAAGATATGTAAAACATAAATGCTTGGCACATTGGAGGCACTCATTAAATGTAACTTGTATTTCAATCTTATTACCAGGAAGTACAATCAATAATTTGAGGAGATCCAGAAAGGCATGATGGTAGGAAGCATCAATTTCTTATAAAAGTCTCACAGATATCTCCTGATGTGCCATTTAATAGTTTTTCTAATGAGGTGTGCCATTTATATACTGCTCTTGGAAATTAATTTCCATGATTTTCCCCCCTTGGCACTTAGCCCAGTTAAGCAGGTGCACTGTTTTTGTCAGGCTATGAGTTTAGAGAAATAAAATAATTCAGTAAAAATTAAAAATCTACCACATTGTATATGTTTCAATACTTAATAATTACTTATGTATGTATAAGCATGTGTATTTCTTCACATATACTTTGATATGTCTGTAGAATGATACATATTAGATATATATACACATATATAGATAGATAGATATGTGCACTCATAGCATACAGATGCTATGCATTACATTCTAGGAACTTAAAAAGTTCCTACACCTCAAAAGATGTGTTTATTGTACAATTTCAATCTGTTTATAGATACTCCAAGAAAAGAGAAATTTCTGTAGGCTAGTGACTTCTGAATTCTAATTAAAATTTATTGTTCCTTAATAAAATGAGTGAAAAATATAGAGAACTTAATAGATTTTAAGATGCATTTATTTTAAAGAAATATTTTAAATTTTTTGTTAGTTTTAAAATTCTTTTCTTAAACAATTATAATAATATATATCATTTTATACTATATTTGAATTTATATTACCTCACAAAATCAAATATTCAATTATGTATGTTGGTCCCCAGACCATTTTGTTTGTCCACTAACAATTTTGACTTTAGTGGATTTTAAGACAAAAAGAAAAATCTAAAATTTGAGTACAGAAAGATAGAACTTAGTAATTAATACTAATAGTAGTATTATTTTTAATGCAGGAAAATAAAAATACTTTTAAATTAATAGAGTAGAATCTACATATCTGTGAATACAAGTAAAACGTGATTTTTCTAGTTTTTATAGTGATGTTTGATTTAGGTAAAAGAAAGTAAAAGTTGTTTGTTATTTGGCTTAGAATGTACTCTTCCTTTTACTTGACATGAATCTAGTTCCAGCTACTTGGAAATATTCCAGGCTTAAACATCTACAACACAGTTTTTCATAATAAAATTGATTTATTTGTGTTCTATTGAGAAAGAGAAGTGAAATGTACATAGATTTATATTCTGTAATGTTACTTGTTGCCTTAAAATTTAACTGTTACAGAATAAAAATAACAAACATTGTCATGAAATTAAAAATATTAAAATAGATATATAATTTTAACTGAAGATGCTTTAATGAGATTTCAATTGAGAAAATATTTTTTAATAAAAGAAAAAAAGAAGAAATAAAATGCTACTTTCTAGGATGCTGAATAGCAAGTACTGGTGCCACACTTTTTAGATTTGTAAAGTGACATCCACTTCCTTTATAGTCAATACAACAATTTTCTTATCCATTTTTTTCATTCTGAACATTATTTTATTCTTTCAACAAAATCTAAGTATCCAACATTTCATGTATTTTACTTTCTTCAAATGTAAATCAAGTTTTTCTTTTAGAATCTGATGATCTTCAATAATTCTATATCTGTTCTTTATTTTACTTTTTCCTCAATTTTCATTAAATAGTGGAGAAGTACTTGTAAATTAGAGTCTTTCACTGTCACTCGAGGCCAGTTATTAGAGATAAAAGGCAGCATGTAGTAAAAGATTTTATTTAAGCAATAAGTCAGAAGTTTGAACATGCAAATGTAAATCCTAAATAACCAACTTGCTTGTATTGTCATAGGTAAAAAATAATATATGCAATGAATAAAGAAGAATGTTTATAGAAAGGTTGCCAAGTTAGTTAAAAAATTTACTAGTGGGACAGGAGACGTGGTGTAGGTTTTAGGGCATTTGCCTTGCACATGCTAACCTAGGACGTACCATGGTTTGATCCTCCAGCATTCCATGTGGTCCTCCAAGCCAAGGGCGATTTCTGAGAGCATAGCCCTGAGCGTCATTGGATATGTCCTCCAAAAAGAAACACAAACAAAAACCTCACTAGTGGACTTATCTTCTGAGACATACTCTTTGTATTTTTAAATCTATAGAAAGATTTTTGATTTAGAAGATTATACATTGTTTTCCATGTACGTTGGGTTTTGAGGGAACGGTAAGTAAAGAAGACATTCTTTTCTTTTTCAGCAACATCTGACCTGAAGACTGTGCTGAATTTTAACTTTTGAAGCCAGTTCTTAATTTATTTAAGGCCAGTTTCAGACTGATTATTGTAATTAAATATGGGTAGTACCAGAGAGAGTATCAGTAAATGGGGAAAGGGAGTATTAATAGGATACTAAATCAGAAGCAGAATGATGAGGCCAGAGAAGGAGAAGCCATGAGATTATTATGAGGACCAGGCACAGTTATGTATGTACATTGTCACTAATCAGTTCATCCCATGTTGATCAGAACAGTTGATTTTACAGCATCTCTACCTCCTGCCAGACACTCTTGTGTTGTACTTTCGGTTCAATAGTCGATTAAGCTTTACAATGTAGACCGATGATTTAAAAAGAGAGGATTTCGGTTATAGTGTTTAATATAGATTCACTGTTTTCCACTGAATTCCAATCTAGAATTCTGTGTTCCTTCTACTTTTTATCCCTTTTCCTCTTTTCCATAGCCTCTGCCTTTAAGCCTTATTATCGTGCGCACAAGTAAAACATTTCCTACATTGAGGTTAATATTGTAATCAAACTTTATAGTAGCATGTGCTGAAAAGTGGTCATTGATGTTAATAATAGATCCTGGGCTTGAAAGAGAATATATGGAATTTAGACACCTGCTTTGCAAGTAACTGATACCTGCCAAGACCAGGAGTGAGCTCTGAGAGCACAACTAAGAATGAGCACAGTATATTGCCAAAGTGGGCTAAAATCCAGGCCCCTCTACTCAAATAGTCAAAAAAAATCCCCTGGGATTTCAACTTCTGTATATAGTCTCTCTGTTAAAAAATAATTATTATGCCATCTATTATACCATTTATAGTATTAGAAACCCATTAATACACAGTTGATTGGAATATATCAAATTACTTTCTGAATATTTTATATTCCTGTTGGGGGTTTTTTAATCATTTTTAAAAATATTTTCCTGCTTGTATTTCCTTTCTTCTTATAGAGAGAATTAGTCTGGGTGTAGAGAAATTCATCTTAAGTTCTTGACACCCATAGAGGTTTAAGAAGCTGAGTTAAACCTGAAAGCAAAGCCTAAGTAAGTTCACAGTACTTTAAAGAAGAATTGGCTTATAACTCAGAGCACATTAGACAATGTATGATTTCAATATTTTTCCTTAATTAAATCAAATTATAATGAGACTAAGTATCTGAACACTTACCCACTTCTCACTAACAAGAGAGTAGTCACTGAAATGTATAACTTCTTTAGGTCTAGAAAATTTGATACTTTTCTAATTTTGGATAGAAAATATTCGAACCAGCATCCAAATAATTAAAAGAAAACCAGATAGAAAAAATATATGTGCGGTTTATTACATTCTTCTTAAAAAGTATTATGTATCTGAAACTTATGTGGAGCCACAAAAACACTCCAAACTCAAAGCAATTAAATAAATCACATAAAGGATAATACACTGCATACCACTTATATGAAGAATCTAAAAAAATTAGAAACAAAGCAAATGCAGACGTCAAATGCAATGCTGAAGAGATAGCACCACACGCAGGGTGCATGTCTTACATTACTTACCCAGATTCAATTTTCACTATCCCTAGCACTGCCTGAAGTAATTCTTGAGTACAGAGCAAAAAGTAATTCTTGAGCATCACCAGGTGTGGCCACAAAACAAAGAAAATAATAATAATAATAATAATAATAATATTACCTATTTGATTGATATAGAGACCAGGCGATGGTTATCAGAGATTTGAGATGGGTCGAAGTGAAGTGGGTAAAAGGACACGTACTTTACAAATTTCAAGCTAATGAATATGTCAGTGAAGTAAGAGACAGTGCAGGGATATGATGTTTGTCTCCCATCTCTCAAATTTATTTGAATATCAAAGAGTATTTGCACTAGGATAAGGTGAGTAGGGCATTCATTTTGGACACAAAGTTTAATTGTGGTCTAAAATCTGAATAAAATATAAAACACTGGTTTATTTCAACACACTAGTTTAAATTTTTAAATATTAGCAATACTGCAGCAATTGTTTAGCAAAATATCCACATTTTAAGGAAAGACATTTTGAGGATTACTATTAGCTTTTGAATGTTCTGATAATAAAAAAGCTTCTCTAAAATGATGTCTTTCTATTATAACAGCATGTTTAAACAAAATATCAATTAATATTCATAGCTGGCCATAGTAAAATATCTTGATTTTTGAATCAAAATAAAGAAAAATTTCAGATCATTGTTTCTGATATTTGTTTATTTGATTTTATACGGTTCGGCATATACTTTGTCTGGCTTTTTCTTAGTTCTTGTAATAGAGTAAACATATCTCAGAATATAAAAGATAAAGAAGACAAATACAGTTTAAAGAATTTAAGACTGCTGGTCAAACTAATGTAGAGAACATGAACTTGGTTGGTTCTGTAGGAAGAAATAAAAATCACAAAATTTAATTTCTTTGTTATATTTTCTTCTTGTAATTAAAGTATCTGCGTTATTTAACTTCAAAGACCGAAGATAATTATAAATAATTTTTAACTCTAAGCATTCTTTTTTTAATATAATTTTTATTTTAATCATAGTGGCCTACATATCATTGACAATAATATTTTAGGTACATATTAACATAAAATCAGGGGAATTCCCATCACCGAATTGTCCTCCCTCCACCTCCATTCCCGTCCTACCTCCCATATTCTCCTCCCTCAACCCCCGGGCTGCCAGAATAAGTGGTCCACTCTGTGCCTAGCTAACTACTTAGTGGTCCTACACCTGTTTGGTCTTGGTACCTCACTTATTTCCCACTCTATTTGGGAGGCAGGACTAGATAGTTCAAGTTATGTGGTTTTGTTTGAAGAAGAGAAAAGTAATAAACTGGGGAAAAAATCAAATATGCCGAAAATGAGCAGAGTCCTTCTGGAAGCTCTCATCCTATTTTTGAGAGACGAAGGGAATAAAGGAGGTGGAACACCACAACAGTACAAAAAGTTTACCTCGGTCTCTTTGTCAATGTGAGTATCCAATTATTCATCCTAAGGATAGAACATCTAGCGATCTTGTAACATATTTTTGTGTAATAAATAAAAATACATTTGAATATTGAAAATTATGTCATACCTCTTGTAACAGAAGCACTGGAATTAGGGTGCTCAATTAACAATGGATAATTCAGTACCCTGGCAATGTGATGAGACTCAAATGCAGGGCTCAGGGGTTACTTCTGGCTCTATGCTCAGAAATCACTTCTGGCAGGCTCGGGGGACCATATGGG
The DNA here is from genome assembly GCF_024139225.1 of Suncus etruscus. NCBI lineage: Eukaryota > Metazoa > Chordata > Mammalia > Eulipotyphla > Soricidae > Suncus > Suncus etruscus. The sequence continues at coordinate 93,982,868 of NC_064851.1, read as the reverse complement.
ATGCCGGGATTCGAACCACCATCCTTTTGCATGCAAGGCAAACGCCCTACTATCTCTCCATGCTATCTCTCCGGCCCCAGCCTACATTTTTAAAATTTTCTTGATAATCAATTTAGCTATGCCTTCTTGTTTGTAAGGTGATTATGAATGGTATAAGCTTTATGTTATATTATACAAGAAAATCCTTATTTTCACCTACAACAGCATATATACTCCTTATTCTACTAACAATTATTAATGAATATTTTGTTTATATATTTTGATAGTGATAAGGAGAATGCTTGAAACACATGTTCTGGACAACACAAAATCTGACTTTAAAATTGACTTACTGGAGCCAGAGAGATAATATGGTGATAAGGCGTCTGCCTTGTGTGCAAAAGGGCAGTGGTTCGAATCCCGGCATCCCATATGGTCCCCTGAGCCTGCAAGGAGCGATTTCTGAGCGTAAAGCCAGGAGTAAACCCTGAGCTCTGCCGGGTGAAAAAAAGACTTACTAAACCAGAGTGATAGCACATCAGGGACAGAGCCAGGTTTGATTCCCTGCATCCCATATGGTCCTCCTATCCTGCTAGGAGCAGTTTCTAAGTGCAAAACCAGTAGTAACCCCTGTCTGCTAGCAGATGTGGTCCCCAAAATAACAATATAATAATGAAACTGATTAATATACCCATAACATTTTGTTTATATTCTTCTTCTATAATTCTTATAATTAAAATTAGTTGATTATAATATTTACTATGTTGGGTTATTAAAAAAGAAAAACTACCGATACATTTAAAGGTCTTAGAATAATATTTATCAGGTAACACAGATTAGGTAGTATCACTGTGATATATGCAATATACCTAAAAATGTAAAGTAAAAGGGTACAATTACCTGCATATAACTAGAAAAGGGATAAATCTTTAACAATTGTATCATACTGTTTATTATTACTCATGTTACTATAACATATGTGATATCTGAGTGAGGAAATAAAAATCATATTTATTACTACTTTTATGTAGTTTACACAACTAAAAATCAGAAACTGGTGTTGTGGAAACAGTCCAGAATTCATGAAAATATTCTGATTTGACATTTTGCAGGCCATATATATGACTGCAGAGTATATATATATATATATATATATATATATATATATATATATTTAGTGCATAGAGTATAAGGATACTTAAACTGGTATCTATTTTGTAGAATTTTATTCTTAAGCTCCTAGTGAATACTTTATAAAAAGTACTTTAAAAATACATTTTCCTGAAATGGAATGGGGAAAATAGTCTCAATCCATTAAAGTCATTAAAATTTCCATTTGTAATATTTTTCCATTTGATATAAAACCCACTAGTTCTAAATTCACTTTAAGTTTTATATTTTAATATTTATTTAAGCACCATAATTGCAAACATGTTCATAACTGGATTTCAGCCATAAAATGCACACTCTCCTTACCAGTGCAACTTTCCCGACAATAATGTCCCCATCCACCCACCCCTACCTGTCTTCAAGACAGGCATTATATTTCTCTTTCTACCATTGTCATGATAGTTTTTAGTGTAGTTTTATCTCTAACTGCACTCACCATTTTTTGTGGTAAGCTTCAGATCATGGGCTGTTCCTTCTGGCCCTCATCTCTATTGTCTCTTGGTACTATTATGCCTTTTATTTTTCTTAAATCTCATAGATGAGTGAGACAATCAGTATTAATCTCTCCCTCTGACTTATTTTACTCAACATAATAATCTCCATGTATAGGCAAATTTTATGACTTCATTTTTTTTCTAACTGCATAGTATTCCTTTGTGTAGATGTACCAGTTTCTTTAGCCACTCATCTGTTGTGCGACACCAGGGCTGTTTCCAGATTTTGGTTTTTGCAAAATGTGTTTCTCTGACGAGTGCAGAGGGCATCTTTGTATTGTGTTTTTGTGGTCCTTGGGTTATTGCTGGATCATACCGGAACTCAATGTCCAGCTTTTTTTTTTTTAAGGAATCTCCATATTGTTTTGCATAAGGCTGAACTAGATGGCATTCCCACCAGCAATGAATGAGAGTTTCTTTCTCCCCACATCCATATCAGCACTGCCTGTTCTTATTTTTGTTATGTGTGCCAGTTTCTGTGGTGTGAGATGATAATCTCCCTGATTATTAGTGATGTAGAGCATTTTTTCATGTGACTTTTGGCAATCTGTATTTCTTCTTTGAAGAAATGTTTGTTCAGGGGCCAGAGCAATAAATAGGACAGCAGTAGGGTATTTGCCTTGCACGCAGACAACCCGGGACAGACCCAGGTTTGATTCCCTACATCCCATATTGTCCTGAGCCTGCCAGGAGTGCAGAGCCAGGAGTAACCCCTGAGTGCCAAAGGGCGTGGCCCCAAAATAAAACACAAAAATAAATTTCTGTTCATTTCTTCTCCAAAATTGTGAATGGGTTTAGATGTTTTTTCTTGTTAAGTTCTGTCAGTATCTGTATATCTTAGATATTAAAGCCTTATTTGATGGGTACTGGGTGAATAGTTTCTCCCATTTTTTGGGTGAACTAGTGTGAAAAGTCTAAAGTTCATTTAGTTACTTCTCAATCCTGTTTTCCTACATCACCAAATTTTACCTGATATCTAAAAGCCAACTATAAGTATAATATTAATTTTCTTAAATACATTTATAATTAGATCATTTACCACATATATTGCTATCTTCATAGACTGTAATATTTTTTTCTCATTTGTAATATTTTAATTGATTCCTTACTAATCTTTCTATTTTCAACCTAGTATTCTTTTAATCTTTAAATAGCAAAGGAAGTTACATAATGAAAATTAGTTTATTTATCTGCTCAAACCTTCCAATGACTTCCTTTCTCAATCAGAGTAATAGCCCAATTTTGGAGCACTTAACTATTAGATATTAAAATTTGTTGTTACAATTTTTGTCTCTGATTTAGAAGCAAGAAGAATCCTTAATATTCAAAAATAACCTTTAAAGATAGCAAAATATTCTCCTAAAATTAAATTGAATATTGTAGGTCATCAGTATTGACTTATAGAAAATTTGTAGGTGGTCACATCTTCAGTCAGATATTTTGCTTTTTGTTCCTGGTTGCATGCACAAATGTTCAGGCATTACCCCTGACTTTGCACTCAGGATTTACTCCTGGTGATGCTCTGTAACCATATGATATGAAGGGGATCATACGTGGGTAGCAATGTGCAGGCAAGTTACTTCTCTGCTGTATTATTGATCAGATTTTTCAGTCAGATTTAATCTGTTTGACCTGCATAATAATTTCCATGAGTCTTCAAACTATGGCCTGCGGGCCACATATTGTATTTATTCCCATTTTGTTTCTTCACTTCTACATAAGATATATGCAGTGTGCATAGAAATTTGTTCATAATTTTTGTTTTTACTATAATCTGGCCCTCCAATAGTCTGAAGGACAGTGAACTGGCCCCCTGTTTAAAAAGTTTGAGGACTCCTGATAGAATGAGAAGAGCATCTAGAAAATTATAAAATTTCCTTCAATTGTATTTTAAAAGTATTTGCTCTTCAATTTTACAATTAGTAATTCCTACACATAAAATATAAATTGTTTACAAACCATATTTTTTATTTCTTATTGTGTTTTGTTTTTGGTCTACATCCGGCAATGTTCAGGGCTCACTTCTGGCTCTGCACTCAGGAATCACTACAGATAGTGGTGTATAGAGGACCATATGATATGGTGAATATCAAACCTATGTTGGCTTTGTGCAACAGTGCAACAGTTGCTTTGTGCAACAGTGGCTTAACCACTGTATTATTGCCCTAGTCCCTTCTGTTTATTTTTGTTCCATGTCCAATGGTGCTGAAATTTTATTCTTGGCTCTGTGCTTGTGAGTAATTTTTGTCAGTTACTGGAAGACTGTATGTGGTGCCAGAATTTTTTTAAGAATTTTTTAAATTTTCTTTTTGTTGTTTTTTGTTTGGTTGTTTTTGGGCCACACCCAGTGACTCTCAGGGGTTATTCCTGGCTATGCACTCAGAAATCGTTCCTGGCTTGGGGGACCATATAGAACTCTGGGGGTCAATTGTAGTTCGTCCTAGGTCAGCCACGTGCAAGGCAAACTCCCTACCACTGTGCCACCACTTCAGCGCCCAGTTTTTAAAATTTTTAAGCCCTAGGATGTCAATTAATAATGACTAATCTCATCTGGACCTTGATATAATCAATACCTAATTGATTCTAAATGTTATTCTCTTTTTTTGTTTTTTGTTTTTTGTTTTTTGTTTTTGGTCCACACCCGGTGACGCTCAGGGGTTACTTCTGGCTATATGCTCAGAAATCCCTCCTGGCTGGGGGACCATATGGTACTCCAGGGATTGAACCAAGGTCCGTCCTGGATCAGCCGCGTGAAAGGCAAACTTCCTACTACTACTGCGCTATAGCTCTAGCCCCTCTAAATTTTATTCCTACGTATCACGATTATTTAAAATGATTTAATAGTTTTATTTTAGTAAGAGCTATTTAAGTAAACTTGAATCTTATTGCTTGTCTAAAAATTGAACAGATATTTTCTCTTTGCTTGTTTTCAGTATAATATTGACTGATAATTATTTTTCCATTGATTATAATTTATACAATGGTTTTATATTGAAATATGAGTGGCATAATATAAAGTATAACATTTGTTTTTTAATTTTTGTGTTAAATTACTTTCATATTTATTTTTCCAAGTACAATTGATTTATTGTTAACTTCTAGTAAAAAAAATTCTAGAAATACTCTAATATTTTTTTATTACTGAAATGTAAATAAGCATTATGGTAAGATATCTTTTCTATTTCAAAGTTTGTTTGTTTTATTTTTTATTTTTGGTTTTTGGGCCACACCTGGTGATGTTCAGGGGTTACTCCTGGATATGCGCTCAGAAATAGCTCCTCTCCTGGCTTGGGGGACCATATGGGGCACTGGGGGATTGAACCGTGATCCATTCTAGGTTAGCTCAGGCAAGGTGCTTGTGCCACTCTATTTCAAAGTTAAAGTATTGGCATGGAATACTTAAATTAATAAAATAGACATGTTTTTAAAGAACAAATAGAAACTATTTCTTGGAAAATTATTGTAACTTTTTATTGTTTTATTTTTAATTACTTGCAGCCAGCTCTATTTCCAAGATTGGCTCAGATCCTCTTAAATTTGTACATGGAGCTGTGGAGGAAACAACAGACTGGATATATGGCTTCTTCTCTTTGTTGTCAGACATCATCTCATCTGAGGGTGATGAAGATGAAGATGATGATGGTGATGAAGACACTGGCAAAGGTAAAAATATCATAGACATATGAAACTGCTAGAGACACACTGAATATTTATTATAGTGATTTTCTCATGACTAAGCAGAAGTAAACTCTCATGTTAGCTTAAACCATAATAAATACTTACGTTGGTGGTATAGTAGTTAGCATAGCTGCCTCCCAAAATAAGGACCTTTCCTTATCTAATAACATAAAAATAGACAATCAAACTAAGTAAATTAGTCTAATTTTCTTTTATCTTACATTTACAGTTCATCTGTTATTACAGAAAAATTAAATGCAACCATTAGAGTAGCATTGGAGTAGAGAAATCTTATTATTCACTATTATAAATCCTCAGTAGCAACACATATTTCTATGTTGCTTGGGAAAAATTTAGTAGCTATGTCTCAAATTTATACTCTGAAAGATTTCAAAAAGAACAGTAAAACTAAACACTATATAAATGTTTTATAAATATATACATCACATTCTTAGTCAAATAGCAGAAAACTCTTCTACTAAAATAATAATCAAAAGTAAATTTATTGACCAAATGGAGATAACAGAGTGGAAGGACATATTGTAAAAGTCACAATTATACAACTAAACTATTCATATTCTCATATATATTAATGATTTCAAAAGAAAGTGGAAAATTTAAAATACACATAAACTAATATTGAAGATATGTATTAAGAATAAAGTGTTTTGATCTCATCTTTTAGGGTATGTATATTGGGGTCAGCCTTATTAGTCAGAAATGATTAATTCATGCTTAGCTACCAGGAATTTTCCTATAATTTTACTCTTTTCTAGACATCATCTAAATTTGTATTTGTTTAACCCAAGTGAAAGGTCAAACTAAACAGCAGAGAACATAAATTGACATGATATATGAGCTATTGTGTATAATTTGATTTACTGCCACAACCTTATTAAACTCATAAAAATAAGTTTTCTCAAGTAAATGTATATAAATAGGTATAAATAATATTTATTTAATTACTGGATGTTAGAAGAAAATACAAAGACTTCAATGGCCAGAATATTTACAAAAAGCTATATATTTCAGAGAAGCAAGATAACTTTTATTAAATAGAACTTGTTTAGGAAGGGAATCAGAGCTATATAGTACAGCAGGTGGAGCATCTGCCTTGCATGCTTCCTACCTGCATTCATTTCCCTATATCCCCAAACCAGGAGTAATTCTTGAGTGTAGAGCCAGAAGTATCTCCTGAGCATTACAGGGTGTGACCCACCAAATAAAGCAAAACCAAAACTTGCTTAGAAATATGGAAAGGGAGGGGCCGGTGCGGTGGCATAGCAGCTAGGACGGACCACGGTTCAATCCCCCTACATTCCATATGGTTCCTCAAGCCAGGAGCGATTTCTGAGCACATACCAGGAGTAACCCCTGAGTGTCACTGGTGTATGTGGCCCAAAAACCAAGAAAGAAAGAAAGAAAAAAGTAAAGAAAAGAAAAAGAAATATGGAAAGGAAGAAAGAGTGGAAATATTTGTATAAGAAAAATCATGGGGTTTTCTTCAGAGTGGGGGAAAATACAAAAACACAGTACAAGCAAAGATCAAAGACATAGAGACAAGCTGGTGATACTCATGTTCAAAGGAGAACATGTGTTTGAAGGAACAAACCAATATAGATTACTTTTTTTTTTTACTTTTGGGTCAGATCAGTCAATACTTGGGTTACCACTGGCTCTGCTCTCAGGAATTACTCTTGGAGATGCTTGGGGAAGCATATAGGTGCTGGAGATCAATTTCAAGTTGGCTCCATGCAAGGTAAGCACTCTAGTAGCAGTACTATTGCTACTGCCTCAATAACAGATATTTGTAATAAGCATAATAAAGTGAGAAAACGTAGAAACAATACCAATCCTATGTTAAACTTTTAATTTATGTGTTTATTTTTTCTTGGTTTAGGAGAAACAGAGGAGCCTCCCTTGAGAAAAAAAGGTTAGTGTTTTTCCCTTTTAAAATATTCATTAGGGGCCGGGGAGATATCACAGTGGTAAGACATTTGCCTTGCATACAGAAGGACGTTGGTTCAAATTCCTGCATTCCATATGGTCCCCCGAGCATGCCAGGAGCGATTTCTGAGCATAGAGCCAGAAGTAACCCCTGAGCGCTGCTGGATGTGACCCCCAAACTAATATATACATTCATGGTATGTTTATTTTAACTATAATTGAAATATTTAATAGAATTTTATTATTCATTTACTAGGTCAAGATTTTTAGTTTGAAAAATATTGCATAGGAGTGAGAATGCAGAACAGTGGTAGGGGACTTGCCTTACATGTGGCTGACCCAGGGTGGACACAGGTTCGATCCTTGGCATTCCATATGTCCCCCAAGCCAGGAGTGATTTCTGAGCACAGAGCAAGGAGTAGTCCCTGAGCAATGCAGGGTGTGGCCCCCCAAAAAACAAACAACAAAACATAACAAAAAAGAAAATATTTTATATTCTTTTCAATGAAACTGATTCTATTATATGCTAGTTGATTTTACTAATTGATACCTTCCTCAGTCTAATAACATACAAGTCAATGTGAATTGTGAGGATTAGATTCTGTGTACTTGAAAATGGTGTATGAGGTGTTAACATTATCTGTAGTCTCATAGCGACCAAATTTATTGTTTTGAAAGTTTTATTATATTCCTTCTTATTTTATTGTTTGTATGTGTTTCACTTTTAGATAATAAAATGGAAAAGGGTATAGAGAAGCATAGAATAATGTATGCTATGTATCATCTCAAAGGTAATGTCACATGGATGTACATTACTCTATGTGGTTTAGAGGACTTCCTAGAAGGAATAACTAATATCTATAGTTACTGAATAAAATAGACTCATACACGGAAGCTAGGCACAATAAGATGTGTTAAAATTATATATATGAAATAAAAGTTCAACAGGCATTGATATTTTTATAGAAAAGATTGGGATATAATCTAAAAGGGACAACAGATACAGGGTATTATTGTAATGTATGAGGAAAGTGGTCAGCACTTAGCCTAAATGTAATAATAGTGAGGTGTTTGTTATTTCTGAACATATTTAGCAGCAGTCTCTTACAAGCATTTAATCAAAGGAAAACTTATCTTTTGTTGATATCTCCATAGTGAATTTTGGATGCAAACAGCAGAATCCAAATTTGGAGTTTTAGACTCATATAAGCAAATTATTATTACCTCACAAATTGAGCAAAAATTAATTTGTGTGAGCTATGGAGATAGTACATAAAAATAGAATGCAAATGTTTGCCATTCACAGGATATTTGTTTGGATTCCTGATGTTCCACAAAATCCCAGTCCAACAAATGAGAGCTATGAAATAAAATAAAAAATAAATAAGTTAATAAACAACTGATAATGAGCTGGGGCAAAATGTTTTGAAATGAATGTGTTTATGAAAGTAACAAAAAGAAAGGGTTTTCTGAATTTATTCTCAGAATGAGAACCCTTAAATCATTAAAACATAATCCAGTCAGCTATAATTCAGTGTGTTCATATTGGAGATTTTAAATAAGTTTATAAACAATATAGCAATAATGGTATTTAATAGTTTATTTTAAGTGGATAGAAGTTTAACATATGTTCAGTTTATTTGAAGTGAGAGAGGGAATTTTTTTATTTATTATATTTAAAAATTATTCATGAAAAATACTTTAAGATTGTATTCTCCACAAATTTACTACTGGGGCCAGGATGGCAACACAGCAGATAGGTCGTTTGCCTTGCAAGTTGGAAACCAGGGTTCTATCCCCAGGATCTTATCTGTCCTCTGAGCATTCCAGGAGTAATTTCTGAGCACAAAACCAGGAGTAACCTCTGAGTGCTTCCAGATATGATCCCCAAACAAACCAAAAATGTACAGTACATCAGTATAATACAGTACATAGATAATGATTGAAAAACTAATATGTGGTGTTGAATATTTTCTTTTTATTTAAACTTCCATTTGAATTTAAATATTGAGTACTTTTAATAGCATAAGTTATAAATACATAAAAGCCTTATAATATTTGTCTCTTAATTTATTGACTTGATTTAAGTAGTTAACAGCAATATTATTATAAATTATTTTGTTTATTTGTATTATGATCAAAACCAAACAAAACTAATGCTATAAATCACCTGTGTAAAATTAAGGAAACATTGTATTATTATCATTAGCTAAGGAAAGTAAGTGCTATAAATTATAATTGAAGTAATGTCAGCTATAAAATATGATATTTTGAAAAAGAATTTTGCCCTTTGGAGCCATAGTTCACTATGCTCAGGGATTACTCCTGGCTCTGAGCATAGGAATCACTTCTGGTGAGCTTGGGGAAACATGTGGTGCTGAGAATCAAACCTGGATTTGCTACATGTAAGACAAGTACCCTACTCTCTGTACTGTCATTACAGTATCTAAAAATAAATGTTATTAACCATATTTCTACCCAACTAGTCAATGCATAACTCTATTAAAGCCTACAGCATATTTAGTAAATTCTCAGATAATAAAGATTTGGAATGAGTTAATCTCTATTATGCTATGATTGTATAAATAATTTCTAAATGATTAAGATTCTGGGTATGATCAGTAATGTTAATAACTTAGGCAGTTGATATCCATTCATCTAAATAACTGTACATTAATAATCTTTTGCAATACAAAATACTCAAGATGCTAAGCAAAAGTAGCGAGGTTAGAGTGTATACCTGGCACCACACTACTGCTGGTGATCCCCATCAGTAGTGCAGTTCTGGAAGATCCCATAGACCACTAGCCTCCTAGACACTTCAGAGCCCAATTAGGATGGCATTCTCAGGTGAATGCAATGACTAGTTTGACTAAGAAAAGCAGGTTTGGGGTTAATTTTTTTAATGAAAAAGGTCAACACAACCATTTTATATTACCTTAAGTAATTAAGTCTGTGAAATACACTTAAGTATTACTCTTGTTAGTTCAGTCACTGCTATTTTACCACACTAAAAATGCAAACACTTTTTAATTTGAGGAAGAATTTGAAGTTCTAATTTGATGTGAATTAATAATCTGGTCAAAAAATTTCATGGTTGAAAATATTTATTATACAGGTGGAATTTTTATGTTATATGATTTTGATGTTTATGTAAATATAGCTTTAAGTTATTAGATATAGCATATAGCATCTTTTTATTTTTAGGTTCTCAAATTCTGATAATAAAAATGTAATAAAAATTATGAGGGTCCAAGGAACTGAGGCATTATAAGATATTCATTCTATTAAATAATATTTCCTAAACAATTATGTGTTGTTAGATGTTGTGCTTTCTTTATCTGGAACAGTTCTATGGAATATCTTTATATTGAATATTCTTCACCTGAGTAAAAACTTCCTCGAAGAAGTATTATTTTTCAGTTTCTAATATACAAGCTCAGATAATTTTTAATTGTATCAACTTATATTTGTATGATTTCCTAAAATTAATATTTTGAGCATCGTGTTTATATTATTATGATATATACTTTACTATATATACATAGATATTTATGTATGTATATATATAAAGCTTTAATCCATCCCCAAATTGCTTGACTATTAGTTTACTACCCTTACTTAATGAAATAAAGTGCCATCTTAAGGGTGCACACAACCAAATGTGAAGGTTGTTATTCTGTGAGATTGTACGTGTTGCGTGCAAATGGAGAGGAAGATGCATGCCAACAGGAGAGAAAGAAACTTCTCTACTTAGAGCAAAACAAATTCCATTTCCTTATATTCATATTTTTAAATTGCCCTAAGGCTCTTTAAACTAAAAAGAGCCCAGTAAATTTAAGCTCTGTATTTCATTGTGTATTTTTTTTTCACATCACTGAAATTCACAATAGCTCTTTGCAGTCAAAGTGAATGAGGAAGAGCCAGAAAATTTGAGAATCATAAATATGCAAAAATTTTGATTATTCCATTCAGAAGGCTTTATTGCATCATTGGGAGTAAGATAAGTGGACAAGTTTCTCTGCTAGAGATTTCAAAGCATCCCTCTTTTCAGGCAACTTACACCAGGCTGAACATTAATTATCTAAAAAAAAATACAGTGAGTGAAAAAAGGAAGGAGAATGGAAAGGTGGCTAAAATTGTTAAAATTCATAGAGTTAGATATTGTTTACTAGCTAGGCCATATGACCTTGTTAAGTAGATACATATATCTTCTTTAGACCTTTCTTCTAAATAAGTCTAGATCATAACTCAGCTCCAAATTGTGTAATCATTATGGCTTCATATTGCCCTCAAGCTGCCCAGTGAATTCACTATTTTATCTTCTGCCAGTATTTCTCAATGTTGATTGGATATGAGTTACACAAAGGTAATAAGTCCAAAAAAAGTGATAATGAGATGGGAGGTAGATTCAGAATAAAAAAAAGGCTGAGGTGAAGAAAGATCTGAAGAGATTCACATCTCAAAAAAAAAAAAAGCAGCGGTAGTAAACTGTGAATCAAAATTTCATCTCCATCAGAGGAATCAAACTTTAAATGGGTACATAACAGAAGACAGACACAAAAACATCGTGATCATTGTGAAGTTTACTGAACAACTCAACTTTGATCTCCTAAGCATTAAGCAGTCTTTTTAGGGCAAGAATAAAAAAATCAATGTATCTATATTTCTACCTAAATGTAGAGACTAACAGAGAAGTATGATTTGGAGCTATTAAATTAAAATCATTGCATATTCCTTCCTAGTTATTGCTACAATTTCCTTTTAAAAATCTTGAAAAATTGGAGCTGGAGCAGTGACACAAGCGGTAAGGCATCTGCCTTGCCAAGGCTAGCCTAAGATGGACCATGGTTCAATTCCCCAGAGTCCTATATGGTCTCCTAAGCCAGGAGCAATTATTGAGCACATAACTAGGAGTAATCCCTGAACATCACTGGGAGTGGCCCCCCCAAAAAAAATCTTGAGAAATTAAAGTGTGGATTGAATTCAAATGATGCAAACTGTTACTTATTCAAGATTTTGTATTTTAATTTGGAAAAATTTTTTCCAAAAATAAAACAAAACTACTAAAGCAGAAAATTTACTAGTGGTTGTCAACTTTTCATCAAATTCAAATGATGTTTTGATTTTCTTAGAAGCATTTTGTCCATTAAACACCAAAATCTAAGACAATGTAGTTTAAGTGGGAGAGAATTAGTTCAAAGTAATAGACAGATACAAGATTAAGGATGAGCTGGGAAGAGTCAAATCCAGGTACAGATTTACATATAATGTTATTAGCAAATCGTCTTTCATTCCCTGTTTCACTTGTTTAATTCTTGATATGTAGTCCTCATGTTGTGGCATTCTAATAACCAGAAGTTAATAACAACCTTAGCTTCATTTTAAGATAAACTGCTGTGCTCTCACTGAACTTCTTAGTAAAAACAATGTAGTTGATTCTTATTAATCTGTGTTCAGTTCTGTATTCTTTTTTGGGAAGTGAAGTGTGGGCTCAATGATTTTTGAAAGAATTCACTGAAAGATTTAAAATTCTAAGAAAAATGGATTATGGTAGTAGTATGCTTACCATTAAAATTAAATAACTGTTGTAAAAGACTCAAAGTAAAGATGTCTTGCATTTTGTCTGAGTTATATACTTTTTCTTGTATATAAGTACCTACATGACATAATTTGAGAGACATTATAATAAATTAATTATACAATATTAGAATAATTGCTGTGCATATCCCCCTCAATCTGTATACTGTGTGTTCTTACTGAATAATTTTCTCTCGAGTCACAATTGTAAGTTGGCATCTCTGCAGACCAGGCTCTGTCCGCAGAAGAGTTTTGTTTTATCCCTATTGTCCTGTTTCTGAATGATCAATTGTTTGTATTTAGGCTGCATCTTGCTTTTTGACCTAGTGTTTGGAATAAGAAACTAGTTTTATAATTATTTTATAATCTATTAACAGTACATATTCTTTTGCATTTGCATCAATTTATTTTTATTCAATTCTATTTATCTCAAACTAGAGGCTTTAATAATCAATACTCATGATTTATAAATATCCATCAACTATAATGTTTTTAAATCTTCAGCATATTTCTAAATTACAATCAGTATAAAAACATTAAAACCCAAATTCTTCATTCTTCAATTAAATAAATTAATGCTTTGTGATAAAGGAAAAGCTGATATCTGAGGATAGCAGATAAACACTTTTTATTTACATGTTATGAATATAATTCTATGAATATATAGTGATGTCATATATTATTAATTAACTAACAGTTTAGTCTGGCCTAGAACTTGCTGCTCAAATAATACCCATGAGCACTTACTTTAATATCATTTGAGAGTAACTTAGAAATGCAGAACAAGCCTTTATCTAGTCCTAATGAATCAGAATATGCATTTTAAAAAGATTCCCCAGGCAATTCATAGGCACATTAAAATTTGAGCAACATCAGTCTAGACAATATTCCTGCTACTGACAGTTATTCTGAAACCACTGGAGAACATATTTAAATTAGTGATTCCTAAAAGGCTTCTTAACATGAGGGAATAATTGACTAAATTTGGGCTGTAACTCAGGAATATATTTAAAATTATCTCCAGAGTACTCTGATATCCCGACACATCGGTCTTATCTAATGGCACCATATATAAACACACATAAATGTTAAATTTAATATTCATTCTAATCTATAAAATCTATCTTTGATTAGTTTTTAAAGGCATTATTTATAATAATTACATATATCTATATTAAGGGAATATGGGAAATAATATATAATTTTATGAAAAGTAAAAAATTTGTGACTTTATTACCATTTTATTGAGGCAATCACTATTTTTATAATATATTTATTTTATCATTTCTACATACATTATTTCAATACTACACTTATTACAAAGGTGCCAGCTTCCCTTCATCAATATTCCAATGACCCCTCCCATCCACTGGCCATAAATCCAGAGAAGCACATTAAAGTGGTCAATATCTCTTTTGGCCTTGTGATATCCCCATACTATATTTCTTTATATCCCATAAATTGAAGATTATTTTTATATGGATATGGTGATAATTACCATATTAGATGAATAAAAGTAAACTCCTAAAATTTCAAAAATATTACAAATTAATAAATTGACAGGTTTTTTAAACTATTTTACATATATATACTTCTAAAATATTAATAATTATGTTAGTACATTTTAAAAATTCATATAATAAACAAATTTACCAAATATATTACTAAGTAAACTTACTAAATAAATAAATTTACCAAATAATATTTTGATAGAGTGAAGAGAGCAGAGCTAACATAGAAAAATATGGATAGACCTATAAAATATGGTCTTATATATAAATAATGCTTACATATCTGCATCATTTAGAAAAAATCAGAGATTATAAACTTCTAAATGTACACAGAAAGAACATTCAAAACAAATGAAACTTTTGATTCATTATTTAAAAAGTATGAAAACCTTAGTAAGCTAGGAATAAGCAAGCCTTTCTTAATATAGAAGTGGATAACTATAAGTTCCATGAGCAAATGTGGCAAAAATGGCAAAAGTGTTGAGATTTTGTCTTGTCTTTAAAAATGTACATACCTTTATTGCTTCTTGATAAACTGTTTCAAAGTTGTGAAATACTTTAACTGTTATTTGTGTATAAAGTTATTATTCCTTCAAATCTAAAGTTTTACTTGGATGGATTATACTTGTGAGGTTTTTATTTGATTGAGTTTTTTTTCACTTTCTTTAATACTATGTTCTACAATTGTCTTGCAGCCTTTAGGGTACCATTAAATAAATTTGTTTATAAAGCCAAGGGAAATTTTTTGTTTTGAGCTTCCTTCTTTGGTCTTGATGCTTACAATATTCTGTCTCTGACTTTGTCCTTTCTAATTCCGATTAGGATGTTTCTTAGAGTTTTTCTCTTGAATCTGTTTTCACAGGAATTCTTCTGTCATCCTTATATCTGTTAAATCCTTATCTGTGATTTATTTGGTGGTTTTTTTATTGATTCATTTTCCTATTCTTCAAACACTTTAGTGATTTTATATTGTTCCACTTGAACTCATCATTTAGTTTTCTGGTATGTTCTTTATTTCTTTTCAGACTTTTCTCCATCTTTTATGTTTTCTTTACATTCCCTAGATCTCATCTTGGAGCTCACTAATCTTTCCTCAGTTGCTCTTTCTCTACAACTGTTGTCTTCTATTTAATTTTTATTTTCCCTAATCACTATATCATTTCTAATGGTCATTTTTACATTTCTACCTTCAGACTGTGCTTTCCCAAATAACTGTGGCATCATTTCTTTGAGCTCATTACAGATCCTTATCATGGTGCCTATAAACTTATTACCTAAGAGCTTATGTAGTTGATTGATTCTAATAGAGTCATACTCATCCTTACTCTTACTTTTTCACTCATTGAGCTTGGCAGATTTTTCACCCCAGTGTGTTTGCTATGCTCTGAAGGTGAAATGTAGTTTGCCTCATTAAAACTCTCTGAAGGATTAGACAGGGTGTTGTTGTTCTTTCACTCCCAGTCTTTATCCAGAGATAATAGATATAAATTGTGCAGTGTGAGATGTACAGAGTAGAGCAATCATAAAGCCCTGTGTTTTTGCAATAAAAAATAGTGTTAAAGATACAGAATATGTCTGTGCAACTGGAAATTTGAATGAGCAAACAGAAACTCAGATGTGGATGTGGGCGTACTGAGATGCAAGAAGTCCTTTTGCAAAAGTCTTTTTAACACTATATAATTTGGGTATATGATGTAAAATATTGAAAATTTTATTAAATATTTTACCTTTGAAGTAGTAACAAAATATATAGTAAGATATATTTGATTATTTATTGTAATTAAACAGCTATGTCCTGATAACAATTGGAAAATATCTTAAAAGTAGAAATTTTATGCCCTAAAAGACAAGTAATTTCTATTACTAATGTTAAAATTTAGAAAAGGGGAGCCAGAGATATTGCATGAAGGTGGGGCATTTGCCTTGCATGCAGAAAGACAGTGGTTTGAATCTCAGCATCCCATATTGTCCTCCACCCTGCCAGGAACAATTTCTGAGCATAGAGCCAGGAGTAACCCCTGAGTGTTGCCGGGTGTGACCCCAAAACAAACAAAACAAAACAAAACAAAAATTTAGAAAAGGGCTAACAGGATTTTTATATTGTCAAATGATTTTGTGATATGTATATAGATTTCATAGTATTATAAAGCCTTTTGTAAAATCCACAGCTCAATTTAACAAATTGAATTAACAGTTTTGAAAAATTATCATAGGTCACCTAGGTGACAGAGATTATCATTTTAATTTCTTGAGTATGTATTGATAGCACTTTCAATTAATTAACAGTATAGAAAAATTATGTTTTATAATGGTCATGGCAGCTTAAAATTGTAAATGATAACATAATCAAACAATAAGTTTGTAGTGATCAAAGAAGATTAAATGCACTGGTGAATGGGAATATGTGTTCTTTTTATAACTAAAACCCAACTACAAACATACAAACATGTTTTTAATTATAGTGCTTAAATAAAAATAATAAAAATTAAAAATTAAAAAATCAAAACAAAAACAAAATACATTTAGTATAGCAAAAATCTTGATTTTATTATGAATAATTATTAAATACCATTAGGCCATTCTATTTTAATTTATTTTGATTCCAATTATTACTACTTCTAACATCTTCTACCAGATCTAGTGCTTATGGCCTTTTTCTGTCAAGATTCGAGTACAAGTTGAGCTAAGAGAATACTGAGAAATTCTGTTTATTTGTGATTACAATGATACCAGAGGACATAGAGACTTAAGTAAAAACTTTATTATTATAAAATGAGTGCTGGAGGGATAACACAGCAGTAGGGCATTTGCTTTGCATGTGGCCAACCAGAGATAAAGCCAAATTCAATCCCCTATTGTTCCCTGAACCTGCCAGGAGTGATTTCCGAGTGCAGAGCCAGAAGTAACCCCAAATCATCACTAGGCGTGGCCCAAAATATACATACGTACACACATAAATACATATATAAATAAAATAGCTTTTATTTTTGAACCTCCCAAGTCATTCTCAGTAGGTTCAGGGCCACTGTCAGAGTTTTACCACCAAAAAAACCCAACCAGCCTTTTGCCCCATTTGCCAGAATAGACAGGTATGAGAAAAAGACATGGCCAGACAAGTTAAGACGCAGGGAAAGCTAAGGATAGCATGCATAAATGGTTGAGATTGACCACACTTGTGGTGGATAGGGTATGAATAAAGTTGATGCTTCCTGAAAAAAAAAAAAAACCAACCAGTGGTTCAGCATCTAAGAATGCAGTGAATCTTGGGCCTGGCAATGCTTAAGGATACCTGGACCACCTCAGAAGTACTCAGTGACCTCTTGGACTGCACCCTGCAAGATTCAGGGAATCTTGTAATGACAGTGCTCAAATCTGAATTATGATGCCCATCATGTACCTTAACTGCTGTCTTCTCCTGTCACAAGATTTGACCAGTCAAGAGAATACTGCTATAAAAAGGAGAACAAATCCAATTAAATTAATTTTTACTTCTTATTTTTAGAAATGATTTTGTCTAGCTAGTACTTGTGTGTTTATATCGAGCATTGTATACTATGAGAAAATTTCAATTATACGTAGCTCCAATTTGAACATCAAAAGGCTAGTAAAATCTACATATCCTTTCAGATATCCAGATTAGATTCATAATAACAGTCACCTAGTTCTCATTATTTCCATGTATAAAATATAAAAACAAATCTTATTTGACAAATATAATGTAAATGATTTCTATTATTACCATAGAGAGAACTGCAATAGTTCCCAAGCAATAAAATAAAGAAAATAAAAATTTTGATATTTTAAAGTAAGTAGAATATCTCATATTAAAGCCTTGCCTCTGTTATTTATACTAACAAGATTATATATAGTAAAGTGTTATTACAGATATAGTGCATTCAATTAAAAGTTTATTTTAGAGAAAAAATATATATGAGTACATTTTTAAAATGTACAGTGGAGCCAGAGATTAAATGGAGGTAGGGCATTTGGCTTGCATGCAGAAGAAAGGTGGTTCAAATCCTGACAACCCATATGGTCCCCTGAGCCTGCCAGGAGCTATTTCTGAGCATAGAGCCAGGAGTAACCCATGAGTGCTGCTGGGTGTGACCCCCCCCCCCAAAAAGGAAAAAAATGTAAAGTGTCCTTGAGTTGATTGTTTAGAATTGTATTGTTCCATAAATTATATGAAACAAAATCCAATCTTTATAATCTACAATTTTTCAAATTATTATTTAACTCACACAAAAATTATAACCAGTTGTGTCCCCCTCTCAAAAAAATTCAAATGGAGCTTTACTTTAAGACTATATAACAGGTTACAGTAGCATGTCTAGCAGAATGAAGGAGACTGTGGGGAAGAAGCTATTGAAACAGATAAAGGAGGTCAAATATTTGGTGGTAAATAGAAAATGGCATTTAATAGAGCCTCATGATGTACATAATTTATATACATGAATCCTATATATAGTTATAGACCAATGTTACTTCACAAAGCAAAAATAAACAGGGGCCAGAGATATAGTACAGAGAGTCAGGTACTTTCCTTGCACACAGGTGACCATATTAGATTCCTGACTTTAGATATTATCCCTCTAGCACTTCCAGGACTGATCCATGAGCAAAGAGCAAGAAGCCATAAACAATGTCTGGAGTGACTCCTAGTCCACTGAAAGGAAGTAAATCTATAAAACAAACAAAAAACTTCTGGAAACTTCACACCAGAATTGATTTCCTTGACCTCTGTGACTTATAAGTGAATTCTGAACTATGACTAAAAAGATATATGATTTCATCTAAAATCTAGTGTTGAGACTTTTATTAATACAAAGACTCTAAGTTCTAAACTAGATGCAAAATGTATATATTTGTAAAAATTGCTTAAATTTTGTTATTTTTGTATCAGGACTACTTCAGATTTAAGTGAACTATTAAAGTTGGCATAGTGAAAGATGCAATATTGTGCTACACACTTGTGGTTGCAGGTGTGGTTTTCTCACCTCTGAATTCTTGTACTACTAGCCTACTAATCAGAGTATGTCACATAAGTCATCAAAAGAAAATCAGATATAATATTATATATATGAAGAATTTACAAAAATATTGTGTTTTGCTGTTATTTATCTGTGGTAAGGGATCTGAGGAAGCAAGAAGATATAAGGGGTATTCACATAAGAAGGATAGATTTCCTTTATCTTTGTTAAATGAGTCAGCTTCTCAAATATAACTTATACAAAAACATTACTAAATATCATAAAAAAAAAGTGTTTGGTTCTTTGACTTAAAACAGGGGTTTGTCCTGGAATAATAGTACAGAGGCCAGGGCATTTGCCTTGTTTATGGCTGTCCCAGTTTCAATTGCCAGCATCCTGTAGATTCCCCAGAGCATTGTCAGAAACAATTTCTGAGAATAGATCTAGAAGTAACTCCTGAATACTGTCCAATGTGCTCTTAATCGCCTGCCTCCGCACAAAGCATCTTGACTGAAAAATAGATATGACAGAAGTTTTCAAAACCTCTAAAAGCTTCATTGTTCTTTCAGTTTAGTGTTTGTTTTTTATTTGCTTTTTGCCTTCTATATTACTGAGGGGCACTCCCAGTAATGATTAGAGCTTACAATTGGTTCCATGCTTAAGGAATATTTCTGGCTGGACTCAGAGATCTGTATGTGATGACATACCTGGGGAACAAACCCAGGTTCACCATATGCAAGATAACACGTTATCTGCTTTAGTTTGTTTTGGCACATTGAACCTTCACTGTTCTTACTATACAATGAAAAGTGAGTGCCCCTAGAAGTTTCTTCTAAAAACACCCATGGATTGATTGACCGTTATTTAATTCTCTGGACCTAGATGAAACTTATTAGAAAAAATTGTGCTTGAATAAATTGATTAAAGTCTATCTGAGCTTTTATGGAGGAACTGATTAGACAATTATCATTATTAGCACAAAGTAGAAGTCTTCACCTGTGAAACAATGTTATTAAAAATAGGAGTTAGTATTAACATAATAAAATGTTATGGTAAATATCACAGGTCAATGAATTTTTACATAATGAGAAAGCCTTTCAATTTAATTTTCTATTCACAGACAAATGATTCTTAGCAGAAAAAGTTATTGTAATTAAAATACTAGGCACTATTAGCTTATAAGAAAAATAGTCTTTTAATCTCTAAATTGGTTAGCATTTGGGCCAGTGTTGAATAAAATTTTTCCTGAAACAATGTACACTCAGTGAAGAGTCTTCAATTGATTACTCAGATCTCTGATAACCAAAGATAGCAACATTAGTAATGATATCTGATCCTCAAATAAAGTATGCTGTTGCAATAAAACAAGCAAAGACATTTATTTTGTGAATGATGAGAAATATTTTTTGTGAAAAAATATTGCAGATATGTGTATGCTTTTTCAAAGTCAGCTGTGCTTGTCTATATTTGCCTCTGTAGAAAATCTTCAAGTGATCATCAGAAAAATCATTTGATGGTTTTAACTGCAAAAAAAATTGCCAATGTGTCTCATCATGTTTTACAAAGATGTAGAAATTTTAAAGCATGTCTTAATCTGTGACTCCCAGTTAGAAAGAATCTGAGTGTATTTTGCTTTTAGGATGGATGAACTGTATAATTGGGAAAACATTGGAACTTTATCCTTGATTTGGCTTTGGGTTGTAGAGTTTAGCTTGCATCTATTCCATTTTTCATGATGTAAAAAGTATTATAAAATTTTATTGGAATTTGGGGAGGATTATTGTCTTTATCAGTTCAACTAATTTTGTTGTAATTCATAATTTTTTTGCCTATTTCTCTACCTATTATTATTGTGATTGACCAATAGATTAGTGAATACAAAGACCAGCAGACACATATACCTCTAAACATTATTTTTTTCACTTTCCTTTAAATAAATATTATTATTCTAAGTGATAATTTTATGGTTTACTTATTTATTATATATATATATATATATATATATATATATATATATATATATATATATATATATATATATTTGGTTTCTGGGCCACATCCGGTGACTCTCAGGGGTTACTTCTTGCTCTGCACTCAGAAATCGCTCCTAACTTGAGGGACCAAATGGGACACAGGGATTGAATCAAGGTCCATCCTGGGTCAACCACACGCAAGACAAACGCCATTCCACTTTGGCCCCAGCTATAAATATATTTTATAAAATTTTAACTTAAATAAAATTTTTATATTCAAATTAATTAGCCCTATTAGAAGAAATTATTTTTTAAAACTATTACTTGACTGAAGAGTCACATAAATCATTATCATTTTATTTACTCAAAATGTGCCCGCTAAAGTGACTGAGATAAGCCAACTTCTCATAATTCTGTGTGTACATAGCAATTGTACTGCATCTAAATTAATTTAGTCACAAACTTTGACTTAATATAGACAAATATCTAGCGATTACTTTATGGAACAGTGTATAGTAACAGAGTATATGAGCTTTGGAAGGCAAAGAGCAATCTCCCAGGGAGAATAAAATTATTAAGGTTTCTTCTTCAATGGTTTTTGATTTACAAGTGAGTTTATTGAGGAAAGAAAGAGTTCAAAGGGCCTTTCTATAGGAACAGCAGTTAGCAGCCACGCTGAATAGCCTCAAGATCTAGTTCTGATTCCTTTCTGTAATGAACAGGTGAGATATTTTATTCAAGCAGTGGGTTGCAGTTGGCCTTTCCCTGGAAAGCTGAATCCCTCTACCTACAATTGGGCTTCCTCTCTTTTTACATGTTTTTATGTCTACTGTCATGGTGTCCCTTAAAGTAAGTTCAGGTTAGGGGAGTCCCTAGCCTGAGGTTACGAGGAACAAAACCATATGGGTAAGAGAGTAGGGTTATTGATTCTGCAAAATTCAGAAGAATTTGTGTATTTCTTATAGCAGTGCTGTAGGTTGGTATTTTTACTGGAAATAAGAAAGAGGTTTGAAGAATTGATTTGCCAAAGAAGTTTGTGTAGGGATCTTTCTGTCCCTGTCAGTTTTATTTTTATCTTTGTTTACAACAAGATAAAAGATACAAATTCTTAAGTGGAAAGTTATTTTGTTCTTTAGAGGACATTTTCCATAAAGAAAATTCACCTAGGGGCCGGAGAGATAGCATAGTGGTGTTTGTCTTGCAAGCAGCCGATCCAGGACCTAAGGTGGTTGGTTCAAATCCCGGCGTCACATGTGGTCCCCCTTGCCTGCCAGAAGCTATTTATGAGCAGATAGCCAGGAGTAACACCTGAGCATAGCCGGGTGTGGCCCAAAAACCAAAAAAAAAAAAATGCTCTCAAAATAAAATTTAAAAAAAATAAAGAAAAAAAGAAAATTCACCTAATCATTTTTACTGGTCCATATTTGAATATTAAATTAATAGCCACCAAAATTAGATGTGCTATCCTAAGCTATAATATTGTGACTTATAAGAAATATAGCTAACTTTAAATAAACTCTTTATTTAAGTATCATAGTTACAAAATTGTTCATACCTTAGTTTCAATCATACAATATATACCACTCTTAACTAGTGCACTTTCCCACCACCAATATTCCTGGTTCAATGTCCTATCTCTGGGTCAAGCATTTTTTTTCTCACTCTCTCTCACTCTCACTCTGATACAGTGTTTTACACAATCATTAAAGGGTTTCCTGCTTGTCAATTTATCTCTTTTCAGCACCCGGTTCTTGACCTCCTGTCCCTCATCATTATTGTCTCTGGAATTATTATCATACAGCCTTTAATTTTTCTTATATCCTATAAATGATGAGATTATTCTGTCTATCCATCTCCCTCTGATTCATTTTACTCAGCATAATAATCTCCATGTCCATACCATATATAAATAAAATTCATTTTCCGTAACAATCCATTATATTCCATTCCATTATATAGATGTGTCACAGTTTCTTTAGCTACTCATCTATTGTCAGGACCTGGGTTGTTTTCAGATTCTGGCTATTATAAGTAATGCTGTGATGAAAATAGGAGCACAGAGGGCATTTTTTATTATTTGTTTGTTCCTAGGGTATATTTATAAAAAGTGGTATGGCTGGATCATATGGAAACTCAATTTTCTAGCTTTATTTTTTTTAGGAATATCCATATGGTTTTACAGAAAGGATGAGTCTAGCATTTCCACGAGCAGTGAATAGAATCCCTGTTCTCCCCTCATCTATGCCAGCACAAATTGTACTTGTTTCTTTGTGATGTGTGTCAGTCTCTGTGGTATGAAATGATATCACATTGTTGTTTTGACTTGTATCTCCCTGATGATTAGTTATGATGGGCATTTTTATGTGCCTTTTATCTATATGTATTTCTTCTTTGAGGAAATGTCTGTTCATTTCTTCTCCTTATTTTTAGATTGGGTTAGATGATTTTTTTGTTATTCTGTCAGTATCTTAGATATTAACCCCTTATCAGTAAAATATTGGATGAATAGTTTTTTCCGATCCTTTGTGTAGCCTTTGTATCATGGTCACTGTTTCCTTTGAAGTGAGAAGCTTCTCATTTTAATATAATTCTATTTTTTTAATCTTTTCTTCCAATTGCTTAGACAGTGGTGTTTCATCTTTGAAGATGTTTTTAGTTTCAATGTCATGGACTGTTTGCCTATGTTTTCCCATATGTATCTATAAAATAAGGGGTTTCAGATCTGATGTCAAGACTTTAATCATTTTGATATAATCTTTGTTCATGATATTAAAAAGGGTTCTAAGTTCATTTTTTTTTTGCATGTAGTTGACCAGTTATCCCAACATTACTTCTTGAAAAGGTTTTCCTTGCTCTTCTTGTATTTCTTGCCTCATATCAAATATCAGTTGATTGTATAACTGGGGGGTCAGTCTCAGAATTCTCCTGTATAGTCCATTGATTTGAAGCTCTGTGTTATTCCAGTCTCATGCTGTTTTAACAACTACTGCTTTATAGTATAGTTTAAAGTTGAGGAAAGTTATGTTTCTCATCTTGTATTTCCTATGGGTTGTATAACCTATTTCAGGAGTGTTTTGTTCAATTCTTTGAAAAAGGTCACAGGTAACTTTATTGGATTGCATTAAATCTCTACAATATTTTGGGAAATATTGCCATGTAATGATGTTAATCCTCCCAATCCATGACCAGGGTATATTTCTCCATTTCTGTGTGTCCTCTTTTATTTTTTGAAGAAGTTTTATTTTAGTTTTTTTGGAAATATATTTTACCTCTTTAATTAGGTACTCAGGTTATTCATTTTCAAATGTAAAATTTTGAATAAAAAATTTTAAAAGTCTCTTCCCTTGCTTTTATTATTTTTATATAGAAAAGTTACAACATTTTCTGGGTTATTTTTGTAACTTGACAATACAAATTTATTGTTTCTAGAAGCATTTTTGGTATAGAGTCTTTAGGATTTTATAAATACTGTATCATATCATCTGCACACAATGAGAGCTTGACTTTTTCCTTTCCTCTTTGAATGTCCTTAATATTGTTTTTCCTTTTTTTGTTTGCTTTGGCAAGTATTTCCAGTCCTATATTGAATAGATATGGTGAGAGGGGTCAGCCTTGTCTTATGCCATATCTTAGGTAAAGGCTTTTAGTTATTCCCCATTGAGTATATTTGCATTGGGATTGTGGTAAATAGCCTTGACTACATTGAGAAAAGTTTATTCCATTCTTATCTTGTTGAGAGTTTATATCACAAAAGGGTACTGGACCTTGTCAAATGATATATCTTCATTTATTGATATGATCATATGATTTTTATTTTCTTTCATTAATATGGTGTATTATATTGATTGACTTGCATATATAAAACCATCCTGCATCCCTAGAATGAATTCAATTTGTCATGCTTTATTATTTTTATGATAAGCTATTAAATTTTATTTGCTATTATTTTGCTGAGAATCTTTTCATCTGTGTTTATCAAGGAAATTGTTTTATAGATCTCTTTATTTGTGACATCTCTATCTGCTTTTGGTATCAGGGTGATGTTAGTTTTCTAAAAACTATTTGCAGTATTTCCATTTCTTCAATTACCTGGGAGATTCTGGGAAGAATTGGCAGTTGTTCCTCTTTAAAAGTTTGAAAGAATTGACTAGTGAATCCACCTGGGTCTGGATTTTTGTTTGGGGGAAACCTTTTGATTGCATTTTCAATTTCCCCAATAGTGATAAATTAGTTCAGATAGTCCAAAAAATCTTTGTTCAACCTAGGGAAGTTATAGGAATACAGGAATTTATCAATTTCTTCCAGCTTCTCATGTTTTTCTCTTCAGTTTCTCAAAGTAGTCTCTGATTTCCCTTGCATTTCTGTAGGTCTGTAATGACCTCTCCTTTTTCATTTCTGATTAGATTTATTAAGTATCTCTATCTGTCTTTCTTTTTGAGTCTTTCTAGTGGTTTATCAATCTTGTTTATTTTTTCATTGAACCAACTCTTGCTTTGATTGATCTTTTGGATTATTTTTTGGGTTTCCAGTTCACTGATTTCTGCGCTGTTTTATTATTTCCTTCTGCCTTCCTATTTTTGATTCATTTCTTTGATCATTTTCCATTTTTTAAGCGGTATCATTAAGTTATTTATGTAGGTACTCTAAGTAACATATTTCATCCACAGTTCTTGACTCACAGAAATCTAAACTCAGAATCTTCTAAATTGTAAGAATAATAAAGGCTCTTGTGTTATGTTCATGAGGTGACTTTGGGAAAACACCAGAAGATGGGCAGCTTCTCCAGAGAACCAAATACCCCAGTCACAAATTGGAACTCTCAGTCTCAACCCCAGAAATCTTGATGGGCAGTTGGAAAGTTATTTGTATAGCTGTTGACCCATAGATTAATTTAGGTATCCCAGCTAATAAAGTTTTCATAAAATTCATCTTTTTGCCTGAATAGCAGGAAAGGATTGTGGAAACCCCATAATATACAGTCAGATAAGCCACAGAAAAGTAACAGCAGGCAGGAGCAATAGCGCAGCCGTAGGGTGTTTGTCTTGCATAGGGTTGATCTAGGATGGACCTTGATTTCATCACCCAGAGTCCCATATGGTCCCAGAGCCAGGAGTAACTAACCCCTGAGCATTACAGGGTGTGGCCCTCAAACAAAAACAAGCAAACAATAAAAACCAACATGCAACAAAAAAACAAAAACTAACAGCTTGTTCTTGTAATTTAAATGGAGATTGGTCTTGATGATTGAGTCTATAGCCTGAGGAGCTGTTTATATCATCAGTGTTAAAACTAAGTTGATTTTTCTGGCAGCCACTGATGTCAAATAATTGCCTTGTATTGTGGGGAAATCTTATAAACTCATATTAGAACTTGGGCTAGCAGCCCCTCAATATAATGGGGAAAATGAAAAAGCAAATATAATTCTGAATAGGTAAATGAATGAAACTTGTAACACTTTTCTAAAGCTATTTGGGACTTAACTGTCTTAATTTTAAACTTCTGGAAAAATTACAAAATGCAAATTCAATTTTTCAATTGTAGAATTTAAAATGTGTATAGTAATTATCATCATCTTAGACCATCTGTGGAATAAAATTGTAATAAATAAATAAGTAAACCTGATTAGCATTTTTTCTAAGAAAAAAACATGGTATTTAAGATTAAGTTACTTTTCAGAGGTAGTAATCATATTTGTAAACTTTAATCTCAAATATAGTCATATCCAAATAAACCCCTTCATTTTCTAAGCCTTAGAAATGTATATGTATACTAAATCTAACAGCAAGTTAAATATATTTGTTAAAACCTGGTGATTAGAAAAAATAAAAGACCTAACTTATTCTTTGAAATGTCATATTTATAGGCAGTAATTATTGGTTAAATTCCGTATCATATTCTGATTATAAACATAGCTTATAGTGTGTATTTCTGGATACATTTGCTACTGAATGACTGTTAGGGTTCATTTCATAAATCCTTAATTTAATATGTAAAGGCTAAATCTTTCAAAATTGAAATAGTATTTTTATTGAGAAATCTTAATCTATGTTGAAAGTAATTGAAATAAAACACAATTACAATTTGTGATAATTTCAGCACTGTAAATGGTGACAACACATCTCCATTTATGTTTTAATCCTTTGAAAATAGCTCTAATTTTTGAGTTATTCCAATTTTCTTCTTACTTCAATGAATAAGTAATTAAATTAGCAGATGTTAGATGGCTGTTACCTCTGACACCAATGACCTAGTTAGATCTGATAATTTAGACTTTTGATCAAAAGACAAGGTAGCAATGATAATTTATACTTAATATTTAAAAATTTAAAATATATCAAATTATAATTTTTATTCTTTGTAGATATACACAAGGAAAAGACTGAAAAGCAAGAGAAACGGGAAAAGAAAATACAGACTAAAGGTAAATATATAAGTTGTGCCTATTAATGTTTAGAATATGTTACTTTTATATTTATATGTAAGAAAGGAAAATGCTAAGATTTAGTGCTCTACAACATTGTGATAATGTTATGACACCTACTTCTTTGTAAACTTTAATCTTAAATATGTAAACACCTAATGATTCAAATCAGAGTAACTTCAAAAAAAATTTTTTTTTTGGTATTTGGGCCATACCCATTGACGCTCAGGGGATGGAACCATGGTCCATCCTAGGATAGTGCACACAAGGAAAATGCCTTACTGCTTGCGCCACCACTCCAGCCCCGATTTCAAAAATTTTAATCATTTTATAACTGACATTCACTTGTGAAAATAACTCCACATATATACACATACATGTTTTTGCTTACTAGTGAACTTTAAAAATTATTTTAATGAACTGCTGTAGTATGCCTGAGTTGATTGGTTTTTACCTTAATTTTTTAATGCTATGCATTATATTTAAAATCTTTGCAATGCAATCATTATATTGTCTTAGTAATGAATAGCACGGTCTCACTACTTTATTGCCCCTGCTTTTATTGATGAGCAGATATTGATATGGTAGTAACAAATAATGCTTCCTATTGATATGAATTCAGTTACAGAAAATTTGCTTTAGAGACATATGAGTGATGGTCAGCATTGTCTTATTCACCTTTGAAACATTGATATTTTGGGGGTGAAGCATTTATTCATAGTACATAAAGAAAATTATAGGAAACAAACTCATTCAAAAGGATATATTTCTAGGTAAACCAGGTTTCTGGAGACAGTTGAGTCACATAAATTTTATTGATTCAAATGAAGATAAAAATTTGAGAATGGAGAGTTTATTGAGTAAGAAGCTTGTCTTGTTTGTGATTGACTCTGGTTAAATCGCCAACATGCCACATGTTCCAGCTTAATATCAACAGGAATAGTTTTGAGTACACAATCAAGAGTTATCTCTTAGCACCCCTGGATGCAGCACCCAAACCAAAGTAACAAAATAAAAATAAAATAAAATCCCAAAATCAATATGTTCGTATGAGTAGAAATTAAAACAGAATGTTATTAACACTGACTGATTCAAAGGACCTATTGTAATCACCAAGGTTGCAAATAGTGAGTTTACAAGTAATAGATATTTTAAATTAATCTTAAATTATTCAACATATTAATTTAAATTACAATGCCTTTAAATTTGTGGGGGCCAGAGAGGGTTTTTTGTTTTTGGTTTTGGGTCACACCCAGCAGCGCGCAGGGGTTCCTTCTGGCTCTGTGCTCAGAAATTGCCCTGGCAGGCACCGGAACAATATGGGATGCTGGGATTCAAACCACCGTCCTTCTAGATGTAGATGCTCTACATCCATGCCCCAGGGCCAGAGAGAAGATTTTAAACTGGGTAATTCACTTGCCTTCTACACAGCCAACATAGGTTTCACATACATACAGTTTCACATACGGAGCCCCAAGTACTGCTAGGAATAATCCTTGAGTTCAGCACCAGGGATAATTTCTAAGCACAGTACAGTGTACTTTAATTATCACTTTTGCTTAAAATTTTAAAGATAAATTATAAAGAAATATATGCTTTATTTTGTGAAAGATTCAAGTCAATTTGCAATGTTTAGAGTTTAATTTTTAGTTTTATCTAGTGCTTTATACAAGATTCTTACTCATTAAAACCTATTTATTCTTATAATAGGGTATTAATGTTTTCATATTCTTTTCATTCCTTTCTTTCTTTTTTTGTCCTTAATTCCTTAGACAGGGAAGTTAGACATAGTTCTAAAATAGGCGTGATGAAACTGGATATGTGCCTGTACCTGCTAAAGGTTAAACTGCAATAAATGAGTTGATATGATTGTAATTTCTGCTGTTTTATCTTGTAGATAGTACTATTAATTTAATAGCATTGCTATTAAATATAAATGCAGGTAGAACTCGTTGCATTTTCAGCCTGATTCTATTAAAATCTTGCTGTTAAAAACTCTGAGAAGTGGGCTATAGACTGAGTTTTTTTTTTGTTTTGTTTTGTTTTGGTTTTTCAGGCCACACCCGTTTGATGCTCAGGAGTTGCTCCTGGCTAAGTGCTCAGAAATTGCCCCTGGCTTGGGGGGACCATATGGGACACTGGGGGATCAAACTGTGGTCCTTTCTTGGCTAGCCTTTGCAAGGCAGACACCTTACCTCTAGCGCCACCTTGCTGGCCCCAGACTGAGTATTTTTTAAACTTTTTTTTTTTTAATTTTGGGTCACACCCGGCAGCGCTCAGGGGTTCCTCCTGGTTCTTATGCTCAGAACTCACTTCTGGCAGGCTTGGGGGACCATATGGGATGCTGCGATTCAAACCACCATCCTTCTGCATGAGAGGCAAATGCCTTACCTCCATGCTATAATTAAAATAAATTAAAAAGAAAATAATAATAAAAAATAAAATACATTTATCAATGGCTGTCAAACAGATTAGTAACTGAACATATTTGCTGGGCAGTACAAAAACATTTTGGAGAAATGAGTATTTCTCAAAAATGGGAAAAGGGAGCATCTGAAGTTAAACAGAAATGGATCAGAGTAATTTTTTAACATATTTTTGTGTGAAATAAAAACATATTTTTGTTTTCTTTACCAGATATAATGATGTTTTTTTTCCCAAGTAGCTTAGTGAAAATAATTGTCTTAAATTATTTATAAATGTAGGTAAATATATTTTCACATGCCTCGTTCAATGGAAGCTATGGTTAAAAATGTTTTATGATTATAAATTTGAAATGTAGTGAAATAATTTACAACTCTTTTAAGAAAAGAGGGGCATAAATGATAGTGCAGTGGTAGGGCATTTGCCTTGCATGTGGCTGACCCAGGACAGAGCTGAGTTCAATCCTCTGTGTCCTACATAGTTCCCCATGCCAGGAGCAGATTTCTGAGCTCATAGACAGGAGTAACACCTGAGCGTCACTGGTGTGACCCAAAAACAAACAAACAAACAAACAAAAATAGACAAAATATAGACAAATAAGAAAGTATTCTAAATCTAAATAGATTGAATGCTAAAACTTAATATTATAATGGAAGTTAGTTTTATCCTATTTTTTACTTTTACTCTATGGTAATTCACAAGACATAATGCAATTGGTATTTTTGTTTTGTTAATAATTTTTATTATGACCTAGGTGGATTACAAATCTTTCACAGTAATATTATAGGTACATAGTGACATAGAACCCAGGGAATTACCACCACCAGCATTGATCTCCATTCATCCCTGTTCCCAGCATGCATCCCATATCCCCGTCCTTTGCTCTCCGGGATGCTAGTTTAAGTGGTACCCTCTGTGTCTAGTTTGTTGTAGAATGGGTATCGATTCTGTTGTCCTTGGCTATGGATTTGATGTTTAAGACTGATCTTTATTTTTTCTACTCAATATTCATACAACTGTTTGGTCTTAGTACCATCCATTTTCCTCCTCAATTTATGAGGCAGAACAAGATGATTCAAGTTATGTGATTCTGTTTGAAGGGAAGAAAAAGAAAACAAAAAATAAACAAACAAGAAAAACCAAGAAAGGCAAAAACAAACAAAAAATCTGGGAGGGGTCCATCTAGTGGTTTATAAATATTAAGAGAAGAGAGGGGATAAGGAAGTAAAATATCACAAAATGACAATAGAAATATAAATTAAGAAAAAATAGAAAAAAAGAACAGAAAAAAAAAAACAAGAAAAAAATCTGCAATACAGATAATAACCAAGCAATAATCATGAGCCTGAAATAAAACAAGAAAAAAGAAAAAGAAAAATAATTGTGCTTCCTTTTTTTATTCCTCTTTTGCAAAGACACAGTAAATATTGGAGAGTTTAGAAAGGGAATTCCCTTGGCCTAAGAGATACAGGGTTTCTCCACCCTTGAAGCATACTGTCATGGGAATAACAACAAGCTCCATACATGCACTTTTACTCTCTCCTAGGTCTTTTTGTGGTGTCTGGAAACTTTCTGCTCAGTCATAGATCATAAAATCAGGCCTCTGTAACTAGAGATCTTGGAATTTGCATAGGTTATAGGATGAGCCTAGGATAATGTCTTTCTTTATGGTTTTAGAAGTTCTATTCCAACACTGATTTAATCAGCCTTCTGTGATTGGTGGTCTTGGTGTTTGCATTGATCCTAGGATGAAGCCTAGGATAGAGTCTTTCATTATGTTTCCAGAAGTTCTGCTCATTTGCAGTTGTCTCAGTCAGATCTCTGGAATTAGACATCTTGTTTGTTACAGATCGTAGGTCAAAGCCTAGGCTAGGGTCTTTCTTATTGGTCCCAGGATAAGTTCTGCCAGTCATGGTTGTCACAGTCAGTCTTCTGAAGTCAGAGATCTTAGTATTTGCACAGATCAAAAGATGACATGTCTTCTGATTTCATCTTATCGATAGGTGATGAGATAAGACAACATGCTCTTAGACCAAGTTGTTGCCATTTCCTCATTGTCAGATGTGATATCAAAACTGGCTCATGTTTGTGTCAGAGCAGTATTAAGAATGTCCCAGAAGGATTTTGGTTCCTGGAGCTATTGCAGAGAATTGTGTCAGTTTTATGTATGAGATTTAGGGATCACGGTTGAATGGTCACTATCTAATCACATGGAGTCTAAGTTGGGTTCAAATTATATATGTTCAAGGTGGTAGGCACCCTGTATTGTAAAATGTATGAGTTCTTATCTCTAGTAGATAAGAGCTTGTTTCTAAACGTAAAATGTCCCCTCTTTAGTATGCCTTTGCAGAAAGAAATTGTGCCATATTATATTGCTGGTGCATTTGGGGATGATGGTGTCAGGCTCCATTATCTCTCTGCCCTGGTTTTGACTTGAGCTTCTATCACAAGCAGACGTTTTTTGTAGGTTTTTGTACCAAGCAGAACCAAAACAGATGAAGTTAAGGAAGAGAAGAAAATAAAAACAAGACAAATATATATGTGTATATATGTATACACACCTATATATAGGGAGAAATAAATAAAAATGAATTAAAAATAATTAATGGAAAAAAGTGATGTACATTTGGGGGTGAACAGGTTAAGAGATAGTATTATAGAGATATTAAGTATATATATTATATATAAAGTAAATATATTAAGAACATGGCATCATTGAGAATATCCTAGATGGTAGCACCTAGGTGTTTTATGTATCGGAAAAAATATTAAAAAAATAAACAAAAAATTGAAGCCAGAGAAATAGCACAGTGGTAGGGTTTTTGCCTTGCATGTGGCCTATCCTGGACAGACGAGATTCCTGGCATCCCATATGGTCCCTCTAGCCTGAGTGCAGAGCCAAGAGTGACAGCTGATGTCTCCTGTTGTGCCCTAAAACCAAAATAAAAAATTCAAAATAGTTAAGCAACTTGACATATGTGCTTGCCTTGCACATAACCAATGTAGATTAGATCCTCTGCTCTGGATATATTCGCTGAAGACAGTAATCTCTGAGCACAGAGCCTAAATCCTGGCACCACCTGGGTGTGGCCTCAAAACAAACAAAACCTAGACAAGTAGAGATGACACAAACCAAAACATGTTTTAAAGCAGGGATAGAACAATTTTACTGTTTCTTCAGGCAGTTTTGTATTCTGCTTAACCCGAGTTTTATTGTGCTCATCTGCATTGCTAAAGCGTGTTAATACCTTTTAGTATAAAGACTGGGGTATGCAATCTTCAGTTATTTTAATATCAGTTAAAACTTTATGAATTCCTATAACCAATAGTGATAAAAGGAATTGGTAGAAATTTAGTGATCTAAAACACTGCATAATTTTTTTTTAATCTGTAAAATAGCCTCCAGAGAGGCTGGAGAAATAGTGTGTAGGGCATTTGCTTTGCAAATGATCCATCCTGGTTTAGTTCCTAAAATCCTCTGTGGTTCTCTGAGCATTGCCAGAAGTATTTCCTGAGTGAAGAGCCAATAGGAATCCCTGTGCATTGTGGGAGTGGCTCAGACTCTTCTCCAAACATAGCATCTAGACTACTCCAAAGAAGAATCATCCCCCCTTTAAATATCTCTTTGCATGTAGTCTACATTATCTCATGATTTAATTATGCACTGCTCTGTAAAATTTTATTGGTCTGCAATAATGAATGAATTTAATAGTGAATTCCATTTTACAGCTAAACTATAACATACACAACAAAAATACCCATAATAAAATCCATAATATAATGAAATATATTAAAGTAATATAGATTAATATGCTTAATATGGAGAAACAAATTACAAATAAAAAAGCTAAACATTGGGTGGTAATAATTGTATAAGATAGTAGCAGTCTCAGCAATAGCATGGAAGTAGGACATTGGTTTTGCACGCTGTCGACCTGGGTTTGATCCCTGGCAACGTATCCCTGCCAACCTTCCTTCCAGGAGTCATCTGAACTTAGATCTAGGTGTAATCCCTGAGCTCACTCGCTGTGGCCCCAAAACACACACTCAAAAGGTTAGAGAGTTAGGCAGAATGACTGACTTTTGGGGCAGAAACAAGAGTAAGATCACTGAGTAGGGCATTTGTCTTGCACGCAGCTGAACTGAGTTCAAACCACGGCATCGCATATGGTTCCCTGAACCCTCCATGAGTGATTCCTGAATGAAGAGCCATGAAGTGACCCTTGAGTAGCACCAATGCATACCCCCCCAAAATGAAGAAATAGGATAAAAGTGAAAAATCCCATGGTTGGGAATGAATGGAAATTAACAAAGCATGTTAAACTGTAATGCTATCTGCCTAAAATCTACATGCAATTGTAAAACAATACTACCTCAATAAAAATTTTATAAAAGAACAAACTCTAGGGGTCAGTAAAATGGCATAACTTGGAAGAACTTGTCTTGCATGCATGCTCTCCTTCCCTACCCCTACCCCCCACATCTCCTCGAATCTGCCTGGAATGATTTGTAAGTTCAGGACCAGAAATAAATCCTAAGCACTACCAGGTATGACCCCAAAACCAAATAATAAAAAGAACAGAAAACAACTTTATAATTCACGAAAATCAAGTAATTAATTTTGTATTGTTCTTCAGGGTTTTTATTTTACAACATTGTTGAAGGTTGTCTTGCCTTTACCTTTATATAATCACAAATTTTATTGTTGCTTTCAGACATTACTTGTTTCTATTTAGTTATTATACAGTCGTTTTTTTTTTTAATTATACAGAATAAAAGCTGTTCTGGATGACAAAAGGTGCTATTAGAACAACTAAAGCTTTTAGAACCAGTAACCATTGCATTTATTGCTGGTGTCATTCTGAACTACTTTATTTGTTTTAGTGGTTGCTCAGACTCTTGCTCACGCCACAAGCTCAGTGCACAGCAACTTTGTGAAAAGTTTATTAGTGTAACAAAAAGTGAAAATACAAGTACGCTCCCAAACAGCAAAAGTAAGCAAGCTCATAGAAGAGGAGTTGCCTTGGGAAATTCAATGAATGGAGTCTGTAGAAATATCACAGCTTTAGGGCATTTACCTTGCATGCAGCCAACACCAGACCTACCCAGTTCATTTCCCAGCATGCTATATATGGTCCACAGAGTCTGGCAGGAGAGATTTCTGAGCACAGAGCCAGGAGTAACTCCTGAGTGTCTCTAGGTGTGGCCCCAAAATAAAACGAAACAAACTAAATAAAAATAAAAAAAACTGGTGACGGGGGGAGAGTGTATTTCTGTTTATGACTGAAACCCAACTACGAACATGTGTGTAATCATGGTGCTTAAATAAAGATTTATGTGTGTGTGAGTGTGTGTGTGTGTGTGTGTATGTGTGTGTGTGTGCGCGTGTGCGTGTGCGTGTGCCGCCACTTTTAGAAGGGCAGGTGACTTGCCCCAACCCAATACCCTAAATAGTTCCAATAGTTACAAAACTTTGTGCCAAATACCTTAATGCTTAATGAAAACTAAAAATTCATTGAAGTAATTTCTTAGTAATATGAAAGGTCTGAAAAAGAAAATGTAATTGTACCATTAAATAAGTAATCTGTAGCAATGTCCCTGCAGGGTGATAATGAAAGAACTTTCTGTCTGCTTCAATTGCTGAGTAGGTCTGATTGAAGTTTTCTGGTAGGGATTTAGTTTAGGATGGAGGTCTACATTCTGGATCTACAGTAGAGGATGCAAAAGCTAAGTCATTTTAGTCTCAAGGAATCAGGTGGGAATATCTTTAAAGAACCATAAAAGAGTCTTTAACCATTGTAAATATTGGTTTCCTGGGACTTCTACAACAAAGTATCCAAAACTGTATGCCTTCAAATAATAAAACTTAGTTGTAAATACAGCTAAGTCCAAAAGCTTCTAAAGTTTGCTTTCTTAAAAGGGCTGTGAGGCAGTTTCATGCTTCTTCCAATATCTAGTGACTTCCTGGCACCCAGTGATCACTTTTGCCCTCTCCAATCTCCTTTATCTGAGTGAATGGTGTTTTCTGTCTTCCTGCTGTGTATCTTTAACTCTATATTCAAGTTTTTTTTTTCATTAACTAGAACCCATGGCTACTGACTTCTCTTTAATTTGAATACATGTATAAGGTATAAGAATTTTAGAACAGGAATTTTAAAACTTACATCATGTTAATGTGATCTAATATAGTCTATGGTAGTACTACAAACAAGGGTGAAAGAAACATTTTGAAATAATTTAGATAATTTACAGTGACTTGCTCTAGAGAGTTTCTGGGAAACAATTATAAGAATAGAAACACAAACTGGAAAGAGATTAGCTAAAGATGAGATTCAAAGCCAAAGAGGCCATGCCATTAAAATGTATCTGGAGCACTTTATTAAAAAAATGCTCTCAAAGCCCACAAAATCACTTAGTCCACTTGTATTGTACACTTTTACTTTTGCATTTTCCTCCCCAGAAAGTGAAAAATAAACCTAGAAAATGGGAACAGAAATTTCAATCAAGCTTTGCATTACCTCCTCTAGAGTGATTGTTTACTTATAAGGAAGTGATTAAGGTTCTGATTGAGGCTATGTAGCCCCAGGAGAAGGAGGAAATTACCCACAGAATTAAATCTCATTTGAGAGTAAAAGTAATGATTTTTAGGATTAATAAAAACTCTTCTATGATTTAAATTAGATATGAGCTTTGTAACTTTAAATAATTTGTCTAATATTTACTCTAATATGTAAATAAATAGAATTTTATTATGAGAAATGTATATGTATATTATTATAGGTTTATTGTGGGAATCATGCTTGGAAAAACAAATCAGCATATCTTTTAATTATAATAAGTTTATTGTTAGTATGGAACTTAAAATGGACATAGTTCTGGTGAAAGAGTATAGCTCACAATCTGATAACTATGTTTACATTTAATTCTTTTATTGACTATTTTGATGCTGTGTTTTTTATCCATAGATAAAAAATTGAGATTTTGAATTTGTGAATTAGTTAATTCTGATTAACCTCTTAGTTTTTGATCAACTTTAAAGAAAAAACTTGATAATATTTTCCTTTAAGAAAAGTGTATAATAGGATCTTTCAGAAGTTTCTCTACCATAAGCCATTTGCTGAACTAATATATAGTTTACTTTATAGGGCACTAGCTTTGCACGTGATCATGCATGTTTGAGTCTAGGAGTCCCTATGGTTCCCTGCAGTAATCCTAAGTGAACTTCATTGCGTGTGTCCCCAGAGCAATGCCTGCAAACCTAAGCCAAAAGGTTTGCTTAAGGGTTCAATCTGTCCTTATCTACATTTTTTGTAGGGGAAGGACAAGGGGAGGACAATGATACCTGCCCTAAAGAATTACTCCTCCACCTTAATTTCTAATTCAGTTCAGAATTCATTTTAATTCAGTTTGATGGATTTGAGGACTAGTCTGCATCTGTTGCTCTAAAATAAGTAGAAATTAGAGAATGTTGGTTAAGAAAATTTATTTGTAAACCATTATTTTATAAAAATCAAGTATTGGGTGGTAAATTTAATATGATTTATGTGTATTTGATATGTGAAGGGTGTGCAACTAAAATTTAATATTATCATGTAACTTTTCTTCAATTAAGTGAAATAAATAAAACATTTAATCCTAAATTTTGGATTTTGAATAGGAACAGTAAATAAATAAGCAAAGACCTTTGATAGACTGATAAGTTGATTTCCAATTCTTGACCCCACAGGATATTTTGCCTGATGAAAGGCACAGGGTCATGTGTACTGTAAACACTGATATACTTCTGGAGAATATACAAAACCTGCCTGGAGGACTGCCATGTCCAAGTCCTGTGATGGCACTAAGCACAGCTTGCATGTGCTGGAGAAGGACCAGATGAGGAGGGTGAGGGATGTGCTTCAAAGTTGAGTTGAGCTTAATGTTCTGGTCAGAGAAAGGTCAGAGTCTGGGCAAGTACAGGAACAGCAGGTCCAAGCCAAATCAGATGCCAAACATCAGGGTAGCTCCAACTGGAGGATTCCAATTCTTTTTAATTATCAGCATACCAAAGGGCCTTTTGTTCCTTGTAAATAAGGATGACAAACAAATTAAGCTCTAACAGGTGCAAAATGCTTATTTTGTCCTGAGCTAAAACTGTCATAGCAAAGATAAACTGTCAAACAGAGCTGGTCATAGGAATAAAACTTTAATGGTCTTTAGGAGAACTTTTGGTTGTAGGTTCTAAACAAAGAGATGCAGAGACAATTCAGTTGTTTTAAAGGGAATTTTCATTTTACAGTGATTATTAATGTAGTTGCTAATAGTTTTACTGTTTCAATAAATGAAATTTTAAAACATGGAATTGGACTCAGTGATGCCAAAGTTTGAATTTTCCATCCAAGAAACATCAGTGGCTTTTTGCCATTTCAACAGCTCCTTAGAGCAAATGGGTCCAGCTGTTTCATGAAATAGTTACTGTGCCATTTCTGAGGGGGGATAATAAAATTTCAGCATACAGGGCAATGTGTGAAAAATAAAAATTTAGAGTGGGACAGACCATATTTTCTCCCAGTGTAAGAGGAGGAATGAGGAATGAGGCACTAATATTACTGATTTGCATTTGGAATTAGCCGCCTTGCTCTTTTGAGTTCATTCTCTTGTTTATGCCCATGAACACATCAATTGGTAAATCCGTTAGTGAAATGGACAACCAGATGTCTGAGGTGGGGGAAGTCTGGTTCTTCACAGAGGCACAGGCATAGATTACTACTCTCCTGGGGGTCCTGCCAATCACAGTTCCAAAAACACAGCTTATCTCATACAAACTTGGTTTCCCTCAGAGAACCTTTAAAAGAGGCTTTGTTTTTGCCACGAATTTCTTTTGGTTTTTAGCTTAATTAACAGTGATCCAAAGACTGGAAATAAGCTATTTGTGCTTATGTGTGAATGCCGATGTCTCTACTTTATTTTGTAAGATATTTATATTGCATTTAGTAACCCAAATTTTTAACGAAATCTTTAACTATAGAAAGAAAATAATATTGAAATGTTCTGAAGATATCTTTTCTACAGTTTCACATTGTGTTTTACTTAAGTAATTGAGTAAATTTAAGTTTTTAATCAAGCAATGCACACTACAGACATGCTAAGCCATCCATAAATTGAGCTCTTCAAATGAGTTCACTTTTATACTACATTAGAATATTGTTTATTCAATAAGTCATATCACAAAATATGACTGCAAAATAAAATAATAAATTTGTCTCTGGGAAGTTATATGTAGAAGCAGCTGCATTATTAGTTTAAGTAGAATTGAACTTGTGATGTATAGAACAAGGTGATATAAAAAATATCTTCAACAGAGGATGAAGCAGAGCTGAGATTTAAATAAAATGAGGAAAAGTGAGTTTCAGAATTCTAGGGAGAAGACACATGCAAGTAGAAGCTGTTACTAGTACAGTGCTTAGAGTGTATATGGACCTGCTATATAATAAAAAATAAAATTTCAAGGGGAAATTCTTAGTAGGAAAAATTTAGATAGCTAAGAAATAGTAAGAGTACGAGAGCACTACAATCCTCTTTTATATAGCATCAATTTAGTGACAAATTAATTTCCAAGCAATGAAAGATACACTACTATTTTAACAGGCTTATGGTATAATCACTTGATCATATTAAAAAGCTATGTCAAAATTTCAAAATCTAAAATTTCAGGTGATTAATAAATATATGAAATAATATGTTAAACTCTGATTATAATAGTCCAAGAGAGACATACTCCAACTTTGATATGGTACGTTTACATTTTTGCCCATTTACTTACTGGAGTATTTTTTAATTATTAAAATCTACAAATTATACTTCTTTAATGATTGTTCCTAAAACAACCCGTGTCAGATAACAGATGAGCAGATAAAGGAACTGTGGTACATCTGCACAATGGATTATGATGCAGCTGTTAGGGAAAAAAGCCATGAGGTTTGCTTATACATAGATGGATATGAAAATCATTATACTGATCAAAATTATTCAAAGGGCTAGAGATAAACATACAATGATCACACTCAGTTATGACATACAAAAACATTAGTATGATAATAATAATACTCAAAAACAATTGGGGCTGGAGCAGTGGCACAAGTGGTAAGGCATCTGCCTTGCCCACGCTAGCACCAAGGTTCGATCCCTGGCATTCCAAATGGTCCCTCAAGCCAGGAGCGATTACTGAGCGCATAGCCAGGAGTAACCTCTGAGCATCACTGAGTGTGGTCCAAAAAACAAAAACAAAAAACGATAGAGGGAAGTACAAAGCTTCAATATAAGAAGCTTGCTACAAAGAGTTGGGAAAAGTACAGTTAGGGAAGAGAAGGGGAACCTAGGACAATAATAGCTTGGAATGATCAAGAACTGGGGTTGAAAGGAGGTATTATAATATGCATGATACCCTTCATATTGTAAACCAGTGCTTAAAATAAACAAAAAAAGATAAGAGTGTGTGTGTGTGTGTGTGGGTGTGGGTGTGTGTGTGTGTGTGTGTGTGTGTGTGTGTGTGTGTGTGAGAGAGAGAGAGAGAGAGAGAGAGAGAGAGAGAAAGAGAGAGAGAGAGAGAATTTTTTCCAGCTTTCCAAAAACTTTTAATTGAAATTAAAGATTTGAAACAGGCTAAGGTTATTGCTGTCTTTGTATCATCAGGCCTTGTTTTGGTATCAATTGGAAATAAAATAAAAAAATCTATAATTAACATTTAACACTTAAAGGTAAAACCTGAAGCTAAACATAAAAAGATTTCCAAAAGCTGCAGCAAAGATTCTGATATAAAAAGTTATTATAATAATTTAAATGAAAATTCTTTTCTATTTTTTTTTCAGTTACTCACAGAGAAAAAGACAAGGACAAAGACAAAGACAAAGACAAAATAAAAGAAAAACCTGAAAAGAAAGGTATGGTGTTATTCTTATTTTTTTTTTTTTTTACATCTGGCATCTGTAACATTTTTGACCTCTACTTACTATTATGATATTTCCTTAGAATTTAAGGCAAAAAGGATAATTTTGGGGTTGAATAAAGTAAAAAGACTCCAAATCTTGAAATCTATTACCAATTTGATCTCTATAGATATATAAACATTCAATGGAAGATATAGGTGTCAAAGCTCTTGCTTTTCATGAAACTATCAGATTTTGATACATGTAGGTTTGTCTGAGTGAGCACAGATTTAGGAGTAGCTCCTGAGCACCATAGATGTGATACCGAAATAAAATGATCATAAACCAAAATTATAAAATTTTCCCTCACAATTTTAAAATTGACTCTGCTAAAATTAATCTTATATCAAAAAACACTTTTCCAAGTTAATAAGAAAGAAATTTTAAGAATAATTTTTTTGAGGGATACTCAAATATTCTTAGGGATTACTTCTGACTTTTATCTCAGGGATCACTCCTGTTGCTGCCAATGGGACCATATGCATTGCTGGTTCTAAAGCAGGTCAGCCTGGTGCAAACAAGTGCCTTCATTCTTATTCTATCCCTTGTGCCCTTTTATTTCATTATTTTCATGTGCATTTTTTTATTTTCTTTTTATTGTACCTCTGACATTGTTTTCATAATTACTTGTTTATTGAAAATGGACAATAGACTCTCAGTTGAACATATTAAGATAAATTCTGAAGGTCTTTATGCCTCGCCCAAATTCCCAGATTTTATTTTCCATCAACCCCAAATATGCATATACACAGGAAGCTGCTCATTTAGAAGGTACATGTACAACCTTACTAAATCCATATTTTAGAAATGGATAGTATAACTTTTGTTACGTCATATTTTTTCATAGAATTAATCATTCACTTTATTGTTTCATACTATAGAATATCCTAAATATTATTTTAGTAAATATATATTTTTATTCACATTAAGAAGCTTAGAAAGGGGGCCGGGCGGTGGCGCTGGAGGTAAGGTGCCTGCCTTACCTGCGCTAGCCTAGGAGACGGACCGCGGTTCCATCCCCCGGCGTCCCATATGGTCCCCCAAGCCAGGAGCGATTTCTGAGTGCATAGCCAGGAGTAACCCCTGAGCGTTACCGGGTGTGGCCCAAAAACCAAAAAAAAAAAAAAAAAAAGAAGCTTAGAAAGAGGAAGTATAGTAAATGCATCCCATATACACCTCAACCCAGGCCCTTTGCCTGGTCTGTATTGTGAATGTGGGGACAAAAAAAAAGAAGCTATATAAATACTTAAATATTAAATATATTAATAATTAAATATAATTTCACTTTTAGATCTTAATCTGTAGATTAAAATTTTAATTACTCATGCATATTTTGTATGTATTCTTGCTTATTATTTAGTTATCCTAAATATGCAGTGCAGATTAATTAGAAATGTATACCTTATTTATTTACTTTCAAATATTTCTCAATTAGTTTTGTGATTTTTATTAGGGTTTCTTTCTGTTGAGTGGACAAATACAAGTATATGTGTATATTTTAATTATTGATATTTTATGTGTATAAATATGTTGATATTTTCTTTCAGTATATTTGTCTTTGAATCATCATCAAGAAATTAAATTGTTACTCATATTCCTATAGTTTTAATATTTTCTTTTGTAATTTATATTTCAATCTAAT
This sequence comes from Suncus etruscus, assembly GCF_024139225.1. NCBI lineage: Eukaryota > Metazoa > Chordata > Mammalia > Eulipotyphla > Soricidae > Suncus > Suncus etruscus. The sequence continues at coordinate 93,940,115 of NC_064851.1, read as the reverse complement.
TTATCAAAAGCCCACTTTAATGTATAATATAAAAAATTATAATGCATTTTTAAATTTATTGTAAATCTGACTATATTAGTCTAGCTAGATTTCTGCTGAATTATGTGTTCACAGTATGCATAGCCTATTGAGTTATCATGCTTTACAAACTGTTCTACATAGCTAGAATATTTCATGATATTTAGAGATTATATATGTTAAAAATTTCTTAATTCTTTTTCATTCTATAGTTACTTTATCATTTTAAGAATAATTATTATTTAAATAAACCCTATTAGTGATAATATTCACGAATTTTAGTATTCTCCTTGCTGTTATAGAGGAAACAAGGCTCTGTTTTCCATCTGATATTACTTGTGACATTTTTCAAAATCCACAGTGGTTACAAATATAAAAATGACTAAGAATTTATTGTCAATTAATTATAATGTTAGAGATAATGTGTCCATATTGAAAAAACAGAAATAAAATTCTGCATTATAAATGCCCTTTTATTTACTGGACACAAATAAGAGGGTTTATTTATTTCATGAATAAGTTATAATGGTAATTCCATAATTGGTGTTAATTATGCCCTCATTATCTTGGTACAGTGATCCTTTGGCTAACATTGCTGAAGCTATAACATGTTAGCTCCAATATATTGGTGGTGACTGATACAATTTGAAAGGTGGAGAGGTTATATATAACTGAGAGAAACTAAGGCATCTACTTTCTCAGTAGCTATCAAACTGTTAGGATCACTAGTTACCTTGTTTTGAAAACTTTATCTAAATAATGATTTGAAAAATTGATCATAATAAACTTGTTTCAGGCACTTAATGCTTGAATATCAATTTCATCACCAATGTGAAATTCCCTCTAATATTTTCCCATTTTCCTAGGAATTCCCTAAATCTGTTCCCTAGGCAGGGGTAAAACTATTTTATATGGTGTTACAACAAAATCACCTATGGAATTATTGTAAAATAGTTTAGTAGAAGAAATTTTGTGCAAATTGTTATATATCTCACAATGGGGTTATTAAAGTAATCGTCTGAGATTTTACTGGGTTGTTTGTTGTTATTGAGCCTTCTGTGCTTCTTTGCCTGTTTATTGAGCTAAGTTGGCTTCTATCCTACTTTTCCATCTAATTTGCTGTGCTCTGGAGGGGACTGCCAATATTCTGGAATTTGGAGGTTTGGGGACCTCTTATAATGTGTTTCAGTGGCTTGGGCTGACTTGCATGTCTTCAAAGATAAGTGTTGAATTTTTGAAGCTGTGAAGTTGGGCTGTTGTTTACCTGGAGGCAACTGTGGGAAGTGGAATGTGAGATGATGGCGCTTCCACAAGCACAGGGAATTGGGAAGCTACAATCCCAATTCCAAGAAGACCCTAGAGGCTTCAGTCTGAAAATTAGTGTACCTGGGGTATTCGGCTGCTTAAATTGAGCTGCTAATATGGTGACTACCAGGTGAAAACTCAGACTGCCCCACTCCCAAGGGTAACCTAGAGTTTTCAGTTGAATATGGGACGTGGCGTGGCATCTCTTCCCAGATTGGTAGTAAAGCTGTAAAGCTCTCAATAGATTTTTGTTTTGTTTACCCCACTATGATTAGTTCTTTTTCTTAGCTTTGTATTTAGGGATCACTTCTAGCAGTACTCAAGGGATTATATGTGGTGCCAAGGATTGATTCAGGGTCTGCAAATGCAAGGCAATTGTCTTACAGGCTTTACTTCTCTCCAGCATATGGAAACTAGGTTTTTAACTAAGCACTGTGCTTGATGCTTGCATTAGCTCACCAACATTCTGGAGAAAATACAGATTGTTTTTATAGATTACTAAAAATAGATTAATACACATCTATCTATCCATCCATCTATCTATATATTATGAATTGTATGCATAGGATAAATAAGTTGGTGAATATAAATAGTATTATTTATAGCTGGATAAATAAAAATAATTTGGCATCCAATTTTTTATACTAACAATATGGCTCTTTATTTAACTGAACTGTTAAGTTAAATATATTACTTTTATTTTATTTACATGAATCATTTAACTTTACTATAATTCTCAAATATTCTAAAATTGAATAATAGTGATTTTGAAAGCTACTAAAATAAACAGATTGATATATTTGAAATATGAAAATATTTAATAGTTGGAGCTGGAGCCCCATATATATAATGGGGCCAGAGTGGGGCATGTCTCCCTTGCTTCTCTAGCATAGGATGGACGGCAGTTTGATCCCTGGCGTCCCATATGGTCCCCCAAGCCAAGAATGATTTCTGAGCACAATGTCCAGGAGTAACCCCTGAGCATCACTGGGTGTGGCCCAAAAACCAACGCATATACAGTTGCTTTTCTCAGAGATCTTTTATTTAAAGTGTTGGGATACAAGATTTCACCAAACACTGTAATTAAAATAAAATATAAAAAGTAATAAAAACATGTTGATTTATTATGTAATTAGAAAAATATTTAATGTTTGTATATAATTGAATAGTGTACAGAAGAGAAGGTAAACTCACTAACTGCTTATTTACAGTACACAGTATTCTTCTGGTTCACATACCTTATAATTCATCTTAAATCTGTATCCATTATGTTTATTGTATTTTTAAAACTGTGAAGAGTGTTAGTACAAAAGAAGTCAGCACACATGTTCATGTGCAATCTTTTGTATAAATGTAACCTTCTGATAAAATTGTGCATATCTTGACAATTTTTATAAAATTGTTATTTGCATTTTAGAAAAGTAATTTAAAATATAATTTTTTAAAAAGAAAGTAAATCTACATTTCAATATGCTCAATACATCTGAATGTCACCATTAAAATCTGTACAAATATAGTTATTACTTTGATAGGTCAATTTCATCAATCTTTAAAATACTTAATAATTTGGTAACTACAAAAATTGTGAGGAAGCTTAGTCTTGATATTTATTAAAATGAATACTAATATATCTTTTTTGATTTAAGCAACTCACAAGGATAAGATTGAAAAGAAAGAAAAACTAGAAGCAAAGACAGTGAAAAAAGGTAATTATTCCTTTGTTATTTCTTTATATTTTGCTTTATTCAAAAGATTACATTTTGTGTGCAAAAAGCAGCTACATGAATATAAATATTTGGCATTTCATTTACATAAAAATTAACTCGTTCTTACATTTACATTTCAATAGATTAAAGAATAATAAACCAAATATGTGAAATAATATAGTTTCAAAATGTTGGAAAATAATCAAAAGCTTTTATTTTACTTTATTTTATTTATTTTGGGTTTGTGGGCCACATCTGGAAGTTCTCAGGAGTTGCTCCTTGCTTTGCACTCAGAAATCACTCTTGGATGCTGGGGATAGAACCTGAGGATGTCCAAGGTTGGTCCATGCTGGGAAAACGTCCTATCCGCTGTGCTATCACTCCGGCTCCAAAAACTTTAACCTAACTCTTGCTATTTCTTTTTCTATTTTTAAGGAAGGGTAAAGCATTATAAAATTACATGTTTTTCTTTTTTTCATGATAGTTAAGGGGGTTAATGGGTGTTATTATATTTTTAACACTCTTTATGATTTCTCTATCTTCTCCATAGGAATGTGAGCTCCAAGCATTGTATTCTTCCTTTAGTTTCATACCAAATACAATGTTTCTATTATTAATATGATTCCAATTTATACCTATCAAATATTATTTACAAACCTCAATTACTATTTTCACAGAAATTTTATTATTTCTTTATTAAAGAATATTTTTCTTTGAATTTTTAGGGCCCTATAAATATATTTCATTATTCTTATACATAGAAACTTAAGGATTCTTAACTCACAGTGACTTTTCCAGAATATTCTTAAAACACCATAACATTTTTCATATATCTTTAAGTTGATAGTATAATAAAAAGCATAAGGTTATATTAATTTATTTACAAATAAAATGATTTAACATACTAAAATGGAAAAATTAAAAACTAGGTGATAAATTTTCTGTTTATACTTGTATACTTCCAATTCTAAACACTTAAATGTGTAAAAATTACTTCTGTTTTCTTGTACAAACATTATATTAGACATTATGATGCTACAAAATTGAATAATTAATGGGCTGGAGTGAAAGCACAGCGGTAGAGCATTTGCCTTGCTTGTGCCAACCTCAGTCAGACCCAAGTTCAATTCCCGGCATATCATATGGTCTCCTGAGCCTACCAGGACTAATTTCTGAGCAGAGCCAAGAGCAATCCCTGAGCACTTTCGAGAGTGAACCAAAAAACCTAAAACAAACAAACAAACCAAATTTTAATAATCCAGTTCCTATCTGTAAGTAGAGAAGATAGATTTGTGAATATCATCTATGATAAATAATATATAATTAGGAATACTATTTATTCTTTAATAAAAAATGAGGAAAATTAAAGCTCAGGTGAAGACATGGTTCATTAAAATTGAAGAGTAATATTTACAAATGAATTGAATACAAAGGAATTTATATATGTGGAAAGCATGCAAAAATGTAGAAAACAAAGTCTGAAAAAGTTTTACATATAAAAATATATATATTTTCTAAGAAAAAGTGGAAGAAATATCTATAGGGATGTTTGAATGGCCATGGTGACAGGATTTATTTTGCAAAGCGTTCTACCAGTGTTCAATCTTCTGAATCATATCGACTTTTAAGTAATACTGGTTGTAGCCCGAAAGGCCCCTCAAAAACCACCAGGCATGACTTCAGTGGCTTCCAAACACTGCTGAGTGGTCCTGGTAGTTACTGCTAAAACAAAACTTAGAATGACAGTATTTTCTAATCCTAACTTTGAATAACCATCCCTGTTGATCAACTATCATTATAAGTGCTGTGTGGACCCCATGAATTGCTTGGGAGTAAATTAGAATAGGGAAAAAAAACAAATTTACAGCTTTTGGATGTTAGACTAAACTTCAATTAAACATTATCTCATGCTGAGATTTTATGTTTCAACCACTAATTCCAAGCCCAGGCCATAATAACTTTTTTGTTAAGGAATGTTTGTTAAGGAACATGAGTTTATAGAGTCAGAGGTGCTACTGAAAAACTAAGTGGAACTTTTCCTTTAGACAAAACTAATATATATTGTACTGTAGGGTCTTGGAATGTTTAAGTTATTTATGGTAAAATGTTTGAGTTAGTAATAGAAAAGAGAAGAACAAGGGACAATTTACAATGTCTTAGGAAAGTCAAAAAAATCTCCAAATTATATTGTCATTAAAGCCACAAATATACTCAAATATTTTGGAGCAATAGGCTAATTTTTACTAGAGCTTTTTAATCAATTAATTTTAGAAGATAGTAATAACATAATATACTCCTTGAAGATTTTCAATATACTTAAGCTTTGAGGAATCACATAATTAATACAAATTTAATTTACTGCCTTAAAATTATTTTATGAAATCAGGACTCTATTCCTGAAATAATATTGTCATCTCCCTGCTGAATTTCTGAGAAACAAATGGTGTTGGGGAGGTGTTTTTTTACTCACTTAATTTCAATAGTAAATTTAATTTGGTTTTGTAGGTATTTGTCATTATCATTTTTATTCCCTTCATCATGGGACTTCATGATGATATATTTGCCTTAGACTCAAATCCTTATTTGGAGTTTTAAAAAAATTCATGTATTATTTTCATAACCATAAAAGATAACAATGATTATCCACTGTGTGGAGAGACTGCAATATCTCTCATGATGCTATAATAGACTCACTTCAATTTATTAGGTGGGATGTAGAGGTTATGCCTGGTCCTGCACAAAGGACTCTCTTGTGGTATTGGGAGACCATTGAATTGGATGTCAGGGATTGAATCCAGGTTGGTTGGACGTGTGCAAGGCTGTATTTACCTGCAGTAATATCTCTAACCTTAGATTCATTACTTATATGTGCTTTCACAGAATAAAGAATGTCCAATATATAGGATTTATATTGACAATTTTCCACTAGTTTATGGTATAATTTTATCACCAATTCCTTCTTTAAAGGTGAAATTTCAAATTGTGTTTATATATAACATATTCATATATTATAATCATTATTTACATATATTTTTACTTTAGAATAAGTTAAATTTATGATTTTTGGAGGGTGTGACCACACCCAGTGTTGCTCAGGCATTACACTTGGCTCTGTGTTCAGGCATCATTCCTGGCAGACTCAGGGGACCATATTCTCATATGACAGTGATTGAACCTGAATTGGCAGCGTGCAAGGCAAGCACCATGTCTGCTGTGCTTTTATAACAGCCCCTTATTTAGTGTGCTTAAAAATTACAATATATGTTGAAAACTAGTACAATGTATAAGTCAATTGGCTTGAGCTAAGCCAATCCTGGTTCAATAGTTGGAATCTGAATATAGTTCTTTGAGCACTGCCAAGAAGATATATATATAGGAGAGCAGAACAAAAAATAAGCTTTGAATACCACTGAATTTAACCCCTTAACTAACTCAATAAAAGTTGTTAAAGTTATTTTCTCTGACATAAATTAAATTTCATTACTATGTCAATTTCTGATATTCACTGTCTTTGTAAAATCATGAATTTAGAGCCTGAATAGCACTGAATTATAATTTAATGATATTCCTATATTAGTCATTGATAATGCAAGTAATTTTTAATATGAATTTCTAATACTTCTAATATTAAGACTTTAAAATTTAGTGTTAAAGTTTCAGTCATTTTTCAGTTGTGGAATAAAAATGATTATATCTTAATAAAACTTCATTTGTCAGAGTTGACATCAGCATTGATTTTCTCTGGATTTCACACACACTTTATATAATTATATAAATATTTATTTCCTACATATTTTAATGTACCTTCTTGTTTACATGATAATCGTGGACATTGTAGAAAAGCATTTTATATATAAATAAGAAATTAGCCAACTTATTTTTGGGGGGACTCCACCAGGAAATGCTTAACGCTTCTGGCTCAGCACTTAGGAAGCATTCTTGGTGGAGTCAGATGACCATAAGGAATAATAGAAATCAAACCTAATTCAGCTATTTGTGAGAAAAGCACCCTACCTGTTATCCTATCTTTCCAGTCACAGACACACAAAAGTCTAACTTTTGAATGAATATCCTTTTAAAACTAGTCTAATATAGTGCTCAATAATAAAATTAAACACCATTGAATAATATAATTAATAGTTTACATAAGATTATAATATTTTATGTCTCTTTTAAAAAATTACTCTGAACATGGGGCAGAGTGGTAGCACAGTGGTAGGGCGTTTGCCTTGCACACTACTAACACAGGAAGGAGGCAGGTTCAATCCCGGGCATCCATATGCTCCCCTGTGCCAGGAGCGATTTTTTTGATTGCAGAGCCAGGGATAACCCCTGAGCACCCTCAGATGTGGCCAAACAAAACAAAACTTAACAAAATTAATTTGATCAACAAAACAAGATGAAGCATATGTTTTCAAACAAAAATAATCTTACTTTTCTTTAACTTACAAAGAAGATAAGAAAGCAACTAAGGAAAAGACTGAAGAGAAGACTAAGAAGGAAGTGAAAGGTGGAAAACAAGTGAAAGCAAAGGAAACAGCTGCAAAAACAAAAGAAGAAAAGAAAACACCAAAACTCAAAGAGAAGGAAGAGAAAGAGACTGTGCCTGGGTCCAAGTTTGAACAGAAAGGTAAACATTCAGAGGAGAAGGATGAAATTTCTAAAAGAATATTGGGCAAAAAGCAGATGCAATGAAGTTAAAAATGAAAAGACTGAGTTAAGACCAAGTAGGAATAAAACTTGTATAAGTAAATATACTTGGAATGAAATATAATAAACTAGGAATTAAATTTTATTTATAGAAATACTATCATGTGTTTAAAGATGTACCTTAAAATATTTAAAGAGGAATTTATTAAATGTCTGGGGTTATTAACTGTTGAGGATAAAGATGAATTCTTGAAATATTGGTTTTCTGTTAAAAGACAAACAAAAATGTATCGGACTCTTGAAAGCTACAGGCTAAGAAAAATGAGAGCAATTTTCAAGTAATTTATGGGAAGTTCATGGAGAATAAGTATAATAAAACCTGTATTGAAGCCTAGAGAAAAAGTATGAGGGTTAAGGTGCTTGCTTTCATTCAATCATATCTGGTTTAATATTAGACACAATATGGTCTCCTGATTCCCCTAGCAAAAAGCATAAAGTAGTCCCTTAGCACTGCCACATTTGACAACAATACCCCCTTTATCCTCCAAATTCTGAACCAGGGAGGTAAGGTAAACAGTAAGGTAGAGTCTTAGCATATATAGGTACAGATCCCCAACACTACTTGCCAGTAGTAGTGCCACACACAGCTTATGTGGTCCTAATGAACCCCCTGTATGACAGAGAGCACCAAACATCAGGCCCACAATGCTGGACCATGCATCCCTAGAAGTGTACCAGTTTAATCCCCAGCTCCTATTCCCAACAACCATTATATTAATGGGTATAGCACCTCTTAAAATTAAACTTTCTTAACTTCCTATTCCTCCATAAGAGACATAAATTGGAATATACATAATATTATTATATTCCATTAACATGCAAGACAATATAGGGAAAATAATTTTTGTTTTAATTTTTGTTTAGTTCTACTGAATAACTGTGATTTTAGAAAGTTCTGTATATAGAATATTGTATTGGTCTTTACCAAATGATGTCAAACTTACATACTAACTCACAGAAATTTAGAATTTAAGTTATAAGAAATATAAATCTGAATTTATTTATGAAAAGCTGCCATGAAAATGAGAAAGTACAGCATTTTAAAAAACGAGACATAGCTTATTGCTCTATTTTTCTAATTATAGATGCTAATTTCTCTTTTCATATGTACATCCCTAGCTCCAGGCTGCTATAAATTCCCAAAATTTGCCTATGAAATATGGGATCTAATCTGAATGGTCTATTCCTAAATTGTTTACTAGGAGTTTTATAAAGTAAAACTTTCTGTTATTTTGATAGTAATATTGAAAACCATTTTTTTACACTTAAGATCTTATTTCTATGCATTTTTATGAAACTTTAAAAGCTGTATTAATGTTAGTTGGACTATGAAACTAATAACTAACCCCTAACGTATTATAAACTATAATATTAATATATTATAAATATATTTACATTAAATGAATTATTCAAAATATATGTTTAAAGCTTACAATTTAATAGTTTAATATCTACATATACATGAGATAACATGGTATATGGCTTTATAAATATGTTTTTCTGTTTTACTTTTGTTGCATTGGGTCTACACAGGTGTTCAGGGATTTTTCCTGGCTCTATGTTCAGGGATCACTACTAACAAGGATTTGGAGACCATACTTGGTGGCAGTTATTGAACCAGGCTTGGTGGGTCATTTGTAATGTGAGTGCCCTGCCTGATGTACTAATAATAATCCACTTTGCTCCTATAATTTCTTGTTTTATAATCCACTCCTATATTTAATATTTGAATAAATTTTATCTCTGAATTCACAAGTAATATTACTAAATTTTGTATGAGAATACTTATTTAAAACCATTACAGAAAGAAAAATAGAAAAGAGCAAAGAAATTTTAAAACTTGCCGGTGGTCTGCAAAATTTTTAGGATAGATTATTTTAATGTAATTTTTAAAAATATGAGTGGAATTAATGTTTGGAGCCGTAAATATTTCTTCACTATTTAAGATTTTATAATATCTTAACAATTTAATACACTTTATCAATATTCAATATATATCTTATAATTATCATTACGAAGTAACTTGGATATAAAAACATAATATAATAAAGAAAGCAAAAAGTGGTTTTTTTGGATCTTTTGTTGTCATAGAATAAAATATGGGTGATTTTTAAATTCATTTTGAAATCAAAGTCCTAAAACATTTTGATTTTATGTTGAACTTCAAAGATGAAAATGAAGGTGGGGGAAATAGTAAAGTAATAAAATGCAAGTCTTGCTTATGACAGGCCTCAGTTTAAGCCTGACTTTACATACCCCTGAGTACCATTAGGATTGATATTTGTTCATGGAGCCAGGATAAGCTCTGAGCATAACAAAATATGACCCCAAAAATAAACAAAAATTTACAAATTGAAAATAACATCACATTATTACTTTTGTTTTAATTTATTATTTTAACTTCAGTGTAGTTTTATATATATTAAAAGAACAAATGAATAACATGTTTAGAAAAATAAAAACGCAATTTCAACAGCTAAACAAATGTAATTAATTAATATCAACTCCTTTTTTTTTTGGTTTTTGGGTCACACCGGGCAGTGCTCAGGGGTTACTCCTGGCTGTCTGCTCAGAAATAGCTCCTGGCAGGCACGGGGGACCATATGGGACACCGGGATTCGAACCAACTACCTTTGGTCCTGGATCGCTGTTTGCAAGGCAAACGCCGTTGTGCTATCTCTCCGGGCCCTAACATCAACTCTTAATTAACTAAATTGTTAGATAAATAATTAAAACTCTGCATCAAATAGCAAACCAAATAAATGATATTTGAATTAAAAATTTTCCAAAAACATTTTTTTTTCTGGCCACACCCTTTTGATGCTCAGTATTTACTCCTGGCTAAGTTCTCAGAAATTGCCCCTGGCTTGGGGCAGGGAGGGGCATATGGGACACCGGGGGATCGAACTGTAGTCATTCTTTGGCTAGCACTTGCAAGGCAGACACCTTATCTTTAGCGGCACCTCACCGGCCCCTCCAAAAACATTTTAATTAAGAACTAGCTTAAATATTTTAACTAAGTGTAATTGTTAAAGGTTAAGTTATTTTTAAACTATGAGGTAGATTTTAATTTGAGTAGCATGTACTGATGATTTAGTAAAATTGTTGAAACTCTCATAATTTTTGATAAATGGTTATGTATTTTCTTAAGTTAGGCCTAATGAATTTGGTTCATTCTTTTCAAATATATTTTTAATGGATTCTATAGATGATTAACTTTTTTTTGTTTTTTTTTTCAGCCACACCTGGTGATGTGGGTTACTCCTGGCTATGAGCTCAGAAATAGCTCCTGGCTTGGGGACTATATGGGAACCCAGAGATCGAACAGCAGTCTGTCCTAGGCTAGCATGCAAGGCAGAGGCCTTACTGCTTGTGCCACAGCTCCGGCCCCAGGATTATTTACTTTTTAAATAAATGGAGTCTATAGCTATTTTACTCACTTGTAAACAGAATTTTATACTTATACTTGTTGACAATTTTTTTATCATAGAGCACACATGAAACATTTTTATACTTGATTACTCTAACATTATGTATATAAACAATACATTCTACTTAAAGCACAAAAATAAAATATTTATGTGCTTTTCTACCCACAATTTGAGCTCTTGCTTACATAGTATTCTGTTTGGAAGGCCAGTTAGTCTGAAATAAAATAATGATTGACATCATTGTTATGCTGATTTTTGATGGTCTGTGATCAATATGTGAAGATTGGAAAACACAGAATATTAATATAACTACCGTAAATCTACCAGAGATTCTGGATCACGTGTGGACTGGTCCCATGGAACATTTTTCAACATTTTTGTTTCTGTTGACATTCAGCATTAGAACACCTTTTCTTTTGACTGCCTCACCACAGAGAAAACTGACAAAGCAGCAGTGGAATGAAATCCATGACAGGGCTCTGAGGATCAAGAAAGGATAGTGGACATCAGGTGCACTTCCTAGAAGGATATTCATTAAGTAGCAGGGTGGGGAGTGTCAATGAAGTACCAAGACATAGATCAAATGTGAAAAACCTTATGTAAATGATTTATCATCTATGTCTTAGAATGATAGGAAAGTTTAGATTTTCTACAGAGAAATTTTCCACTATAATCTCTAAATTACAGTTAGATAAACATTTCTTAAAATTTAACTTCTTAAGTTAAGAATACTTGATTATTTTCTTCATATTGTAAACAGTCCAATATATATCTTCCTAGAATTCACATGCATTACTGAGAACAATGTCAACAAAAAATATGTGAAATGGACATCTAATTTAACATATCAAACATAATTTTTACAATATTTAAAATAATCTCTCACTGATGTTCATATCATCATAACATAAAATACATTTTTGAACAAGAGAACATCCTGAATTATATAATTCAAATTATTTCTAGTTATTTGTAATTTAATATTTATAATAAATAAATTTTGAAGTTTTTTTTAATTACTTTTTGTTTTGGTTTTTGTGCCACACCTGTTGATGCTAAGTGGTTACTCCTGGCTATAGGCTCAGAAATCACTCCTGGCTTGGAGACCATATGGGATGCCAGGGGATCAAACAGAAGTCCCTCCTAGGTTAGAATGTGCAAGGCAAATGCCCTACTGCTTGTGCCACTGCTCTGGCCCCATATTTTTAAATATTTTAAAAATAAATTTTGCATAATTAAACACATAATGTGTAAAAAAAAATAAATAAATTTTGGGGTCCTGAGTGATAGTACAATGAGTAGGGCACTAAATTTTCAATGGTCAACTTGGTTTTTTTCTAGGAATCTTAAGCCCTCCAGAAGTGTACCCCTCAGCATAGAACCAAGTTTAAACCCTGAACACTGACAGGTATGGCCTCAAAACAGAAATTATATAAATTAAAAATAAACTTTAAGTTCCTACGATTTTTTTTTTTAATTAGAAGATTTCAGGGCTGGAGCAATAGCACAGTGGTAGGGCATTTTTTGCGTGCAGCCAATCCAGGATGGATCTTGGTTTGATCCCCTGCATCCTATATGGTCCCTCGAGCTAGAAGCAATTTCTGAGTGCATAGCCAGAAATAACCCCTGAGCAGCACAGGGTGTGGCCCAAAAAGCAAAAATAAATAGATAAATAAATAAATAAAATTTAGAAGATTTCATTAATAAAAATAATTAAATTTAAGTCTAAGGATACATTAGAAATACAATCATTTACTTAGAAAATAAATATAGAGTTTAAATAATTTTATTTTATTTTTCATACTTGTTCAGTTGAAATCATACTTCTGGTCCTGGCAGATGCAGGATCCTCATGTTCAATTCCCAGCACCACTTGGTCCTCTGCTGGGTGTCACCCCTGAAACATATTTTAGCCTCCCCATGCACAAAACAAACAAGCAAGTAAACAAATAACAATAATAACCAATAAAAAAGAGGAACTCTGAAGGATTGGTGACGGATTATATAGAATTAAAATAATTTTCTATTTTTATAATGTTGCAATAACATTTCTTTCCTAAGAATTGAAAATTTCATAATGAGTCAATTACTATAAGGATATAATTTATTCTAAAAATGAGGTTTACAAATGTAAGGTTATGTACATTTAAATACTTTTGTATTATTTCGATGTACCTGACTTAGTTTCCTTAAATGTATGTCTCATTGGATATATTCATATAAACTCTATTGGTTTTGTTGGATTCTTATGATGCCTACTTAGAGACATTGAAATATAAATGATCTTCACAAAATTATTTTCATATTGTGCAAACTTTAAAGGCACAGTAAACCTTTAAAATGATTCATTAACTGAATTTTGAGTTGGAAATGATCTCAATCAGTATCTAAAGTTATGTAAAATTTGAAAAGTTGATGTAATGTATTTAATTATAAAAATAAAAAATAAAACAAATAATATTTTACTTTGTCAGTTGCTCAGATATTATACTTAAAAAATAAACACTTTTCCCACAGTAACCATAAAGAGAAGTATAAGGCAAACTTTTATTAAAGATTACTCAATGTTTGTTTAACAATGGTAACATTTGATTCTGTAAATTTGTTTTTCTAGAGATAGTTTTCTAATTGAAGAACATTCCCATGCAGAGTTTCAGAGGACCCATAACAGGTTTCAAAGGGATTAACGATCCTGCTTGCCTTTCAAGAAAAAATTATGCGGTTGCATTTAGATAATTAACAGAAAATCTGGAAGTGAAAATTTGGTCACCTCTTCCAACTTGGAAAGAATTTCTTCTGACAGAGCATCTGCTTCATTATTAGAAGCATATAAATGGACAATAAGAGAAATTATTTCAATATAATGATTTTTGCAATAAATTTGATGATCAAGTTTTTGATTCTTGAAAGCAATCACTAAAATCTTACCCTCAATTAGTCTTTGATTTTCATGGTCATTTGATTTGTATTAAATAAATGTATTATATGTTATATTTACCTGGTTTGCTCATGAATGTGAATTATTTATTCTCAGAGTATACTGTAGTAACTAACAAAGATTTGTGTTATTTTGTTTGTTTTGTTAAACAATCAGAAACATTAAGATGTGGATATTTTCTTATCGCTCTTTTTCTTTCTACTCTATCAGATCAGTATGCATTCTGTCGATATATGATTGACATGTTTGTCCATGGGGATTTAAAACCAGGTATTCAAAAAAATTCTGTACTCACCTGTTTAATAATCTTTGTAAGATTGTTTGCTTTTGATTTACTAAACTATTTTTATTTATAAAACAGCATCATGCATGTGTAGATCTAGTAAAACCAATAAAATGCAGAAATAATAACTAGCATTACGGCTTTAGTTTTACTTTCTGTTACTGCATGGCTAACCGCAAAAATATGTCTGCTGAAAACTTCATAAAAAGTGATGATATCTTTATATAATAAAGGCTAAAAATCTTTATAATATCTTGGAATGAAGAGATAAATCATCTTCTCTTATTTCCAGTAAACTTTGAAGAAAAACCTATGACAATGAAAGTTGTTCTTTGTATTACTATTGAGGAAAAACTCATTGAAATCCATTGCATTTCTAGTAGTTAAGCCACATTTTCCCAAAACTTTCCTTTCCCTTACTCACATATTAATTTGACTTACTCACTCTGTGGAAGTGTTATTGATGGAGACAGTCCAATTTAAAGTTGATAAAAATCATAAAATGAAAGTAATTTTTAACAAAGTACTTTATTTAATCCCCATCTTAAATAGTGGCCAAGTATAACAAGGGATTATTTACTAATATCTTACTTGAGGAGTAACTTGACTGCACAATGTCTGTGCATATTTAAAAATTGATGGAATTGGGGCCGGCGAAGTGGCGCTAGAGGTAAGGTGTCTGCCTTGCAAGCGTTAGCCAAGGAAGGACCACGGTTCAATCCCCCAGCGTCCCATATGGTCCCCCCAAGCCAGGGGCAATTTCTGAGTGCTTAGCCAGGAGTAACCCCTGAGCATCAAATGGGTGTGGCCCGAAAAACCAAAAAGAAAAAATATAGATGGAATTATGTTCATGTTTGGGAAACACGTCCGAGGAGATAGTATCAACACAAAAGAAACATTAATATAACTGGAGGCAATGGCAAAAGCATTACCTATTGGTCAATCTATTTTATTTAGCTTGTGACACATCAGATAGTGCTCAGTTGCTACTCCCTGCTTTGTACTTGAATTATTCCAGCTGGTTCTCAGGGTATCATGTAGTGTGAATGACTGAAACCAAGATTCCTGCATGCAAGCATGTGTTCAGTTGTTTAAATTTTCTTGGGAACAAAAGCAAACTAAATTTTTTCTTAACAATTTATGAAAATATTTCTAAATGTAAAGTTATAATTTTATTTGATGACAAATGGCTATATCAAACATATATATATGAAATACTTATGTATGGTTTATAGAACACCATTAGTACCCCATTGAGAATTTTTATCCCCAAATTAGTTAATTTTATTAAATTATACATGTGAATGCCATTATATCTTTCTCTCCTTCATTTCCTTTTCGTTTTAATATTTTAATATGTTAAAGACTGAAATTAGAAGGAAGATAAAAAATATGACACTTTGTACAATATAATTAATGTTAATCATGCAACATGCACATATGTACATAAGATATAGAGAACTTGGAATTATTCAGAAATCTAGCAATCTATAATTAATACTGTAAAGGTTTAACTAAAAACTTATTTTCTAGCATTCAATTTTGAGAAAATTATTTAAGTTTACCAAGTTTATGGTGCTTTTACATTTAAAGTTGGAATCACAGTAAAGCATTGTAATATCAAGAAGTCTAAAAAAAATAAAAAAAAAGAAGTCTACAAACTGGTAGTATAATTTTTCTTTCATTTTGCCAGTTTTTCTGGGTATTCCATATAAAAAGATTTTTTTCAACTTTGAAAAATCTAGTTTAGCTATACTATTAACCAAAAAATTAAGTAAAAGAACTGATGCCCAATTTAATCATTTGTGATTCTTTCAGAAAGTCATATTTATGAATATTCATAAGGCCAATTGTTAATTATATGTATGAGTTGGATCTCTTAGAGAACATTATTACATTATTATCTTATAAATATTATCTTATAAACATTATTCTTTGAAAAAATAATATGACCACTTGAACTCTAAAGAATCAAAGTATTTATTATTGAGATACAATTTCTGAAAAAATATGAATACAAGGTATATATGTTGACAGTCATTAACACAACTTAATTGACAAAATGCCAACCATGTCTTTCAGAAGATTCAACAACTGGGTAAGATTTGGAGATCAATTAAAACCAACTTTGTATACATTAAGGAGAATTTTACTATTAGTGATAGAAGCATGGTGAATGTTTTATAAGTAGCCATAGGTGTTTTGATCCGAAGTATTAAACAACACTTTTACTATTCCAGATATTCTATTGTTTTTTCATATAATTAATTTTCTTTTTCATGCTTTATTAATTTTATCAACCTCATTCATAATCAGCTTTATTGTTAGTCTATATAAGAAATTAAACTATTTATCTATATTTCTTATCAGAGGAGTGAAAGGTGGAATAAATGGAGAAGAGAGCCTATATAGCAAGTCTGTTGTCTCAAATAAAAAAAAACAAAGAAAGCTTTGTGAGAGTAAGAATTTAATAATGTTATCTTATCTCATCTTTTTTGAAGAGCATATACATAGAATAGAATAAAAAGGCACTAAGTATGGTTTTCTTGTTAAAAATAAAGAGAAACTAGATTTAATCTAGGGAAATAACTTATTAAAAATGAAAGTAATAAGACAGTAACAATTATAGAATAAAATAATTCCTGTCAAGTTTATTGCTCTGCATGTATCCACTATTTATAAAACATTTGTGCTTCCATCTGCTTCTGTTTGGGATTAGTAGAGCACCTGTTATTGTTTAGCTAGAGTTCATTATTAATTATTGGTAATGAGTTTTTAAAACTATAATTTGATTTGCCCTCTGAATAAAGAATTTACTTGGTGTAATAGTTGTCACATGCTCAAAATTAGGTCCCAAGTTACAATTCAAATTGGATAACCTGTTGTAAGGTATTTATGATTATCCTGCTAGAATTTGCAAGGTTTTCTTTTATATCAACTAGTGAAATTTTTCTAAAGTAACTTTAAAAATAAACAAAAACAAAACATTTTTAGAAGATTGTCTGTGAATTTAATGATGAACTCAATTGCTCATTATTAGTGTTTATATGTCTTATATGTTATCCTATGGTGACATCGACCTCAGAAAAATGACTATTTTATTAGTAGTTTTCAATTATAAGGATCAATTATTTTGTTGTGTCTAATTAAATTTTTTCACTGATTTACTCTAAATTAAGTTGAAAAACTAGAAAATTCTATATATAACTTAAAAACGTTTGTATGTTAGTAAAGGTGGAGAATGGGCAGCTAGATAGAGATTGACAGTGTATAACTTGAAAAGTATTTTGGGCATGCAAGAGTTCTCTTCAGCAAGAATACTTTCTCTGCTCTCTTTCAATGTCCTTACAAACACACTATGAGATCTTTTGATTTTGTGTAAATGCTCGCATAATATGACATGACTTAATAGCACAGAAAAGAGATCCTACAATGACTCTCTTGATTTTATTAAAGCTAACACACACCTACTCAATCTACACAGCTGTATCCATTGCTGCATGTCTCTTTGAAGTATAGGAGAGAATATAAGCTTTTGTGTTTCTGTTCCACTAAGTTTCTTTTCTTTACTTCAGTATACTATGGATCAACAGTGTTTGAGACAATTATTATTTAGACGATTGTGTTTCTTCCTGCAGTTATTCTAAATACCACATATAAGTGATATCATTCCGTATTTATCCTTCTTCTGGCTTACTGTATTTAACAGTTCCATCCATGTAGCTGCAAATTGCACTATTGCATCATTTCTTACCACTATGTAGTATTTCATTGTATATATGTACCACATTTTCATGATCTTTTCATCTGTTGTTGGACATCTAAGGTTGCTTTCAACTCCTGGCTATTGTTCTGAGTGCTGAAATGAATAGCTGTGTGCAAACATTCTTTTGGATGAATGTTTTTCTATCCTGGGGATAAATATCCAAAAGAAGGATTGCTGGGTCATATGACAGCTCATTTTTGAGTTTCCTGAGAACTCTCCATACTGTTTTTCATGGGGGTTGGAACAGGGCAGGAGATTCATTTCTATAAAAACAATCACACAGCTCATGGTTATATATAGTCATCACAGGTAAATGAATTGTTTTTAATGACTAGTTCAGGACTAGTATCGTTTTTTCCCCTGGTATGTTTTTGATCAGCACTTTTTCTTGTATCTTTAAAAAATTTTGCAGAGAGCACACTTGGTTCTTTGCATAGGGGTTAGTCCTAACTTGTATCAAAGGGCCAAAGGAGTTGCTGTCTTATTGTCCAACCCTTACTTAGAAATTTTTTATTTAGTTTTGATTTCTGAACTCAGGTCACTATGATTAAATTTTAATACAAGTTAAGTTTGTCTCTTAGACAAACTTATTTCAGTTATTTTAAGAATTATGTCAAGGTAATTTAATCTCAAATTAAAATATTAATCTATCAAAATCTTCTCTAGTTAAATTAAAATAATATCAGACTATGATAAAGTTTTCTGTTTTATTACATGTATTTTTATTTAAACATCATGGTTATAAGGTTGTTTATAATACAGTTTTCTTTTCACAGATAAAGTTGTTCATGATTGAGATATAGACATACAATGATTAACAACCCTCACCAGCGCACGTTTCCACTGCCAAAGTCAAAAGTTTCCCTCTCATTCTCCTTGATGCCCTATTCTCTCCCACCCACCCTGCCTGCCTGCTTCAGGGACAGACATTATACTTTATTTCTTCTCTCTCTTTCTCATTTTCCCTCCCTCTCTCTCTTTCCCTCTTTCTCACTACCCATTTTTTCTCTCCTTCTCTTCCCTTATTTCTTTTCTTTTGTGACATTTGTGGTTTGCACTACTACAAATAAAGGGGTGCCATGAATGTCCTTTACATATTAGACCTTCTCTAACTGTATATAATTAAGCCCTGAGCACCACTGATGTGCCCCTTAACCCCCCAAAAAAACAAAGAAAATTAAAAGATGACTGATTCGTAGATTCCAATGAACCCTTAGAACACACTGAGAGGGGCCGGCAAGGTGGCGCTTGAGGTAAGGTATCTGCCTTGCAAGCGCTAGCCAAGGAAAGATCGCCACCACGGTTCGATCTCCCAGCATCCCATATGGTCCCCCCAAGCCAGGGGCAATTTCTGAGCCCTTAGCCAGGAGTAACCTGTGAGCATCAGATGGGTGTGGCCCAAAAAACAAACAAACAAACAAAAATAGAACACACTGAGAACCAATGGTGAGAACATAAATATGATCAGAGAGAAGACACAAAAACAGATTCAAATGATTTGTGTTTTTTTATTTGAGTCTCCTTTTCTTCTTAAAATTCATTTTTATTTGTTTTTATTATTGAATTTCTGTGAGAAACACAAAATTATTTATGGTTTAGTTTCAGTTGACCAATGATCAAGCACTCACCCATTCCCCAATTAAAAATTGTGTTTGGGGCTGGAGTGGTAGCCCAGTGGTAGGGCATTTGCCTTGCACATGCTAACCTGAGAGGGACCAAGATTTGATCCTTGGCATCCCATATTGTGCCCCAACCAGAGCAATTTCTGAGCACATAGCCAGGAATAATCCCTGAGTGTTACTGGGTATGCCCCCATGAATAAAAAATTGTGTTTGAAATTTAAAAATAACTAAGTAATATTTGCACAGCCTAAACTGCACTTTATTTTCTCTTTTCTTATGGAAATTTACTCTTAAAAGATAGTGCCTGTAATGTGAGAGATCAAAGAAGATCTCATGGAAGAATTGAAAGTTGCAATGATACTTGAGACATTGGTGCTAATTACCTTATAAAGTTATGGATAAATGCATCTAAAGTAAATGTATAATATAATTAATGCAGACAAACACCATGCATTGAAATATTTATTTGTGATCAATGATTGTTAAAATTTTACTCCCAAGTTGACTTTATGAATAATCATGTTTTATTGTTATAGAACTTTGGGGGAGAATGGTGTAACATTCATATTTTATAAGATAATAATATCTTATAAGATAAGATAATTGTGTGTATGTGCAAGCCGCACATGTTAACAGGCAATCAAACCTTTCAAATTGCAAGGTTTTAGGGTTAAGACCATTTCTTCCTGATTCCAAGATACTCAGAAACACCAGTGATGTAGTTTAATTGGATTAGTGAGTAGCTATTTCCTCTCAGGACTGAAACTTTAATTGTTCTCTTCTTAAATGGGGGTGAAGTTGAGCCCTCCTGTATCCTATATACCATTGGAAACTCAGAGAGCCCCTGTCAACTGCCATCATCTTTCTAGCAGAAAATCAACCTACCTCTGCCATCATGATCCAGAAGAAAATAAGGGCTTGATACTTTAACATATTTTAATCATTTAACTTCTACAGCAAAATCTGAAGAAGACTGTAAGTCAAGTGAGATTTTTAGGCACAAAGTAGTGTTGCTTCTTTTTTTGTCTAACATAAACTAACATGACTGAAATTATTTGAAGAATGTCAAATAGAACAATAACATATACTTTATTCAGAAAGCAAGAACATAAATCACTACTTGAGGGCATTGATGGTGGGAATGTTGCACTGGTGAAGGGGGTGGTATTCTGTTTATGACTGAAACCTAACTACATACATGCTTGTAATCATGATGCTTAAATAAAGATTTATATAAAATAAAAAAAATGGGAGAAAACTTCTGGCATATTGTTAAAGCTTTTAAATCTTAAACATGGTTTGGAGAAAAGAAAGGATCAGATGATAGAGATGGAAACTCTATATGACAATGTTTCAACTGAAAATTCTATACACTATTGTGACCATAAATTCTCATGACTGGTGAAATATTAAGTGATATCTACACATAAATGTGAATGATTAAACATGCATGAATATTTAAGAATATTTCAGCAAGGAAAGAACTATAAAAGTAGAACCTCCTTTAACTTTGGCTAACTTTTATTGGTTTTTGTTAGTCTGTTTATACTCTTCAGAGGGAAACATCTAAAAACTCCACATAATAGTGTGTATGAATGGGTGGTCAGGTGTATAGATTTGAGAACTAGACTAAAGGGCTTCAAATTAAAGCCTTGCCACTTGCTAAAATCCAGTATAGATAAGTTCCTCAATATTTTTAGGGGCAAAACCTTTTAAGTCCATCAATCTTTTTAGGGGAAATCTTTTTCTTTTTTAGATATTTATTTTAGATATCTTTTCCTTCTTCAGTCCATTGAGAATGATAATGGGATTACTGCAGAATACTAGATAAGATACTCAATGTTTACTTAGAATGATGGCTCCCTGATTATTGGAATTTTATTGATTGGACATATTTATAGGGATTATTATAAGAATTTTTTTAGGGGATAGAAATATTTTTAGAGCTACAACAAATAACATGCCAGACTAAGTGTGTTAATTTTAGCTATAAAAAGTCTTCTAGTTTTATTTCTACAATTCTTGTAACGTTTAAATAAAAAAAAACAAACTTGATTTGTTGGGCCAGAATAAAAGTAGAAAAATAGTTTGGCATGTAGGGCATTTATTTTGCATGCAGTCAAGAAAGAGTCAATCCCTAGTTCCTTATAAAGTCCCCTTAGCCCTGCCAGAAGTAAATATCTAAGAGCATAACTGGGAGTAAATACTGATCAGTCATGACCCAGCCATCCTCAAAATAATGTACTTGATTAGTGATGTTATATTGAAGATCATAACCCAGGTTATATGTAAGTGTATATTGCTGAATTTTATAGACACAGTAATGAACTCATATAAGAGATGTTATTTCCCATTATAATAGGATAACATATTATTTGAAATAGTTAATGTGTATATTAATTTATTTAAATATACCCCAAATATTACAAAACTCTAATAAGCATACAAAATATCACTACATTATAATGGTATTATTACTGCTGTCTAAATGAAAAAATAATATGATGATTTAGCCTCTAAAATACATATATTTGTCTTTTTATTTATATTATATTAATTTGACTATCAGGTGTTTCTTTAATGACATATCTGTGTGGTCTAACTTCAAGAAGAGTTTATTTTTACCTTACATATTTAGCCTTTCTAGATAGATATGTTCATTGAAATGAATTTCTTATGTTTAATATTTATCTCAATAAATAAAAAAGAATGATGACTTCCCCAGAGCATCCTTTTTGTGTTAATTCTTAGAAATAATCCAAATTAAAATGATGAAAGGTTTCTAACTATTGCAAATGGGTCTTTCATAAGAATTTTAAAAAGAGTTGTTGGTAGAATCTCTAGAGAGAGAGAGATACTTAGAACTAACAAAGCCTGGTTTGCTTCGAACATCAGGAAACTGTGGGAGGCATACAGAATTAGGCAGAAATACAAGAAGCAAATGAGAATGAGCTTATATTTAATTAAGTTCATGTGTAGAATGGACTTGGCATGTCCCTATGAGAATTGCATTCTGATTATTTGAAATCTGTGGAAGTTATTCAAGATAAGTGCATTGGGAATTCATATTTATCTAAATCAACTCATTAAATATTCTAGTCACTATAAATAGCTAGAATGTATATAGAAATAGATACAAGCACTTCTGAGAGGCTGTGACTTTTTTTCTGCTGCTGCTACTATTATCTATATCAATTTATTATAAAAATGACTTAAAATGTGGGGAGAAGGCAGAAATATACCCCGCTCTACCTATCATTTGATGTATATGTAACTTTAGTTTCCCATAAAAATAAACAAAATAATTGTATAGGTTTCACTTTTCTCAGCTTCTCTGAATTTTTTATCTTATCCATTTGAAAGAGCTCTTTGATTCTAGGCAAATATTTTAGTTATCAGGGCACTTTCATTAAATGCCATTTGGATTTAGCCTTGATGCTATTAATGGTTTGGACCTGCTGTCAGACAAGAATGAATTCATTCCCAGGTATCCCACTGTGACTATTCAAAGCATGTTCTAAAATAGTCTCAAAAGGAAAAATAATACACAGTAATTTGAATTGCTCATGAGAATCAAGGAAAATTAAGGCTTAATCAAAGAATTATCAAACTAATTAGGTATTTTTTATTAATGTGTCATGTCTTATAATAATCTTATCTATCAGTTTAGGTACAAGAGTAGATTAAAAACATTCTAGAAAATAGGTGAATATACTCTTCAAGTACTATTGTAAGTTTTATTTGGCTTACTCAGTGATAAAGTAAAATGAATATCAATTTTCTAACCATTTAAATAAATGCATAGTTCATGTATCATTAGCATGAGACCCTTGGTTTGATTTAATCCTCAACATCCCTCCAAAAATAAACAAAATAAAATCCCAAATAAATAAATAGCTTACATTAATTCATATAAGTTTTTGTTTATCAATTTATTTCATATTTTCTTTTGGGGGACCACATTCAACTGTTCTTAGGGCTTATTCCTTGTGGAGCTCTTGGGACTGTATTCATGATGTTGAAGATTAAACCTGGATCAGAAACAAGAAAGGCAGAGATAACACAGAGATAGGGCTTCTGCCTTGCACATGACCAACCCAAGACAGATGGTGGTTTGACTCCCGGTTTCCATGTGGTCCCCCAAGCCTGCCAGGAGCGATTTCTGAGCACAGAGCCAGGAATAATCCCTGATGGCAGCCAATTGTTATCCAAAAAACTAACAAAAAAAATAACAAACAAAAAAATTAAAAAAGAAAGGGAAAAAAAAAGGAAACATGCAAGGCAAGTGTCCTACCCCATTCCTTTCTGGCTCTCATATTCTCTCCTATTCTTTTTTTAAGCAAGTTTTATTTTAAGAAGAAAATAGTAAATAACCCCTACTTATTTTAATATAATTAACAATAAATTGATATAATAATAATTTAAGTAGACATAGTAAGTAAATAGACCCTTTTGACCCATTTTTCCTTTATAAAATATTGGTGTACAGTGAAGATTATTATGAGTTTTGAATTATTAGTATGATGTTATGGGTAATAGGCTGAACTATTAGCTAATAGATTGACCTAAAATCAGCATTTCTTAGTTGTATTACTATTATTCTAACTATATTATATCACAATTTAATATTGTAAATGTTTTTTAAGATAAAACGAATGGTATTTCTATAAATTCAATATTTGAAAGCAATATATTTTAGTTTATTTATAACCTCATTACCTTATATATTGATATAGTCAGTCATCCTATTAATCAGTCACCCAGAAATTTCTAAAACTTTTGTGAGTGACATATCATCTGTTATAACATCCATTCAAATCAAAAGAAGAAAGCAATTTATAAACGACTATTTTAAATAAATATGAACAGTTGGTGGGGGGAATAAAAGAAGCCCTTAGCAAAATAATACACTGTACTTGCTATAATAGAAAGAGAAGATTTTGGAGTTTAGGACAGACTTTATAAATGCAAAACACAGGTTTTTTTTTTCTATTTTCAGAGTTGATGTCAGTTTCATTGTCATGGCAATAAGTTATCAGACAACTTACTGCTTAAAATCAGGTGATTTATTCCTATTAGTGTTCTTTTACGTCAGGAGGAAAATAGCATTGATATAATTAGATTCACTTTTCTTTCTCTTTTTTTTTGTTTGTTTTGGGGCCACACCCAGTGATTCTCAGGATTTAGTCCTGGCTATGCATTCAAAAATTACTCCAGTTTGGGGACCATATGGGACACTTGGGGATCTAACCAGGGTTCTTACTAGGTCAGCCGCGTGCAACGCAAACATCTACTGCTGCTCCACAACTCCAGCCCCCATTTTTTCATTCTTTTTAAAAATTTTGTTGCAACTTGTTATTTACAAAGTCCTTAATCCACTTTGAATTGACTTAAGTAAGGTGTGAGATAAAGAACAATTTTAAATTTCTTATATGCTACTATCCAGTTGTTCTACCACCATTTGTTGAAGAGATTGTGTTTATTCCACTTCAAATTTTTGGCTCTTTTGTTAAAGATTAATTGACCATACAGTTGGGAGTTTGTCATTGGATAGTCTATTCTGACCCATTGGTCTGAAAATCTGTCTGTATTTCAGACATACAATCAATTAAGGCCAATCCCACTACTGTGGTAGAGCACCCTTTGCCATGTTTCCAGAGCGTATCTCTACCAAACTTAGACACCCAGATTGCCATTATAACAGGCCCATTTTAAGTTTATATTGCTAAAGTTTGGGTTTCTTTATTCCATTCTTGTTGCTTTTGGTTTCGATATTTATTTCTGTCCTTTTTTTTAAATAATTTTATTTCAATCATAGTGCTTACATGACGTTCACAGTAATAATTTAGGTACATATTAACATTGAATCAGGGATTCCCATCACTGAATAATCCTCCCTCCTCCTCTGTTCCTGTCCTGCCTCTCATATCCTCCATCCTCACCTCTGGGGCTTCTAGAATGAGTGGTCCCCTCTGTGTCTAGCTTACTACTTAGTGATGTTTCAACTGTTTGGTCTTGGTACCTCTATTATTTCCCCCTCTAATTGGGAGGTGGGACTAGATAGTTCAAGTTATGTGGTTTTGTTTGAGGAAAAGTAATAAAATAGGATAAAAATCAAATATGCCAACAATGGGTGGAGCCCTTTTAGAGGCTCTCATCCTCGGTTTGAGAGATGAAGAGAAAAAGCAAGTGAAACACCACCACAGTACAAAAAGAAGTATCAAATAAAATATCCAGTGAGCACTATAGCAATAAAGATAAGCAACATATAATTGCCATGGTCTTGAAATAAAAAACATGACAGTGCGCAAAAAGGAAGAAGAGAAAAGAAGAAAAAATAAATATATAAATAAAAATGGAGACAACAACTTCAATATCCACACCAAAACAAAGAAATCGACAAAAACTAGATGAGTAAATAAAAGAAAGATTATTTTGTGCTTTTTGTCTCTCTCTCTTTTTTTTCCCCCTCCTGCATAGGTCTGTAAGTATTGGGGACATTGGAAAAGAGATTTCCTTGGCCTAAGAGATACAGGGTTTCTCCACCCTTGGAATATATTGTCATGGGATTAACTATTTACTCCTTTCAAGTTTATTTACTCTCTCCTTGGCGCTTTTGTGGTGTATGAAAGATTTCTGCTCTGTTCTGGGCAAAAAACAAAACAAACAAACAAACAAACAAAAACAGATCTCTGTGTCTAGAGATTTTGGTCTCTGCACAGGTCAAGGAGTAGACTTATGAAAAAGTCTTTGTGGTTCTAGAAGTTCTGTTTCCTCAGTGTCATTTTAATCTGTCTTCTGTGGTTGGTGGTCTTGGTCCTTGCGTCGAACCTAGGATAGAACCTGGGATAACGTCTTTCGTTATGTGTCCAGAAGACCCATTCAGTTGCAATTGTCTCATTCAGATCTCTGGAATTAGAGATCATGGTTGTTGTGCAGGTCGTAGAACAAACTCAAGACTAGAACTTTTTTATTGGTCCTAGGATACAAGCTGCCTGGTCATGGTTCTATCATCCAGTCATCTGTAGATCGTGATCTTGGCTTTTGCTCAGACCAAAGGGTGACAAGACCTCTGATTTTGAGGTGGGATACCCTGCTCGTAGGTCCAGTTGTTCCCAATACTGGGAGCATGTTGGCACATGTTGGTGTCCGAGCAGTATTAAGGATGTCCCAGATGGGATTTGGTTCCTGTAGCTGTTGTTAAGAACTGTGTCATTTCTATTTCTGGTATCCAGGGTTCAAGGCTGGACAGTCAGTGTCTAATCACCTGGGGTCTAAGTTGGGTCCACTTGACATATTTTCAAGGTGGGAGATGACCCTGAATTGTAAATAAGAATGAGTTCTTATCCCTAGTAGATAAAAGCTTGTTTATATACATAAGATTTCCCCTTTTATTAGTGTGCCTTTGCAGGAAGAAATAGTGCTTCATTGTATTGCTGGTGCATTTGGGGGTGGAAAGAGAGGAAAACAGAAACAAGTCATATACCCCAAAAAAATAAAAATAAAAATAAAAATATATGTGCTCACATATATAAAGAAAAATGATTTTAAAATATGAAATAAAAAAGTAATTAAAGGAACAAAGTGATGCAGGAGACTACTTATATTTGGGGAAAAACAGGTAAAGAGGTAGTGTTATACAAGTCTTACACTTATGATGGAAGTATAGATTTCCCCATTGTCTTTTGAGATTTTCTTGTGCCGTGTGGATTCCAGGGCATCTTTTTATCACACACCCTGATCATCTTGAGATTGGCAAAAGATTTGCGGCAGGGAGGTCTTGGATGAGTTCTTGCATTGGGTATCCTTTTAGAGCTAAGTCTGTTATTAAGCAATTGTCCACGTTAGGAAGAGTTGGTAAGGAGGACCACTCTGTCCTTTTTTTTAAACATAACCAATGCACCTGAGACCACTTGGCTGTGACCACCATACTTTTATTTCTTCCACTCAATTTCTTTCCTTCTCCTCACTATATACTCTGGAGACAAGGGTGTTTGATACAACTACCATGTAGAACATTGTGTTTCTTCATGCAGTTATTCTCAATACCACATATAGATAATATAATCTGTATTTATCTTTCTTCTTATGGCTTATCGATCTATGTTCCTGCAAATTGCATGATTGTATAGTTCTTTACAGCTATGAAGTATTCCATTATATGTTATATACATACATATATATTATAAATATACATATATACACACACACGTCTTCATGATCACTTGTCTGTTGCTGGACATTTAGGTAGATTCCAAATCTTAGCTAGTGTAAGGAGTGTTGCAAAGAATAGTGGACTGCATACGTCCTTTTGAATGAATGTTTTCCTTTCCTGGTATAGACACACAAAATAGGGATTTCTGGATTGTATGGCAGATCATTTTTGAGTTTACTGAGAATAGTCTATACTGTTTTCCATAGGAGTTGGACAAGGCAACTTTCCCACTAGCAGTAGAGAAGAGTTCTTTTTTCACCACATCCCTGCCAATAAAGATTGTTCCCAATATTTTTGATATATTCCATGCTCACTGTTATAATATCTCACTGTTGTCTTGATTTGGAGTTCCCTAATGATAAGTGATAATTAGCATTTTTTTCATGTGTCTGCTGGACAGCTTTTGGTCTTCCTCAGAGAAGTGTCTGTTCATGTCCCCAATTTTTAATGGGTTTTTAGATGTATGGAGTTAACCTTTGAGGATGTCTTTATATCTTCAATACCATACCTATATCTGATATGTTGAGTGCAAATTTTTTTCTCATTCAGTTAGTGGTCTTCTAATTTTATGTAATGTCTCTTATTCTACACAGAAACATTTTAGTTTGATGTAGTCCCATTTATTAATAATTATATTATCATAATAAACATTATTATTATAGCATTATTTTCATTATTTAATGCAATATCCCTGGCCATTGGCATTCTAAAATCAAAGACTTCTTGAGGTATAAGTCTTGGAGTGTTTGTCTATGTTGTTCTCTTCAATGAAGTTTATGTACTTGAGTCTAATATCAAGGTCTTTAATCCAATTTGAATTGACTTGTGTAAGGTGTGAGATAAAGAACAATTTTCAATTTCTTATATGCTACTATCCAATTGTTCTAGCACCATTTGTTAAAGAAACTATCATTATTCCACTTCAAATTTTTGGCTCCTTTGTTAAAGATTAATTGACCATACAGTTGGGAGTTTGTCATTGGATATTCTATTCTGACCCATTGGTCTGAATATCTGTCTGTGTTTCAGTATATACCATTCTGTTTTGATGATTATGGCTTTTTAGTAGAGCTCCAAATCAGGTAATTAGATGTCTCCCAGTATCATGGTTTTTAATATCGATTTGGCTCTCTTAGGTCTTTTATGGTTCTACACAATATTTATGAAAGTACATTATGGAATAATAATTTCTTTGTTTTATATGCTTTATTTCTAAAGAAAAACTGTCACCAACAAACCACTCTGTTTTAAAATAATATTCTTATTTGTGTGTCTGTGCATATGTGTGAGTGTGTTTGGGACACACAAAGAGATAGTCATGGATTAGTCTTGGTTCTGTACTCATAAATTATTTCTAGTGGGATTAAGAGAACCATATGCAGTACTGGAAATTGAACCTACATTGGCTACATGCAAGGCAAGTGCTTTGTCCATGGTATTATCACACTAACCCCAATAAAACACTTTCTATTTTAGTCTTTAACAGTCTTTATATGACAGATACTGTTTTTAGACAAGTCTTGACTATAATAATTGGGATATCTTTCAAATTGAGGAAAATAGATATAGAAAATTAACCAATATTGATATATTAAAACTGTTTACATGTAAAATAAAAATCATTTAATATGATCTTTTATAGATATTTCATACTTCATAAGCCTGTTTAATTTTCTATTATTCATGAAAATGATTAAATTAACAATGATTTTCTCCTAGAGGAACATTTTTCCTTCTATAATTATAAATAGCCTCCTGGCAGTTACTGAATAAGCATTGTATTGTTTCAAATGACAAAATAGTTTCGATTACACACACTTTATGACAGAAAGAAAAGTTGAATGATATACAAATGTGTCGTTCATGTGAGCTTATATTTGAGAATGTGACTGTAGCATGAAGCTTATTAAATAATAATTTGAATATGGCCTTATTTTATTTTTAAGTGGTATCACTGCAATTTTTGAGCTTATGCTTTATGTTTATATTTGAAATTTGTGGGCTTTTATCTTTTTTCTGAAGCACACATTAAAATTTTTTAATTTTAGGAGATGTCAAGTCTGTTTTTGTCTTTCCTGTGGTTAGTTCCTAAAAATATAACTGTTTCTTTCACATTTGGTCTGTCTTAATTATATACTTGAATTATTAGTGAATAAGACTATTTGAACTTCTTAAATATGGAATATTTTTTATGTGTCAGAGAATCTTTAAAAT
Source organism: Suncus etruscus (assembly GCF_024139225.1). Classification (NCBI taxonomy): domain Eukaryota; kingdom Metazoa; phylum Chordata; class Mammalia; order Eulipotyphla; family Soricidae; genus Suncus; species Suncus etruscus. Next base: position 93,909,907 of record NC_064851.1, on the reverse strand, counting down.
TCAGTTAGCCTGGGGTACTGGGAAGAAAAAAAATTCAGTAGGGCAGTGAGGAAAGTAAAGAAATGAGAAATGAAGTTTTCTCACAGATGAAAACAAAGGGGAAAAAAAGCAAAGAAGTGTGAAACATTTTGTCTTTTTATCGAATTCTTTATTGTGTGGCAGTAGTAAAATGGTCTTGGGAAAAGGTCTTGAGAAAGAAACCATGTTGATTATTATTTTATTTTAAGGAGATTCATGCATAGGCTACACTGCTTTTCATATTCCATGTGAAAGATTTAAAAATGATTATCTCTGCTTTAATGGTATAGAAAAAATCCACAGAGACTTAGTAAACATGGCTAATCCAGAACTGTTGAAAAACTCCAGTTTTCTACAAATATATATCCATACCCATACCCATACCCTCTGTGCTTTAGGAATGTTTAAGTACTATCAAAAACCATGATAATAGTATTGATGATAGTGATGAGAAATTAGTTACTTCTTACTCAATGGTAAGACATGAAAGACACCCTATCAACCTATTGATACAGAACACTCATTCAATTCCCACCAAAACACAGGTGACAGATAATAGACTCTAATTTCATACATTAGCAAGTTCAATCTAGATAAACGTGTGGTATTTATTCACATAGATCGAGATTTTTCCAGATCTATTAAATATGAAAAAACTTTTGAAAATAAGGATGTGGAATCACAGTCTTCTAGCTTTTTGTCTTTTCACCCTATTTCTCACCATATCTGACAAAAAAGTTTTTCTTATCATATAAATTTCAAACTTGTCAGCAAACCTTTTCAATATAGCTATAAAGAAAGCAGTCTTCTGATAACTTTTGTCAGTCTGGTTTCAATAAGAAGAATCAAAAGAATATGGTATTAAAAGTCAATCATACTTTCAGTTATTCCTGTGATTCTATCTATATTTTATACATTTGGGTTATTATCAAATGTTTGATAAAATCCTAAGTTTACTTTAAAAGTTTATAGTTGTCTATTAATTCACCATATTTTAAATGTATTTTATTATTAATTGTCAGAGTAGTAGCAAATTGTAATGGAAAATAACATAAAATAAATACTTTTCAAAGATTGTTGGTGGATCCTGAAGTAACTGAAAATGAAAAAAAATAACAGATTTTTATAGTTTAGGTATTTTAACAAACAACTGTACCAAGTTAATCCTGTCAGTAACCTTTTCAGTAGAATCTTATAGTCAAATAACCAATAATGGTAAGTAGTTGATTAGTAATTCTGTAATAGAAAAAATTATGTCTTATATTCTACACAATTATATTTAATATTGCACACATAGTTAAAATGATGTTAAAGAATTTTTAACTAACATAATGAATATTTTTTCTATCTTCTTATCATCAAGTGCCTTAGAAAACATGTTTTCTCTTTTAGTAAAAATTATTATATATATTTCTTATTGGACAATCAGACCTCAAAAACCTTATTTGAATTAATTTTTACTGAAAATGCATGGCTAAATCTAAAGGTTATTTGTATTTCTAATAAATATGAAGTGAAGTAAGGCTTAACACATCCATTGTCATTGTCATTTATTTATAGTATATAATACTGTATTTTAGGTTTGCTCTTTATAACTATTTTAAAATTTTATAGTCATTAAATTTTATAGTATAATAGCAAGTGTAGCATTTACATTTAATATTATGAAGACTTATAAATACCTTCATATATTTGTTCATTCCTTCTTAACTTTATGCAATTTATGAATGCATTCAATGCTGTCAAGCAAAATGTATTGCATTGTGAATCATACTTGGGTTCTAACTGTACATCAATTGGTTACCCTAACAAGTCATTCATGTTCTTTGGTTTTCATTATGATGTGGACTGCAACATTTTCTTTTTTTTTTTTTTTAATGCATAATTTTTTTTTATTTAAACACCTTGATTACATACATGATTGTGTTTGGGTTTCAGTCATAAAAGGAACACCACCCATCACCAGTGCAACATTCCCATCACCCAAGTCCCAAATCTCCCTCCTCCCCACCCAACCCCCGCCTGTACCCTAAACAGGCTCTACATTTCCCTCATACATTCTCAATATTAGGACAGTTCAAAATGTAGTTATTTCTCTAACTAAACTCATCACTCTTTGTGGTGAGCTTCCTGAGGAAAGCTGGAACTTCCAGCTCTTTTCTCTTTTGTGTCTGAAAATTATTATTACCAGGGTGTCTTTCATTTTTCTTAAAACCCATAGATGAGTGAGACCATTCTGCGTTTTTCTCTCTCTCTCTGACTTATTTCACTCAGCATAATAGATTCCATGTACATCCATGTATAGGAAAATTTCATGACTTCATCTCTCCTGACAGCTGCATAATATTCCATTGTGTATATGTACCACAGTTTCTTTAGCCATTCGTCTGTTGAAGGGCATCTTGGTTGTTTCCAGAGTCTTGCTATGGTAAATAGAGCTGCAATGAATATAGGTGTAAGGAAGGGGTTTTTGTATTGTATTTTTGTGTTCCTAGGGTATATTCCTAGGAGTGGTATAGCTGGATCGTATGGGAGCTCGATTTCCAGTTTTTGGAGGAATCTCCATATTGCTTTCCATAAAGGTTGAACTAGACAGCATTCCCACCAGCAGTGGATAAGAGTTCCTTTCTCTCCACATCCCCGCCAACACTGTTTATTCTCATTCTTTGTGATGTGTGCCATTCTCTGGGGTGTGAGGTGGTATCTCATCGTTGTTTTGATTTGCATCTCCCTGATGATTAGTGATGTGGAACATTTTTTCATGTGTCTTTTGGCCATGCGTATTTCTTCTTTGTCAAAGTGTCTGTTCATTTCTTCTCCCCATTTTTTGATGGGGTTAGATGTTTTTTTCTTGTAAAGTTCTGTCAGTGCCTTGTATATTTTGGAGATTAGCCCCTTATCTGATGGGTATTGGGTGAATAGTTTCTCCCACTCAGTGGGTGGCTCTTGTATCCTGGGCACTATTTCCTTTGAGGTGCAGAAGCTTCTCAGCTTAATATATTCCCATCTGTTAATCTCTGCTTTCACTTGCTTGGAGAGTGCAGTTTCCTCCTTGAAGATGCCTGTAATGTCCTGTAGTGTTTTGCCTATGTGCTATTCTATATATCTTATGGTTTTGGGGCTGATATCGAGGTCTTTAATCCATTTGGATTTTACCTTTGTACATGATGTTAGCTGGGGGTCTAAGTTTAATTTTTTGCAAGTGGCTATCCAATTGTGCCAACACCACTTGTTGAAGAGGCTTTCCCTGCTCCATTTAGGATTTCCTGCTCCTTTATCAAAAATTAGATGGTTGTATGTCTGGGGAACATTTTCTGAGTATTCAAGCCTATTCCACTGATCTGAGGACCTATCCTTATTCCAATACCATGCTGTTTTGATAACTGTTGCTTTGTAGTACAGTTTAAAGTTGGGAAAAGTAATTCCTCCCATATTCTTTTTCCCAATGATTGCTTTAGCTATTCGAGGGTGTTTATTGTTCCAAATGAATTTCAAGAGTGTCTGATCCACTTCTTTGAAGAATGTCATGGGTATCTTTAGAGGGATGGCATTAAATCTGTATAATGCCTTGGGGAGTATTGACATTTTGATGATGTTAATCCTGCCAATCCATGAGCAGGGTATGTGTTTCCATTTCCGTGTGTCCTCTCTTATTTCTTGGAGCAGAGTTTTATAGTTTTCTTTGTATAGGTCCTTCACATATTTAGTCAAGTTGATTCCAAGATATTTGAGTTTGTGTGGTACTATTGTGAATGGGGTTGTTTTCTTAATGTCCATTTCATCCTTATTACTATTGGTATATAGAAAGGCCATTGATTTTTGTGTGTTAATTTTGTAGCCTGCCACCTTGCTATATGAGTCTATTGTTTCTAGAAGCTGTTTGATAGAGTCTTTAGGGTTTTCTAAGTAGAGTATCATGTCATCTGCAAACAGTGAGAGCTTGACTTCTTCCTTTCCTATCTGGATTCCCTTGATATCCTTTTCTTGCCTAATCGCTATAGCAAGTACTTCCAGTGCTATGTTGAATAGGAGTGGTGAGAGAGGACAGCCTTGTCTTGTGCCAGAATTTAGAGGGAAGGCTTTCAGTTTTTCTCCATTGAGGATAATATTTGCCACTGGCTTGTGGTAGATGGCCTTCACTATATTGAGAAAGGTTCCCTCCATTCCCATCTTGCTGAGAGTTTTGATCAAGAAATGGTGTTGGACCTTATCAAATGCTTTCTCTGCATCTATTGATATGATCATGTGGTTTTTATTTTTCTTGTTATTGATGTTGTGTATTATGTTGATAGATTTACGGATGTTAAACCAGCCTTGCATTCCTGGGATGAAACCTACTTGATCGTAGTGGATGATCTTCTTAACGAGGCATTGAATCCTATTTGCCAGGATTTTGTTGAGGATCTTTGCATCTGCATTCATCAGTGATATTGGTCTGTAATTTTCTTTTTTGGTAGCGTCTCTGTCTGGTTTAGGTATCAAGGTGATGTTGGCTTCATAAAAGCTATTTGGAAGTGTTTCTGTTTGTTCAATTTCATGAAAGAGTCTTGCCAAGATTGGCAGTAGTTCCTCTTGGAAAGTTTGATAGAATTCATTAGTGAATCCATCTGGACCTGGGCTTTTGTTTTTCGGCAGACATTTGATTACTGTTTTAATTTCATCAATGGTGATGGGGGTGTTTAGATATGCTACATCCTCTTCCTTCAACCGTGGAAGATTATAAGAGTCCAAGAATTTATCCATTTCTTCCAGGTTCTCATTTTTAGTGGCGTAGAGTTTTTCAAAGTAGTTTCTGATTACCCTTTGAATCTCTGTCATATCAGTAGTGATCTCTCCTTTTTCATTCCTGATACGAGTTATCAAGTTTCTCTCTCTCTCTTTCTTTGTTAGGTTTGCCAGTGGTCTATCAATCTTGTTTATTTTTTCAAAGAACCAACTTCTGCTTTCGTTGATCTTTCGGATTGTTTTTTGAGTTTCCACTTCGTTGATTTCTGCTCTCAGCTTTGTTATTTCCTTCTGTCTTCCTATTCTTGGGTCCTTTTGTTGAGCATTTTCTAGTTCTATTAGCTGTGTCATTAAGCTACTCAGGTAAGCTCCTTCTTCCTTCCTGATGTGTGCTTGCAAAGCTATAATTTTCCTCTCAGTACTGCTTTTGCTGTGTCCCATAAGTTCTGAGAGTTTGTGTCTTTATTGTCATTTGTTTCCAGGAACCTTTTTATTTCCTCCTTGATTTCATCTCGGACCCACTGGTTATTGAGCATGAGGCTGTTTAACTTCCAGGTGTTAAAGTGTTTCTTCTGAGTCCCTTTGGAGTTCACAAATAATTTCAGAGCCTTGTGGTCAGCGAAGGTAGTCTGCAAAATTTCTATCCTCTTGATCTTATGGAGGTATGTTTTATGTGCCAGCATGTAGTCTATCCTGGAGAATGTCCCATGTACATTGGAGAAGAATGTGTATCCAGGTTTCTGGGGATGGAGTGTCCTATATATATCCACTAGGCCTCTTTCTTCCATTTCTCTCCTCAGGTCTAGTATATTCTTGTTGGGTTTCAGTCTGGTTGACCTGTCCAGTGTTGACAAAGCCGTGTTAAGGTCCCCCACAATTATTGTGTTGTTGTTGATATTATTTTTCAGATTTGTCAACAGTTGTATTAAATATTTTGCTGGCCCCTCATTCGGTGCATATATGTTTAGGAGAGTGAATTCTTCCTGCTCTACGTACCCCTTGATTAATATAAAATGTCCGTCTTTGTCCCTTACAACCTTCCTGAGTATAAAGTTTGCATTATCTGATATTAGTATGGCCACTCCAGCTTTTTTATGGGTGTTGTTTGCTTGGATAACTTTTCTCCAGCCTTTTATTTTGAGTCTATGTTTGTTCTGACTATTCAGGTGCGTTTCTTGTAGGCAGCAGAAGGTTGGATTGAGTTTTTTGATCCATTTAGCCACTCTGTGTCTCTTAACTGGTGCATTTAGTCCATTGACGTTGAGAGAAAGAATTGTCCTGGGATTTAACGCCATCTTTATTTCAAAATTTGGTGTGTCTTTTGGGTAGTCTTGTCTTAGATTAGGTCTTTCAGTTTTTCTCTTAAGACTGGTTTTGTGTCTGTGAAGTTTCTGAGCTGTTTTTTGTCTGTGAAACCATGTATTCTTCCATCAAACCGGAAAGTGAGTTTTGCTGGGTATAGTATTCTGGGTGAAGCATTCATTTCATTCAGTCTTGTCACAATATCCCACCACTGCTTTCTGGCATTGAGCGTTTCTGGTGACAGGTCTGCTGTAAATCTCAGGGAAGCTTGCTTGAACATGATTTCCCCTTTTGATCTTGCTGTTTTCAGAATTCTGTCTCTATCTGTGGGATTTGTCATTGTGACTAGGATGTGTCTTGGGGTGGTTTTTCTGGGGTCTCTTTGGTTGGTACTCTTCGGGCATGCAGGATTTGATCACATATATTCTTTAGCTCTGGAAGTTTCTCTTTAATGATGTTCTTGACCATTGATTCTTCCTGGAAATTTTCTTCCTGGGTCTCTGGGACTCCAATGATTCTTAAGTTGTTTCTGTTGATCTTATCATAGACTTCTATTTTCGTCTGTTCCCATTCTTTGACTAATTTTTCCATTGTCTGCTCATTTGCTTTAAGTTTTTTGTCCAATCTCTCCTGCTGTATGGAATTGTTATGTATCTCATCTTCCACAGCACCAAGTCTATTCTCAGCTTCTGATACCCTGTCCCAGAGCTTATCCATTTTGTCATTCACTTCGTTTACTGACTTTTTCAGTCCTGTTAGTTGACATGTTATTTCAGTTTGGAGTTTTGTCATTTCTGCCTTCATATTTTCTTGGTTCTTATTAGTGTTCTGTTCAACTCGATCCATGGTTTCTTGGAGTCTGTTGAGCACCTTCCATATTGCTAGTCTAAAGTCCTTATCTGAGAGGTTGATTAGTTGTTCAGTCATTATCTGGTCCTCAGAATTGTCATCTTCATTCTCTATGTCTGATGCTGGCCTGCGTTGTTTCCCCATTGTCACACTTGTATTGTGGGTTTTTCTACGTGTTGTGGTGGTATTCATTGTCTATATGATGTAGGCAGCACACTCCTCTGGCTCCTCCCTTTCTGGATGGGCTGACTTGCCTCTAAGGGAGGGGAGTCCTCCTTGGATGAAGCCTCACACTGGGTCAAATCTTAGGCCCGAGCATGCAACAGAGAAGACAGTCCAGAGAGAAATGTTTGCTTCTGTGATATAGCGCCGTTCTTAGTGTGATTTTTCCTTCTTGTTTCAATGGAGTTCTTTCCTTAGAAAGAGTGCAGGGCCGCGTAGCGAAGCGGAGCGGCCGTGCTCCTCTGAGCCTCTTTTTGCCCCACTCGCAAGAGTTTCACGCAAGAGGACAGTAGACAGACATAGACAGGTCACACTCACAGTCTTTCACAGCTGAGCCCCACTGGGCCGGTGTACTTTCGCGGATTTTCCCCGCCTGGTGTCACACACAGGGAGCCAGCTTTTGCAAAGGTTAGCCGGTTTTTATGCTCTGAAGTCCCTCCCTGAAAATGGCGTCTGGGCGAGCGAGGTTTCTGGAGCCTCTTTTTGCCCCACTCGCAAGAGTTTCACACAAGAGGACAGTAGACAGACATAGACAGGTCACACTCACAGTCTTTCACAGCTGAGCCCCACTGGGCCGGTGTACTTTCGCGGATTTTCCCCGCCTGGTGTCACACACAGGGAGCCAGCTTTTGCAAAGGTTAGCCGGTTTTTATGCTCTGAAGTCCCTCCCTGAAAATGGCGTCTGGGCGAGCGAGGTTTCTGGAGCCTCTTTTTGCCCCACTCGCAAGAGTTTCACGCAAGAGGACAGTAGACAGACATAGACAGGTCACACTCACAGTCTTTCACAGCTGAGCCCCACTGGGCCGGTGTACTTTCGCGGATTTTCCCCGCCTGGTGTCACACACAGGGAGCCAGCTTTTGCAAAGGTTAGCCGGTTTTTATGCTCTGAAGTCCCTCCCTGAAAATGGCGTCTCGCAACATTTTCTGAAACTCAGACTGTATCCTTTTTTCTAACTAGCTATGGATGCATGCATTAATATTTTACTTTATTTGGGAAGGGAGCAGATATTGTAATTAGGACTGGTTCCCAGTGATACTCAGTAGTTCATGTGGTGCCAGGATTTGAATAAGGGTTGACTGTATGTAACAAAAGTGCTTAAATCCGTGTACTAGGTCTGTACTTTACCTTATGAGAGATATGTCTGCATATATTTGACCGAAGTAATAGACAGACTGACTGTTGCACAGCTGCCCAGATAATCTCTGGCACTGGAGGTCCTAATAAGAACCACATCCTCAGACCATCACAGTGAACCTCAGACTACCCATTATCATAGCTATAGGAGAGTGAAGAAGTTCTTCAGACTCCTAAATACAACTCCAAAGTTCTTTTTACTTGACCAAAAATACATTGCTGTTTTAGATTTTATTCTCAAGATTATTTGATGAGGAATTTAGAAAGCATTTTTTGTAATAAACAAATACAAAGGAAATTAAAGTGTAAGCTCTAGTTAGAGAAGATAAAGTGGGTATAAATATGCCAAAGAAATATCTTAAAAATAGAACTAAGATTTAGGCAACGACTTGAATAGGCTATATTTTAGGTTATTTTATCACTGAAAATTTTAAATTTCATGAATCTGGAAATTCATTGGAATGTTACTGTTAAAGTAAGACACCTAAATTATAATTATATGAAACATAATTTATATTTATGTTTTTAATCAAGACTTCATTACATTTTTAAATCAAGACTCATTACATTTTTTTCTTTAGATCTGGGTTTTCTACGAAAAGAATAAAATCGTATTCATATTTACCATTTTCCGTTTCTTCCATCTTTACTGTTACTTTTAGTTTATCTTATATGCAAAAACAAATTGATATCAAGTTGAAAGAAACACTGTTTAGATGTTTCTAAAAATTTTTTTTGAAATTGGTAAGGCAAACAGTAATGAAAAAATGGATTTTTAAATACTGAAATTATTTGATGGATTTTTTTAAGTTACTTGTGCATATAAAACTTAAAAACTTAAAACTATAAAACTTGTGCTCGCTTTGACAAATACTAAAATTGGAATGATACAGAGAAGATTAGCATGGCCCCTGCGCAAGGATGACACGCAAATTCGTGAAGCGTTCCATATAAAGTAAAAGAAAAAAAAACTATAAAACTTAACACTTAAACTATAAAAACTTAAAGAAACCTATGACCATTTTTACCATAACATTTAAGTATTAATAAATCTTCCAACTTGTATGAATCATTTTTAATAAGAGGTGAAACATTAACATTTATCTTGAGATTTTTAATGGTTATTTAAATAAAATGTAATAAGAATGTCATAATCAGTGTATTCTCAATGTAGAAATTTGGTAAATGCACTAATTCTAGAGTATACTTTTAATTTGAAAAATTAAGTACTGAAATAATTTATTTCAAATGTCACATACACATTTCTAAATTCTATGGATACAGTTCTCTATATAAATATTTTTTAGGCCACAAACATTGCTACTTTTTCAAGGGTAAAGAAAAACATTTTAGAACTTTTAATGTAATACAAGTCTTTTCTATAGCTGGATTTTCTGTGGTAAAGTATCCCTCATCAATTGGACATGAGGGGAAAATACTAATATTGCCTTTATCATTTTTGATCAAAAGAATACATAAATATATATCTACTATTTCTTCCATCAAAGTGAATATGCAAATATATAGCAGAACATGAAAATATTAAGGAAGCTCTTTATCAGGATCCAAAGAATTCTTTCTAATAAAAGCATTTTTGTCTGGAATGTGCACTTTGATCAAAGTAGTTGAAACCTTTGTTATTTTAAGCACATTTAGAGTGGAGTCACAAAATCACTATATCTTAATAGACTGACTTAAATGTTTTAAAAATCATAGAGTCATATAAATTTTATTAATTACTCTTAAGACATATACTTGGAAAAATCCAGTGATATAATCAAGGTTATTCAGCTCTTTTTTTTATATGTTTTTGCTAGAAAAGACAAAAAAATATAACATGGATCACAAAAAACACCAAGAAAGTAGTCCATAAGTAGAACTAATTAGGTAAATGGGAAATTACTGCTCTTATTGAACAATATACTTCTCAATAGGAACATACTTATGTAGAACTACAAGTTATCCTTTTTTTTTCTTCCTCTACTTTTAAAAAATTCAATAAGTTCTATTGAATTTATTCCAAAATGTACTCTGAATCCATATATTGTTCTACAACTTCTGTAATTCATGGAAAACATATTTAAATGATTATTCATAACAAATGCATTCATTATAGTCATTTTTATACATGTTAGTAGAATATTTACTTCCATTTTATTTTTTGTCTCCAAACAGTACATACTAATTCTAATTTTCATGAAGTAGGTGTCTCTGTGTTATTGATTCTGTGTTTGTTACAATTTCCGTAAACATGCCAAAATCACTCAACAAATATTTGTTGCAAAAAAAAAAGAAACCTCCATTCCAACCCACATATTAAGTCCAAATCACCTTTAAATAACTATCTCACTCTGCCTTCCATAACCTTTACTCTAAAAACACTTTTTGTTCACACAGCAGCAAATGGTATTTTACAAAACTTACATTTTATCTAAAATCATTCAAAAGCTTATCATTATTCTTAAAACTTAGACTCTTAACTCACTTGAACACCTTAAAATGTTAATTTGTCTGAGATTCTCTTTGCTGTCTGCCCCCACTGACATTTAATGTAGTCAAGTAGTTCCTAGCTTAAGATTTTTGACCAGGGATTTCCTAAAACAAACAAAAACTCTTTATGCCAGACACGAGAAAAAAAAATTTATGAAGATCATCCTAAGGTGTATTCCTATTTAAGTACTTAAGTTCCAGCACAATTGTCATTGTTGTAGAGAAGGGCATTTTATAAATTATACATGGTGTGTTGTTTTGCACTTAAAGGCTTCATATTCTTCTCATCTTTTTCAGAGACCCTTGTAGGTTTGGGGGCTGAAATAAAAATAAAAACTCCCTCATAATTTCACCTTATTCAGGTATTCTATGCTAATTCTTATACAAAACTGTATACTAAGAGAAAGCACAATTATTTTTCTGACAGGCACAAAGTTTCAGATAGATTAGTATTTTACCAATTTTATATGATCTTTTTCCTCATTTAACAATAACACTGTCATGTGCTATTTCCTTCTCCTGAAGTAACATTGTTTTATTATGCTATTTAGTTTTAGGGGTACAGTCTTAACAGACAATATATGTCTATATATTTGTATAAATATAAACCACATTATGTGCAATAACATAAATCTATACATAATCATAGATTTACTCAAGTAGCCTATTTCATTTTCTTCCCTTTAGTAATCACTAATTTGGCTGAATAATCTAAAATTTATTTTTAATCAATGCATTTTAGTCATTGTATTTCTCTATATAGTATATAATAATAATGTCATGCAGTGTGTCTTTCTTTGTATGACTTATTTCATTAAACATAATTTTTTACTCTTATGTTGTGGAAAATGACTGGATTTTATACTTTTTATAGACAACTATTAAACAATTGAATATAAATACAATATCAACTTTACTTATTTTTCAATAAGCAATTAAGTTTCTCTACTTCTTCGTCATAGTTAGCAATAAATTAGTGAAGATGCAGCTACATGTATCTCTTCAAATGTTTTATTTTCTTCAAGTAAATATATAGCAGTGATGAGCACCATCAGGAGTGATACTTGAGCACTGCCATGTATGCAACCTAACTCAGTACAAACTTAGTAGTTGCAAAGCCATGTATATATCTTTTCCCCAAATGTTTATTTAAGCACCATAATTTATATGATTTTAATAGTTTTTTCTTGATATTTTATATATTAAAAAACCCTTGACCAGTGCAACGTTCTCATCACCAATATCCCAAGTGTCCCTCCTCCCCACTGTAAGCTGTACACTGGGGAGTACACTGGCCTGTACTCTAGACAGGCTTTCTATTTCCATCGTTCAGTCACATTTTGTTATGATAGTTCTCAATGTAATTATTTCTGTGACTGCACCCAACAATCTCTGTGGTGAACTTCAGGTTGGGAGCTGGACACTCCAGTCCTCCTATTTTTGTCCCTGAGAATCATTGCACAAATATCTTTTATTTTTCTCTATACCCATAGATTTAGTGAGGCCATTCTGTGTTTTTCTTATTTCACTCCACATAATAGATTCCATATACACCCATGTACAGGAAAATTTCATGACTTCATCTTTTCTGACGGCTGCATAATATTCCATTGTATATATGTATCATAGTTTCTTTAGCCATTCATACTGAGGGGCACCTGGGCTCTTTCTAAAGTCTGGCTATTGTAAACAATGCTGCAATAAATATAGGTGTGAGGAAGAGATTTCTGTATTGTATTTTTGTATACCTAGGATATATCCCTAGGACTGGTATAGCTGGATCGTATGGGAGCTCAACTTCCAGCTTTTGGAGAAATCTCCATATCACTTTCCACAAAGGTTGGACTAGACATTATCCCCACCAGCAGTGAATAAGAGCTCCTTTCTCACCACATTTCAGCCAGCACTGCTTGTTCTCATACTTTCTGATGTGTGCCAATCTCTGTGACGTGAGATGGTACCTCATAGTTGCTTCAATTTGCATCTCCCTAATGACTAGTGATATACAGATTTAATGTGACCCTTCTATAGATAACCATGACATTTTTTCAAAGAAGTGGATCAAACACTTCTGAAATTCATTTGGAACAATAAGCACCCATGAATAGCTAAAGCAATACTTGGGAAAAAGAATATGGGAGGTATTACTCTCCCCAACTTTAAACTGTACTACAAAGCCATAGTTATCAAAACAGCATGGTATTGGAATAAAGACAGACCCTCAGATCAGTGGAATAGGCTTGAGTACTTAGAGAATGTTCCCCAGACATATCGTCACCTAAGTTTTGATAAAGGAGCAAGAAATTCTAAATGGAACAAGGAAGGCCTCTTCAATAAGTGATGTTGGCACAAGTGGCTAGCCACTTGTAAAAAAAAAAAGTGAACTTAGACCTCCAGCTAACACCATGTACTAAGATAAAATCCTTGGGATTAAAGACCTAGATATCAGACTTGAAACCTTAAAGTATATAGAACAAGATGCAAGTGAAACACTCCATGACATTGAGACTAAAGGCATTTTTAAGGAGGAAACAGTACTCTCCAAACAAGTGAAAGCAGAAATAAATGGACGTGACTATATTAAGCTGAGAATCTTCTGCACATCAAAGGAAATAGTGCCCAGAATACAAGAACCACCCACTGAGTGGGAGAAATTATTCACCCAATACCCATCAGATAAGGGGTTAATATCCATAATATACAAGGCACTGACAGAACTTCACAAGAAAAAAATCATCTAACCCCAACAAAAAATGGGGAGAAGAAATGAACAGACACTTTGACAAAGAAGAAATACAAATGGCTAAAAGACCCATGAAAAAATGCTCCACATCACTAATCATCAGGGAGATGTAAATTATAATATGATTCATCAGTTTAATTTATACAATTTCTCCATCCATGCCCATATTGCCATTGTATTTCTATGATTGACTTTTCGAGAAACTATATAATACACTAACAGTCTATTTATGGGACATTTTTTCTAAATACTATCTTTTATGTTTGCTTCTTATAGCTAAGATATTAGTCATTCTCACAGGTCAAAAATATTGCAGCATAGTTTTGATTTTATTTCCTTTATATAAGAGATAAAGAATATCTTTTCATGTACCTGTTGAACAGCCATCTTAGCTTTTATGCCTCTACATCTATAAAATCTGAAATTATTTGTACTCATTTTTAAATCAACTGTTTCTTCCATCTCTAGTGTACAAACCATAACAGTTTTTATCTAAACTGTTATTCCTCTGTAATTTAATGATAATTTACATGAGAGACACCACAAACAAGGTGGAACTAATATAGTCTCAGTTTTTCTTGAGATTCCTGCAATCTAAGTTGAGTAATAATCATGCATTTACTGTATATATCTGTCAATAGACCATTTGTATGGAATGGAAATTGAACACTATATAATTAGAAGATAAGAATATGTTTATAATTATAGCAAACATTTCCTCAACCCACCTACCTTATACTTCTGGATATGTTCAGATGCTTCCTTATTTCTCAGATGTCTATTTCATAGACAAATTCACAAACCTGTAATTTTTATAGAAGTGGCTCTTCAGTTTTTTTAATGGAAGGTTTGGGAAAGGATAGTTTTCATTCTGTGCTTTGTAAGCACTCAAAAAGGACCTTATGAGACAAAGAAACATTCAGTAAAAAAACTTGAAGGTTAATGTGCTCCTATTTTTTTTTTTTTTTTTTTTTTTTTTTTTTTTGGTTTTTGGGCCACACCCTGTGACGCTCAGGGGTTACTCCTGGCTATGCGCTCAGAAGTTGCTCCTGGCTTCTTGGGGGACCATATGGGACGCCGGGGGATCGAACCGCGGTCCGTCCTAGGTTAGCGCAGGCAAGGCAGGCACCTTACCTCCAGCGCCACCGCCCGGCCCCAATGTGCTCCTATTTTAACAAATACACTAGTATAATCATTTCTCAGTCTAAACATAAATCAATATTTCTATGCAATTTAAAGTTTATTTAATTTTAAATTTTATAAAAAATATTATTGAAAAATATTAGTGTAGGAACTTCTGTCTATGTATAAAGAATGTAATTTCTTCTGAAAATTTTAATGACACATTTTTACTACATTCAGAATATGATGAGATAATTCAGTCAGCTAGATTTCATGTTTTTAGCAAGATACCTGTATTCAATACCCAACATTATATGATCCCTAGAACACCTTCAAGAGTGGTGACTCCTGAGAACTGGACTGAGCCACTCCTTATCAAGCACTGTTAGGAGGAGCTTCAAATTAAAAACACCTAATAAATAATCAAATGATTATCTTTTATTATACTTAGTCATAAACCAAAAACATTTAAAACCACATTTATAAAATTTATAATTTAATAAAATTTATAAAACAAATTGTGTCATTTACAGTTTAAAGTAATTTTGTCTTGCTTAAATACACATTAATTTTATGTTGCTAGTCATTTAATAGCATTACAACTCAATCCTATGATTTACTCTTGTTTCTTGTTTGCAGTTCAGATCCTTCCAAAGAATTTTTAGCCTTCTGTGTTTTCAAAGAATGCCTGGAAAAAATGTATTGGGGACTAAGGAATAAAATGTTTATCAAGTATTGAATAAAATAATATTTATATTGTGTTGATCTTTGACCATAGACATCAGATTTTTATAAATTGTCTAGACAGAAATAAGTTCTAATAATAGAACAAATTATAATTTCGTGTAGTATACTGTTTTTGGTTTCTTTCCATTCCATCTTATCTGAATTCAGCTTGTAACTTCCTACTTGACTTGAGAATCTGATTAATTCTATTGATCATTTTTAACAAAGTTAAGAAATTATCATTAACTAAAGTTGTTAGAAAGAATGCAAGCTATTATTCCCAATAATATGTGACTAAATAAGAAATAAAAAATTACATTGACTTTTGTGAGAAAAATTTCAGAACACTGCAACATTAGCAGCCTGCAAACATGCCATTCAGATTACAGAAATATGTCAACCAAAATAATTCAGAATAAAAACTACCTTCAAATATCAGAGCTATTTTCATGTAATAACTTATAAAGTGAAGAATGCCTTTATATTATCAAAGTAAATTTCAACAACCTAAATATCTCCTTTAAAGTGACATCCGCAAGAATTTAAAATTATAAGCATCTTTCTTGTAAATGAGCTAACTATTTCTGTCTTGTTATATTTATATGTTGGCATATTTGTTTCCTTACTTTGCTTGTCTATTTCAAGATTTCATGTATCATTAGATGTGATATAGGTTGCAAATGCATGAAAGAAAGGGGATGTACATATTCATTTACATATAAAAATGGCATCTAATTTTAATAGTACTCTATACCATCATTTAAAAAAATAGTACTAGAATCAAGTGTTAACCAAGTATAATGTATGTGGATTTGCTTTAGTGACCCCAAGCACAGCAAAATCCTGTCCAGGATTAATAATTATGCTGTCAAGATTGACTCTCATTGAGTAAGGTAGACATTAGCTTTTTCCTTTCCCTTTTCCCTAAGTACCTGCTTCCTCAATTGCTTACCTTGCTCTGAACCAGGAACTCAGCCAGATTAGAGAGCAAGAATACAGCAATCCCCATACTTCAAATATTTACATTGCTTCTAGGAAAAATGTTTCTACTTTTTCTAACTGAAATTCAAATTTAATTGCTTGTATGACTAAAGGTCAATAGCAAAAAAATTATATAGCATTCACCATTTGTTTTGTAGCAACTGTTACAGGGGCAACTCATACACAGGGCATTGTTGTGAGTGCTAATAATCCTTTTCCTCAAAATCCATTATGCAGGCTGAGTGTTTCAACTACATTCTTTCTTTTATAATAATTTTTATTGTGACCAAAAAGAAATAACACATCTTTCACAGTAATATTTAAGGTATATAGTAACAATAAGTCTGGGCCATTCCCACCACCAAGATTGTCTTCCCTCCACCCCTTTTCCCAGCATGTGTCCCATATCTTCCTCCTTTGCTCCCAGAGTGCTAGTGTAACTGTTCCCCTCTGTGTATAGCTTGTTTTAGATAGATTATCGATTCTGTACAACTGCATTCTTGTTTTTATGTTACTTATTCGGTATCATTTTCTAGTTTTAGAAATGCAATGTTTTATTTTTTTAACATAAATTTGTTTTTTAGTTCTATGTAATTTGGCTTGGTAAGGGTTTTATAGAAATGCTCTACTAAGCATGGGGCTGGAGCGATAGCATTGCAGTAGTGTGCTTCCCTTGCATGCAGCTGACCCAGGACAAACCTGTGTTCCTTCTGTGTCCCATCCCCTGTGTTCCAATGGTCCCCAAGCAAGGAGAGACTTCTGAGAGCAGTCAGGAGTAATCCCTGAGCGTTGCAAGGAGAGGCCCATAAACAAACAAACAAACAAACAAACAAATGCTTTAAAGTAATGTGTGAAGCCAAGATATAATCTCTATAATTTTAGTTGAAGATAATTTCTGGTATAAACTGGATAGTGTGTCATATACCTCAGAAACATTAGTTAATTTAAGAAACAGCATTACAGACCATTTCTGCACCAGAATTAATCTCTTACCAGGATTATACTTTGATCTTTCCCACTCTATTTTTTCTTAGGGGGACACACCTGACAATGATCAGAGCTTACTCCTGGCTCTGTGCCCAGGAATTCATATTGGCAGGCATGTAGTTAATATGACAGGCTGTGAATTAGACTCAGTAGACCATAAGCAAGACAAATACACAACTTGCTGTACTTTCATTTTGGCCCCTGGCTAATACACCCTTTCTTCAAAACTGCAGACAAAGATAAGATTGACATGGCTTTATTTGTTATGTTTTTGGTTTTGTCTTCTTTTGTTTGTTCTCCTCCCATAATATCTCTACCATATCATCTCTCTACAGATTACTTCTCATAAGCATGCCAAATGGTAGTAACCTATGTCCTACAGTGTTTCTGTTAAGATTACTAGTGGGATTTAAAAAAAAATATGTCAGTATAGTAACATACTTAGAGATAATAGAAATGAGGGCAGAAGGACCAGTTAATGATATGAAACTTATCATAAAGTGTGGTAAGTAAATATAGAGAAATAACTACACTAACATGTATCATGATAATGATAGAGAAATACAATGCCTATCTCAAAGACAGGCAGGAGATGGGTAAGGAGAAAAATAGAAACATTGATGGCAGTAATGTTGCACTGATAAATGGATGTGTGCATTTTATGTCTAAAGCCAAATATGAACACGCTTGTAACCACGGTGTTTAAATAAAGAAATTATTATTTTAAAAAAAGGACATAATGGCTACTGAGGATTCCTTTTATTCTTGAAGCATTCACATAGATCCTCATGTTGTTTGTTAAATCAAGGCTACTGTTGAAGCAAGGTTACATTAAAAAATATAATTTTGCTGTATGAAGAGCACTTATAGGATAATGCTTTGGAACTTGTAGATTTCAGGCCTGCAATCCACCCTTGTGAGCCATATTCCTAATTTACTGAAAATTTTTGATGTTAATACTTAGGTTTTATGGCTCTTTAGTACTGGTACATGCAATTTTTAAACAAAACAAGGAGATACTTTACTAAATCATGTATAATTTTGATAGAACATTTTAAATATAGTTTAAAATAAGTTTACAGAGAGCTTATCAGGACTATATTAGTTTAGAGTTAATGAATATATGTGAGAATTTTCAGTCAAGACTGGAAAAGGATTTTTACATGTATTCCTAAAACTTATAAAGGACATAGAAGTTAGGGTGAAAACTTGACCTCCTATAGAAGAAAAAAGATTATTTCATTTGCTAAAGCAGTTTGAGAGGTGCTTTGAGTGCAAATCTGGATCCTCCATGCAAATCTAGTTCCATACCAGAAATTGAGGGTCCTGAATACATGCTCTAATGCTTCATCTAAAAATAAAAATTATCACTATCACTGAATAACCTCACGACACATTATAATTTAGGAAAACTGAGATTGTTCTATTTGTAAAGTAATATATAAATCTTGCTCAATGGAAAATGATGTGTCAATTTATGTCTAGCATATAAACATTTACTTCACTCAGATAAGAACTCTTGCATTATACTATTCAAGTCTTCTTTTCCAAAAACAAAAATAAATTAATGTGAACATATATATTTTAGGCATATATCCTGCATGGTATATAATAATAAGCTTTCCTTTTATGCCAGATGGAAGATATTAAGAAATAAATCTAAATAATTTCAACAATTAAAAATATCCTGTAATTAAAGAACACTAATATCTTTTTAGCATAAAGCCTCTTTTTTTCTTTATTCACCACCACAGAAAATGGTGAGCACCACTACATTGTTTTGTCTGAAAATATGTAGCTTACCAGAATGAAATAAATTTGACAATTCTAAAAAGAAAAAATGTTCAATAGTAGGCAGATTCTTCTGATATTTGATAAGAACTAGTTAACATTAGATTTTATCTGAATCTTAGACATGCCCATGCTGATTCTTAAACAAAATATCATGCAAATAAAACCAATAATGTAGCAGGAAATTAAAAATATTATTAATAACAAACATTTCAAAAACATTTTATATGATATCACGTTATCTAATATTTATAGTTCATAGCTATGAAGGTTTTTGTTAATTAATGAATCTGCTTGGGTTAAGAAAGCACTTAGAAACAATTATAGGATTTTACATAGTTCATAATAAGCCCAGAAACTGGAGGGACCTTTTCTATAGTCTAAAAAAAGACTATATTTTTCCTTTGGCCCTTTATTTACTTAACTATGGGCCAATTATTTTGTGAGAGAAAATGTACCTATTCAATATAAAAAGGTCTATAAATTTTAACCTTTTTTGATTGCCTATTATATCATATGAGGAGTTTTATTTAAGTGAAAAAAAGTTACTTTTCATAGATTACAATATCTCCGAGATTCTGTGATTTTATTTTTCATAATTTAGGGTGTATACTGAAAATAGTTTAATTAAATTGCATGTTTGTTTTCTATTAATAAAATCCAATAGACATTTACACTATATATAACTATGAAAAATAATACAAAATTATTTTAAATTTAACTGATTTTTTGTATAAATTCAACTAAAGATCAAATCTAATAGCATTCTTATTGCATAATAAAATAAATCTGTGTTTTGTATCATGAATGATATATGTTAGGAAGAGTTCGCTGCAGGTATGGTTTTAAATTTGATGGATTTTTTTCAATAACTACTGTTCATTGTACCTACAGGACAAAGTCCAGCCATACCACCTCCTTTACCAAAAGCTCAACCTCCGAGACCTTCTGACTCACCACTTACTCTTGAAGGTATATTTAATTTTTTCAAAGATTAATTTAGAAAAATACAATAGTTACAATAGCATTAGCAAAATATTTAAGTTTTTGTTTAGCTAAGGTTAGTTTAAATTAAGTTTCCTTTTTCTAAATTTACCATTTGCTTCTTTCTGAAAAATATTAGTACCCAAAAGAATTCAAACTTCATATATTCAAGCTTCAGAAAGAATCTTTTTTTTTTTTTTTTTTTTTGGTTTTTGGGTCACACCCGGTGACGCTCAGGGGTTACTCCTGGCTATGTGCTCAGAAGTCGCTCCTGGCTTGGGGGACCATATGGGACACCGGGGGATCGAACCGCGGTCCATCCAAGGTTAGCGCAGGCAAGGCAGGCACCTTACCTCTAGCGCCACCGCCCGGCCCCATGCTTCAGAAAGAATCTTAAGCCCTAAAATATGAGAAAAATGCTCTAAGGCATGTTTTGAAATTATTACCATTTGCTTCCAATTTGATCAATTTTGTAATTTTAGATTCTGTGGCCAGAGTTTCTGGATTCTGGAAGGCCAATATTTTAGTTATTTGAATAAATTTGAGAAGCATTTTAAATTCAATCTTCAAATTCTTTATAAAAGTGGTGGTAAATACTAGTATTAATAATATTTATACAAAGCATTATTCTTTAAATCACCTAAATTAGAGATCGGAAGTGTCAAATGTCTTTAGTTTTTCTAAAAATTTACATAATTTATTAATATTTCTTTCTTTATTTAACTATTATTTATTGAATCAAAACTTAATAATCATATGTGATATTGTCAGAATTCAGAGATTCATAGATTAACATAAAATTTTAAGGCTATAAGAACAAGTTTTAAATAAAAATTTAAGTAATTAAAGATGAACAAGATATTAAGCACAAGCATTAAAGGCAATTTATCATTAATACAAATGAAGGTCTACTATAAATCATTATACTGTGTTTGTATTGCTTGTTATGTCCCACAATGAGAGAGATAATTTTGTCTGCATCTGTTTGTAACCAAACTCTTGTCAAAGTACCATCCGCTCTCCTCAACAGCTAGCTACTGGTATTGGCCTCCATCCTAAAATAAACATTATTTTACTTATGAGAATTTATCATTTACGAGCTAAACTCTATACAGAACAGGTTAATTTAGTCACTGCAATCAGAATACAGGCTCTTGAGGGAAAAATTGCATTGTTCCAGAAATTTGTATATTTGAGCACATACAAGAAATTTTAAGTGTCCACATTTCGTCTGTCATACCCATAAATTTGTAAACCCAAGACAAAAAGGACCAGAAAAGTCTTGAAAACCAATATATATAATACATAATAAATATAATATATAATATTCTTATTGTTTTTGCTGTGTATTAAGGGATATGCTGACTGATAGCATAATATGGTAACAAAAATATCAGTACAAAATGCTATAAAATTGTACTAAAATAGTCCATGTGGGGGGCTAACTGGGAAAGAGGTAAGGAAAACTCCAGGATATAGCATTTTATAGCAGATTTGACAGCAGAGCTTGATTCATAAGACTAATTACTCACCAAGAAAAGTAGTAGCATTACCAAATAATGACTGTCATATGTAAAGGCCTAAAGATAAAAAAAAAACAAGAATATAGATTTAACTAGATAAATATAAAGAATTTAAGCATAGATGGAAGAAAACATGAATAGAATTTACAAAATTGAGTAACTGCTGATAGCTGAAGGCTCCCAAATACTATAAATCTTATTTTATTTTTGGTTTTGTTTTGTTTTGTTTTGTTTTGGGGGGGGGGTTCGGTCACACCAGGCAGCACTCAGGGGTCATTCCTGGCTCCTTGCTCAGAAATCGCTCCTGGCAGGCTCCGGGGACCATATGGGATAACAGGATTCCAATCACCGTCCTTCTGTTTCTAAGGCAAACGCCTTACCGCTGTGCTATCTCTCTGGCCCCAAATCTTATTTTATTTTTATTTAATGTTTTCATACATAAATGTTCTAAAGATAAAACAAATACAGGGTCCGGAGCAATAGCACAGTGGTAGTGTATTTGCCTTGCATGTTGCTGACACAGGACAGAATTAGGTTTGATCCCCATTACCCCAGATAGTCCCCTGAGCCAGGAGTAATTTCTGAGTGCAGAGCCAGGAGTAACCTCTGAGCATCACCGAGTGTGGTCAAAAAATATTATGCAAACTGGGAATATGAGAAGTCATCATGCCTTCTTGGAAGCCAACAATTCTTGGAAGTCAAGTTTTGGGGAAAAAAAGACAAATTTTTGGGCTTTGGGTTTAATGAAATTTGAAATAGAAATATATTTTCACCCTTTTGCAGACTACCCTAGCAAATTTATCTATACAAAGTAATGTGAAAATTCTATTTCTAATAAGGTAGGACTAGTGCAGTATTTACTATCCTTTTCTTACAAGGCTTCTGGTTACTTTAGATGCTGCTGGTAGAAAACCAAATTTCATTAGAAAATCCTCCAAAAATAATTTTTTTTAACATTTTAGTTAAGTTCTACTCACCTTATTGACCTGTTATTGGTTGGCTGTCTTTAAGAATGACAGAATGCCAATTGCAGAACCATTTTGACTACTGATGATCTGTAGAAACAAAAGCTTTCAAGTCAAGTTTCTAAGTATTCTTGTAAGGGTTACAAGTGAGCCAGAGAACAGATAATGATAGGCAGAGAAGGGTTAGGTTATACTTGGAAACTTATGTAATATATGACAACCTATTACATAGTAGTACATATTTTTATTGTGAAGTAGACAAATTAAGTGATTGATAGCTGAAATTCTTAATAAATAGGTTTTATATTTTACTTGGTCCACACAGAAATTTTAAAATATATTGTGTGTGCTTTATTTAATTTAAAACTAGGGGTTGAACACAGGACCTCATATGTTTGAGGAGTATGCTCTAACACTGAGCTATATCTTAAGGCTTTTTTTATTTTTAATTATGAGAACAAAGATACAAAGAAAGAGAACAGGAAAAGTTACAGTGGAAGGACAATCACCCATAACATAATTCTCAGAAGTCCCCTTGCTGATATCTTAACTTTGAACTTTCAGCCAAAGAACATTAAGATAAATAAAATGTAATCCATGTACAATTACTTTGTCCCTCAAGTCCCCAGATTGTAACACATTATAATATTTCTTAACAGCACACAAGGCAATCTAAAGCCATAAAACTTACATAACTCCTTAAACATTAGAGGCATAGTATTTTTTACATTTCCATGTACATGCATATTAGCTTAAGTTAACCTCAAATTTTGAGTGTTTTTTTTAAGGATTAGAGTCAAAGGAGTACAGTAAAAACGGTGTTAGAGTGGCAATTATTGTTTGCATAGGCCCACCAAAATATGAGGGGCATGGAAAAAATAACCTTGGCCTAACTACAGAGACCCTACCCCTGAAGTTTCCTGGCATAAGACCAACTCTAGGCTCCAGGCAAGCTAGATTGTCCAATCCAAGACATTGTCTGTAGTGCCAACACACTTTTATTTTTTACACAGTCTCTGTTGTTGGTATCATGTTTCTGTATTAAAGATCCTGGAATCTGCATATCCTACATTGAAGTCAGGATGTGGAGTGTCCTCTCGTTTCACCTCACAATTAAAGGGCAATGCAGGGAGCCCTGTCCTGTAAGCAGGTCTTTGTTGTTAAGTCTTCTCAGTGTTAAGGGAAGTCTCTTTTGAGCAGGTAGATGTCTGAGCAGTGGTAGGGTCTTCTGTGGTAGAGGATTGCTTCCAGGTGATGTTATAGACAAACCTGGATGTTTCGTGGATGGCTTCCCTGATTCAGGGGTGAATGGAAAATGCCCTTTCTTCTGAGGCCTGTGCCAGGTCGTTATGTCAATGTTCAGGGTGTAAGGTCCCTTTGCACTACAAGATTTATGTGTTCCAATCTCTATTAGATAGGATCTTGTTTGTATTTTAATGTGCCTATGCAAAAAAGGAGCAATGCCACGTGGCGTTATTGGCGCATATGGGGGCCATAAGAACAAGTCCAACAATCCCCATGACATGGTTCAATCATAAGCATTAAACTGGGGGAAAATTTCACCAAAATTTCTTGTTGAACAGCTCATAAAGAGAAGATAAAAAGTGGTTAGAATCATTACTGTGCAAGAGAACATTTAGTAAGACTTATAGCTGTCAGAGAAAAAAACACAAAATATTCTAAAGAAATAGGTGCCCATTTTATGTCTCTTGAAACAGTTTGGGGTTGTTACACACAATGCACAGCTTTGGTCTGTGATTAGGATTGTGCAGTACTGAAGTTAAAAAGAGTAATGTGGGTTAGTGATGTTTGGGGGGGTGAGAGAGTTAAGGAGTAAAAATGAGCTTTATAGGGGTGTGGGAAAGGGCAGAATACAAAATGGACATTCTGGATATGCAAAACATAACATAAGGATAAGGAATACTCTTAATACATGCAGTGTATGTAAACTGGTCAGAAATTGCCAGTAACAAACTTTGTGCAACCGAGCAAATCTCAGCACACCCCAAGTTAGGACCAACCATTTTTGGCCTTCTGGGCTGCCACCCCAGAAAGCCTGGAGGCCGGGGGCAGGAGAGGGGAAGGCTGGGGGCCTATCAAGGCTCCCAGTGCACCCAAGTTAGGGAGAAGGACTTCCACATGGGGTCTCCCCCAACCCCATGCCTGCTAGAGCTAGCCTCCAGCAGTAGGGCATTTGCCTTGCACATGGCGAACTTAGGACAGACTGTGGTTAAATCCTCCAGTGTCTTATATGGTTACCCAAGCCAGGAACTAATTTTGAGTGCATAGCGAGGAGTAACCCCTGAGCATCACTGGGTGTGGTCCAATACCAATAAATAATAAATAAATAAATAAATAAATAGGTAAAAGATAATTTATTTTGACATTTTATCTGGCAAGCCACTACTGTGTTTAAGTCTAAAAAAATTAACTCTATTGAAGGGTTATAAACTTTTATTACTAGTATCCACTTTTATCTTTATATTTTAATTTTTCTTATTCACAGATATTTCAGAATAAATTTCTAGTTTAATGAAAATGCTGTTACACAGCCTAGATATATTTTCCTGTTTAAAATGTAAATTTATCATATAGTTTCAAAATAAAATTATATTTTTCTTAATTGTATCAAGAATATAGTTTGCAGCTGATTTCTTTTCAAATAATATAACAAAGTCCATAAATTGTGTTTTATTTACTTTTAAAGATAATATGGTGATTAGCTAAGATGATAATTTTTAATTACTTTATTTAAGAACTATGGTTACTTGTTCATTGTTGGGTTTCATTCATCAATGTACGTCAATCGTCACTAGTGCACCCTTTTCGTCAATGTCTCAAGTTTTCATCCGACCCACTAACCCCACCCCTGACTGACTCTAGGGCAAGAAAATTTTTTCTCTTACTTATTCTCCTGGATATCATAAATAGTGCTGTGCTGAACAGAGGAGTGCAGAGGGCAGTTTTCTATTGTATTTTTGTGTTCCTTGGCTATATCCCTGGGAGTGTTATTGCTGTGTTATGGAAGCCAAAAAGAATGGACCAGACTTTATTTCCAGCAGCAGTGAATTGTGTACCTTTCTCAAACATCAATGAACTCAGACCTCCTTCACATCATGCACAAAGGCCAAATCAAAATGATTAAAGACCTTTATATTAGATCCAAAACCATAAGGTACATAGAGCAAACAAAGGAAGAACACTCTATGATAGCCAGACTAAAGACATCTTCAAGGATGAAACACCACTGGCTAAGGAAGTGGAAGCAAAGATAAACAAATGGGACTACAATAAACTCAGAAGCTTCTGCACCTCAAAGGAAATAGTGACTAGGATGCAAAGCTACCTCTGAAATGAGAGAAATTTTCCACCCAATACCCATCAGATAAGGAATTAATATCTAAGATAAATAAGTCTCTGATTGAACGTTATAAAAAAATCTAACCCCATCAAAAAAGGAGAAGAAATGAAAAGGCATTTCCTCAAGGAAGAAATACAAATAGCCAAAAGACACATGAAATCAGGGAGATGCAAATCAAAATGACAATGAGACATCAACTCACACAACAGAGATTTAGTACACCTCACAAAAAGACAAGAACAGTCACTTTTATCTTTAAAAAAGAACTTTGGGCTGGAAATATGGCCCTGATCAGCTTAAAAGTCCACATTGTTAGGAATGCTGAGATCATGGGCTTTGTCAGGACTTGCAGATGTGCTGCCTGAGACTTCATTAACATAATTGATTAGGAGCTAGGACATATTTAGTATTAATCAAGCTGTTTTTAGTGAGGTTGATTATGCAGTTTTCTTGATGCACTATTTTAGCCTGGAACTTCCTTAGGCCCAAGTTGTAAGAAATGACATTATGTAAAAAAGAAAATTGCATGTGGCATGAAAGTATGTTATTTTATTTGAAGAATATATTGATAACACATCAAAATATTTTGCTAAAGAAGTCTCATTTAAAGATTTTTTTAAATAGTAAGTTATTACTTTTGTTCACAGGAAATTGAAAATAAATTAGAATTTTATCAAAATATATATGAAACAGGTCAAGATCTGGTTATGCATGAAAAAGTTCTAGACATCTGTATCAGCCTCAAAAACTCTCACAGATTTCATACTACTTTAAACAAGAATAAGTTCTAAAACATTCACTTCATTCTTCTAAATGTTAACATAATATTTCTTTTGGGTAACTTACCTAATAATGACTTAAATTTGTGCCATGTTAACTTTAAATTATATTCCTTAATTTTTGCATATTATGTTTTGCATAATATATTTAAAACTATTGTTTTTATTATTAGGATATAAAACTAAATATATACCAATATACTTTCATATTTTTCTCTATTAACTATTGTTATTGATCTGAAATGGTTAAATAAGTCAAATTTAGAGAACAAAAGTCTTGGTTAAGACAGTCTAAAAAGATTATTGTAGACACTGAGCTGGAGAGAAAATGAAGAGTTTTCTGCTTGTGTTGCAGCATGTTAAATTCTAAATACCACATGATCACTTCAAGTGAATAATGGAATGTAGGTATTCTATAGATTATAAAAGAGGAAATATAAATGTTGAAATCAAAGTTTAATCCTAAAATTTCCTTAAATATATTATGAAGAAACTAGTTCTCTTATATTTCTTTTTGAAAGAAATTTCCTGAAAAATATTTTGGGTCAGAATAATATATTTGCCTTTTGGAAATTAACTATTTACATTAATATAATAAGAAAAGCAAGAAATCCTTTACAGAAATATATATTAAATTTTAAAACTCTGTGACTTTCACAGGATTTGGCCAAGTAAACTTTTTTCCAGTGATACTTATCAATATCACAAGAAGAAAGTAAATGTAAAAACACCTATGTTATCTTGGAAAGATAAATCAATAGATTGTAAAGACGATTTCCTTGCTGAAGGCTTGGGTTCAAACCTGGACGTTACATGATTCCCCAAACATCTCCCCTGAACATCAAGTCAGGATTTAATTCTGAGGACTGTCAGGCATACGTACTCCAACCTCCACAAATATTGTTTCATACAAAAGTTGAATAAAGAACATAACTGAAGTTTAAGTCAATCATAATGTGAATAATAATGTCTAGTGCAGTTTACCCAAGATGGAAAATGTGGTCAAAGTTTTCTGGAGAAATACATTTAATACAACATAGATACACAAAAACATAATCACAAAGTCCTAGAAGAAATTCCTCTACCTTGTTTCTTGAATAGATTTCCTTAAATCCTCAAATGCTTTGAAGAGACCTATATTGTCTGTTTTACTTAAAGTTCACTTACTTAAAATTAAATTTCACTTAGAATATTTCTTCACATGCAAGATATAGACCTGCCTTTAGTCAAGCAACAATTACCTTTTTCTAACCTAATAAAACATTTCAAGGATCATGATGCCTAATAGGAACTACCCTCAAACATAGCTAGAAGACAGTATTCCAGGGATCAGAGAATAAAAGAATGACAGAATAGATAGGAACGATGTTATAGGGAAAAGAAAGAAATTAATAAATTAGGTCAAGTGTCTTTGCTTCTAATTACTCTGCTACATATGAATAAATACTCAGTAGTTTAAATGCCAAGTCCAATTGTGACTTTGAAATTAATAACATAATCTCTGAAAGATTCAGATTTCTTATCTGCAAGGTTACACTTCTAAGTAGAAGATCTCAAAAGTCTCTTCCTCTAAAACCTAACAATTCTTGCGACCTTTATGTCACCTCTCCCTTTCCTTTTCACACATTTTTTCCTTTGTTTTGATCATGAGATAATCAATATTCCCAAAAATATCAGTTCTCTATACCGTATTCTTAAAATACATTCATTGTTTGTTATATTTAAACTTACTTTAGGGGCCGGCAAGGTGGAGCTAGAGATAAGATGTCAGCCTTGCAAGCGCTAGCCAAGGAAAGATCGGACTGAAGGTTCGATCCCCCAGCGTCCCATATGGTCCCCCCAAGTCAGGGGAAATTTCTGAGCGCTTAGCTAGGAGTAACCCCTGAGCATCAAACGGGTGTGGCCCGAAAAACCAAAAAAAAAAAAAAAAATCAAAGTAAACTTACCTTGGTGGGAAGAATGTATCCCAAACAATGATGGGGACATG
The DNA here is from genome assembly GCF_024139225.1 of Suncus etruscus. Taxonomy (NCBI): domain Eukaryota; kingdom Metazoa; phylum Chordata; class Mammalia; order Eulipotyphla; family Soricidae; genus Suncus; species Suncus etruscus. The sequence goes on along the minus strand of NC_064851.1, from coordinate 93,881,217 downwards.
ATTGTGAGGCAACAATGATGGGCTTATGCACATTGATACACTGTTAATTGGATTTTATAGTGAATGCTGTGCTGGTTAGAACGAGGAAGAATTTTGAAATTATTTTAGACTTAAAAATCCTGAAACTGTATTTTAATGATAAAATTTCCATAATCATAGTTCATCTCCCCAAACAAATAAAGTAACTCTAATACAACTCTATTACATCAAATATAGGTTTTATTCATTTTTTTTTACCGTTTGCTTATTTGTATATATTTTTAACTACTTGAAAGCCAGAGAGATAGTACAACAGGTGGGACTTTTCCCTTCATTTGTCTATTCAGATTCAATTTTAGCATCCTATGTGGACTCCCAAGTCTACCAGTGATTTTTCCCTGAATACAGAGCCAGGAGTAAATACTAGTACCATTTAGTGCCCCCCCCCAAAAAAAAGCATTACTTCTTACAAGAGTGGTTAGTACCTTAATATTGAAGCTCTTTTCCTTGTCAGTGTTTGTGTTGTGCTTAAAATATGTTGAATATGTTGAGTGAATTAAAAATACATAATTATTAAAATTAAATCAATTCATATTCACAAAAATATTTATTCCAGAATAAAATATAAAATCTGGAATGTGACAATTGAAATCAAGAGAAAGGACTAAGTGAGTTAATATAAGTGAGTTAATTACTTTAGACAGAGTAGGGAGTTTGGAGTTGTGATGATGAAATGTTTGGAATTTCAAATAAAGAAGACAATCAATCTTCCAACTGTCCACTTAAGCTAGTTAAAAATCCAGTGTAGACTTAAAATAATCTACACATTAAAAATTGTATTAAATTTTTTTCTTATCACCTTTATTGAAACATCACAATTTAAGATACTGTCAATGATACTTCATGTATGCATATTTCCAACACCACACTCACCTACAGATTGTCTACTTTTCTTCACTAGTGTTCCAAGAATACCTCCCATCTATTTTTTGCAGTCTAAGTAAGCACAGTTCTGTAGAGAAATCTCCATTTCTGACCACATTGGCCATTGTTGTTCTCTTTACTATATTTCTTTATATTCTATAAATGAGAGACTATTTTTAAAATATTTCAGAAGTGGTATCAGCTACACAAATATTAAGGAACAAAATTAAACACGAAATATCAACAATTGTTAATGAATAGTTTTTAGAAAATATTTAAGATGCTATATATTGCTTTAGCAAATACATAAATTAAAGATTTATTAAATTAAAGATATAATTCTATGATACTGAATATTTTAAAATACAGTGACATAGATAAATTTTGTAAGTATACAATTTACTAAGAAGAGTGAAAAGAGAAAGCAATTTAAAAAATTAAATTCATGTCTGAATTATCTTTTTTTTTGAGGGGGTTACACCAGCATTACTCAGGGGTCATTCATGACTCTATGCTCAGAAATTGCTCCTGGCAATATGGGGTACCATATGAAATGTCGAAATTCAAACCACCGTCCCTCTGCATGCAAGGCAAATGCCCTACCTTCTTGCAATCTCTCTGGCCCCTTGAATTATAAAATTCTAAATGTGTTTAATCCAAAATAAAACAAGTCAATCTTTTGAAATAGTCTAGTACTAATAATAAGCAATTATCTACATTGATAAGTAGAAGACCAAACATTTCTAGTTATAAAATTATCTTAATAATATAAAGCATTAAAATAAATAAAATATTAATTTATTATTATAAAAGTATAAAACACTTGGAAACTAGGAATATATCAATTTTAACCTAGTAGAAAGTAATATAGCTATATAAATTAATGCTAAAATTTTAGATTCTTTTCTTGTTACTGTGTTGCTGTACTAGCTTTTTAAATGAGGCAATACAATTATGTTTTGATTTATGCAATAGAACTAATGTGATTCAAGTTAGTGTTATGAAAAGTAAGTATTAAGGAGTTATTAAGTAAATTAAAAACTAAAAAGAAAAATTATAAAAATTGTTTAAAAGATAAGAACATTAGGGGCTGGAGAAGTGGTGCAAGCTGCGGTAAGGCACCTGCCTTGCACGTGCTAACTTAGGACTGACTGTGGTTCAATCCCCTGATGTCCCATATGAAGCCAGGAACAATTTTTGAGCACATAGCCAGGAATAACCCCTGAGAATAACTGGGTGTGGCCTACTAATCAAAAAGAGAAGAACGTTAAAAATGCATTTTTAGTATAATACATTATATAAAATATATCTCTAAACTTGGTATTGATTTTCCATCCTCTTCTTCATCATTATTGTTTTGTCTATACACTTCTGTAATCAATGATTACTCCTATCATTATGCTTAGATACCAGGTTCCTGGTACTATGCTTCTGGCATAATTTAAGGGGCTATATGTAGTTCCAGATATGGAACCCAGTTCAGACACATACAAGGCAAGTATATCATACTTTGTACTAAGTCTCTGATCCACATAATTACTATTAATTAAATATATATATTTTAAATCGCTAATGCAGGGTCAACAGGAAAAGAAAAATGTTTTGATTTTCTTTCCTGCATATGACAATATAGCTAGGAGCTTCTGCATGACTTAACTCTGAATAGTGATCAGTTTTATGTTGCAGATTAAGAGGCAAGGGCCAAGAAGCACAAAACATTCAGGGAGCTTGATTTGACCAGCACCAGTTTCTCACCTGAATTCTTTCTTAAACTTTATAGAAGAAAATGTAGTTTTATTTTCTTTCTTGGCTAATAAAGACTGAAAAAGGAAGTCAATGGTTAGTGAATATTCACGAGAATAATCTATAAATAACCAGTACACTATGAAATTATGTATTGACTCCTCTTGTACTAGCAATTATTTTTTCATGAGCATGAATAAAAAGAACCTATATATATTGTTACCAGTTTTGTTTTATATTTATTTGTCATTAATACCTGATCATGTGAACATCTACTCCTATTATACATGTATATTACATTCTCAATGATATTATTCTTTTTACATAAAACTGATAAGGAATAAGTGGTAGCTCAAGAGAAGGATAAGTTTTAGTCAAATGAAATAAATTGACAATTATTTATATAAAACACATACTTGCTTTAAGTGGGTGATAATTTTATCTACAAACATTTTAATGTGTTAGAATAAATCTTATACAATGAAAATGACAAGATAATTATTAATCTGGTTCAATTCATGAAAACATAATAAAATTCTATAGCTCATCAGTTAAAACATATCTGAATTCAATGCATTGGAGTTATTGCAGATATACTATGCATAAAGGAAAAGTGTGCCTTTAGAAAAGTTGATGTATATTAAATATAATTTGGAAAATTGAGAACTTTAATTTAGAATCAGACATTTATGTGTTCAAGGAGCCAAGAACTTTTGATTATTTTAAAGCCCATTTATATTTGAAAAAATATTGAATATTTTCAATTTATTTAGTAAACAAAGCATACAGTCTGAGTGGTCTTCATAAAATTAGTAGTGTCTTTGTAATGTTATTTTAAACATGTGCATGTTTTAATTTTAAATGATACTCAATATTTTCTGTAAATACCAATTTAGTCATGAGAAACTCATTTTTCATTGTTTATGTTCATAGCCATTATAGATATCTTAAATGAAATGAAACACTTTTTACATACTTTTCCAACTACAAAAATATGTAGAAAAGGCACATAAATAACATATGAAAAAATACACTATGAAAATATCATATTGAATATCTAAAGCTCCTAGGAAACAACCTTATATTTATGATCTCCTTTTATTTTTTATTTTTTTGCTTTTGGGGCCACACTCAGTGACACTCAGGGTTTACTCCTGGCTATGTGCTCAGAAATCACTCCTGGCTTGGGAGACCATATGAGATGCCAGGGAATTGAACCACAGTTCGTCCTAGGTTTGTGCATGCAAGGCAAATGCACTACTGCTTGAGCCACCACTCCGGCCCCTGTCATGGTGCCAGGTATCATGCTCATGTCAGCCCAGTGCCAATCCTTTGATTTCATAAACATGAAAGCACTGAGAAATAAAAGAAAGTAAAACTATAGTATCCTTCCTCCCCACCTCTTCCTTTTTTTTTGGTCTTTTCTCTCAAACACACACTCAAAAAAAAAAAAGTCAAACAAACAAAGCACTATATCTCTACTTATGTTTGATGTTTCTATATTGGATAGTAAAATAAAATAAATAGGGTAACACCCTGGATACATATACAAATAACCCATTAGAAAGCAATATATTTACTAAACAAAAACTATTATTTTTCAAAGTTGTATAAAGATCTTAAAGAGTGGGGCTGGAGAGATAGCACAACGGCGTTTGCCTTGCAAGCAGCCGAACCAGGACCTAAGGTGGTTGGTTCGATCCCCGAGTCCTATATGGACCCCCTTGCCTTCCAGGAGCTATTTCTGAGCAGATAGCCAGGAGTAACCTCTGAGCATTGCCGGGTGTTCCCCCCCCCAAAAAAAAAAGATCAGATCTTAAAGAGTTTGCAATGCTATTTAACAAAAGAAACTGTTTTCATAATTTATAATATTCTATCTTTGCATCCATCCCCTTTGAATAGAAAATTCTATCATTCTTTGTCAATTTTTCAGATATTTATGTGAAAAAGTTGAACACCACAGTAAGAGGTAAAAATTAGTATTGTTTGTCTAATTTACTTTTCCCCTAAATTATAGGATGTGCATTCTTACTTGGATATCATGTACCATTCTGTGAAAAATGTTCTATATTGTCTACCTTAAACAAAAGATGAACTAACTAAACTGAAATATACTTTTGTCTTGCTTGAACCTTTATCTATTGAAATTTTTTCTTATTATTTTGCTTAAAAATGTATCCATTATATCATAATTTCCTATTACCCTTAATTCTATCAGTGAAATATATTGCACTCATTGATTTGCATCTGCTAAACCATCCTTGCAATAAATGCAGTGGAGTATTTTATAAGATTCACTACCTCTTTATAATAAAAGTCTTGCTAAAATTGGAGAAGGAATATCCCTCGAATGGTAATATGTCATACATTATAATCTACAGCTAATATACACAATAGTGAAAAACTTTAAGATTGTTTTTCTGAAAATAAAAATGATGTCTACACTATATAACATTGACACTTCTGTATTAAACGATCAAAACTAACAAGAAATTTAAAAATATATATATAGACTTGGAAAGATGGGTCAAAAGTAAAAGTCAAAAATAAAAGAGCTTGTAAGGCTCTTTCTTGCACGCAGTCAATTGGTTTGATCCCCAGCACCCCAAATGTTCCCAGAGCACAGCCAAAAATGAGCCAGCAGCATGTTCCCAAATGGAGCCCTCAGTAGCCCCAGGAGTGATCCTGAGCATCACCTTCCCAAAACAACAAAAACAAAAAACAATCCCCAAGAAAGCTCTTGGGTTACAGTGATAAGGTGCTTTTCTTATACACATACATTCTGGGTTTAATACCTGGCACCACATATTTTTCTTCGAGTCTTATTATAAATGATAATTGAGCAAAGAACCAAGAGTAAGTCCTAAGCATAAGCTTAGAGTTTCCTATTAAAAATAAAAAGAGCAGACACTATAATTAGACCATTTTCCCAAAGTTAATATAAAAATCACTAATAACCACTTGCAAAAATATTTACTATAATATTTTATGGTATGAAATCACAATAATAATACCAACTAAAACATGAACAAGAATTAGAACAAAAGGAATAATAATAAAGGCCAAAAGATAGTACAGGGAGTAAGATGCTTGCCTTATATGCAACATACCGCTGTTCAATACCTAGTAGCAGTTATTATCCTCTGACAGCCCCCCAGGGTTTATTCCTGAGAACAGAAGTAGCTCAAAAGCATTTCTGGGTGCTGACTATCCAGAAACAAAGGAAAACAAAAGAGAGTATGAATAAAAATAGGTGTGAGCAAATATTTGGAAAACTGGAAAACTCACTCTTTATTGGAGAGAATGCAAACCGGTACACCCATTTTGGAAAATAGTATATAGTTTTCTCTAGATATGAAAAATAGATTTCCATACATTATAGCAATTCCAGTTATGGACAAATGCACGAGGAATATAAAAATATTAACTAAAGTGTGTAATATCTACCCTAACAACTTTTGATTAAGTTTACAAAAGAAAAGATATAAAAAAGTCAAAGTTCTTTTCAATAAGTATTGGCAAAGAAAGGTGTTATTTGTAAGACAATGGAATACAAATTGGTTATTAAAATGATAAAAAATTGAGACTTACTGTGATAAAAAATTGAGACTTACTGCAGAACATAATAACTTGTATAGGTTATGAAAATCAATAACTCAGAAGAAACATAAATACCTATTTTTACTGTATGTGCCAAATAATAAAAATAAATTAGTGAATGGGAAAAACAAAAAACAAATAACCAGTGGCATTGATGATAGAGCTAATATTATCTGAGAGGTAGATAAGCAAGAGGTCAAGAGTAAAATAAGTTTAAGGGAATAGATGGAGATAAGACTTTTGTGTTTTAAATGATGAAATTAAAAAAAATACAAGTAAGATAACAATAATATAGAATAACCCCATAGCATTAGAAAGACAAAAAAAATCATAGCCACCATGTCTAATATGAATCATTAGTTAAAATTAATTTATATTATAAATGATTGTCCAGTTGTGGAGTTCAAAATATCCTCATAAAACTAGAGAGTTAATACATTAATAATTCATTATTAAGGATTATAAAGGAAAATGTATAGTTTAAATATTAAAGAAAATAATTGTGATAAAAATTATATCATCCTTGTTACCATCAACTTAAAAAGTCTTATATGGGTTTACTAGAATTCTACTATACTATATATAAAAAGTTGTATTTTATCATAATCTGTAGTCTTTTGAAATATTTCAAGAAATTTGACTTAACAAGATTTTCTGCTTGAGACTGTGGATGCAGCTCAGTAGTATAGTTCATTCTTGGCATGTGTAATTCCAGGATTCAATACCTGGAACCAGAAAGCAAAGATCTCAGTCTCTGTGTCTGCAGACTATGAATAATCCCTCAACATCTTAATTCCTAGAGAGATATTTAACTTCTATTTCCAAAGTCTTTCAAAGTTCTTAATGTAATTGCAAAATTTCTCACTTCTCATTCACATGTCTGGAGTTCTTAAAATATTGACTCTAGACTGAAAAATATTTTATGATGAGGCAAATTATATTTTCTGATTGGAAAAATAAATTGTCTATCTGAGTAGCTTAGTCACTGAAAGGTGATATAGATTACTGGTTATGAATTCGTTTTTAATTGTTTTTGGGTTTTTTGTTTGTTTATTTGTTTATGGATCACACTGGAGAGTACTCTGGGGTTAATCCTAGATCAGTGCTCAGAAATTAATCCTGACAGGCTCAGGTGACCAAGCAAGATACCGGAGACCGAACCTGTGTCAGCCTTCGTGTAAGGCAAATGTCCTATCTTCCTATCTGCTGTCCTAACACTCTGGCCCCTTTAATTGATAATATTAAGAAGATATATTCCAACATAATTCAGCTATTACTGAAAAAGAATGTTAAGGCAAAACTGGATTTCTATGTGGAAGGCTAGTTTAGTTACATCAGATGAATTTAGTGAAGTCCTTAATTTAGAGCTTTGTTGTCATAGCAACCTAATTGCAACACGAAATAATGTACTCCTACAATGTGTCTAAAATGTTGCTTGTAAAGTTCCAAATAACTCAAAGAATCTTGGTGAAAGGGGAAATACATGTATTATTTGTAATGAATTAATTTAACTTCTTAGTATTCTTTAAGTAAATCTCAAAATTAGTGATAATCAACAATGTCCCTTTTAATGTATAACTCATTATCATATGTGTTCTCTATTTGTAACTTATCAGTGCTTCCCTTTGGAAAACTATATGTTGAACAAAATATCCTGTATAATGCAATATTTTTACATTTCTTAGGGATATACTCCACGACTTCCTTCCAAACTCTTCTGTTCCAGCTGTGCTACTACTTTCCAAGTTCTACTTTGATACATTTAAAACATTCCCATTTAAGGACTTAGGAGATATTTTTCATGTGTTGTAAAATTTTCTTTTTTTATTATTTTTATTAATTTTTAATTTTATTTATGAGAACGATGATGCAAAGAAAAGAGGACAAGGTAAAGTTACAGTGGAAGGACAATCACCCATAAACAGAGTTCTCAGAAGAAATCCCCTTGCTGATGCCTAAATTTTGAACTTACAGTCCAAGAACATGAAGAAAAATAAAACAGAACCCATGTACAATTACTTTGTCTACAAGTCACCAGATTGTAGTACATTGTAACATTTCTTAGCAGTACACAAAGCAATCTGAAGCCATGAAATTTATGTGACTCCTTAAACATTGAAGGCTAGATAGTATTTTTTTTTACATTTTCATGCACATGCATATTAGTTTAAGTTAATATCAAAAGATTAAGTAGTTTTTTTAAGGTGTTAGAATGGCAAATATTGTTTGCATAGGCCCACCAAAGTATGGGGAACTTGGAAAGGAAAAGCCTTGGCCTAAATACAAGGAGACTCTACCCCTAAAGTTTCCTGGCATAAGACCAACTCTAGGCTCCAGGCAGACTTGTTTATTCAATCCAAGTCATTGCCTGTAGTGCCAATACAGTTTTATTTTTCACACATTCTCTACTGTTGGCATCAGGTTTTTGTATTAATGATCTTGGAATCTGCATATCCTACATTAAAGTCAGGCTGGTGTGGAGCATCCTCTCATTTCACCTCACAATTAAAGGGCAATGGAGAAAGCCCTGTCCAGTAAGCAGGTCATTGTTGTTGTTAAGTCTTCTCAGTGTTACGGGAAGTGTCTTTTAAGTAGGTCAATGTCAGAGCAGTGTTGGGGTCTTCCCTGGTAGAGGATTGCTTCCAGGTTATGTTATAGACAACCTTGATGTTTCGTATATGGCTTCCCTAGATCAGGGGTGAATGGAGAATGCTCATTCTTCTGAGGCCTGTGCCAGGTCATTATGTCAATGTTCAAGTATAAGGTCCCATTGGACTACAAGATTAATGTGTTCCTATCTCTATTAGAAAAGAACTTATTTGTATGTATAGTATTTTCCCGTTTTAATGTGCCTATGCAAACAAGAAATAAAGCCACGTGGTGTTATCAGTGCATATGGGGGCGTAAGAACACGTCCAACAATACGGGTGACTTGGTTCAAACATAAGAATTAAACTGAGGAACTCTTTCACCAAATTCCCTATTGAACAGTACACAAAGAGAAGAAAAGATAAAAAAAAAATGGGGGAAATTGTCACTGTATAAGAAAATATTCAGCAAGAGCTATAGCTGTCAAAGAAAACGAACACAAAATGTTGAAAAAAAAAACATATGTGTCCATTTAATGCCTTTTGAAATATTTGGGGGGGGGTGTTAACTCCAGTGCACCACTTTGGTTTGTGACTTAGGACTCTGCAGTACTGAAGTTTAAAAGGGTAAATGTGGAGTAATGATGGTAGGGGGTGAGAGAGTTAAAGAGAAAAATGAGCTTTTGTAGGGGTGTGCAAAAGGGCAGAGTACAAAATGGACATTCTGCATATACAAAAACATAATTCAAGGATAGGGAGTACTATTAATGTATCTTGGGCTAGCGCCCCTGCGCAGTTTTGAACATATAGACTGGTAAGAAATTACCAGTGACTGCTTTAGTGCAACCAAGTGACTCTCAGCACCCACAAGTTAAGCCTAGGGTAACCTTCAAGCTCCTCTAAAGAACCCACCTCGCTGGCTTGTCCAGGCATGTAGCCCAGGGAAAGCCTTGGAGATCCTGAACAAGGCAGTAGAGGGGTGCTGGGGTCACCCAAGTCCAGAACCTCCCCTAGGCCTGGTTAAGAAGGCATGGCGGAACCTGCTGAACCCCATGCTGGCAGAGACTTTAAGTATTTTTTCGGCCACAGCCATTTGATGCTCAGGGATTACTCCTGGCTAAGCACTCAGAAATTGCCCCTGGCTTGGGGGGATCATATGGGACGCCAGGGGATCGAACAGTGGTCCATCCTTGGCTAGTGCTTGCAAGGCAGACACTTTACCTCTACCTCACTGGCCCCTAAAATAACAGCACTGAAAGCTCTATCAGTACTGATCAGTTTTTTTTTTTCGGGTCACACCGTTTGATGCTCAGGGGTTACTCCTGGCTAAGCGCTCAGAAATTGCCCCTAGCTTGGGGGGACCATAGGGGACGCAGGGGGATTGAACCGAAGTCCTTCCTTGGCTAGCGCTTGCAAGGCAGACACCTTACCTCTAGCACCACCTCGCCGGCCCAAAAACTTTCTTTTTTTTTTTTTTTTTTTTTTTTTTTTGGGCCACATCCGATGGTGCTCAGGGGTTACTACTGGCTGTCTACTCAGAAATAGCTCCTGGCAAGCACGGGGGACCATACGGGATGTCGAGATTCTAACCAACCACCTTAGGTTTTGGAACTACTGCTTGCAAGGCAAACGCTGTTGTGCTATCTGCCCAGCCCCCCCCCCTTTCTTCTTTTTAAATTGATATTTATAACCGTTAGACAGACTCCTCCGGGTTTTTTGTTTGTTTATTTGTTTTTGTTCTTCCCTATAACCTGAAACTGACATTTCTTCCTCCCATAATGATTCAACTTTTACTATTCAAAATAGATTACTCATAGATATCTTAAAATAAAAATATGCAGTAGCCTTTTGTAATAGCCCTATTTTTCAAGTGAAGAAAATTAAAGTATGTCTGCTATAACACATTTCCCAATGTCACTCCAGCATGAAATGTTAAGAGACAGAATTCAGACAAGAATCAGACGAAGATCTCCCCCTAATCTAGTATCTCTGTGGATAAAAATGGAGAACTTTAGGAATATTGATATAAATGAGCGAATCTGTTTACAAGACAATTTCCATGATTGTAGTATATGTGGCATTCTGAATTTGTGAGTGGAAGTGGATTGGGGAGAGTAAAGTTTTAGTAGTGGATTAGATATTTTGAACAACGATGCTATGAAAGTTGCCTTTACAATCTTATTAACTTGGCTAGTAGTATCAAGAATGTCTCAATCAGGACCATAGATTGTTAAAAGAAAAGCATCTATCTGAGGAATGAAATTTGGATAATGTCTACAATAGAAAAGCAAATTGGGGAGGAAGAAAACATAAGATGAAAACGAAACAATGTGCATTTGTTGTCTCCTTTTCCTAGGAACAAGTGTCTTTGAAAGCTTTACAATGATAATTAACTTGTGAATGTTCTGGCTTTGAGCAGGGGAAAGGGAAAAAAACGCCATTTCAGAGCAAAAGAAAATCCCATCATATAGTCTTGGAAAGTAAAAAAGTAATTTAATTTTTTTTTCATCTGATGTTAATTTATGCAGAAGCTAATAATCTATTTATGGCTCAAAGCTGCTCACTGAGGAGAGGATTTCTCTCAGTGAAAAAGCCTTTCGTATGATCCCTTCCTGATAAAGCCATCATTTCAGGCCTTTGCAATTTTTCCAGAGAAAGACAATATGCTAATAAGAATATATGTTATATCCTATAAGCATACATAATTGGGCGCTCTCAGAAAACCTACGGTTCTAAATCTTAGTTGCTAGAAATAAAAGAGTAAATATATTGGAAGAGAAGAAATGATATTATATATGTAAGTGCATGGTCAAATAGAATGGAATGAGTTTTATAAGGTTTATGAAGAATAAAATTGAAGGACAGAACTTTTCCTATAAGAACCATGACTTCTTTTATATTCAAATATAATGCTTATATTATTGTGTTCTTTATAAAAGAAAAATCTAATTATACTGCTGCCAAATCACCTATAGAATAGAAACAATATAGTGATTGAGTAAAAGTTGAATCTTTAGATGATATTTTCAATGAATTCACTATAAATAAAATGAATTTCTTAAAATCAGCTTAAAAATCTAATGCATAAAATGCTATGAAAACATATTTTTATACATCTGTTTTGTGGACTTCTACTCTCTTCACTACTCTCAGCTTACATATGACCATAAACATAAGTAGAATGTGTGATAAAATCATTAATTCAAACTGAGTTGAATTTGGTGTTAAGAAACTTTAACATGTATTCTATATTTTAATTAATCTTTTTTTGTTTGGTTTGTTTTGAAAATTATACATGACAGTGTTCAGGACTTCTGGTAATGTACTCAGGGGTTACTTTTACAAAAAAGTACTAATCAGCCCAAATCTCATTAGGTTCCGAGATCAGAGACCTGGCATATTTAAGATAATATTGCTATAGACTTGGGTTATTCGTGATGGACTCAGGAGACAATACATGGAGCCAGATATCTAACTAGGATTGAGAACATGCAAAACAAACATGTTACCTGCTGTACTATCTTCTAGTCCTAATTTCTTTTCTGGCACATCAAGTAAGAAAGCACTTATTAAGGAAGGACATTCACTCTATTGTTTGAAATATCGGGTTACTTAGATAAGATAGAAAATACCCTGCCACATGAAATCTCTTCCAGAAAAGCTGAAAGTAATGATAATTAAATTGAAAGTATCTTTATTCAGAATTTTAAACATAATTTTCATATTTAATATGTATAAACCTCTAGGAAACTTCTAGATGAAATTCAATTGGTTTGTTTCTAACTATGAAACTTTCAGAATTTGACTTTTTGACTTTCTACTTCTGATTGGATGAGTTATAATGGTATATTATAGACACATTTAGACAGTGTGTGAATGTATTTCTCTCTATGACACTAACTTATCTTTTAAATCTTGAGAAAGGGGTTTCTATAAATTACTTTTAGCACTCAAAGAAAGTGTTGTCTTTGATCTTGTAAGTAAAAAATCTTTTTACCTAAGGGAGTGAATTAATTCCAATAGATAATAAGATGCAGTCATTAGTAGAAAACTTGGGCATTCATACTAGAATTGCACATTAACTTATTTCAGCTTTATGACATTCTCATTATTCTGGGAAATTAACCTTTGGATACTTTACATCAATACTTTAAATTAGAGACAAGTAATACAAAAACAATATTACAAATATAAGGTATATAGTAGTACTAATTTAAAATAAAAATAATTTTTCACATTAATTGTACTGCTAAACTAATACAAATCTATAAGCTCTTATTGTTGCATTTCAGTTACAGTCTACTTCATCGGAACTTTATTGTAGATGAGTACACTTACCACAGAAGTGTCAAAAGGAATCCTATTATCTTAAGGCCATGGCACTTATGCTTTCCTTTGCTCCTCATTTTAATGCTTACCCAGATCTCTGAAATAGAGCATTTTCCAAGAAATCTGGAGGCATCATAAACTGTTGTATTGGCATTCAGATTTACTGAATTCTGTGGGTACAAAGATAGTCCGAACGCCATTGTAGATACAACCACTTAGAAGGTCAAATAAGTTATGGCCATAGCATAGTGCCAGGAAAATATCACCAGACTTGAATGGCTTGATAAGAGGCAGGTTTGAAAAACACTTCTATTAAAATAGTTCTTCTAAATAGCCTACCACATTATTACTAATGAAACAATATAAAAGAAAATATAAAATATAAAAGAAAATAATATTTGAACTTATTTGTGTATATTTCCTCAAAACATATTTTATTTAATATAAAAAAATTAACTTTAGGTCATAGGTAAGCAAAAATTATCCAGAACGCTCATACAATTTTGTTTATTATTTGTAAATAATATTATTATTCTAAGCATTTTATATATTTTAATTTTTACCAAGACAGTAGACAAACATGAAGCAATGGGGCCAGGGGTCAAGGAATTCAGGTACATTGGTGATGTAAAGGAGAGGTATAGATAAACATCCAAACCTCACAATAAAAACATGAGATTCAAACTTTAATAATGATTTTTAAAAATGTGCCTGTCAAAATAGCAGATTGAAGAGTTGGAGTAGGAGCTGGGAAAGAATCTGTGAATACTACTGGTAAAAGGAATTTGACACTGGTGGTGAGAACAGTGCTAAACTGTATGTCTAAAACTCAATTATGAATACCTTTTAAATCTTGGACATTTTAATGCATTTTTAAAAAAGAAAACAAAATTTTCATTTCATGAGATTAACCCATATATATGTATATATGTGGATGGGCATACATATATATATATATTTGCAATATATATGGCATAAATACTTGCATGTATGTATGTATGTATGTATGTATGTATGTATAGACTTTTGGGCCACACCTTATAGCAAGCACTCAGAGGTTACTCTTGGCTTTACACTCAGATATCACTCCTGGCAGGCTTGGGAATCATATGGGATTATGGGATGCTGGGAATTGAACCTGGGCCTGCTGCTTGCAAGGAAAACATCCTTCCTACTTGCTGTGCTATCACTCTGGCCCCTGGGAATGTATATGTTAGTGAAACTATTGTTTTATTAAAAAGTAAAAGGAAAATAAAACTTAATAAGGCTCAAATTTTATTCAGGTTACAAAGCTATCTAAGAGCAGAACTGAATTAACAATAATCCTTTATTCAAATCCTAGATTTTATTTTGTACTAAAGCTTCCTAAAGTTATGTTTTAAATTATTTCTTAGTAAAAGAAGGAGAAAAGAAAAAAGCTGAGAAGAAAGTGACTTCTGAAACCAAAAAGAAAGGTAAGAAATTAGGTATCTAACTCTTAAATGAATGATGTTTAATGATACTGTAAAAGCTATAATTTCTAAGAAATGGTCTTATTATGTTTGATATTGATAACTGCCATTAAGATTTATAAATATAGGGGCCGGGCGGTGGCGCTAAAGGTAAGGTGCCTGCCTTGCCTGCGCTAGCCTTGGACGGACCGCGGTTCGATCCCCCGGTGTCCCATATGGTCCCCCAAGCCAGGAGCAACTTCTGAGCACATAGCCAGGAGTAACCCGAGTGTTACTGGGTGTGGCCCAAAAAAAAGTGAAGATTTATAAATATAAAAGTATAATTTAAATTAATAAACTGAACAAAATATAAGACTGAATTTTAGGCAATTTTAGGGTTGTTGTTCAATAAGAACTTAGTATTTACTTTGAATGTACATAAGAATTTCAATAGTACTATTGAATTCATTAAGTTTTATGAAATTCATGTTAAAAGAACAAACTACTTAGGAGTTTGAGGAATATCATAGAAGTAGGTCCTTTGCTTTGCTCACTGCTAACCTGGATTTAAACCAAGTTCGATCCTCATCATCCCATATGGTACCCTGAGCCTGCCAGGAGTGATTTCTGAGCACAGAGCAGGAATAACCCCTGAGTGCAGCCAGGTATTACCCAACAGCCCCCCCCACCCGAAGGAAAGAACAAACTATTTAATGAATATAAAGAAAAGTATTTTTAATCAATTTGATGTATTTAATTTTAAATGGGTTGTTTTCAAATAATGTGTCTAAAATTTCAAGAATGCTTAAGAAATATCTGAGCTTTTTACACAATTTTGGTGACCTAATATCTCAGGAAATATAAGAATTTCCTTTTATTAGGAAATCTATTTAAATCATGATTAATGACATATATATTGATTCTATTGTTGTGCCTTTTTAAATTATGATTTCCTTCCTGAGGAGAAAACACCACAAAACCACTATTTTCTTATGTAGGCACTAGTTCACTTATATCTCTCATGACTTATTACTCTTATTTAGGATTATTCTATAGAAGATACATTATAAGCCTATATAATAGTCATGTATGCCCTGAAATATATTAAAATATATAAAAACAGGTAATTATTGTACTTTCTCTTTTTATAACCAGAAAAAGAAGATGTCAAAAAGAAAACAGAAAAGGAAACCACAATCAGCATTGATGTGAAACAAAAAGGTATTACATTTTCTTTGTGCAGGATATGTTTCATAAAGGAATTCTGAGGCAATGCGAAAAGGAGGGGTACAGGTACTTAAATTTGTTCACTTGAAGGTGGTCTAAGCAAATATTCTATCACACTGAATAAAACTGATAAAAATTCTTTATTTATTTATTTTTATGGATGACTATAGAATAGGAGGCGAGATCAAGTCTAATTCTCATTTCATTTCCACTGAAACTATTGCCATTGGAGGGCCCCTGGCCTGACTTGGGTGAAGAAGGGAAGAGAGAAGTGGAATCCCCAAGAAAAGAATCTACCACTTTCACTCTACCTCAGGTCACCCCAGGAATGACTGGGATGAGCCTTGCTCTTTTCAGGAAAGAAAAATCATTCTTAGACCTTACCTAGGCCTTTCAGATCCATCACCTTCCCTCTCAGGAAAGAATTCAGGAAGATTTTGAGCAGTGAAGTGAAACAAATTTTATTTGGAAATTCTGAGGAAGGGGATGGAAAAAGTAATAGAGAAAATAATGCACTCAAGGAAGAGCACAGGTTTCTCTAAAGGTAGAGAGAATCCCTGTAGACATGCCAGCATGAACATATGCAAGTCCATATATTCAGAGAGAGGGATGCAGACAATATGTGTTCTTACACCATGTACCCAGGCAATATATACATGTTTCCTTTATTCTAAGTTAGACTTTATAACTTAGGTTCTACCAAATTGCCCCACTGGGCTTTCTAACTTAGAGTAATTGCCAGAGGACAGGATTAGGGATAGTTGAAGGTCTTTTTTTATATTCCCTTCGTGGACTAAATTCATACTGGAGGTTCTCTCCAGAAAGATGGTGAAACCCTCTCTAGGCCTGCAGTGGTGCCAGGTCATACTCAATGACAAATTAAGTCTTCCACATTCTGATTCTTGGTTTTATTTCTTCTTGGAGGACCCTTCTCTATCTATTTTGCCTCCCTTCTGCAAAATAAAAGGCAGGAAAGTTTTAAATAACTTTTTACTGCTTTTTAATTGACCTTACTAAAAAAATTATTTTGCTCACATTCATGAGAGAAAAACTTTAAAATTCAGAATAGGGTGGCCATAGGAGTTAGATACCTACTTCTAAGGAAAGATAAATACAGGTGCTATCTTTATTTTTTTCTCTCAACATTTAGTATTTTCTTTAATCATCAGATACAATACTGTTGATGACAGTTTCAAGCACACATCATCCCAACATTACACCCATCATCACTTCAGTCCACCAATGTTCAGAGAACCATCCCATTACACCTTCCTCCAGTTTTCTTTGAAACTTTCCAATTCTGTTACCTCAGGCCACTTAATGTTTCAGGTGCTATCTTAATGACTATGGTAAAAAAATGGATTATAAGGCTGGAGAGATAACACTTCTAGTAGGATGCCAAACCAAGATTTTATCCACTTATGCCTGAGAAATCCAGAAGTAATTCTTGAGTACAGAGTCCAGAGTAACCCGAACAATGCCAGGTGTGACCCAAAACCAAAGACAGATTAGTAAATAAATAAATAGATAAATAAACAAAAGATGTCTATGAGGCCTGGTTGTAGAACTGTAAAGGATTCTTTAGAGGAAGATTTGTATCTCAAAAGAAGGGAGAGATAACTAAAAATTCTGAGTATTCTAAAATGAATGCTCCAAGGGAAGTCAGTCAAAGGTCAGGAAGAATCATGTCCAAAGCTAAGTAAAGAGGAGGTGAACTTTAAACCCATTTATCTGAAGACAAAAGGGAAGTGAGGAGACTATTAGTTTAAGAACAGTCTCCACGGAAAAGCCAGGGCTCTCTCTCGAACACATTTTTTTCTTTCTTTCCCCTTATACTATAAATTTTTTTAGTAGAAACTGTTTTGCTTCACTTAAAAAATAAAGAAGCTAGAAAACTAATGCTTCCCATTAGGAAATAGAGTAGTTCAGCAGCTTAGATTTTTGCTTTATTTTTATTTCTTCATTTTTAATTGTTCAGACATAAGTACTGACTTTTATTCAGGGTAGGTAGAAAAGACATCTCAAGTATTTTGGAAAATTGTTGTTTTAACCCTGGATATTTTTTCAACTAGAGTCAATAATACTTGAAAATCAATTAGTAGAGTTATTCTATTCTTTTAAGTTATGGGGAAATGTAATCTTAAAATGCAATCTCCTAGGTCTTATGAGTAAAGGGTAACAAACTAATTCCTTTCAGTTAACAGATAGATAAAGTGAATGAAATTTGTTTATTAAAAGATAAAATAAATAAAATTTACAGATCTTCCTTGTGTAAGAAGAGGCTTTAAACAGCCCTAGAAAAAAACCAGCTAGCGAAGAAGGTTTATAAAAAAAATACATGCTTTGATGTAAGACATTACCTAGGGAGAATAAGAAGGGCTACTTGGCTTTAATAGATTCTCCCCTTTATAGGGAGCTAATAAGTTTATGGGGGAAAATAGTGGAACAGTATAATGAAAAATAAACACAAACTACCAATCTAGATACTATAATTCTTTACAGTTAGAAAACAAAATTGTAAAGTTACTGATATGCTTTAAGTGTTCAGCACAGGTTCAAGAAAGAGAGACCGGTTGGTAAAAAGACACGAGAATGCAAATCACAGAAGTGGTTTATTTTCTTAGCTAGCTAAGAGTCCAAGACTTCCACCTGAAAGCAGGCTTCCAGTCACTGTTCCATTTAGGTTATATAGATGTACAGCATCAATCTAGGTCCACCCAGTTACTTTCCTACTGGCACCTGCCAAATTTCAAAGACTACATTTTCTATTCCATTTGGTCCCACACTTAATGTTAAAATTCAAACGGCCTGGTTCCTTGGTAAAAGACATTGACATAAGTCTCCTCTTTTATCTATATCTCCCATCCTACACCCACACGGGATATCCTGGCCATCTGGTCCCTTCATGGAGCGATGGTCTCCCTTCATCTCCAACTCTTATCTGAAGGTCTTATTCCTAGAGGCAATATTAACTAACAAAGGGAGTATACAGAAGCGTAGAAGCTATTTAAGCAGTTTATCCAAAAGCAGAAACTTCCATAGGAAAAGCAGAAATCTTCCCACAGTAGAAAAATGATAAAATATTAAAAGTTGCAAAAATTGTTATGGTCATGAAGTATCCAGAGAAAATCATTGGTGTGTGTGTTAGTAGATCACCAATTATTTTATATTCAAACTTGAATTATGTATTAGTCTATTATACTGTTAAATATTCAAATTATTTGTTTTTTGGTATCATTATTTATCTGTTAAAAACATTCTGTCATGGAAAGGGGAAAGAAAATTCTCATGATAATGAGAATATGACTGGGTTATTCACTGTATGTCTAGATCAGATATGTGACTATTGTAAAAAAGAATCAAGTAATTATTTGTTTATAATGAAGACTTGAAAAGTTTTTGTAGACTTTGCAAGAAGACTTTAAATACACATTGAGAGACAAAAGGAACATAAGCACCCCTAAAATGTGAGCAGACAGATTCAATTAGTGCTGGTTTTAAATGTACATACCTATTTAAAGTTTAACAATTCCTGCTATAGTTTTATGTGGAGGCAATAGGTATTTTTTAAATCCAGTTAGGAAGTTATTATAAAGTAGTAATTTTTTAACATAATGAAAAAAATTGAGAGTAATTTGAAATCTTGAGGAACTGGGCCACATATGTCATTCTTTCCCAAAATAGTCAGACGAATATGGTAGGCCATATGATATCACTACTCAAGTCTCAAATAGTAGCAAATTAACTAGGCATAAAAGTGTCTAGAAGCTTATTTAATATATGATCTCTTATTAGGTAACTTACTTTTGTATTATTTATATTTTACAACAAATATATTTGTGTTATGTTATGTTGTTATGTTTAACATGTACAGTTTATTATTATGCAAATGGAGATAAAATTTCAAACAAATATTGATATATAATTTAAAAATACATAAAACTGAGAAATTTATTTTTTTGTTTGTTTTTGGGCCATACTGGCAGCACTCAGGGGTTACTCCTGACTCTGCACCCAGAAATTGCTCCTGGCATGCCTACGGGACCATATGGGATTCAGGGGATTGAACCCTGGTTCGTCCTGGGTCAGCCAAGTTCAAGGCAAACACCCTACCACTATGCTACCACTCTGGTCCAGAAAAATGAATCTTTTATGTTATATTTTTTGTTAATTTTGTTTTGGATTCTGGGCCACAATTGTATTGATCAGGGATTACTCCTTGTTTTGAGGTCAGAGATCATTCCTTTACTCCTGGCAGGCTCAAGGGCCTTATGGGTATCCAATCAGGGTTATAAGACTGTAAGACTGTAAGTGCCTAGCTATTGTACTCTCTGGCTCTAGCTATTTTCTTTTCTTTTCCTTTTTCTTTTCTCTTCTTTTCATTTTCTTTTTTTATTTCTTTTATTTTTATTTCCTTTAATTTTATTTCTTTTTTTTCATTTTTTAACGAAGCACTGCTAATGATCTATATTAAGAAAAATTTGTACGGTATTTTATATGATAAAAACGTCAGCCCCAGAATTGGCATTTTTTTAAATAGTGAAGATTTCTCATCATGGCTTCATTAAAATTATCTGCTTCTATACTTTTCAAATAGTTTATATTGAGAAAAAATAAATAACCCACACAGAAATTAAAAACTATGTATCAACAGGGCATTTTCACAACTTTATGTGGTATATTTTATCTGAAGAAATATTCTTTGTCTGAAATAATACCTTGAAAATCATAAAATGTGAAAAGAAAATTAAACCTACTGAAAACCAGAGATAGGGCCAGAGAAATATAGTGTGTAAGAAGCTTGGATCAAGCTCTGGTCTCTTCCTAAGCATCATATATTTCCTCTTGAGCACCACTAAGATTGAGTGACCATGAACACAGATTCAGGAGTAGTCTTGGAAAACCAGTAGGAGTGACCTTATTGATGCTACCCCAGATAAATAAAATCAAAGATAAGAAGAGTAATTGGTCTACGTAATTGAGTTATAGACACAAAGTCTTCTCAGTATAAGTAAAAGTGATGTTATTGTTAGTTCAGCATCTGTACTATTATAGATAATAAGGTATATTTTATTGAATGGCAAGGATTCTATGTACAACTTGTACTCAAAAGATGTGAGAATATGGAAATAATTTAAATATAAGGGATGTTACTAAATTACTAGCTACCAAGGTAAGTCATCAGGTCAGAAAGCAGCTTTGGGGCTGGAAGGATGGCATGTAGGTAGGGTGTTTGCCTTGCATGGAGAAGGAAGGTGGTTCAAATCCCAGCATCCCATATGGTCCCCGAGTCTTCCAGGAGCCATTTCTGAGTGTGGAGCCAGGAGTAACCCCTTAGCACTCGAGTATGACCCAAAGACCATACAAAACAAAACAAACAAACAAAAAAAAAGCTGCTTTGCTTATGAATCAGTTCCTTCCCATATTCATTATATATTATCAGAAATAGTGAGGCCTACTTCACTAATATTGACTGTCAAATGTTTCCTAACTGGTGCAAGTGAATTCGGAAGATGAAGATATTTGGCTTTTGAGTTTCTTCAACTATATTAAAAAGTTAGAATCTTATAGCTCTCTGTAATTAAGATTGTTTTCTAATTAAATTTTTTACTTAAGCACCATTATTACAAACATGATTATAGTTGGGTTTCAGTCACAAACAAAACACCACCCTTCACCAGTGCAACATTTCCACCTCAATGCCCCCCTCCCTCCTTACCATCCCCTGCCTGTATTTGAGACAAGCATTCTATTGCAGTTATTTTTTTAAGTTCAGTAAGCTGTTTTTTTTCTTTCTTAAAGGATAAGTATTAAAAAATACAGTAGTAAAGGTGTGAAAGTGCCAATTGCCATTGTTTCATAGGCCCCACAAAATATGGGAAAAATAAAAAAAAATCCTTTGCCTGATTACAAGAAGGATTCACCCTGAAGTTTATTGGCATAAGACCTACTCTGGGCTCCAGGCATACCAGTCTGTCCAACCCCTGAGTCATTCTCCATGGTTCTGGTAAAACTTTTTGCACTTTAGTTATTGTTGGTGTCAGGTTCCTGTATTTAAAGATTATGGATTTTGTGCATTTCCTTCATCGAAGTCAGGCTGATATGGAGCATCCTCTAGTTTCACCTCACCATTAGATGCGGAGAGACCTGCACTGCAAGCAGGCTGTTGCTAAGTCATCTGGGTGTTGAGAGCACTCTTTGGAGTAAGTCAATGCCAGAGCAGTAGTATGGTCTTCCCTGGTAGAGGTTTGCATACTGGTAATATTATAGACAATTGTGGTTGTTTCCATAGCTGGTATTCATTGTTCAAGGGTGTATGGACAATGTCCGTTCTTCTGAGGCCCAAGCCAAATCATTATGCCAATGTTCAGGATTAAGGCCTAACTGCATTACAAAATTTTTGTTCCTGTCTTTATTAGATAAGAACTTGTTTGTGTATGTAATATTTTTCCATTTTACTGTGTCTATACAAAAGAGAAACAATGCCACAGTTATTTTTGGTGCATCTGGAGGCTGAGGGAACAAGTCCAACATTTCTCATAACTTGGTTCTAACATGAATTCTATACAGAGATACTCTTCTATCAGCATTTCTTATTGAAAAGAACCCAAAGGGGAAAAAGCAAACAAAGAAACAAAACAAAACAAAAAAGTGGGCAGAATTGTCACTCTATAAGAGGATAATAAAAATAGTTATAGATGTTAAAGGAATACATCTAAGATATACAAAGGAGATACACTTGTCCATTTTATATTTTAGAAAGAGTTGGGCTGAGGGTGTTGTTTCTGGGACACCACTTTGTTCTGTGATTTGGCCATCTGGAGTCTGTAAACAACTCCCAGCAATCCAGTATCAGGAAATGTCTTTGAGTGAGGGCATATTGGAAACCCAGTATGGTAGCAAGCACAGGTACCCAGTGAAGGGAGTTGGAGGATAGGAGTTCCATTGATAATACATTGATAGGAACAGAGTTTTGGTTTTTTTTCAGGCTGAGAGTCTATTTAATTATTTTGGGGGCTGGCTGGCAGTTAGCTTGAGAGAGGATAATCATCTGCTTCATAAGGAGCGAAGAGGTGAGGGTAAAAATGGTTACATGTGGGGTAATAGACAGTGGGGATGAGAGTAAAGGACACAAAATGAGCCTGTAACGTGGTGAGCCAATGGGGGAAGGGAATAGTACAACATAGACATTATGTACATTGTAAACATAGATGCACATTATGATACCCTATTTAACTATCTATACTGTATAATGCAAAGTGGATTTAAACTATATGATATCCTATAAATCTAGTTATGAATTTTATGCCCCCTGCACAGTTTGAGAATGGGGTATTAGTGGGAATGGGGGGAAGGGGGAGATTCACCTGTTTATCTCCCCCCAATCCACCCCTCTGGTGCAGGGGTGGTGGGGTGGGGGAGGCCTGTGGTCCCCCTTAAACTGTTCCCCTTCGCTGGCACCCTGGGGCACGGCAGCCAGCAGTAATCCTGGGATTGAGAGAAAGGGAGAGAGAGAAGGGGGGCTGTGTGTGTGGGGCAGCCAGAGGCCACATCATCCTCCTAAGCTTGGGCCAAAAAGCCTACAACATGGAGCCAGGCTATTCCTCCTGTGTTGCCTGTTTGAAGCATTCCTAAGAATGTTTTTTATCGGGCCCGGAGAGAGATAGCACAGTGGCGTTTGCCTTGCAAGCAGCCGATCCAGG
Organism: Suncus etruscus; assembly: GCF_024139225.1. Classification (NCBI taxonomy): domain Eukaryota; kingdom Metazoa; phylum Chordata; class Mammalia; order Eulipotyphla; family Soricidae; genus Suncus; species Suncus etruscus. Next base: position 93,857,694 of record NC_064851.1, on the reverse strand, counting down.
ACCAAAGGTGGTTGGTTCGAATCCCGGTGTCCCATATGGTCCCCCGTGCCTGCCAGGAGCTATTTCTGAGCAGACAGCCAGGAGTATCCCACTCGAGCACCGTCGGGTGTGGCCCAAAAAAAAACAAAAAAAAAAGAATGTTTTTTTATCATCATTGAAAAATATACAATTTTATATACAAGTTTTATAGTGAGTGGTAGTATTGGGGGTCACATCTAGCAATACTCAGGGGTCATTATTGGCTGTGATTGTAGGACAAATAAAGTGAGAGTTAATAAACTTAGTGTTTGTTTTCTGTAAGTCAAAACTTACTCCTATATGGTATATCATATAGAACACATACAAGATTTTAAAGCCCTCAGTATTACTGTAACTAAACTATGCTTGATCTTTCTCAAATTGAAATTATGACTTAGTCAGCCAACAGATTGTACTTTATTTGTTTGTTGTACTCAGAAATCACACACACATCATATATATAACTATTTTGTTGTTCGTTATTGAAACTCTATTTATTTTCATGTATTTGTTCTACATAGTGTCTTTGAAAAATCTATGTTCTTATTATCTGACAAGACTACAATGATTTAAAAAATTAACAGATAATGATCTTATAATGAAATAATTATAAACCAGTTAAGTCATCAAAATAAAGCTAGAAATAAGAAAACCCATAGGTCTTTTTCAAATTTACAAGTACTTTTAACTTTGATTTACTTCAATTTACTTACCCTGTAAGTCCTGCATATCTTTGAATTATGAAGGCACTTTTACATAATTAATTAATAGATGATGGCACAAATATTGTCATTTTTAATTTTATATTTTTAAAACCTTAGTTGAATAAAGTATACTTCAAAAGAGGGTTCTTAAAATTAAAAGTTGTTAACCTTTTTAAACAAAGTTGTTTTCAAGGATTGACTTGCTGTATTCTCTTAATCTTGCATTTTATTCTTGCAGAAAATATTCACTAATAAGTCATATATATACAAATATGTATAAAATATATATATTTATAGACCAACTAATTTATTAAGTACTCGAATAAGATTTGCTCTTATAGAGATTACACTTTTACATTAAGGAGAAGCACAGTGAATAAGTGAAAAAATGGATATTGCAAAAATTTGGGGAAAATTTTTAGAAAACAAATTGGATCAGGGAAAGCATAATGTAGGGAAAGAAATCAATTAAAATAGGTAAGCTTACTAGAGTAGTATCTTCACAAACTCAAGACAGAAGGCATGAAACAACAGGAAAATTGGAATCTGATACATTGGAAATATTAGCTGTAGATGTGCACATCCTCACTTCTCACTTGTGTTTATGTGATCTATACTTACAAGTGATTTCTAAGAGAACTTCAAAGCATTAGGTTACATAGGATATGTGTAGTGTTTATATTTATTTTTTCAAAATGTGGTAAAAATCTTTGAATGCTGTTTATAGTAAAGAAAGATAAATCTAATTAGATGTTGTAGTGCCCAATAATTCCTAATTTGTGTATGAATTAAAGGAATAATACTTTGATTATTATATGCGTACTATATATGCTGAAATAAGGAAGCTTAGTGATGAACAGTTGTGATGAAAACAAACACTTTATGTTACATGTGTTGAATTTTTAGTGTGTGATGCATGATCAAATAGCTTAACGATTAATTTATTAACTATTATAATAAGTCAATAATAAGCCATTATAATAATCAATATAAGTGAAGAACCTAAGATAAAGAAGATTAAATATGTTCCCAAAGTTCACACAGTCAGAAAATGTCAAGGGCAGATTTTTAACTGAAAGTGTGGCATCACAGCCACACTGTGAAGCTGTCTCCTGAACAGCTAGAGCATAGGCAATTGGAATTTAGAGGAGATTCAAAAACGAAGCTATAATTAAGTAAGCTATGTTGATCATGCTACTGCTCTGTGAATAGATGAGTTTATACAGAAAAACTGTCAAAAAGAAAAGAGGAGAGCTCTCATACTGAGCTGAGATCTATTGAATTCTCCATGGTGTAGAGATAAAATGATTAAAAATAATTAAAGCAAGAGAGATTAAAGGAATTTGCAAGAAGTTGAAGAAAAAAGTTTAGGGCTAGAGAGATAGCACAGCAGCACAGAGGTAGGATGTTTCCTTCCACGAAGATGACCAGAAAGGACTCAGGTCCAATCCCATATGGTTCCCTGAGCCTGCCAGGAGCAATTTCAGAGTGCAGAGCCAGAGTAATATTTTAAGCACCCCCAGGTGTAGCCCCCCCAAAAAATAAATTTAGATTAGAAAAACTTTCAAAATGGATAATTTCAAGAAGTAAGAAGTGACCAATTTTGTGATTGTTGTAAAGAAGTGACATGAATGTGTAAAGAGGAGTTCAGAGAGAAAAGATATCTGGGATAAAGAAATAAACTATATTGGAGGGGAAGGTGCAAAACTGGAAGGATAGTTTTATCACTGTTTTTTGTTTTTAAGTCAAAGCTTTGGGTGCAAGGAGAAAGAATCATTTATTTTTGGTATGGAAGTAAATTCACTAACCACAACAAAGCACTGTAAGACAGAAAAGACAATCTAAAAAAATAGTGAAAGGGGCCCGAGAGATAATGAAATGGGTCAGGTGCTTGACTTGTACTTTGGATATCAAATTGATCTCAGACTCTCTGTACAATTCCCTAAGCCCATCCAGGAGTGATCCTTGAACCCAAGAAACTGTAGGTGTAACACTAAATCCAAAATAATTTAATAGAAAGGAGGGACAAAATAATTGAAAAGAAAAATATATGGAAAGAAAATCAAAAAGTTTGATAAAATTCATTACTGATAAATGAAACACAGTTTTAAAAAAACATCTGCCTTTTCTTTTGAGAATAACACCATAGAATGGTTGTGGGTTCCTGAGAGTAGGAAGTTGGTATTTTCAGGTTATTAAGAACAATCTATCTTATACTGATTTATAAAGAGATGCATAAATTTGTAAGAGAAACATTAATATATTAGGTAGTAGTGTTGATAATTCACATACATTTTAGCAAATCTGAAGCAATTTTATTCCTATTTATTCTAGATGAAATTATTAAAAATTTATTCAGGCCAGGTATAATAATTGCAAATTGGACACAAGTAAGACCTAGTATGATTACTAATTTCCAGTTTTTGCCTGTGGCTACTTTTTATTACAGTGCAACAGCAGATTGCTTTCAGGTTAGCTTTCTGTTCTCAGATAAATTAAGTTGTAAGTCTAAATTCAGGATGATGACAGCCTGACTATATTAAAAACATTTTACAATGCTTAAATTGCTTTGAAAGCAAGAGAATGTATTTTCAAGTACTCTGTAATCATAGAAAATAAGACAATCATTGCTTATTTCTCTTGAGTATAAGGTACTTTGTCATGGAACAAGTTAAGATTGTCTATTGACTTGTTACTTAAAGTGTTATCATTGATTACCTCAATATCCCATCTGGATTAACCTACTGAGGTAAAAATGCTTCAGGAAAGGTGAGAGGGAATTAATCCTATGATATATTGTGGTATTCTGAATAATCCTTCATGTTCTAATTATTATGTGGAGGAAAAGTATTTGGGTTCAATATAAAAATAAGATAAAAAGCTAATATACATATATATTAAAATGTTTTTAAATTTACTTCAAAAATCAGATTTAAACAGATTATGAGATAGCTGTTTTGTGTATTGCAAAGTTACTTCTATATGGAAGACTGAAATATATTTAAGCATGCATTAAAATCAATATTTCCATTACCCATAGAAAAATTGCATTATTGTTGCAGTTTTTTATAATAAGTCATTGTTTGAGCAAGATGATTAAATTAAGTAATAAATCAAAGTGGCCTTTAGTTAAGTTTCTAAAGTAAAATTTAATGAGACAATTGAATTGAATGATAACTTTTTTACTTGAAAATATGGCTTGATTTTGATCAACATATTAGAGAACGAAACTGAGCCTTCCTTGTGATATGAGTGAGGCACACACTTATGATTACATATATGAAATATCCAACTGAAAATTTTTACATGTTATGAAATTATTAAAGCTTCTTTAACTATAAGCTGAACAAAAATCAAAAATATTTCTCCTTCAATTGCACTTTCTACAGAAGACAAGAGGTGATTTAAAAATAACCAATCAAAGGGTGGAGAGAAAGCACAGCAGGGAGGGAAGGCATTTGCCCTGCAGGCTGCTGACCTGATTTTGATCCTAGCATCTCATATAATCCTCGAACATTTCCAGGAGAAATTTATAAATGCAGAACTCAGAGTAACTCCTGAGCACCTCTGGGTTGGCCCCAAATAAAAATAAAACAGAAAAACAAAAATAATCAAGCAATCTCAGCTAATTGATATTATTTAAAACATTTTTGAACATTTGATTGGTTTTGAGGGGCAGCAGGTGGTACAGTCAGGAGGTGTGTTCCCGGAGCCTACTCTCAACTGGTATATTTGGGGTTTGCATTTTGGCAGTGCTTGGAGATCTTGAGTTACTGTAAATTAAACCTGAGCTCCCTCTTTAAGCTATCTTATAGCTTCTTAATTAAAATTTTCTAGTTATATTTTATGAAGTAACATAATAATGCAGCAGTTTCCATATTATTTTTTTATATCTGCCGTTCCCAAGTGCCAGCCAGGTGTCCCAAAGTCTTATCTAACTATACTGCTCTCAACCCCAACTCAATATTCTATTGGCAGTATGTCAGGGCTTGTCACCTGGGGACTGTTCATTTATTTTATTGCTTTATGCACCACATGTTTAAAGATATTAAATCTTGTATCTTTTTCTTTTATTATTAAAATTGGGGGAGCACACACCAGCTGTGCTCAGGAGTTACTAATCCTGGCTCTGTGCCTAAGAAGCTCGCCCTACCTGGCTCCAGGGCCTATATACCGTACAGAAAATAGAGCAGGAGATGTTCATGAGCATGGCAAATGCCTAATTTTCTGTCTCGTTGACAACACATTTTTACTGTGTGTATCTGTTTTACTTTGTATATTTTTAATTGTATATTTATTTGTATTTTAGATGTTTATTTTTATTGAAGTGATGCTGATTTCCAATGTTATAAATATTTGGGAATCAAAGTTTCTCACTTCTTCAAAATATGTTTTGATCTTTCCCTTTGATCCAGCTCTCCCTCTGGTGACCATCAGTTCTGTCAAGAACGAAGGATAAATTTTCATTTGACTTTGTCAATTCTCTTGCTTTGCTAGCCTAGTTCCCATAATGAATAAAACCCAGCAAACCAGTCTCTCTTCTGACTTACCTTTACTTGTTTTAAAACTTTTCAGGTCTAACAAGTTGCTGAAAAAATAATTAATTTTATTTTTTCCAAAAAAGGATTCTGTCGAGAGAAAATGGTAACCATAAGAAAAGCACATTTTCTTGATCCATTTATGTGGTTGTTTATTGTTTCTGATTTTAGTAAATATAAGCCACAATGAACACAGGTATGAATACATATTTTCTAATTATTGGAGGTTTTTTTCCCCTATTTTTTGTATACTTTAGAGAAGCTAGGTAGGAATTGAATTGCTGAGATTACTTGGCTGTTTTAAAGAATTTAAAAAGCATTTGTGGTGTTTCAACCCATGAATGTTGGTCAATTTATGTGACCAATATAGAAAGTAGTTCCCACCTCCCCATTGCCCTGGCACTAGTTTTTGGCCTAATGTATAGGCCATTTCTGGTATGAGGAGATTGCTCATTGTAGTTTCTAATTCAATTTCCTGATAAACATAGATGATAAACATTTTTTCATGTGCTTAAATTCATTTTGCTAAACTATTTATTCTGTTAGTTTTCTATTTGTAATTATATTGCTTATTTTCTTGAATTTTGTGGCTTGTAGATATATTTGGTTATTATTCCTCTGTTTTATGAATGGTACATGAAAATTTTTATATGTTCTTTACATTCATTAGAATGATTTATGCTTGAATTTTTTCTTTATCTTTTCACTTACCTTTTCTCCTTTTTCTGCTCTCTTTTTCTCCCATATTTCTAGTTCTTTCCTTTCTAGTTCTCATTTTTTCTTGCTCTTCTCTTTCCTTTCTTTCTTTCTTTCTTTCTTTCTTTCTTTCTTTCTTTCTTCTTTCTTTCTTTCTTTCTTTCTTTCTTTCTTTCTTTCTTTCTTTTCTTTCTTTCTTTTCTTTCTTTCTTTCTTTCTTTCTTTCTTTCTTTCTTTCTTTCTTTCTTTCTCTCTCTCTCTCTTTCTTTCTTCTTTCTTCCTTCCTTCCTTCCTTCCTTCCTTCCTCTTCCTTCCTTCCTTCCTTCCTTCCTTCCTTCCTTCTTTCTTTCTTTCTTTCTTTCTTTCTTTCTTTCTTTCTTTCTTTCTTTCTTTCTTTCTTTCTTTCTTTCTTTCTTTTCTTCTTTCTTTCTTTCTTTCTTCTTCCTTCCTTCTTCTTCCTTCCTTCTCTTCCTTCTTTCCTTCTTTCCCTTCTTTCCTTCTTTCCTTTTCCTTTTCTTTCTTTCTTTCTTTCTTTCTTTCTTTCTTTCTTTCTTTCTTCTTCTTTCTTTCTTCTTCTTTCTTTCTTTCCTTTCTTTCTTTCTTTCTTTCTTTCTTTCTTTCTTCTTTCTTTCCCTCTTTTTCTTTCTTTTTTCTTTCAATTTCTTCTCTCTTTATATTTTATCCTGTATTTCTTTCTCTCATTTTTCGTTTTTCTTTCTATCTTTATCTTTTTCTTTCTTTTTCTGTCTTTCCAAGAGGTAGGATGAAGCAAGGTACATCCAAATGTAATCAGAGATTATTCTTAGTTATGTTCAAGGATCATACTTATGAGTGATCTGGTGGCCATTGATACTGAACTTGTTAGAGCTGTGTGCAAGACAAGTGTCTTATGCTCAGTATTCTCTGATTAACAATTTTTTCACAATACAGAATTTTTTTCAATCCCAGTTGAGATTTTTATTTCTGTTTATCTTACAACTGAAATATAACTCTAAATATAAAATTGAAGTCAATATTACATAGTATTTTCCTTCATATTTTAAATATATTTAGTGGCTTGGGCATCTAACATCAAATATTTACAGTTTTTGAGAGTGTTTTGATACAGCAATCTAGATTTTGCTGTATTAGCCTAATCATTTTTACATCATTTATTAAAATTTATTGAAATTACTTTCTACATTCTGTCCTATTTAATTTTCTCATAAGCCAGATAGAGGCTTTCAATAAATAGATGATAGCTAGATAGATGGATAGATAGACTCCTGACTCTAAATGTGTTTCTGCTTGTTCTGTGTCTTTATTCAGGTGTAACACATTTTTAAACAGAATGGATACTGGAAATTAGTATTTTATAGTAGTTTATTGCAGATACTTTATGCTCATGTGATACATAATATAAAATGATAATTGTCTTATTCTGCTAGTTATAGAATAAATTGGCAGCAGATAAAGAGGGTATCAAATGATTAAAGTTATGGTTTGTCTATGCATTGTTAGAGTCTGCTTCTTGTGATTGTAAATTGCAATATGATATTTGTTCTACATTCTCTGTGAATTCTTTGGGGAAAGCAATAGGTCAGATTCCTGAAAATCAAACAATAATCTAAAATGAATAATAATTATCCCTCTAGGTTCAAACCTGAACTAATTTTTGTGATGACTCTTATGAAATAACCTAATTGTCTTTTAGAAAATAGATTGCATTCTGTGAGTAGAACAATCCAATTAACTTTGTCCTTTAATATATTTAAGCTAAAATTGATATATAAAAATTATTCGCTTAAAGCAATTTCAGATTTAAAAATCATAATAAAATGAAGCAATTGTTATATGTGTAAAACTATTGTATGTGTGAACAAAATTACAATTTTAATTTTTTTATTTTTTATTTTTATTTTTATTTTTATTTTTTTTTTTGGTTTTTGGGCCACATCTGGCAATGCTCAGAGGTTACTCCTGGCTGTCTGCTCAGAAATAGCTCCTGGCAAGCACGGGGGACCATATGGGACACTGGGATTCGAACCAACCACCTTTGGTCCTGGATCGGCTGCTTGCAAGGCAAACGCTGCTGTGCTCTTTCTCCGGGCCCTACAATTTTATTTTTAAGATTATTTCTAGATAGTGGAAGCTTAGGTGATTTTATTCAAATTACTTAATTGAAATAGTTCTAAATTGCCATCAATGGAAAGAATACAGAGAAAAGTTTCTCATTGTATAATAATATAGTATAACCAATAAAATACTGTCATTTTTATATCTAAGTTAAATATTATAACTTCCTTAGAATGAAAAAAATTTAACTGTACCAAATAGACTTATCAAAACCTAATTCTTTGTAGATTCTCTATAGAAACAAATCAAAGGAGTGTATCAAAGCTATGTCTATAATTTTCTTATATCACCCCATCAATCAAAGTGTAGTTTAACTTTTTATGACCACATAGAATTAGGAGTCTGTTTTTAAGTTAGAAGACAGCATCTATGTTCAAGATTAAACAGGTAATATCTTTAGCAATACAAAAGATGAATGAATATTTCTAGTTTTATGGAAATAAATATTGTAAAAGAAACTATTATAACCTTTTATAAAAAATAAAATAACATTTTAAAATTAAACATAATTACACATTAAATTGGTGTCTCTATTATTTATTACCAAAAGTAATTTTTATATATTCCAATTTTAAATTTGCGTAGTTATCAAATGGCTACTTTTTAAAAATATCTATTTCCAAAAAGAAGGTCATAATAATCATTGATTGTTTATAGCCTGAATTTATATTCCCTCCTCTGTCTACTTATTAAATCATAAAATATGATTGTGAATGTAGTCAGAACAATTTGCTAATGATTGCTTAAATTCATATTACTATGAAAAGAAAGTAAAATTTGATAGTATACAAAATAATCATTAATTGCCTAATGGCAAATAAATATCTTGAGATATCTTAATCTGAATATTTCTATACTATAAACTTCAGAGAATAAGGACAGTGCAATATTACTTACAATGCAAAAGATTGGGAAAATAATTCAAACCTGTATTCTACAAAATAAGTATAATAATATGCTTTAGAAAATATGTCTGTGATGAGTAACTTAAATCAGAGTCTAGCACTGGGTATATTTCTAAAACTGAATAGTTCTTAGAAATAATTTAAATCTGGGAGGATGTAACTATTATTTTTAATTTATTATATATTTTTAGCTATGTTAATATTACAACGAAGGTCAAACAGATAAATAAAATTTGATACAAAAATGGCCAGATGAAGAGATTGAAAAAATAATTTTTCTGAAACATATTTGCTGAGGCAAAGATGGGCATGTGCTCAAATTATATAAATCAAAGAACATAGGAACAAATAACATGGCTGTTAATATGTAAACAAGGCTAAGCAAACATTGTGATGAGATTTGGGTTTCTATTAATCATAATTTCTGGGAATTCCTATTACTTTTTTTTGTTTGTTTGTTTTTGGTTTTGGGGCCACACCAGTTTGACGCTCAGGGGTTACTCCTGGCTATGCGCTCAGAAATCCTCTTGGCTTGGGGGATCATATGGGATGCCGGGGGATCAAACCACGGTCCATCCTACCCTAGGGCTTGCAAGGCAGACACCCTACTTCTAGTGCCACCTCTCCGGCCCCGAATTCCTATTACTTTTGATTGTTGTCACTATACTTCACTTATGCTCTATACTTAGTACATACTTGACAATTAACTGCCCAGACTTTTGGAATAGTTCTATCCAGTAAATCAGTTTCCTTTTATAAATGGAAATATATCATCATATCACCATACAAAGAAAAAGTAACTACCCCATAATCATCAAACTTATGGGAACATAATTAAACATGAAAGTTTCTTCAGCAATACACCCAGAAAATTCATTATAACTTCTACTGCCCAATCTAGTCAGCATACATCATGCTATTTATTATGTTGTACTGAATGTTATAGTATATTTAAAAGTAATTATGCTTTTTTGTATGCATAGGGGAGGGATTTCTCTCCCCCCCGCCCCCCAGGGCCCAATTTACCAGACCTGGCCCTGAAGATCAGTATGGGGTGGGGAGATCTCAGTCCCCTGGACTAAGTGATTAGCCCAGGGGTCCTATGGCTAGCTGTACTGCCCAGAGCCCCCAACATACTAGTCGAAGACATCCAGAAGTCCTGGTATGTGGAGTCTTCTGAGCCCAGCCCAGAGGCAGAAGACTCAACATGCCAGGACTTCTGATTCTCTTCAACAGGAATGTTGGGGGCTCTGGGCAGGACAGCAAGCCATAGGACCCCTGGCTGACCACTTAGTCCAGGGGACTGAGATCCCCCCACGCAAAACTGGTCTTCAGGGCCAGGTCTGGTAAATCGGGCCCTGGGCAGAGAGTGGGGGAGTGAAATCCCTCCCCTATGTATACACAAACGACAGAGGCAGTGGCTGGGCTCAGAAGACTCCATATGCCAGGACTTCTGATGTCTTCGACTGGTATGTTGGGGGCTCTGGGCAGGACAGCTAGCCATAGGACCCCTGGGCTGACCACTTAGTCCAGTGGACTGTGATCCTCCCATCCCAGACTGGTCTTCAGGGTTGGGTCTGGTAAATCGGGCCCTGGGGGGAGGGTTGGGGAAACAAACTCCTATTGTACATATGCTGGACCCCATTCAGGGGTGCTTTTCTTACTACTATTCATTTTCAAAAGTGCGAGGTCACAAATGTTCTTATATCTTGATTGTTTCTAGGAAAAAAAATGGAATGTCTAGGTTTGGAGGATAACATTCAAATAGGTCTATAAAATCAGTGTATAAGTAGATGTGACTTCCTATACAGTGGTCCTCTCTGATTGCCAATCCTAATTCATAAACAATTCAGCTATACAACATATTTAGCCCCTCAAATATATTGTCCCTCCCCCACACTAGAGCCCCTTCTACTCCCTCATCCCCCAATCCGGATTCATTATCTTCCCCTTAATTAACCCTCTTTACCCTCATTTCTTCACTTGTTAGGCACCAAGACCACCTCCTGCCTCAACACATTCTGCTCTTTCGCACACCCCACAAAGCTCATTATTACTCCTTAACTCTCTCACTGCCAACCATCAGTATCCCACATTTACTCTTTTTAACTTCAGTACTGCACAGTCCTAATCACCAACCAAAGTCATGCATTGGACTTAACAACCCCCAACTATTTCAAAAGACATAAAATGGACACATATGTCTTTTGAATATTTTATGTGTATTTTCTTTGACAGCTATAACTCTTACTAAGTATCCTTTTACAGTGACGATTCTACCAACTTTTTATCTTTTCTTCTCTTTGTGAGCTGTTCAATAAGAAATTTTGGTGAAAGAGTCCCTCTGTTTAATGCTTGTGATTGAACCATGTCATGGAGATTGTTGAACTTGTTCTTACGGCCTTCATATGCGCCGATAGCACCATGCGGCATTGTTCCTTGTTGGCATAGGCACATTAAAATGGGAAAATACTATACATACAAATAAGTTCTTATCTAAGAGAGATTGGAACACACAAATCTTGTAGTGCAATGGGACCTTACATCCTAAACATCGATCTAATGACCAGGCACAGGCCTCTAAAGAATGGGCATCCTCCATTCACCCCTGAACCAGGGAAGCTATCTATGAAACATCCAAGGTTTTATATACCAACACCTGGAAGCAATTCTCTACCAGGGAAGACCCTACCACTGCTCTGGCATCAACCTGCTCAAAAGAGACTTCCCTTTACACTAAGAAGACTTGACAACAACAAAGACCTGCTTACAGAACAGGGCTCTCTGCATTGCCCTTTAATTGTGAGGTGAAACAAGAGGATGCTCTGCACCATCCTGACTGCAATGTAGGATATGCAGATTCCATGATACCAACAACAGAGACTGTGTTTAAATAAAAGTGTAATGGCACTACAGACAATGACTTGGATTGGACAAACTAGTTTTCCTGGAGCCTAGAGTTGGTCTTATGCCAGGAACTTCAGGGGTATTTAGGCAAAGGCTTTTCCTTTCTATGTCCCTCATATTTTGGTGGGCCTATGCAAACAATAATTGCCACTCTAACACAGTTTTTACTGTGCTATTTTGACTCTAATCCTTAAGAAAAACAACCCACTTAAACTTTTGAGGTTAACTTAAACTAATATGCATGTGCATGGAAATGTAAAAAAGTACTTTGCCTTCAATGTTTAAGGAGTTACATAAGTTTTTTGGCTTTAGATTGCTTTGTGTGCTGCTAGGAAATATTTTGTATTACAACCTGGGGACTTGTGGGACAAAGTAATTATACATGGGTTCTGTTTTATTTTTCTTAATGTTCTTTGGCTGAAAGTTTAATGTTCAGATATTAGCAATGGGATTTCTGCGAATTCTGTTTATAGGTGATTGTCCTTCCACTGTAACTTTACCTTGTCCTCTTTCTTTGCATCTTTGTTCTCATAATTAAAAATAAAAATTAAAAAAGTAGTTATGCTATTGATGACTCTTCTTTTTCCAATCAAAGTTCCATTTTTAGATTACCTTTAGAGCCAAACTCTATGAATTGTCTAATAATTTTTTGAATTATGGATATATTGCTATATCATACTTTATTCAACCCAATTTTTACAAAAATTATTACACTCATATGAACAGATTCAAAAGTGATGTTATTTTTTATTTAAACTATTGTGGTTAAGTAGGTTATTCATCAGTGGGTTATTAACAAAAGATGTTTAGGAACCAGTCCCATCACCAGTGTCAGTGTCCTTGTAAGAATTTCCCAGAATCCATTCTATATAGCTTAGCCTGCCATCAAAACAGGCACATTTTTAGTTTGGTTGTTTAACTTTGGGTCTCATTATTCATTGCATTTACTCTAGTTTAAATATTTAGTTCTGTTCAATCTTAATACCACTAATTCACCTGAGACCCCTTTGTCCTTGTCCCCCATGATTTCATGATTGTCTTTCTCCTCCTTCACTCAATTTCTTTTCTATCTTCACAACTCTGGGGCCTAGAATGTTCTTGACAATTCCTTAAAACAATATAGTGTTTTCTTATTTCTCAGGACCATTTGATTTATCTTTGCACAGCTTGTTGGACTTTATTTTGTTTCAGTTCTAACTCTCTTAGAATATTTCTGATGACTTATCTCTTCAATGTACTTCTACCACCTGCCCCTGTCTTTAAAATGAAAGATATTCTGATAAAACTGAGTAGAACATTTCCTGCACCATAAAGACCTTGAGTTTCGACAATGAACATGTCCGGAGCCTGTAGTTGGTCTCATTAGAGTAAGCTTCAACAGTGAAGAAATCTTGTATCTTTTAGGCTAAGAAAATTTCCTTTCTAATTTCCCTAATACTTATTTTACCTATGCAAAAACAAACAAACAAAAGCATCAACAACAACAACAAATCCTTGCCACAGTCCCTTTTTTCCTTCTTTTTCTTTCTTTTTTTCTTCTTTTAAATTTAAATTTATAGCTTCTAGACCAGGATCCCGCCTTTCTTCTTTCTTTCTTTTTCTTTCTTTCTTTCTTTCTTTCTTCTTTCTTTCTTTCTTTCTTTCTTTCTTTCTTTCTTCTTTCTTTCTTTTTTCTTTCTTTCTTTTCTTTCTTTTCTTTCTTTTCTTCTTCTTTCTTTCTTTTCTTTCTTTCTTTCTTTCTTTCTTTCTTTTTTCTTTCTTTTTTCTTTCTTTCTTTCTTTTCTTTCTTTTTCTTTCTTTCTTTCTTTCTTTGTTTCTTTGTTTCTTTGTTTCTTTGTTTCTTTCTTTCTTTCTTTCTTTCTTTCTTTCTTTCTTTCTTTCTTTCTTTCTTTCTTCTTTCTTCCTCTCTCTTTATTCTTTTTTCTTGCTTTCTTTTTCTCTTTTCATTCTTTTTCTTTCTCTTTCTTTATATCTTTTTCTATCTCTCTATTTTTCTTTCTTTATGCTTTTTATTTTTTTAACAGAACCATAGAGCATGAATCATTTTATTCTGCATCATATTTCTGTCTTCCTACAAGTTGAGAAAAACAAAGTAGATGGTACAGAGGCAAAGTAGTCTTATGAGCATTGAATGGAAATATAATTGATCAGACCTAAATAACCAATCTAAACTCAATGACAATAATATCAAGATACCCAAAATAAAACAAGCTAAACACAAAAGGGTCCTGTTACACTAATTATTCAGGAAAATAAGAGTAGAGTTATGGGATACATGTTTGTAACAGTGATGGATGGAGGACAACACTGGTGGTAGTAATTTCCCTAATTCACTGTCACTACATACCTTAAAAATAACTGTGAATGACTTGCAATAAAAAAGTAAAACAAATTTTATAAATTAAAAAACAGATGTTCTGATATAAAAGTGAATTTGTTTTGTAAGTACCTAGATATTTTTATTTTATTGACTAACTTTTGTTTTAGGAACATACCTGATAGTTATTGGTGTTTACTTCTAGCTCTGGACTCAGTAATCAATCCTAGCAGGCCAGGGGACCATATGAAATGCCGGGTATAGAATATGTGTATATGATAAATTCCTTACCTACAGAATTCTCTCTCTGGGCTCTGGATTCATTATTTTTTAAATAATTTTATTAATTATATCACTGTAAGGTAAACCATTGTAAATATGTTTATTATTGAATTTTAGTCATACAGTTTCTTATACATTTTCTTCACCAGTGCATATTTTCTGCTAGATATGTCCCCATTATCCTCCTTCTCTCTTCTATGACTGATATTTTTCTTCTCTCTCATCTTTGTTTTCTTTAGACAATGTGATTTTCATTATTGTTACTGAAGGGGTAGGGTGAATATCACATTATGTCTTTCTAATGCCTAGTTCTTGTCCAGAGTAATCATTTCTAATTGTCATAGTGGTCTTTTATCTGCCCTAACTGCACTCCCCAGCTATTTGTGGCAATCTTTCTATTACGAACTAGTCCTTCTGGGGCTCTTCTGTATTGTATTTGTGGTGCCAGAGCAATAACTGAGTGGTAGGCCTTGCACTCAGCTGACCCTGGATGGACCTGGGTTCAATCCCCAGAATCCCATATGGCCCCCAAGCCAGGAGTGATTTCTGAGCACATAGCCATGAGTAATCCCTGAGCATCACCAGGTGTGGCCCTAAAGCCAAAAAAAATTGTGTTTTATTTGATTATCATTATCATAATATCTTTTTTAATACCCACTAATGAATTATTCTTTTTCTTGTCTCTCCTTCTCCCTCATTTTGCTCAGCATAATACTCTCCATATCTATTCATGTATAATAAGTTTCACAGCTTCATTTTTCCTAACAGTTGCCAGTATTCCATTTTGTAGATGTACCATGGTTTCTTTACCCACACATGTTTTCTGATACATAGGTTTGTTTCCAATTTTTGTATATTGTTGCAATGAAAGTGTTGCAATGAACATAGAGGTGCAGAGGACTTTTCTGTGTGGTGTTTTTGGAACTCATGATATTGCTGGTGCTAAAGATTCAGTTTCTAGTTTTTTTTTGGGGGGAGGGGGGCCACACTTGGTGAGACTTAGGAGTTACTCATGGCTATATGCTCAGAAATCGTTCCTAGCTCGGGGGACCATATAGGATGCCAGGGAATCAAACTGCAGTCAGTCCTAGGCTAGCATGAGCAAGGCAGATGCCTTACCCTTCTGCTACAGTTCTGGCTTCCAGTTTCTAGTTTCTTCTAGAATCTTGGAACACATTTTGTTTCAAAAAGTTAGGATCAGTTATCATTGCCACCAGCAGTGAATGAGAAACCCTTTCTACCCACATCTGAACAAGTAGTGGTTGCTCTTGTTCTTTGTAATATATGTCAGACTTGTGCTATAAAATGTTTTCTCATCATTAATTTGATTTGTATCTCCCTGATGATTAATGAGGTAAAGCATTTTTTCATGTACATTTTAGATACCTGGATTTCTTCTTTGGGAAAGTTTCTGTTTGGCTCTTCTCATTGTTATGGTATTAAACCTTTTTTTCTTGTTAAGTTCACTAGTACCTTATTTATCTCAGATAATAATTCTTTATAAGATAGATATAGGGTGAATAGTTTCTTTAATTCTGTGGGAAATCTTTGTATCTTTATCACCATTTCCTATGAAGTGCAGAGGTGTCTTAGTTTAATGTAGTTAAGTTTAATTTGTAGTTAATTTTAATTGAACCAATTTGATTTTCTTCACTTCCACTTGCTTTATTCTTAAAGATGTCTTTAACTTCAATGATTTTTCTCTTTGAAACTTATTGTTTAAGGTTTCTTTGTCTATTTTTATTTGTCTTTTATACACATATTAAAAAGAGGTTTGATTTCACTTTTTTTTGCAAGTAGCTAATCACTTTATCCAGCACCACTAGTTGAAGAGCTTCCCTTACTCCAATACATATTTATTGTCCCTTTATCAAGATTAATTGGTCATATATAGAGGGTCTGATTCAGGATGTTCAGATTTATTCCATTGATCTAAGGGTCAGTATATTCCAGAACCATACTATTTTAATTATTACTGCTTTATAGTAGAGTTTAAAACTGGTGAAAACTATGCCTCCCATTTTATTTCTCCAATTTATATTTTTATATGAATTTCAGAAGTGCTGCATCTATTTCCTTGAGAAACTCCATGGGTATCTAGATTAAATGGGTGCAGTGCTTTGTAAAGTACTTCCCTTTATATGATGTTAATTCCTGCAATAAGCAGGAAATAGGTTTCCATTTTCTTGTGTCCTCTTTTATTTCTTTACGTAGTGTTTTGTCAAAGATACAAAGTCTTTGAAAACATCTTTTATCTCTTTAGTTAATTCCAAGGTACTTGATTTTCTGAGGTATAATGGTGAATAGGATTTTATTTTGTTACCTATTTCTTCACTTTCACTAGAAAAGCCATTTTTGTTTGTTTTTGTGAAATAGTTTTGTATCCTGCCCCTTTACTATACAAATAATTGTTATGGAAGATTTTATTGTTTTAGAGTCTTTACTATTTTCTATATATAGTATCATATCATTAGCAAACAGTGAAAGCTTGATTTTTAATTTCCTAATAAGATGCCCTTGATAGCTATTTCTCACCTAATTATAACAAGTGTTTTCAGTACTATAATGAACAGAAGTGGTGAGAGAGGCAAACTTGTCTTGTGCCAGATCTTAAAGAAAAGGCTTTTTATTTTCACCATTGACCATTATGTTTTCCACAACCTTATATTAAATGGCATTGTTGAGATATCATTTTTAATAGGTATAGGGTCTTGTCAAATGCTTTTTTCATATCTATTGATATGATTTTTAATTTTTTATCTATATCTTGTATTATGTTGATTGACTTACAAACCATTCTTTTATCCTTAGGATGATTCTGAGTTTGTCATGGCATATTGTCTTTTTTATTGTTTTGTGTTATTTCTTTATTGTTTGTTTGGGTAATTTGCTGTTTGTTTTGGATCCATGCTTGGCAGTGCTCAGGGTTCACTCTTGGCTCTGCATTCAGAAATCACCCCTGTAGCTCCTGGATTATATACGATAACAAGGATTGAACCCAGGTCAGCTGCATGCAGGCCAAACAATCCAACTGTACTATCTCACTAGCCCTCCAGTGTATGATTGTTTGGTGATTGATGAATTCTGTTTGATGGTATTTTATTAATAATATTTGTATTTATGTTCACCAAATATATCAGCCCATAATTCTTTTTGTTGATGGTATCTCTGTCTGCTTTTGTTATCGGGGTGATGTTCACTTAATAGAAGCTAGTGAGGAGAAATTTTATTTCTACATTTTGCTGGATAAAAATGACAATGATCCTCTTTAAAGGTTTGAAAGAAATCACTAGAGAATTCATCTGAACATAGACTTTTATTTGGGAAAAAAATTTTGATTACCATTACAATTTTCTCAATTGTGCAAGGTCTGTTTGAGATGTTCCTCGTCATCTAGGTTCAGTGTTGGGAGGTTGCTGGAGTCCAAGAATTTATCCATTTCTTCTAGATTCTCTTGTTGCATAGACTAAAGGTTATAGAAATAATATCTTATTATCCTTTGAACTTCTGCAATGTTACTGTGACATTGCACATTTCATTTTTGATTTGGTTTATTATATAGTTCTCACTTTTTCTTTGTGAGACTTGCTAATGGTGTATCAATATTTTTTCAAAGAACTAACTTGTATTGTGTTCCTATACATAGATAAACATGAAAACTATTATGCTGAGTGAAATAAGTCATAGAGAGATATAGACACAAAATACTTTCATTCATCTGTTTAAAAAAATAAAAGTACATTATTGTAATAATACCAAAAGACAAAGAGATGAGGGCACGAAGGACCAGTTCATGATATGAGTGGTGAGTACAGTTAAAGAAGAGACTACACTAAAAAAAAGTGACTACACAATGCTAGTGAGTAAGAGAAACAGAATGCCTGTCTCGAGTGCAGACAGAGGGTGAGGGAGGAAAGAAATGGGGACATTGGTGATCGGAATGTTGCACTGGTGAAGGGGATGTTCTTTTTTATAACTGAAACCCAAGTACAAACATGTATGTAATCATTGTGCATAAATATATTATTTAAAAAAACACCAAAAAAACAACTCTTGATCATTGATTTTTTTTAATTGGGTGTTTTCATTTCATTAATTTCTGCTCTAAGCTTTATTATTTACTTCCTCTTGCTCACTTTCTGCTATTTTGTTGATAACTCACCAATTATTCAAGCAATTATATTATTTATGTAGTCCCTTTCTTCTTTGCTAATTAACGCTTGCAAAACTATAAACTTTCCTCTTCATACTGTTTTTTTCTGTAATGTGGTTCATCTGTACAACAGATACTGATCATTTATATCTTTAAACTCATTTTTTTTTCAGAAATAATTTGATTTCCTTTTTGGATGCACTAGTTGTTCAATACTGATATATTTCATTTCTAGATGCTAGAGTTATTTTTCTATTTCTCTTTGTAATTCAATTCTGTTTTCAGTACAGTATGGTCTGATGATAAGGTTAATACAATATCTTGACACTTGATATTATGGAGGTAAGTTTTGTGGCCCAACACATGTTCTATCTTGAAGAATGTCCAGTGCATTGGAAGAGAATGTGTATTTAACTCTGGGGGTAGAAAAAAATATATATAATTCTTCTTACTCAAAGCCAGTATACTCTTACTGAGTTTTAGCCTGCTTGATATATTAAGAGTGACAGAGTGTTGAGGTTGCACACTAATATTGAATTCTATTGATGTTTTTCTTCAAGTCAATTAGCAGTTGTGTTTAGTATTTTGCTGGGCTTTTTGGGGGGAGCATATTTGATTAGTACTGTGATTTCTTCCTGATATACATATCCCATTGTTACTAAATATGGTTCTGTTTCTTGAAAGATTTTTCGTTATTTTTACATCTAACAGGAAAAAAAATTAAAAAGAGGGTAAGAAACGATTCCAGTGGAGTGATTTTTAACATGCAAAATGTCCCTGGGGTTTCTTCTTTGCTTGCTTTCTTCTTCCTTACTTGCCTCCCACCCAACCCCCAAAACACCATATTTTCTGTAAAACTTGAAAATAGAAAGCAAAAACCCTCAACTGTTGTAAATCATGCAATTAAAATTGATTACTTATAAATATGAACTTCGGATCACTGTATAGACTGTTAAATTTGATTTCTTATTACCTATTGTTAAATAAACTGTGTGAAGACAGAAAAAAAAAAACATAGAGTCTAACATCTATGTCATTGGATATTATTATGGCCACCTCAACCTTTTTATGTGATGTGTTTGCATACGTGATTTTTTTCCATGCGCTGACTTTGAGTCTGTGTTTGCTCTGAAATTAAAATAAGTTTTTTTGCAGACAGCAGAATATTAGATTCAGTTTTTAGATCTTTTTTGCTATTTCTCTTAAGAGAAATTAGCTTCTGGGAATTTTGTGTTATCATTTTTTAGAAGTTTGCTGTGTTTGTGAGATTTGTTTTGACTTAAAAGTACCCGATTTTGGCAGGTGAGGTGGCGCTAGAGGTAAGGTGTCTGCCTTGCAAGCGCTAGCCAAGGAAGGGACCGCGGGTTCCCATATGGTCCCCCCAAGCCAAGGGCAATTTCTGAGCGCTTAGCCAGGAGTAACCCCTGAGCATCAAACGGATGTGGCCTGAAAAACCAAAAAAAAAAAAGTATCCTATTTTATTTCATCTTTTAGTGTTGGTTTTGAGTCTATAAATTTTCTAAGTTGTTGCTTTTCTGTGAAGTTGTGTATCATTCATTTAAACATAAATTACAGTTGGGTTGGTGAAGTATTCTTGGTGAATAATTAATTTTGATGAGTTATTTTTCTATATCCCACTGCTGCCTTCCTGGAAATCTGCTGTAAATCTTAAGGATACTCCTTTTTACATAATTTTTCTTTATAATCTTACTGGTTTCGGTATTCTATCTCTATAGTTTTCAGAATTTTAACTAGGATATGCTTTGGAGTGCTTGTATTTGGGTCTCATTTAGCTGGTAAACGTCAGGCATCTAAGATGTAGGTGCACTCACTCCTCAAAACTGGGAACTTCTCAGCAATGATGTCTTTTACTGATGCTTTTTCATAGGTGTTTTGTTTTCTTCCTGGCTCCCTGAGATCTTAATGGTTCTTGTGCTGTTTCTTTTGAATTTATACCAAAGTTCTATTGGTGTATTTTTATTTAGATGCTTTTTCCCATCTTTTGTTCATCTATTTTAAGACTTTTTGTCATCTTCTGCTTTTGTCTGAAGGTGTTATGAAGATCCTCTTTGAGCTTAGTGATTCTTTTCTTAGTTCTGCTGTTGAGACCTTGCAGCTAGATTTTTGTTTTGTTTCATTTTAATTTTTATTTTCTTTGTTTTGTTTTATTGAAGGTTTGTGTCTGTTTGTTTTGGGGCCACACATGGTGATGCTCAGTGGTTGTTATTCTTGACTTTGAATTCAAGAATCTCTCCTGCAGTGGTTGAGAGGGCATAGAAAATGCCAGAAATTAAACATAATTAGACTCTCTTGTAAGGCAAACACCCTGACTGCTGTGCTACCACTCATGGCCCTTCAGTAAGATTTTTAATGTCACCTACCATGTTCTTCAGTTATATAATTTCTGTTTGAAGTTTTATCATATCCTTCTGAATCTTATTGGCTGAGTCATACTGGCTTCTGATTCTTATTGGCTGTTCATTTCATGGCTTCTTTGATTTCTTTGAACATTCTCAATATTTGCTTTCTAAATTCCTTATCATAGAGAATTTATAGATGGCTGATACTAGTTGACTCTTCAGAACTACCATCTTCCTTCATTATTCTGGGTTGTTGTATTGTGCTTTGCTTTTCATTATGACTATTGCAGTGTGGTGTTTTTTTTTATCTATTTTTATTTTTTTTTATGTGTTGTGGTAGAACTCACTGAATGTAGGAAACTGAAATAGAGTGGCCACTTTCTTCTTGAAAGTCACTGACCTGAGGTGAAATGGTTCATTTGAGTCACAGAGAAGACCCAATTGTTTTTAAGTCAGTCTGCTACAGTTCCTGGTAACTCTGTGGCTAGACTCCATTCTTAATGATATTTTTTGGTGTTGTTTGTTGTTATTTTTGTTGTTGTTGTTGTTTTGGTCCTTGGACTTTCCAGTATTGATCAGAGATCACTCCTGGTAGGTTTGTTTTTTTTTTTTTTTTTTTTTTTATAAAAAATCATATGTGTGGGGGGGTTGGAGCAATGGTGCAAGTGGTAGAACAACTGCCTTGCACATGCTAACCTAGGATGGACACAGTTTAATCCCTAGCGTCCCCTATGGTCCCCCAAGCCAGGAGTGATTTCTGAGTGTATAGCCAGGAATAATCCCTGAGTGTCACCAATTATTGCCCCCCAAAAAAATTATAAAAAAGAAATTACATGTGAAAGTGGGGATCAAATCAGGTTGTCTTGATGCAAAACAAGTGTCCTAACAACTGTAACTATAGCTCCAGCCCCAAGACATATTTATATTTTCAGTAAAATATTATTTTCATTAATATATTTATTTAAGTACCATGATGGTTTTCAGTCATAAAAATGTAGATACAGGAAAACAGGTCATGGGAAGTTTGCACTTAAAGGGTTTTACCTTTTATAACTGAAACCTAGCTTTATTTTAATACAACCATCAACAGAACTATTTTTATTAATTTTTTCATGATAATAAAGTACAAACTTAGGTCTTTAGCTTTGATTTTCATGAACACTTAGCCATTTCCATATTCTATATACTCATGTAGTATTTATTATATGTGCTCAAAAATTAATTTCACACACACACACATATATATATACCCAGGAATAATTCTTTAAACTTAACTTTCAAACTTTCTGCAGTAACTTACCAAACTTCATTTTTACTTCTGCTAATCTCCAGTCACCTTGTATCCTTTATTTCTACTCCTCTAATATTAAATTATGTCAAGTTAATTTTATATTTGTTCAGTAATTGACCATTTCCATTGTTTTTATTAGTCGCCTCATTTAATGAATCATTTCTTGGTTCTATATACAAGGACATAATGTAATAATAATACAGTAGCTGAAATCCTAAAATTTTCAGCAACATTATAGAGTTGATTTCTCTTCATGTTACACTTTGGAAATATGTTGCATTGATCCTATCTTCTTAGGAACCAAAACAGTTGAAGATACCACCTCCACTTGCCACTTCGTCAACAAAGGCTTCCATCTCATTTGATAAAAGTTAAGATCTTTAAAATCCTTTAAATGGTTCACAATTAATAACATATGAAATTTTCATGCAGCAGTTCTCCTATACCAGAGTAATTAACCAATATAAACATTATTTCTTGCTTTATTATTTGTTCTTTGAGGCATATCCAGAGTGTTTGATGGTCCATATGTAACACCAGGTATTGAACCAAGGTCAACTATTTGGAAAGCAAATACCTTACCTCTATATTGGGCTATGTTTGTGAATTAATCTATAAATCTATTAATTGATTAATATATATCTTTATTTTGAAAGGCCAAAATAATCTGAGTTTAGTGCTTAGTCTTGGGTCTGCACTCAAGGATCACTCTTGGCATTTTATTCTGGGACTGTATGGGGTTCTGGGTATTGAAACCTAGTTAAACGTTTGCAAGACAAATGCCCTAACAAATGTACTGTCACCCAGTTCTATTCTTGATATTTTAAATAATTTGTTTGTAAAACAAATTTTACATTTTCATCAAATGCATAGGTTTGGCATTTGGATTTCAGAAGTATGTGCACATTTTAATTTACTAGTTCAGCTGAATTTTAACTTTACTTAAATGACAACTATATTCCATAAGTGAGGTCTTTAGCTAGCATGTAGTCTTAATAAAATTATAAAGTGAAAGATCATTAATATATCAGCTACTTTTTGTTTTCTGTAATAAGCTTGTGAACATATAATGTATTTGAAAAAAAGATGTCAGAGTAAAGCTTTATTATAGAATGTTCTCTATGAGAGGATTTAACTTTGCTGTGCAAGTTTGCATGAAAGAGGAGGGGCACAATAACAAATTATACAACTCAACAATAAAATCAAAGCAACTTATTTTTAAAATGCTTTAAAGCACATGAACATATATTTATTCAATGTAGATATAGATATGTCTTACATTTGAAAACAAAGACACTAAACATTACCAGATAAATTGCAAAAAAAAGTCCACAATGAGTTAGGTACATTATACCCATGAGAATAGTCTGTATAAGAAATATTCAGAAACAAGTGTTAGCAAGGATGTAAAACAAAGAATTCTGGAATTTGTTAGTAGTATTATAAATTTGTTCAGCTTCTATTAAAATTGGATGAGGACTCCTTA
This sequence comes from Suncus etruscus, assembly GCF_024139225.1. Taxonomy (NCBI): domain Eukaryota; kingdom Metazoa; phylum Chordata; class Mammalia; order Eulipotyphla; family Soricidae; genus Suncus; species Suncus etruscus. The sequence goes on along the minus strand of NC_064851.1, from coordinate 93,833,922 downwards.
AAATTAAAAATATAATTTCCATGTGATCCTTAGGTTGTAAGCAACATTATTTGGTTAGGTCTAAGTCTTGTTATAAAGCGTTTTATTTCATACAGCTAAACTAATCCTAAATTGGGTTTTGTTTGTTTGTTTTTAATTTTTATTTTGACTACAGTGTATTACAAATCTTTCACAGTAATATTTTAGGTACATAGGGACATTGAATCAGGGGTATTCACATCACCAAAGTTGTCCTCTCTCCACCCCTGTTCCCAGTATACATCCCATAACCCCCTTTTTGCCCCCTGGGCTTCTAATATAAATAATCTTCTCTATATCTAGCTTGTTGTAGATTGGGTATGGATTCTGATACTCTGGTTTCTCTTCAGATCGCATAAATCTTTTGCCTTTTACTAATTGATATTTTGTGTAAACTTATTTCTTGTGTAAACTTATAAGCAAAATTTTTTCATTAAAATTATGGGAATATCACTGTTTGGGGGAACATTTTAGATCTTTTGCTCATCATAATGAATTTGAAGCAAACTAGTTTGTTAGGAAAAGATAAATATTTATTTGTTTAAATTACTTAAAGTCCCATGAAAGAATAGGATTTTAAATTGAGCTCTCTTTACCCACCTATCACCTGTTTATTACACATCTAGAGTTTGCTATAATCTCTCTACAACTTGAAAAGCAATTACTTTTGTAAAACTTATTTGCAAAGTCTTATGTGCTTAATCTCAACATAAAAAATGAAATTCAAAAATTACCCCCAAAATATCCTGACAGTCAAAATTTAGAACATATAGTAGGCATCTGTCAGTACTGAGTAATGTGTTCAGATCTGCCTGAATTTTCCTAAGGGGAGGTAAGTGTAGAGACTGCAGAAATTTTCAGGCAACATTGAAAGAAGGAAAAGCATGCTGAGGAGTGAGAAATTAGATGGGAAACTAATTCTGGTTGAAAAGGCACTTGATAGTGATTAGTTTTGAGGACAGATTTAGGCTACTTTAGTTGGCACATAATAGAGAAACATAGTAAATTATAAAAGCAAAAGCCTAATATTGTCAAATATATATATTAAAATTTCTTTTTTAATTTTATTTATTTATTTATTTATTTATTTATTTATTTTGGTTTCTGGGTCACAACTGGCAGCGTTCAGGGGTTCCTCCTGGCTCTAAGCTCAGAAATCTCTCCTGGTAGGCTCGGGGGACCATAAGGGATGCTGAGATTCCTTCTGCATGCAAGGAAAACACCCTAACTCCATGCTATCTCTCCAGCCCATGCATTGAAATTTTAACTTGGGACCCAGTAATATGTCAATTTTGAAACATTTTGCATGCCGAAAATGGGGATCTATCTTTATGATAACCTAAACCATAAATACCACTTTGAGGAGTGACCCCAAAATAAACAAAAAATTCATATGTCAATATTTGTCCAGTGAACAGATCAATATAAAGTCTCATTATAAAAATGATTTTGAAACATGTAGAATTCAAACCTACTAAAACAGTCATTGGTAGAACTAAGGAGACACTAATCTAAAATATGGTATACAGAATTGTAAGGTACATAAAACATTGCAGATAAAAAGGCTTAAGCTCAGACCTAAACATTATTTATTTGTTTGTTTGTTTATGGAATCTATTTTATTTTAGTCACTGTGGTATTCAATACAGTACTGTTGCAGTGGGGTTTTGAGCATACAACATTCCAATTCCACACCCTCAACCACAGTTTTTGTTTCCCTCCACCCATGTTGTAGGATCCCCTAATCAATCACCACAATGCAACACCTCCCCTGCCTCACTATACCTACTCTACTTCCCATATTGTACTACCTTAGTAAATTCCATTTTGTTGCTTTTAGCCATTTGTTGTTCCATTAATATTGGTTCTTTTAAAGTAAATTTTGATAGTTTTCTTTTTATTTAAACACTATGGTTACAATGTAACCATCTCCCTTGCACATTTCCCTCCCTCCACCAAAGTTCTAAGTTCACCCTATGCCTTCCTCACTGCCTACCAACTGGACAGACATTTTACTTTTTCACATTCTCTCTCTTTTCCTTTTATTTATCTTTGATGACACTGTAGTTTGCACTATTGTTAATGAAGCAATATTGTACATATCACTTTATCTTCATTTTAGCACCCAGTTCTCCAGAGTTATAAGTACCAATTATTATGGTCATAGTGATCTTTTCTCTACCCTATCTACACTGCTCCATATTTGTCTTTATGGCCCTCATTTCTATTGTCTCTAGATATTATTATCATACTCTTTTATTCCCGATATTCCACAAATGAGTGAGATTGTTCTGTCTATCCTTCTCCCTCTGACTCATTTCACTTGGCATAATTTTCTCCTAATCCAACTATGTACAGCGAATTTCATGACTTAAGTTTTCTAATAGCTACATAGTGTTCGATTGTGTAGCTGTACCACAGTTTCTTTAACTATTACCAGTAATCTGTTCTTGGGTACTTGGGTTATTTCCAGATTCTGGGTATTGAAAATAGTGCTTCTATGAACATAAGAATGCAGAGGGCTTTTCTGAATTGTGCTTTTTGGGTTCGTAGGGTACAACCTGAGGAGTGGTATTGCTGGATCATATGGAGGCTCAATTTCTAGATTTTTTGAAGAATTTATCCATATTATTTTTCAAAAGGGCTAGGATTCTGGGCATTCCCACCAGCAGTGAATGAGAGTTCCTTTCCCCAATGCAAGCACAAGTTATTCTTGTTCTTTGTGATCTGAAGTTAACCAGAATAAGAGGGACAGGTACAGAAAAATCTCTCTCATATGCTGAGGTCACCTGGGACAGGGGGTTAAGGTTGAACAAAAGATTCCCACAAGCAGACCAACTTTCTAACCTCACTGCCACTGCTGGTTGTTTCACAGACTGCTGTCTCACCACTGTGATCCTGCTGCCTGTATGATCATATCATGACCTCCCAACCCTACTCACATAGCATTGCCTCTTTTGCACTCCTTTGGCATCTGTGCCTTGGGAGCTAGGCAGCATGAAGAGCCTCTGCTACACTCCACAGTTCACCCCCCACCCCCAGGGGAACTTGGCAGGACACCAGTCACTGCTAAAATCCAACCAAGGGAATCACTGCCATGTAATCACTTCCACCACAGCCACTATTACCTAAGACAGCCACCACTGCCATGTTTTTATTAATATGATTATTTTATCCCACATATAAGGGATTTTTTTCTGCCCCCTTTTTTTCTAGCTGGCTTCACTCAACACAACACTCTCCAGTTTCATCTACATAGCTGTAAAGTACATAATCTTGTCTTTTCTTATAGCCAAGTATTACTCTGTTGTGTATATATGTATCATAGTTTTTCTGTTCATTTGTTCTTGAACATCTAGGTTGCTTTTACATATTTTGCAAAGAGTTCAGTAAATAAATATATTAAATTATATTTTAATAAACTTCCCAGATAATACTGAGAACTCCATTTTTCCTGCATATTTAACTGAAAGAATTTATTTTAGTAAATGAACATAAAAGTCATAAAGAAGAGTGTTTCTCTAAAAATGATAACTTAAAAATTTGTTTTGTTTTAAGTTTGGTTGGCTAAGTAAATGTAGTTAAGAACGTTTAAATGAGGGACGGAGAGATAACATGGAGATAAGGCATTTGCCTTTTATGCAGAAGGTCATTGGTTCAAATACTGGCATCCCATATGGTCCGCTGAGCCTGCCAGGAGTGATTTATGAGTGTGGAGCCAGGAATAACCCTTGAGCACTTCTGGGTGTGACCCAATCCCCCCCAAAATAAAGAATGTTTAAATAAAATAGGTGACTTTTTCCTTTTTCCAGTTTTTTTTTTAACAATTTGTAGATGTATTTTGAAAATTATTATTGTTTCCTTTGTTAATAAGATTGGCTTTCCAGTAAAACCAAAACAAAATAGGATATATCATATATTTTGATTTAACACTTTTTGCACTTAAATTAATGTCAGAATGCAGTAGATGTTGGATATATTTATTTAGTAAATAGAAACATAATCTGCCTTCAATGGAAACGTATATTTTTCTTTTAGAAATGTCTTTTCTCCTGTCAGTGAAGTTTCTATAATTCACTTACTTTCTATTCAATTTTTCTCACTGTGGTCATGTAGAGAAAAGCAAAATATTGTATTCCCACTCTCCTTTGCAGTATGTGGAGTCTTAATTAGCTTTTCAAACACATTGCAGATAAAACCTATTAATCCTCTGACCTTCACTGAATTTGAAAGTTTTTGTGTTAATTGTTTTGAGAGAATAATAGACCAATTTTGCTTTTCGAAAAGTCATGACATCACTTCTAAGCGAAAAGTAAACCAGTAAGAGGTCTAATAAAGGATGTTTGTATCTGAACTGTCATCCTTTGCCATTATTATATGATAAAAAGTAGAGTCATTTCTAAACATTATGACAACCATCAGCCTTTAGCAATTGCTTCTATCTAAAATCAGCAAAGAACAAATTAGATGATTTTAAATAGGTTTAAGTTTCTATACCAATGTCATAGGGAATGGAACCAACACTTACTGTTCACCTTTTATATATTCTGCAAGTTTATTCTATTGTTTCCATAAATCTTCTGGATTCCTTTCCATATAAAATTTTTTCATTTCTGTCAATATTCAATTTTTTTATAGTGGTTTACACACAGATACTAAAGTTAAACTAATAAAAATTACCACTCACATTTGCACAAAGGATTTTATTTATATTAATATTTTCCTAATACTTACCAAAAGGATTATAACTTGATTCTATTTTCTCTGATTAAATAGTTGGTATAAAATTTTCAACATTACCCAAGCCAATACAAAGAACATTTGTTTGCATCTGTTATACAGATATAATTACTAATCATCTCCCTTTATTCTCTTCATTTTATGTTTGACTTGGGTTACCCTCAGCAGTACTCAGTGCTTACACCTGGCTCTGTTCCGGTTTCTCTCCTGGCAGTATTCATGTGACCATAAATAGTGTCAGGTATCTAATCCTGTCTTGTGAAAGGACAAGAAACACTCTGTACTTTTTCTCCTGTCCATTCTATTTATTCTTAACAGTATCTGATATAGGAAAAACATTCATTCCTAGAAGTTTTTAAAAGAATGCTTTCCAAACACTCTCTCTCTTAAGAGATATTACTTGGTTGGCATGGGGTGGATTGAGTGCATAAGATTGATATCTTTTTTCAAAGTATACTTGTCCATTATGTGTTTTTAAATCTATATGTTCACTTGCTTTGACTTTCACAAGAAAATATCATGAAATAAATGGCTTTGTCAAGAGTTCTAGATCGAGGCTCAAGATCAAGGTAGCAAGAAGATAGGTTTCGGTCCAAGATTTCTTCTCCTGGTTTCTAGCTGTCCCCCATTTCACTTTGTGGAATGATGACTTTTTTCCTTGGTCATCTGTACCTAAATAGAAAAATGTCTTTTAAATATCACTTTTATAAGGGCATCCAATACATTAAAACAAAGCCCCTCCTTCATGACCCCATTAAGCACTGCTAATGACCAAAGGCTCTCTGTTTTAATGCTTAAATATATATGTATATATATATATATGTGATATATATATATGGAGATAAACTATTCAGAACATAATATCTCAGGAGAATAAACATTAAGATGCACTAATTAAGTTTTCATAAGATCCACAAATTAATTTTCCATGTTCGCAAGACAGAAGAGAAAGTTGGGAGTCAAAAGTATGGTTTTGCAATCTGATCCTGGTTGAGCAAGGATGAGCAAGTTCTGATTGTTCCTGATTTCTTTTTCCTTTATTCACCTATTTTTTTTAACTCAGTACATCTCTATTGATTGGAATAGAGCTTAGAAGAAGAACTACCTTGGGACAGGAGGCACATCCATGAGAGCTGGGCATGGAGAAATGATATCTTTGAACATCCCTTTATAGAATTTTAGAGATGAAAAATATAAACATAATATTTGAAGAGAAATGAAGAATTAGTAGTTGAAAACTTATTTAAAAGGTCTTCAATGTCTCTAAACTTAAATAAAAACTAGCCTTAATGACTGGACTTAACAACTTGGTTAAATAATTTGTCAGCTGCTGGCTTAACTACATACACAATATGTATATAAGCAACAACAGCTGAGTGCATATTTGATGATGTGAGCACCAACTGATTTTGAAAGTCTCCTTCTGACTGAGTTGCTGTAGGACAATACTATGAACATCCACCCTTCCTTGCCAGCTGGCTTGGATTCCTAAACTAGGGAAATAACTGTCACACTTATCCTACCCATAATGACAAGTTGCCTCTGGTTGAAATAATTACAACATGCCCTTATTAGTGTCTAAATCTCACTTGCATTTGTGTACACACCTACCTAGTCTTGGATGAGTAATCTTACTTATGAGAGTGAAATAAACAAAATGTAGAATTAGTCTAAAAGAAAAATAACCTCTATTTCAAATGTGATTTAAGGACTAAAATGGTTCAGATCATCTTCTCTGGTATCTTCGCTTAACAAAGGCAGCTAGAAGAGGTTATTGGTCTCCGAGGTGAAATATAGCTGTTGCTCTGTTGGAAGAAAAGTGCTCCTTTGGCTAGTTCTTTATCCACAGGGCAAATTGTAATATGAGAAACTGAAGAGATGGTACATTCACTAGGCAGTACTTAGTGCTTTGGTAATCAAAGTGTTAGGGTACTATTTTTCTTTCTGCCTTGTGCCAGCTGTCTTTTAACATAGGTTGAATGCAAGTGCTCTGCCTTTGACATTGTACATTTAAATGCCAGCCTGTGCAATTTACAGTACAAAAGGGCAAAGATACATGGGGGAATGTGGAAAAAATATTCTCTCTTCTCATTGGTTGACCTTTTTTAGATTCAGCTTTATATAGACATTAAAAGAGTCCCTATGACCATATTTCTGATTCTCAAATCATTTACAAAACTTATTCCTTATACAATGTTATTTATATACACTATTAAGTCTTCATGCATTTGAATAAAAAGGATAATCGGCATCCCTGGGTTTAACATTAAAAAGCATTCCTATCTCAGTTGACAGAAAAATCAAATTGCATTCTTTTATTTTTTGGCAATCGGAGTAGCAAAAATTAATATTTGAAAAATTAAATTATCTGAGTGATAATTATATGTCTAAATTTAAGTCAATTTGAAATTCAAAAATGTACTTAACATGTTTTCCTCAGGTTAGTTAGAAAATTAATACTTTAAGAGATAACAATATAATAATGTTATAAATGGATATAAAATAAAAAGAAAAATTATTTAGCTATATAATTAATAAAAATGTGCATTGTTATAAATGATTTGTGTTGATAAAATAATTGTCTAATTCTCAATAGCAGCTCATTCACTGTTCTTTTGTTTATTTATTGAGTTCTGAGTTTTGACACTCCTCATGAATGTCAATCTACGTGCAAACATTAATGGATAAAAAAATAACTTTTGTCTTAATAAAACTTAGTTCAATAAATGATTACAACATTAAAGAGGATCATGAGAATAAGCAGATGGACAGTAAGCAGGTGCCATTTTTAAAAAAGACTGTTCTGAGATGATCTGCTTGAAGTATCAGTATAAACAGAGATTTGAATGAAGTATGGAATTGAACTTAAAATAACCATGAAAAGAAAATAAAAAATGCTCTAGCCTCAAATATCAAGGACTACTCAGGAAGTACAATAGTTGGATGGACATAAGCAATGAGGTACTGTTAATAAGTGAGATCAGAGAGTTGCAGATTTGGATTCTTAAAGAGTTTATCTCACACTGAATTGGAGATTCTAAAGTATCTCAGTGAAAAATCCATTTACCATTGATCACAAAGTGAGTAAGGTTATAGAAAGTTAAATATCTCTCATGTCATTTCTTGGCTAGAATTTTTTTTTAATTCACCTCTGGTTTGGTTTTCTTACTCCAATGACATTGTAGTCACAAAAATTTTATGTGTGAAATTCTAGTTTTGAAAGGGAAAAGGCTATTGCCATCTGCTGGCCACATTTTGAATATAATTCTCTAAGAGTATTAAAATGCTACGAGTGTTTAAGCAGAATGCATAGAAGTATTTGGTAATGATCATTTTCCTAGAAAAATACAGAACAAGAACAAATAAATTGCTAACATACTCTATGAAGCTATTCTGTGCTGTGAGCAATTATTTAGTTTAATCAAACAGATTTTTTTGTCTACATACATTATGTTAGAATAGAGCTCTGTTGAAAGATATATTTTCCTTAATTGAAATGCATAAAACATACACTAATCATAGGGATATCATGTACCTTTGTTTTTATTTCTTATTTCGCTTGTGATGACAGGAATAAAAAACATATTAACACAAATAAAAAAGAACTCATACCTGACTATAGGTGCTGAACCATATATTTGTCCTATATAACCTTTCTCATGCATTACCACTATGATCTAATTGAATCTAAAGAGCAACTTTATATTATTTATTATAGGAATTAGTATTGCAGTATTATTACTTAATAGTACACTGAGTTTAAATATTGTATTCATCTAAGATATCAAAAGATGTATAATAAAAATGATTTACAGTTTTATAGATGTTTGTCTCAAAGATTAAATGCTTTGTCTGATTCTGAATATTGTTTAAATTGTCTACAAGGTTGTGGCTATACATTGGTTTCCTTGCCTGCACAGATTCTACTATTTTTTACCTCATGAAGGTGCTTTGAAGATTAAATGATAATATGTAGGTGAGAGACCTGCAGAATATCTAACATATTATATTTAATCATTACCTGGTAACTTAAAAAAGATTTTGTTGTGTATATACATATGTATACTGCTTTATATTAATAATTTTCTTTTTTTAATAACTTTCAAGTCAGATCATGTTTCAAAAAATACTACATATACAAAATAAGAAGTGCATAAGGATTATTTAGTCTATCATTCAGCAAGGATATAATGAAATATCTTTTAGTAAGCATATATTTACATTTATACAGCAGACATATACATTAAAATGAGAAATAAGAAAATCCCATAAGGTGTATGCTTCTAAGTGTTAATTGTTGTGCTAGCAGAGCCTATAGTGACAACTGTCAAAGAGCAGACGTACAGTTAATAATTAGCAAGTAAATGAAAAATGAAAAAATAATGAAAAAAGGATATTTTTAGTTTTAAAAATTTCTAATTTTTATCTTAGTCACTCATATTCTAGAAAGGGAAATTGATAAAAATTAAATACTGCATGTGCAATTGTATACAGAGCTATAGTAAAAAATATTTTAGTGTTATTTTAAAGTTACTTAAGAAAGTAATGCTAATAAAAATGATAATTAATTCATTAATTCAGGGGCAATAATAAAAAGGTTTTTGCAAACTGATTACATGTAGGATCCTTAAGGGAAAGAATTTTGGACCAGAGAAGATGGCATAGAAATTAAGGTGCATTTCCTTGCATGTTTTTAACACAGATTTAATCCCCAACACCACAGGATTGCTGAATTTCACCAGTTTTAGAACTTAATATCTCAAATAATTCTGAGTATGACTAGAAGCCCTGTAACACTATGAGGTTGCCTTGATGGTCCATGAAATTTTAACTTCTAAGTAAAAATGCATTCTCAGTTCTCTCAACTGAATTACTAGCCTAATTTGCACAATTTTATCAAATTAGCACATTACTATCACAATACTTAGGTACCCTGATAATCTCTTTTGAGATCTCCCTGGTAATTCAAAGGAACTTGGCCACTACTGTTATACACATTATTAAATTCTACATATTGATTTTTCTTAATATGTTCTTGTGTTTTAACACATAACACATATATACCGTTTGATTTCCTTTATAAATTATATATTGAAATAGTATAGTTTATTAGAGAAATATGAAGAGACAGAGAATTATTTGTTCATAAAAAGCACAGAATTTTTCAGTGGAGCCAAAAAACAGGGTGAGTTCCAGTCTAAAATAAAATAAAAAAAATTACCCATCTTAGGTAAAATGCATCAAGACTCATCAAGATGAAGACACCAAGAATTATTTTTATTAATACCTTTTTTTATTGTTTTGAACACTTATCTCAGTGGTGCTCTTGGATATCAAGCCCAAATCTTTCAGTTAAGGGACCTAATGTTGCCAGCATTGATTTTTATGGTCTACCCAAAACATGTAGCCCTTGTGTTTTAACATTTAAATCCTTTTACTTTTTATTCATCCAAAACCAAGAGTTTTGACCAATTCAAATATTTAATATATTATGATGTAAACAAAAGCTGACATTGCATATGTATGCCATGAAATTACTACTAAATAATACCAAGGACAGTACCACTGATTGATAATAGTGAGTATGTCTGTGGAATTCTTTCACCATAATATAAACTTTAAAATATCTAAGTATCTTTGAAACGAAAAAGAAAGGAAAAAAAGAAGGACTGGGTGCCAGGGGCCAAATGGTCTCGGGTGCTTTTGTGGGAAAATAAATAAGGACAGAAATAAATATTAAGGCCAAAGTCAACATCAATATAATAAACTTGAAGGGGCCTGTTATACTGACAGGCCACGGGACAAAGGATGGTGATGTAGGATGCACTCTTGGTCCATTGGAGGAGGGAGGTTACAATGGTGGTGGGAATGGCCCTGACTCACTGTATATCTGAAATTCAACTATGAAGGACTCTGTACATCATAATTTTTTTCAATAAAATAAAAATAAAAATAAAACAAAATATCTGGGAAATATGAAAATTCTCTTTAGTTTTCATACATTTTTCTTAGGATTCTAATAAATAATGTAAAGTAACTTCTTATATATTTATTTTTTGTTCCATCTTATTTTTAAAATATAAATTTTATAAAATCTGAATTTTAAAACTATAAATAAAAAGTTTATAAACTTTACTTGGCATCAAATTCAGTTGTAATGTACTTACCTTGCATGCAGGAGTTACCTTGAGTTTGTAAGGGAATATAGGGACTATGTTGAAGGATAGTGAACAGTGGTGAAGGGATAGCTGTTGAAACAAAGTATTTATGAAATTCAATCATAAATTCAATTATAAACATATTTGGATGTTTTTAATATGGCGATTCAATTGAAAAAAAAACAAAGAAAAAAGAAGAGAAAAACAAATAAATTCTAGACAAACTGGAAAAAAGTTTTTAATCTTAATATTAATACAATCAATGTTTCATAACAATAACCAAAAGGTTATTGATTGGAATCCAGAAAAAAAGAATATTTACAAAAACTCTTCATAAATTTACCAAAGTCAAATAAGCATGGAAATTATTCTTAAATCTTTATCAGATGGTACTGGATATCAGAGAATCTATGCAGTCATGGCATGTTTATAGTGTGTGCAATTTATGAAAATGTGCATTGCTATATGTGATTAAAGGAAAGAATAAAGTTAATATAAGTTGCAATTAAAAATCCCTCGAAATTCTATTGACTAGCACATAATGGTCCACTATCCATTTGGCAGAGATATGGATTGGCATATAGAGTGTCATTCCTTTCCAGAGACTCCTTACTTTGAGAAAAAGTTTGACTTGTGGCACTATTGAATATGCAGTTATTGTAGGAGCCCATTCATGATTCATTAATGTTTTGTGACACATTTATTTTCATAATAGACCATCACATCTTGAAAGTCAATAATATTTATAACAATTTTATGTGAAAAAGCACATTTAAAAATGCTTACCGAGGCTTATATTAATTTGCCAGCTGGCTATATTAAACACCACTCTGTCTGGTGTTGAGTGCTTTTCTTACAATGTTCTCATTATTCTTGCAGAACTTACTTTTTTCAGACTGTGAAGTCATCATTTTAATTTGACTAGAAAGAATTAATGCTTCTTTCTGAATGCTTTAGTAGCTCTTAAGTAATTTCAAATCACAATATACTCAAAAAATTCTCTTGATATTTTTGTAATCAATGGTGTCTGCTATTTCATTCACTAGGCTATATTTGATGATGAAGCCACCACTTAAAGTATAGTCATAAGGCATAACATATTTCTGTGCTAGAAGCAATGCTGTGAATCCCTTTGGAAACAAAAGAGGTTGTGTCCAAGTTTCAACTTAGTATATACTCTATCCCTAAACTAGTTAGTAGTTTTAACTTATAACTCCCTAACTCCTGCCCCAATTCAATCCTTAGTATCCTTATAGTACCTCTAACACTTGTATGATTGCTCTTAGTACTGAATATTGATAAAGTTTTTTAAACATCTGCATATCATTGAGACTAGCATGTGCCTTGCAGTGTTCTTTTTTTATTTTTTTTAAATCAGGTTTATTTTATCTAGGCATTTTATCTGGGCATCCAGGATATGGCTTCATAGACTCCAGCTCAGGGAACATACAGCAATGGTTTCTTTAGCTATTATATCTTCATAGGGGTTTTATTTCTGGATCTCTGGGAAACCAGTGAGTCTGATGATGTTTTTGTTAAATCTATCCCAAAGTTTGATTATCATCTGTTCATTTGTTTTGATGATTTTTTTCATCTTCTGTTATTTATTTTAAGACGTTTGTTCTGAATTCTGCTATGTCTCGAGGTGTTAAGCAGTTAATCTTCAAGCTCACTGATTCTATCTTCAGCAAGTGCTTCTTTGATGCTGAGGCCTTTTATGAGTTTTTTCATTTCACCTATGCTTTTTTCTAATTTTTTGCATTTCTGTTTAAAGTTTTTTTTTATTTCTACTCACATATCCTCTTGATTCTTACTGGCTGTCTATTACATTGTTTCTTTGAGTTCCTTGAATGTTCTCAACATTTCCTCCCTAACATACTTATCAGAGACACTATATAGGTGGCTAATACTAGTTGAATATTCAGACTACAATCTTTATTCATTAAGTATGATGGGTTTCTGAGTTGCTTTCCTCCATTTTCACTGTTGCCATGTTTTCGTGTTTTTAATGTGTTATGATGTGACCCATCAACTAGAAGAAATGCCAGCTGCAGAACAATGCAGAGTGGTAGCCTGTGCTCTTCTTGGAGCCTAGGGCAAAATGAATCTTCTGAGTCACAAAGAGTACCTACCACACTGCTGGTTTGTCTGTCAGCCTTTTTCTGGGAAATTTGTGTCTAGATGGAGTCCAGTTGTGGCAGTTGGGAGAGATTACCCCTTGTCCTAGTGCTTCTCTTTTATTTAGCGCACATTGACCAGGGGTTAAAACATCTATTCTGAGTCACAAAGAGGACCCTGTTATCAATCTGTCTGTATGCCTCAGTTTTCTGGGCTTCAGTAATTTATAGGAGTCTTACTGCATAGATTCTAAAATTTTTAAAGATATTTTTAAAAATTAAGTTCCACCATAAAATACTACTTATTAATATATGTTGACTTCTTGTACTCTTTCCTTTTTTCAAATGAAGGCATTTTCAATGCTATTTTCTATTTTTTATTTGTCTACATTTCTCTGCCAAATAATGTAATCAGTGCTATGGTAGGACTTAGGAAATTGTTGAATATTTTTGGCTTTTCTATATAACATTCTAACCTGTTGAAAGCCATCAGGTTTTAAATTAATCTTATGAATACTTATATAATTTTATTTGATCCTACAGTTCAGATAAATATAATTTTTATTTTTTATTTTGAATATTTTTATTTTTAATGATGTTTGTTTGTTTTTTGGGGGCTACACATAGTCAAGACTTTGACCTGACTCTGCACTCAGAGAATTTTCAATTGCATTAATTCATCTATATAGTATGAAACAACAATATACATATTGCTAATACAGTTAATGTTGTGGAACCAGGAGAAAAAACTATTTAAGTATTTTCTAGAACATACAACTATACATTGATAAAGATGATATTTAAATCCAAGTCATATACACTTAGGTCTTAATGTTTTTGACACCTATAAAATACTTTCACTTTATAACTGATCTCTATTTTCAACTGATTTCTGAGAGTTAAGATTTTGTAGGAAGAATATACCTTTACTGTTTTGCTATTATTTTCTATTTTATCAAAAATTTTATGAAAACAATTACAAAAAGCTAACAAATTATTTAACTTAAGTATTTATTTTTACCACTCATTAGTATTTTACCTAGATTTTTATTACAATTTAAATCATACGAACGTTAACTCATCAGGTTTCTATTCTTTTGGTACTTTTTATTTGGTTTCATCACAGTATATCAAGTTTGATGCCATATGCTACTCTAAAATTCCTAATTGTTTAAAATAACATGCAATACTGCTTGAGATTTGTTGTTGTTGTTGTTTTGTATTTTGGGGGGATCACACCCAGCAGTGCTCAGGGGTTACTCTTGGTTCTATGCTCAGAAATCGACCCTGGCAGGCACAGGGGACCATATGGAATGCCGGGTTTCGAATCACCTTCTGCATGAAAGACAAATATCTTACCTCCATTCTATCTCTCCATCCCCCACTGTTTGAGATTCTTTAAAAGTCACTCCATTGAAGCAAAGTGTCATTGTTTCTGACTATGAGAGGCAATTAATAATTAGCTGCTTACTTATAACTAGCTGCTTAAAACCTCTTTATTTCCTCTGTATTTCCCCCTTGTTCTATGGACTATTCAAAGTATACAATGCAAGATTTTATCAGATGTGAGACAGTCACCAATGTATCAAAATCTGTCCCACTCATATCCATTTTATGAAACAATGACAATTTCCTAAAATCTTCTTAGTTTAAGGTAAAGGAAACTCCATTCTATGTGCTGGGCTTTCTTACCCCTCACACTCCAAACTACTAATTATAAGTATCAGAAAATGACATCTTCACTGTGAAATGATCCCTGATAATATGGAACTTAAAATTTTTCAAATAGTAGATAAAACAATTTTTCATTAATTTAGATTTAATACCTAGTTTTTTATATGTATATTTTATAGTATATGTCATAAGTGGTAGTTCATGCTATTAAGGAGAACATTTACTTGGAATTCTGTGAATCTTTATAAAAATTGACCTGTGTACTTTTCTAATCTCTATATTTAGTTTTCCACATAAATATGATATTTAAAAGTATCAATGGTATATCATCTATTAAGTTACATAAACAAAATTATATATTCTTTACATAGAAATGAGTTTATATTTGTGGAACATGTAATTATGTAAGATTATCAAGATAAAGAATAGTGCATAAATATTGACTAATGTAACATAACATTGAATAAGATTATGAATTGGTAAATTTCTAAATCGTGGTCTACTGCCACAATCAATTATGGTTTATGTTATTGGCCTGTCTATTTAAAATAAATTATTTGTATTGAACTTAATTATACATTACATAGAGATAAATTATAGGCTATTACTGTAAATTCATTTCTATCTTTTCAAGAATTCAATATCTCTAAATTTCATATACTATTTTAAATATGTGAATTAATTTGAAATTGCACTCATCTAAAATTTGATAACAATATATTGGTGGATCACAATTACTTCTAACAGGAAATGCTTGTGAATTCCTGACATTTATGTCAGATAATTTTTACTTCTTTAGAAATATAAATTCATATATATATACACATATATACATATACTTTTTGTTTTAGATAAAGCCACCTCTCTCTGCCTTTTACTATTCTTGTTTTTGGAACTTGCTACCTTAATCAAAATCTTTACAAGCAAAAAAAATCTTACGCTTTAATAAAGTTTGTTCTTTTTTTCAGTATGTGTGATTATCCTGTACCTCCATTATGTAATTCTGCTCACTGTCATACTCACTAAATAAATCGCCTACTTTATTTATAGTCACCCTTTTATTCTCAACTGATTGCCAAAGTATGTTCTCAAATGTTTCTACAGAAACAAGTTAATTTATTTTTATTTAATATCAATTAATTTAAATAATTTATCTTGGTTTACTATGATATATTTTAGTTGAAAGTGATAACAGTTAAACAACAAAACTGCCACTATTATATTTCTTTCAGAAATAAAACTGTATTCTGTGAATAACATTAGAATGCATATCTCCTCAGATATGTAGTTTTATCCAAATATCTACTCAATATATTTATTTATTTAAGGGCTACTATTTCATCTCAATATATAGTATTTACTGTGCTAAATTATACCGAAACAAATTTTTTTATGTCCCAAAACTGTCTTATTTGAATAAAAACCAAATTGATTCTCTGTGCATCTCAAATTCATCTAGAAATGTCTTATTATTTTATCTTATTTCTATGAACATTTGTATAATCTAAGGCACTATCATGTTATATATAAATAAATTTACTGATGTTTGACCTAATAATTGCATGTTACTAGAACAGTCCATTTTAACTTAGATTTATCTTTCAAGACATTGACTAATATCTTGATTCAAAAATGCTGTGATTCTCAAGTTTCAAAAAACAAGCACATATAATTTCCTTAAATTTTAAGTTTACTCATTTTAACAATCATTTTAATTTACAACATGACTTTTACACATTTATTTTACTTCTCACAAATGCCAAACTCTGCCCAACCCAAGATTAATCTATAATTACATTTAACTAGTATTTAATTATTCACTTACTTTGTGGCTTTCTTTCTAAATCCTACATGGCTTATATTTTGTTTCATCTATATTCTGTTGCCTTAAAAATTAAAATAATTTAAAAATAAGGTTACTACTTTTGCTAACTAACATTTTCCTGTAGAGTCTAAGTGGAACACATCTTGTAGTGAAATTCAGTCTTACTATTACTAATCACCTGTGCAATTAATATTGAAGAAAGATTGAGTTACACCTTCAGCAATTTTTGCAGTATTTTCTTATTTAATATCAAATTAAATTTCCTCTCTAAACAGTCTCTTTAATATGGGTACACAGGTTACAGAAAGTGTTTGTTTAAAAGTTCACATTGCTTATTAAGTCTTCTAAGATTAACCTTTTTAGAAGCATCTGTATTATAAATCTACATTTTTCAGACCATTGTGTCTATTTTTGAAAAAATTTAAATTACATATGAAACTGATTACAACTTTCTTTTGTTGGTTTATTTAAAGGTAGAACCAAATATTTTGTTTAGACCTTCAGTGAATTGCTGAAATTGAGAGCCAGACATACATTATAAACTTTAGAACTAGATTCTAAAGGCACCTTCTGATTAGGGCAAGCCATCATGTAATAAGAATGTAAATAAACTGGGGTCTCTGTACTATCTCAGCCAAATGCATTTTTTTTCAACAATCATACTGGCTCTTTCTATCCTTCTGTTAACCTCTGCCAAACCCACTATAGGTAAAATCCAAGTTTTTTATATACGTAGTATTTTTTGATCTATCTAGCAATGTTGGAAATATGTTAAAGGAATCATGGTGTGGAGGGAAGAATCTTATAAGACATTCCATCTGCTCTTTATTGTTCTTTGGATTTTTTTTTTAATTTTTAGGGCTATTACTCAGCACCTGGGGGCCACTTATGGAAATATTTGTCTCAGTTGTGTCATTTGATGCTTCCATACTCAGAACTGGTGATATGTTTGACACTGTTCGAATTTTCGGATTGGCATTTCTAGGACTATCAAGGTCACACTTGTTAATTTTGGGTGAACACCAGGACATCACTCAGAGGTGTCCAAGGAGGCATGCAGTGTTGAGAATCCAGCTCAGATTTTCATATATAAATTCAGTTTTTTGATCTATCTCTGACCCAATAAAGTCCTCACATGCTGACATATGTGACAGTGAAGAAAAAAAAAATATAATAAGTAATTTTCTAAAAGCATAAGTGCAGGCATACAATAATAAATTTTAAATACACTTTTTCCTAAACAAGAAACATATTGTTTCTTTTTTTGGGGGGTGGAGGGGTCACACCTAGCAGCGCTCAGGAATTACTCCTGGCTCCACACTCAAAAATCACTCCTGTCAGGCTCGGGGGACCATATGGGATGCCAGGATTCGAACCACTGTCCTTCTGCATGCAAGGCAAATGCCTTACCGCTGTGCTATCTCTTCGGCCCCAATGTATTGTTTCTTATTCCTTCAAAATATTGACTGGATTCCTATCTGGTGCCAAAACCTTTGTGAAAGACTTGGGGACACAAACAAGAATAAAGATACATTAGTCCTTTCTCTCAGTTTTTATCAGTCATACATTTTATTCATGTTTTCATAGGGCTAAATTACACTTGCTATTCTGTTACTAAAATTTCCAAATTGGATAATGAGATAAAAGGTAAGCTTCTGTTTCTTATTTTCTACAAAAATGAAAAACAGAAAAGTAATATTGCTAAATTCTGTTTACTTCTGTAGAACAATAGTAGCTGCTGTGTTTTGAGAACTGAATTTAAACTATACTATTTAAATATCATTTAATGAATAAAACAACTTTATTTCTAATTTGTAAGTTAAGGGACCAACCAACGAACATCACTTACTATTAAGGCCACATTTTTACATCAGTGAGAGTCTTGATTATTTAAATTATTGGATTTTTTTATCTTGTGAAAAAATTCAAATAAAAAAATTAATTACTTATATTGTGAGTCCAGTTTTCTAAACCTATTTAATTTAAACAAATTATATAACTTCCATCTGAGTGCTAATTGTTCTAGTGATTATATTATTCTACTAATATAATAATAAAATGAATTAAGAGATAGTATAGCAGGTAAGTATCTTACCTTACATGTGGCTAACAAGTATTCCATCTCCCATATGATACCCTGTATAATGCCAGAAATGATCCCTAACCACTGTTCTCTGTTACTCAAAATCCCCCCAAAAAACACAAACCCTGATAATTAGATAAATTTTGAAGATTATAAAGTTGTCTCATTTAGACAAAAAAAAAAAGCTGTCGATATTAACAATAACCAGATTCTAAATGAACTTCTGAAAGGCCTCTTATAGAAACCCAATAGCCAAGTGTAGAATCAATAGCACTACACATTAAAATGGAATGCAGAGACATTTATGTCAATAATATTCCTGAATGTGAATAGACTAAATTCTCCCATCAAAATGCATAGAGTTGCAGGATGAATCAGAAAATAAAACTCATGCATTTTTCTGATTACAGGAAACACCTCCAAAATCATAGAATAGACACATTTTCAGAGTAAAGAATAGAAGGCCTTATACATGCTTTTTGAAAATAAACAAAACTGGGAAGCCATACCTATGTGAGACAAAATTGTATCCGACCTAAAGAAAGTAGAGAAAAGTATGGGCACTACTTCTTAATCAAGGGAACAAAACCAGAAGTCCTAACTCTAATATATAGACATCAAATACAAGTCAGAAAAAATCATAAGGCTCTTGCTCACAAATCTAGAGAAACAGATGGATGGAAATATGAGAGTAGCAGGAGATTGTAACATGCACACAGATCACTGAATAGATCCACTCGACAGAGTATCAGTAAGGACATAAGAGTCCTAAATAATAAACTACAAAAGCAAGGGCTAATAGATTTATACCTGACCTTCAATCCTCTTCTCTATTGCATTCTCTAGATATATCACATTTTAGGATATAAGTCTATTTTACAGAAAATCACACATAAAAATCTTGTCAAGCATTCTATTCAATCACAATGATATAGAATAGAAATTGGCCATAAAAAATGTGGTGAAACTCAAATACCTGAAGACTGAACAACATTCCACTAACAGCACCTGGATGAAAAAGGAGATTAAGGAAGAAATGAAAAGATTCACTGAGACTAATAAAAAAATAAACAGTTTTGTGGAACACCACAAAAGGAGGGATTAGAGGGGCATTCATAGCTAGAGAGCCATAAATACATAAGAAAAAAAAAGAAAAAGATCAAATCAACAACAGAAACACATACCTTAAATATCTGGAGAACTTCTAACAATAAATTAAAAAACTAGATAAAGTAAATAATAAACAATAAATAAATGATATATAAAAAAAGTGCCAGGACAGACCTTGGTTAATCCCCAGCATTTTATTTGATCCCCCAGGAGTGATTTCTGAGCATATAGCCAGGAGTAACCCTTGAGCATCACCAGGTGTAGCCTAAAAACCAAAAAAAATAAAATAAAATAAAATAAAAAATAAAACAAAGAATCAGAGAAACCAGGTGGTGGTTCATTGAAAGAATAAAAAAGATGGAAAAACTCCAGTGGATAGACTCATGAGGCAAAAAAGAGAAATTGGTTGTAGTACAGTAGTACTTTTTTTCATAATTAAACAAGAAAAAGACATTAAGGGCATACACATAGGAAGGCTATATAATTATTTCTAATTTAGTTTTTTCTAAAGGTTATATACTTACTCCTAATTTTAGAAATTTAAATTTAATTTAGAAATATGGTCAGATATTCTAGTTTCTCACTGTCTGCATATTACATGGTAGTGTATATAGAAAAATCCTATACTTTACAAAAAAAAACCCTAAAAACAGTAGGCTTTTATACTTAGGTGACAGATGACAAAGTTAATATGTCAGAATCTGTGGCTCTTTTTATACACAAATAATGAACCTATAGTAAAATTAAAATAATCCCTTTCAGAATTGTGCCTCAGAAAATTGGGTACGTTGGAGTCAACTAACTAAAGAGGTTTAAGACTTATATGAAAAAAACTACCTAAAGCTGCTTCAAGAAATATAAGAGGACATTAGAAAATGGAAATATATACCCTGCTCATGGATTGGGAAGATGGGTATCATTAAAACGTCAATACTTCCAACAATATTGTACAGATTTAAAGTAATTTCTATGACAGTACCCGTGATATTTTTCAAAGAAGTGGTTCAGATGCTCCTGGAATTCTTATGGAACAAAAATATCCACTAATAGCTAAAACATGCTTAAACAAAAATAAATAAATAAATAAATAATAAATAAGTGGAATCATCACTTTTCCCAACTTGAAACTTTTAAACTGTATGATAAAACAGTAGTCATTAAAACAGCATAGTATTTAAATAAAGACAGATCCTCAGATCAATAGAATAAATGAAAATTCAGAGATGGGCCCACAAGTTTACATTCAATTAATCTCACCAACAGAAATTGACACACATCACAAGAAAAAGAACAACCTGTGCTGGTGTGGATGTGGGGAAAAGAGACTCATTTCCTGCTGGTGGGAATGCCATCTAGTCCAGCTTTTCTAGAAAACAATATGGATATTCCATAATAAACTAGAAAATGAGCTTTCATATGATCCAGCAATACCACGTGTAGGGCTATACCCTAGTCAGTGGTCGGCAACCTAAGGTTCGCGAGCCACATGTGGCTCTCTACACTTTTAATTTGGCTCTTCTGTGTGCCGGGGGGTGGGGGCTGCTCCAGGAGTCAGGACTCTGCTCCTAGCCTCTGTCAGTGTGCGCCCTGTGTGGCTCTCAAAATAAATTTCAATCGTGGTCTTGGCGAGATTTGGCTCAGTTGAAAAAAAAAAGGTTGCCGATCACTGCTAGGTACACAAAATCATAACACAAAAATTCTCTCTACACTCTTATTTTTATCATAAAATTATCTATAATAGCCAGATCTGTAAGCAACCCAGATGTCGGACAACAGATGAGTGGCTAAAGAAACTGTGGTGGTACATCTACACAATGAAATATTATGCTGCCATTAGGAAAAATGAAGTCATGAAATATGCTTATACATGGCTGGACCTGGAGATATTAGACTATGTAAAATGAGTCAGATGGAGAAAGATAGAGATAGAATAATCTCACTCATTTGTGGGATATAAGAAAAACAAAAGAGAGTATGGTAATAATATCCAATGACAATAGAGAAAGGGTCAAAAGGACTATGGTAGGAAGCTTTCCACAAAGAGGGGTGAGTGCATTTAGAGTAGAGAAGTGTTTACTAGGACAACTACAGTAAGGAACAGATCAATATGGGCAAGAACTGGATACTGAAAGGGGATAAAATGACATGTAATGTGCCCTTCATTAACAATAGTGCAATCCACAGTGCCAAAAACAAGACACACACACATATACATGAGAAAAAGAGAGAGAGAGAGAGAGAGAGAGAGAGAGAGAGAGAGAGAGAGAGAGAGAGAGAGAGAGAGAGAATGCCTGCCCCAGATAAGAGGGGACATATGGGTATGAGGGAAACAGAGGACATTGATGTATGCAAAGGTGCATTAGTGTAGGGTGTTCTATAACTGAAATTCAACTATGAAACAACTTTTAACCACAGTGCTTAAATAAAGTGATAAGAACGAAAATCTATATCCAAAGCTGACAGAGCTACTACTAAAAGAAAAAAATTCAGGTCAGTCTTTCTGTTGAACATTAATGAAAAAACTCTCAACAAAATCTTAGCAAACTGAATCCAGCTACAGAATACAGTCATATATCATGATCAGGAAGATTTGTTCTCCAAGTGTAATGGTGATATAAAATAGGCAACTCGGCAACATCACACATCACATCAGAAAAAAAAATATAAAAATCATAGGATCATATCAATAGATGTAGAGAAAACATTTGAAAAGATCTGTAAAAATTAAAAATAAAGCATAAAGTTCACGTGTTAGATGAAGTCACCCCAGGCACTGTGTTTCTAACTATTCAGGCAGACAGGTCTGATGAAGAGGATAGTGATGGAGAAATAATTCACAAGCAGTCAGTTAATGTTTCACTGGAGTAAGGCCTGAGCCATAGCACAGCAGAAGTGCGTTTGCCTTGCACATGGCATATCTAGGACGAACCTTGGTTGGATCCCCAGAGTGTCATATGGTCCCCGAGCCAGGAGCAATTTCTGAGCACTTAGCCAGGAGTAACCTTTGGCCCAAAAAGCAAAGAAAAATGTTTCACTGGAGTCAGCTTGCTTTATTCTATGGATTTTTCCCTGCCATGAGTCTTTCTGCTATTTGCTTTCTTTGCTGAGCACCTCCTCACTGCTTCTCTTCTGATTCTCTGGCATTTGCTATTCCCTTCTTTCCTCCCCAATGCAGACTCTTTAATTCTTTATTTAAAATTTCAGGTGAGGGCGGGTCTTAAAATAAGAGGTTAGGGAAAACAAGAAGCTGGAGGCAGGGTTACAAAGATCCATTTTCTTTTCCTGATTAAAATTCTCAGAAAAATAAGAGTGGAGGGAAATATACTCAAGAAAGTAACAATCAGATAACCATATATAGAAATTAAAACTCACACCTTACATAGAAGTCAACTTAAAAGTAGATCAATGACCATGAGATCAGACCTATATCTATTGAGGAAAACAGACAGAACACTACAATATCTAGACCTAAAGCATCAGTGATATGATACCAATAAAACAATTTTAGAGTCAAAACTAAACAAATAGTAATTTATCAACTTAAAAAATTTATTTTGGAAAAAGGGACACAGGCTAAAACTAAAAGACTCTTGAGTGGGAGATAATATTTGTATCAGCACATTTAACAAAGGGTTGATAACCAGGATACAAAGCACTCACAAAGATTAACCCTTCCTCAAAATCTAAAATCCATCAAAAATGGGGAGAGAAAATGAACAGACACCTCTTTAAAGAAGTCCAAATTATGACACAATGTGCCATATATATAAGAAATGCTCATTATCACTTACCATTTTGCAAATCCTAATCAAAACTCTAATAGTTATGCCAGTGAAAATAGCCTATGTCAAAAATACTGAGAACAATCAATGTTGACAGGGATGCCAGCTGCTGCTGTTGGGAATGTTGCCCAATTCAAGTGCTATAATAATCAGTATGAAGAGTCTCAGTACACTTAGAATTGAACTTCCTTATGACCCTGTAAATCCACTTTGGGGCATCTATTCCCAGGACAGAAAAATATTCATTAAAAAAGACATATGCCCACCACTATTTATCACAACACTACGTAGTTAAAAGTGGGAATCAATCAAACCAACATCAAATGGGCAGATCATGAAGATGTAGTACAATGGAATGCTGCATAATTCTATGGTATGAGCAGTCATGCAACTTGGTGTTACATGGATAAAACTGGGAGGTATTGTGTTAAATAAGGTACGCCAGAAGAAGAGGGATATATATGAAAATATCACTTATATGTGGTAATTATAATATATGAAGTAATGCAATGGAGTAAATGGAGTTTGCCTAGTATAATGAGAAGGACAGATATAGGGTGAAATGGGATAAAGACAGTTGTTAAATAACTGGGAATAGAGGTTCAAGGGGATTAAGGTACATGGTGGTGTTAAGTAAGGACAGGACTAAATTTCCAATCTGCAGAGTCATAACATTGAAATTATGAGACAAAAACTTTAACAGTGAAACTTAAAAAGGTGCCTAGTAGAGATGGCAGACCTGGGGGTGGTGGTAATGATGTAGACCCAGAGATTTGGTGGAGGGAGGTTAATACTGATGGTAAGGTTAGTGCTGGAACATTGTATGTCTAAAATTGAAGTATGAATACCTTTGTAAATCACTGCATTTTTAAATAAAAAATTAAAATAATATAAACTTACTAGTTGTAGCATGGGCAAAAATGATATGAATTGGTGTAGTCTCTTTGCTTTAAGAAGATCATTATCTGTTTCAGACAAATGTTTCTCTTTCTTGCATCCTCTGGAATAAAACGTTAT
Source organism: Suncus etruscus (assembly GCF_024139225.1). Classification (NCBI taxonomy): domain Eukaryota; kingdom Metazoa; phylum Chordata; class Mammalia; order Eulipotyphla; family Soricidae; genus Suncus; species Suncus etruscus. The sequence goes on along the minus strand of NC_064851.1, from coordinate 93,809,398 downwards.
ACCTTCTCATGATTGCTCCATCTTGTTTTGTGAGTTGACTGGCAGGAGTCTTTTTCTTAATTAAAATAGAATAAATTTTCCCTAACCTAGTTATTTAATTTAAAGGGAAATTTTCTTTAACTCATTCCTAACTTTACTTTTTCATTAAAAATTATTAGTTTTATCATTTAAATATACATGTATAACTACCTATACATATATATCTTCCATTTTCATTTGTAAATTGTTAAATACTTGGAATTGTCATTTGAACATACCGTCTCTTCATGACTAGATAAAACCATGAAGGCAGTATATATCATTCTATAGAAAATCAGCACTCTTTGCTTCTTCTTCATTCTTTTCAGGAAATATAGAAAATGACTAATTTCATGTGCAGAAACTATATGTAGAATTGTAATTAAAACACCATAAGGTTTGCATAATCAGAAATATCTACAATGGCTTTAATGTGTTTTTTTCTAAAGTTTAAGAAACCCAGTGGACTATATTAGAGGATGAAATAGTCATTTTTTATCTGAAAAGAACTATATTGCAGTAATTTTAAGTTAAAAACTACTTATATTCCAGCACAAAATGCATTGCTTGATGAGATGAAGATTTTTCTGAGATGAAAAGTCTAACTAAATTATGCTACCTATTATAAATAATACTGCTAGCTTATTTATATTTTTAACCTCTAGCAATAACAGATTATTTTGATAAATTATTCATATTTCTGCATTGTGCACCTTTTTCAATTTGCATATCTGGCAGCAAGTAAGCCCTCCTTTCAGGCTTTAGTCCCCTTGGTCAGACAGGATGGCCTAAGGCTGCTTCATGATTAATTTCATCTCAATAGGGTAATTATCATACTGAAATGAAGCAATGTTCCTGAAATATATTTTTTTCTAGAACTGTAAGTGTAATATGCCCAGTTTAAGAGCTTTTAAGAATATAGAAGCTTTAAGTTTAAATGTTAACTGTTTTCTATTTGTGGAATAGTTATTTCTAAAAATACTACAGGCACTGAAAAGAACAGAAAGAAATAATTTAGAATTAAATTTAGCAGATCATTGAATCACAAAATTATATATCATTATTTTCTACTTATTTATAAAAAGAGGTATATACATTTTGAAGGATCAGGAAAGTTTGATGTTGCTAGATCAAATTTATCTGCTATTGTGAGGTTCATGCTTGCAGCCCAGTGATAAGACAAAGAGACCACCCGGCAATGCAAGTCACAAAGCGGGGTTTTATATGCTTAGCTAGCTAAGGGTCTAAGACTTCTACCTGGGAACAGACTCTCGAAAGTCAAGGTCCCTGAGTTTAGTGCAGAGAGGGTATATAGATTGATAGATAGATAGATAGATAGATAGATAGATAGATAGATAGATAGATAGATAGATAGATAGATAGATAGATAGATAGATAGATAGATAGATAGATATAGATATATAATATATATAAGGGATATACCATTCAACTGCCACAAGTTACATAATTCAGTTATTACAAGGTTGATCTGTTAAGGCCCATCCTGAGTTGTACGGACGTGAGTTCCGTGTTCCAGCGTTCTGGGTCTTGTGTGTTCCATTGTCTTCAACTCTTATGTGAAGGCCACATTCCCAAGCTAACAAGGGGTTGTAGAGAAGCAGTTTAGCAAAAGCAGAAACTTTCATGAGAAAGAGCGAATCTCAGAATCTTACATTACATAGATTCATTTTAATTTCTTTCCTGTTTTATAGATAAGTCATTCAACTTTTCTGTATTTTGTTATTCTACTTAAGTATAATCAATAGGTCTTTTACTATTGCATAATTGATAAGATACATATTGAAAAATGTTGAATTCTGTTGGAAAATACTAATAGTCTGAAAACTAAATAAGATTTAGTTCACATCTTACTCTTAAACCCTTATACTGAATATTGTTATTTCCAAATACTTTCAAATTAAGTGGGATTTAGTTTAAAAATGATATTCTGCAGAATTATTAAATACAAATATTCACAATTTTTTCAAGTAAAAAAGAAGTTTCTAAATATAAAATTAAAGCACATTCTGCATAATGTTTAAGCTTATGAAAGGTTAAAAATACTTTAAATTATTTTAAATTAGTTCTGTGTCATTTAAAAAGTGCATTTTATTCTTAAGTTTGAAGTATTTATTTCAATTGGTCAGTTTCACATATTCCAACTTTTGTAACTGGCAAAGTAATTGTTTATAATTATATGTTTATGCAATAAGCAATTTATGTATATATTGAAAAAATTTACTGAGTATCTTGTGAAGTGTTAGGACTATGGAGTTGAATAAATAACAGTTATCTTAGGGAGTTTAGAGAATCATATGAAAGTATATTTACATAAGTTAAAAGCTACAATATAAATATGGTGAGAAATAAAAATCTATTTGCTGAATCCAGTACACTGGGTATTGAGAGTTTTACCTTCTTTACAACCTGCTGTTACACATTCTTTGTTAGTTTCTTTGACAGATAAGTATTGGCCTTTAATTGGGGTATCTTTTCAATTATTTTGATTTTATTAGATTAAATAAATGAACATATATAAATACATATATTAAGTGATTGTTACCTTTCAAGAACAAATATCTCCCAATTTATTTAAATAAACAAAAAACACTATTAATGAAATGCAACAGGTTCACATTTTTTTTAAATTTAAGTATGATTCATTATGCTATTTCTTTTCTTCTTTAGTCAGCATCTCTCAGTATAGTTTGCCCACTTGCTGATAGTTTCATAAATGACAAATCATTAATTTTGGCTAATAATCTAATTAATATGCAAAATAGATTCCTTGATTTTCAGATTCTTTATTTTTCAAATCAGATTGTCCAGCTGTTTTAGTGACAATTTTATATGTAAATATAGAATGTTTGAAAATGTAAAAATACTAAATTCTCTGACAACTTTCTACTAAAACATCTCTTAGTATAATACAGTTAAATTTAGACCTACCTCTTCTCTGATTCTGAAGTCTCAAACATATAAGTCTTCAAAACATAATCTTTTGTTGAATTTTATTGCTCTGAATTTAAATACTTTTATTTTAAATATATGACTAAAATTAAAAACAGGGGAGTTCAAAGCTGCAAAGGTGCAAGTTTTCGAGGGCTTGGGGACCATCTGGATGGTGGTGTGAGGTACTCATCCAGGGATGTAGTGACCTGGGACTACCTCCCCCAGCCATGAGAGCTAGTGGAAATAATAAGTGGCATAGAAACAATGTATTGTTTTATTCAAAGTCTGAAGTCTGCTGCTGTTGGGAGGATGGGTTCTGAGAGAGGGAGAGAGAGAGAAAGAGAGAGACAGAGAGAGACAGAGAGACACAGAGACAGAGACAGAGAGACAGAGAGAGATAGAGACAGAGAGAGACAGAGAGACAGAGACAGAGAGAGAGAGACAGAGAGGTATTTTACCTTCCAGAGTGGGCCAGAGGATGGGTTTTGAAAGAGAGGCAAAGTAGGCAGCATCTCACCAATACCAAGGACACCTTGGTTGTTTCCAAAGTCTGGCTATTGTAAAAAGTGCTGCAATGAGTATAGGTGTGAGGAAGGGATTTTTGTATTATATTTTTGTGTTCCCACGGTATATCCCTAGGTGTGATATAGCCAGCTCAAATGAGAACTCAATTTCCAGTCCTTTGAGGATCTCCATATTGTTTTCCATAAGGGCTGGACTAGATGCATTCCCACCAGCAGTGAATGAGAGTTCCTTTCTCTCCACATCCCTGCCAGCACTGATTGTTCTTGTTCTTTGTGATGTGTGCCAGTCTCTGTGGTGTGAGATGGTAATTCAGTGTTGTTTTGATTTGCATCTCCCTGATGATTAGTGAGTGATGTGGAGCATTTTTTTCATGTGCATTTTGGCCATCTGTATTTCTTCTTTGAGAAATTGTCTGTTCATTTCTTCTCCTTATTTTTTGATGGGATTAGATATTTTTATCTTGTTAAGTTCTGTCAGTATCTTGTATATCTTAGATATTAGCCCTTTATCTGATGGGTATGGGTGAATAGCTGCTCCCATTCTAGGGGTGCCTTTTGTATACTAGGCATTATTTCCTTTGAAGTACAGAAGCTTCTAAGATTAATATAGTCCCATTTGTTTATCTCTGCTTTGACTTGTTTAGAGAATGCTGTTTCTTCCTTGAAGATTTCTATAGTTTCAATGTCCTGGAGTGTTTTACCTACGTGTTGTTCTATATACCTTATGGTTTCATGTCTGATATCAAGGTCTTTAATCTATTTGCATTTGACCTGGGTGCATGGTGTTAGCTGGAGTCTGAGTCTGTTTATTTTGCAAGTGGCTGTTCAGTTGTGCCAACACCACTTATTGAAGAGGTTTTTCCTTGCTACTTTTTGCATTTCTTACCCTTTTATCAAAGATTAATTGATTGTATATCAGGGGAGCTTTCTCTGAATACTCTAGTCTATTTCACTGATCTGAGGGTCTATCTATATTCCAATACAATGCTCTTTTAATGACTTGTAATAAAATGTAAAGTTGGGAAAAGTACTGCTTCCCATATTCCTTTTTCTAAAGGTTGCTCTAGCTATTCTTGGATGTTTATTGTTCCAGATGAATTTCAGGAGTATTTGATCCAAGTCTTTGAAGAATGTTATGGGTTTCCTTAGAGGTACTGCATTAAATCTGTACAATGCCTTGGGGAGTATTGCCATTTTAATAATGTTAATCCTCCTAATCCATGAGCAGCGTATATGCCTCCATTAATGCATATCCTCTTTCATTTCTTGGAGCAGGGTTTTGTAGTTTTATTTGTATAAGTCCTTCACATCCTTAGTTAAGTTGGCTCCAAGATATTTGAGTTTGTGTGGCACTAATGTAAGTGGGATTGTTTTTTGATATCCATTTCTTCACTATCATTATTGCTGTATAAGAAAGCCATTGATTTTTGTATGTTAGTTTTGTAGCCTGCCTCTTTGCCTTATGAATCTATTATTTCTAGAAGTTTTTTGGTTGTCTTTAGGGTTTTAAATATAGTATTATGTCATCTGCAAACAGTGAAAGCTTGACTTCTGCCTTTCCTATCTGGAAGCCCTTGATATATTTTTCTTGTCTAGTCGCTATGGCAAAAAATTCCAGCACTATGTTGAATAGGAGTGGTGAGAGAGGCAGCCTTTTTTGTATCGGATTTTAGAGGAAAGGCTTTTAGTTGATATATATTAACAGTAATATTTCCCAATGGCTTGTGGTAGATTGCCTCTACTATATTGAGAAAAATTCCTTCTATTACCATCTTTATAAGAGTTTTTATCAAGAATGGGTGTTGGACCTTATGAAATGCTTTCTCTGCATCTATTGACATCATCATATGGTTTATTTTTATATTTTATTTTGTTGATATGGTGTAATATGTTGATTGATTTATGGACGTTAAACCCTACCTGCATTCCTGGGATGAAACCTACTTGATTGTGTTGAATGATCTTCTTGATGAGGTATTGGATCCTGTTTGCCAGAATTTTGTTGAGGATCTTTGCATTTGTGTTTATCAGGGATATTGGTCTGTAGTTTTCTTTTTTGCAGCATCTCTGTCTGGTTTTGGTATCATAGTGATTTTAGCTTCGTAAAAACTATTTGGGTCTATTCCATATTCTTTAATTTAATAAGAGAGCCTGCAGAGGATTGGTAGAAGTTCCTCTTGAGAGGTTTGAAAGAATTGTTAGTGAATCTTTCTGGGCTTGGGTTTTTGTTTTTGGGAAGACTCTTGATGACTTTTAATTTCCTCAGTAGTGATGTGTCTGTTTAGATATGCAAGATTATCCTGGTTTAACTGTGGAAGATTATGAGTCCAAGAATGTATCCATTTCCTCCAGGTTTTCATGTTTTGTGGCATAGTTTCTCAAAGTAGTCTCTGATTACCCTTTGAATCTCTGCAGTATCTGTGGTGATCTCCCCCTTTCATTCCTAATCCAGTGTATTAAATTTTCCTCTCTGTTTCTTTGTGAGTTTTGTTAGTGGTTTATTGATCTTGTTTGTTTTTTCAAAGAAGCAACTTCTGCTTTCATTGATCTATCAGATTGTTTTTTTGATTTACTGATTTCTGCTCTAAGCTTTGCTATTTCCTTCTGTCTACCCATTTTCGGTTCCTTTCGCTGGTCATTTTCTGAAAGTGTATTAAGCTTTTTATATAGGCCCCTTCTTCCTTTCTGATGTGTGCTTGCAAGGCTATAAATTTTCCTCTTAGTTTTGTTTTTGTTGTGTCCCATAAATTCTGACAATTTGTGTCTTCATTGTCATTTGTTTCCAGGAATGTTTTGATTTCCATTTTGATTTCCCTTTTGATTTCATCTCTTGCCCATTGGTTGTTCAGTAGTGAACTATTTGGTTTCCAGGTGTTAAAGTTTTTCTTCTGTGTTTCTTTGTAATTCACATCTAATTTCAGTGCCTGTGGTCTGTGAAGGTAGTTTGCATAATTCCTATCCTCTTGACTTTTGGGAGATATGTTTTATGGGCCAGTATGTGGTCTATCCTGGAGAATCACTTTATGTGCATTGGAGAAGAATGTGTATATAGTTTTCTGGGAATGGAGTGCCATTGTATATATATATATATATATATATATATATATATATATATATATATATATATATATATATATATACACAACAGTTCACTTTCTTCCATTTCTCTTTTTAAAGATAATACATTATTGGATTTGTTTGCATGCTGTCTTTAGCTCTTGGAGTTTCTCAGTAATTTTTTCTGAGTCTAAAGTTTGTTTCATCTGATACTAATATGGCCACTGCAGCTTTTTTAAGGGTGTGGTTTGCTTGGATGATTTTCCTCCAGTCTTTAATTTTGATTCTATGTTTGTTTTGATTATTCAGATGTATTTCTTGTAAGCAGCAGAACGTTGGATTCAGCTTTTTGATCCATTTTGCCACTCTGTGTCTCTTAACAGGTGCATTTAGTCCATTGACGTTGAGAGAGATAATTATTATGGGATTTAGTGTCATCTTTGTGTAGAAGTTTGGTGTATCTGTTAGTATTTCTTTCCTTAAAGTAGACCTTTCAGTTTTTCTTTTAGGGCTGGTTTTGAGTCTGTACAGTTTCTGAGCTGCTGTCTATCCATGAAGCCAGGTATACTTTCTTCCAACCTCAAAGTGAGTCTCTCTGGGTGTAGTATTCTAGGTGAAGCATTCATTTCATTGAGTTTTGTCACTATATCCCACCACTGCCTTCTGGCTTTGAGGATTTCTTGTGACAGATCTATTGTAAATCTTAAGGAAGTTCCTTTGTATGTAATTTCCTTGCTGTTTTTTTTTTTAACCTGCTGCTTTCAGTATTCTATCCCTATCTGTGGGATTGGTCATTGTGACTAGCATGTGTCTTGGGGTGCTTTTCTTTGGGTCTTTTTTAGCTGGTACTATTTTGGAATGCAGCATTTTGTTGCATATTGTCTTTAGCTTTGAGAGTTTCTCAGTAATGATGTCCTTAACTGTTTATTCTTCCTGGGTTTCTGGGACTCTAATGATTCTTATGTTGTTTCTGTTGAATTTATCAGACTTCAATTTTCATCTGCTCAGATTCATTGAGTATTTTTTCCATTGTCTGATAATTTGCTTTGAGTTTTTTTTATTTCCAATTTCTTCTGCTATATGGAGTTGTTCTGTATCTCATCTTCCAGCTCACTGATTCTGTCCTCTGCTTCTTTTACTTTGTTGGAGAGGCTTTCTATTGAGGTTTTTATTTCATCTACCGAGTTTTTCAGTCCTGGTATTTCAGTCTGGAGTTTTCTGATTTCTGTCTTCGTGGTCTGTTCAGCTCAATATATGCTTTCTTTCAGTTCTATGAACAACCTCCATATTTCTACTCTAAGCTCCTTATCTGAGAGGCTAATTAGGTGGTTGGCATTTTTCAGGTCATCAGAGCTGCCATCTTTATTTAGCATTTCTGATGTTGACTTGTGTTGTTTTTCCATTGTCACGCTTGCTATGTGGTTTTTTCCTATGTTTTATGGTGGAGTTTATTTATTGAAGATGTGAAGTGAAGCAGAGCACTGCACTTCTCTGGTCCAAAGTGTTGGTCCTCTGGTGTTGGTTTCAAACTCTCAGTAGTGGCATGGGTGGTGGTGACCTGGTCTCACCCTGTTCAGGCATATCCAGGGCACCTCAATCTCTCAGCTTTCTTCAGGAATCCTGTGCTGGGGTTGGTCTCAAACCCGAAGTGATCAGGTGCCCTCAGTAAATATGTAGAAACCTGGACTCACCCTCTTCAGGTGTGTCCAGGGCATCTCTGTCTCTCGGCTTTCTTCAGGGATCCTGTCCCTGAATTATTTTGATTCAGTTCTGTATTTTATAATTTTACCCAGAATAAAATTATTCAGCACTGGTAATAATTTATTAAAATGTGGCATATATGTTTTTGTAACTTCATTCTCACTTGTTTAGTACATAAAACTCACAGGGATACAAATGTTCTAACTAAATAAATAAAATATCAAAAACAAGTGATCAAATCACCTCAAAGTTGTTATGTGATCATTTAGTTATTAAACTTAGTAAAGATAAATGTGAAACTGAAATAAACCATTCTGTTTATACATCTTGTTTTTAGTAAAAATTTAGTGTCCTAGGTTTCCACGACAATTAAATAATTTGTTTTGTTTATCTTCAGCTTTATAGCATTTAATTTATTTAAAGAGAAAATTTCAATCAAAGAAACAAATGCAAACACAAAATGCCTCAAACAAGAAAGATTCTAAATGAAACTGGCTATTCTCTTAAAATACACACCAGTATAGAGAATAGCATTTGAAGTCAAAAACACATAAAAATTTATTGTTCTGCCTGTATTTTTTCATCAGTCATTCAGTGACTTTCAATAAGCTTTATTTTTACATATAAACATTTCATCCATCACTGAAGTCCTATGATGAGGAAATAATTCCTACATTTTCAGATTCAAGCACTAAATAAATATTATTTAGGATTATGTATATATTCTGCAACAGTGAGGAAAAATTTTGTAGAAATCATGATCATAATGTTTATGTGGTTCAGTCACTTGATATGGTCTTAGTAAATTAAGTCCAGGGGAATCCCTTACTAATGTTTTATGTAGATTTCTTTTTTTTTTTTTTTTTTTTTTTCATTGTATTGACCTAGGTTCATGATCTTTTTTTTTTTTTTTTTTTTTTTAATTTTTTTTTTATTTAAACACCTTGATTACATACATGATTGTGTTTGGGTTTCAGTCATAAAAGGAACACCACCCATCACCAGTGCAACATTCCCATCACCCAAGTCCCAAATCACCCTCCTCCCCACCCAACCCCCGCCTGTACCCTAAACAGGCTCTACATTTCCCTCATACATTCTCAATATTAGGACAGTTCAAAATGTAGTTATTTCTCTAACTAAACTCATCACTCTTTGTGGTGAGCTTCCTGAGGTGAGCTGGAACTTCCAGCTCTTTTCTCTTTTGTGTCTGAAAATTATTATTACAAGGGTATCTTTCATTTTTCTTAAAACCCATAGATGAGTGAGACCATTCTGCGTTTTTCTCTCTCTCTCTGACTTATTTCACTCAGCATAATAGATTCCATGTACATCCATGTATAGGAAAATTTCATGACTTCATCTCTCCTGACAGCTGCATAATATTCCATTGTGTATATGTACCACAGTTTCTTTAGCCATTCATCTGTTGAAGGGCATCTTGGTTGTTTCCAGAGTCTTGCTATGGTAAATAGAGCTGCAATGAATATAGGTGTAAGGAAGGGGTTTTTGTATTGTATTTTTGTGTTCCTAGGGTATATTCCTAGGAGTGGTATAGCTGGATCGTATGGGAGCTCGATTTCCAGTTTTTGGAGGAATCTCCATATCGCTTTCCATAAAGGTTGAACTAGACAGCATTCCCACCAGCAGTGGATAAGAGTTCCTTTCTCTCCACATCCCCGCCAACACTGTTTATTCTCATTCTTTGTGATGTGTGCCATTCTCTGGGGTGTGAGGTGGTATCTCATCGTTGTTTTGATTTGCATCTCCCTGATGATTAGTGATGTGGAACATTTTTTCATGTGTCTTTTGGCCATGCGTATTTCTTCTTTGTCAAAGTGTCTGTTCATTTCTTCTCCCCATTTTTTGATGGGGTTAGATGTTTTTTTCTTGTAAAGTTCTGTCAGTGCCTTGTATATTTTGGAGATTAGCCCCTTATCTGATGGGTATTGGGTGAATAGTTTCTCCCACTCAGTGGGTGGCTCTTGTATCCTGGGCACTATTTCCTTTGAGGTGCAGAAGCTTCTCAGCTTAATATATTCCCATCTGTTAATCTCTGCTTTCACTTGCTTGGAGAGTGCAGTTTCCTCCTTGAAGATGCCTGTAATGTCCTGTAGTGTTTTGCCTATGTGCTGTTCTATATATCTTATGGTTTTGGGGCTGATATCGAGGTCTTTAATCCATTTGGATTTTACCTTTGTACATGATGTTAGCTGGGGGTCTAAGTTTAATTTTTTGCAAGTGGCTATCCAATTGTGCCAACACCACTTGTTGAAGAGGCTTTCCCTGCTCCATTTAGGATTTCCTGCTCCTTTATCAAAAATTAGATGGTTGTACGTCTGGGGAACATTTTCTGAGTATTCAAGCCTATTCCACTGATCTGAGGACCTATCCTTATTCCAATACCATGCTGTTTTGATAACTGTTGCTTTGTAGTACAGTTTAAAGTTGGGAAAAGTAATTCCTCCCATATTCTTTTTCCCAATGATTGCTTTAGCTATTCGAGGGTGTTTATTGTTCCAATTGAATTTCAAAAGTGTCTGATCCACTTCTTTGAAGAATGTCATGGGTATCTTTAGAGGGATGGCATTAAATCTGTATAATGCCTTGGGGAGTATTGACATTTTGATGATGTTAATCCTGCCAATCCATGAGCAGGGTATGTGTTTCCATTTCCGTGTGTCCTCTCTTATTTCTTGGAGCAGAGTTTTATAGTTTTCTTTGTATAGGTCCTTCACATATTTAGTCAAGTTGATTCCAAGATATTTGAGTTTGTGTGGTACTATTGTGAATGGGGTTGTTTTCTTAATGTCCATTTCTTCTTTATTACTGTTGGTGTATAGAAAGGCCATTGATTTTTGTGTGTTAATTTTGTAGCCTGCCACCTTGCTATATGAGTCTATTGTTTCTAGAAGCTTTTTGATAGAGTCTTTAGGGTTTTCTAAGTAGAGTATCATGTCATCTGCAAACAGTGAGAGCTTGACTTCTTCCTTTCCTATCTGGATTCCCTTGATATCCTTTTCTTGCCTAATCGCTATAGCAAGTACTTCCAGTGCTATGTTGAATAGGAGTGGTGAGAGAGGACAGCCTTGTCTTGTGCCAGAATTTAGAGGGAAGGCTTTCAGTTTTTCTCCATTGAGGATAATATTTGCCACTGGCTTGTGGTAGATGGCCTTCACTATATTGAGAAAGGTTCCCTCCATTCCCATCTTGCTGAGAGTTTTGATCAAGAATGGGTGTTGGACCTTATCAAATGCTTTCTCTGCATCTATTGATATGATCATGTGGTTTTTATTTTTCTTGTTATTGATGTTGTGTATTATGTTGATAGATTTACGGATGTTAAACCAGCCTTGCATTCCTGGGATGAAACCTACTTGATCGTAGTGGATGATCTTCTTAATGAGGCATTGAATCCTATTTGCCAGGATTTTGTTGAGGATCTTTGCATCTGCATTCATCAGTGATATTGGTCTGTAATTTTCTTTTTTGGTAGCGTCTCTGTCTGGTTTAGGTATCAAGGTGATGTTGGCTTCATAAAAGCTATTTGGAAGTGTTTCTGTTTGTTCAATTTCATGAAAGAGTCTTGCCAAGATTGGCAGTAGTTCCTCTTGGAAAGTTTGATAGAATTCATTAGTGAATCCATCTGGACCTGGGCTTTTGTTTTTCGGCAGACATTTGATTACTGTTTTAATTTCATCAATGGTGATGGGGGTGTTTAGATATGCTACATCCTCTTCCTTCAACCGTGGAAGATTATAAGAGTCCAAGAATTTATCCATTTCTTCCAGGTTCTCATTTTTAGTGGCGTAGAGTTTTTCTTTTTTTTTTTTTTTTTTTTTTTTTTTTTTTTTTTGGTTTTTGGGCCACACCCGTTTGATGCTCAGGGGTTACTCCTGGCTATGCGCTCAGAAATCGCCCCTGGCTTGGGGGAACCATATGGGACGCCGGGGGATCGAACCGCTGTCCGTTCCTTGGCTAGCGCTTGTAAGGCAGGCACCTTACCTCCAGCGCCACCGCCCGGCCCCGGCGTAGAGTTTTTCAAAGTAGTTTCTGATTACCCTTTGAATCTCTGTCATATCAGTAGTGATCTCTCCTTTTTCATTCCTGATACGAGTTATCAAGTTTCTCTCTCTCTCTTTCTTTGTTAGGTTTGCCAGTGGTCTATCAATCTTGTTTATTTTTTCAAAGAACCAACTTCTGCTTTCGTTGATCTTTCGGATTGTTTTTTGAGTTTCCACTTCGTTGATTTCTGCTCTCAGCTTTGTTATTTCCTTCTGTCTTCCTATTCTTGGGTCCTTTTGTTGAGCATTTTCTAGTTCTATTAGCTGTGTCATTAAGCTACTCAGGTAAGCTCCTTCTTCCTTCCTGATGTGTGCTTGCAAAGCTATAAATTTTCCTCTCAGTACTGCTTTTGCTGTGTCCCATAAGTTCTGAGAGTTTGTGTCTTTATTGTCATTTGTTTCCAGGAACCTTTTTATTTCCTCCTTGATTTCATCTCGGACCCACTGGTTATTGAGCATGAGGCTGTTTAACTTCCAGGTGTTAAAGTGTTTCTTCTGAGTCCCTTTGGAGTTCACAAATAATTTCAGAGCCTTGTGGTCAGCGAAGGTAGTCTGCAAAATTTCTATCCTCTTGATCTTATGGAGGTATGTTTTATGTGCCAGCATGTAGTCTATCCTTTAGAATGTCCCATGTACATTGGAGAAGAATGTGTATCCAGGTTTCTGGGGATGGAGTGTCCTATATATATCCACTAGGCCTCTTTCTTCCATTTCTCTCCTCAGGTCTAGTATATTCTTGTTGGGTTTCAGTCTGGTTGACCTGTCCAGTGTTGACAAAGCCGTGTTTAGGTCCCCCACAATTATTGTGTTGTTGTTGATATTATTTTTCAGATTTGTCAGCAGTTGTATTAAATATTTTGCTGGCCCCTCATTCGGTGCATATATGTTTAGGAGAGTGAATTCTTCCTGCTCTACGTACCCCTTGATTAATATAAAATGTCCGTCTTTGTCCCTTACAACCTTCCTGAGTATAAAGTTTGCATTATCTGATATTAGTATGGCCACTCCAGCTTTTTTATGGGTGTTGTTTGCTTGGATAACTTTTCTCCAGCCTTTTATTTTGAGTCTATGTTTGTTCTGACTATTCAGGTGCGTTTCTTGTAGGCAGCAGAAGGTTGGATTGAGTTTTTTGATCCATTTAGCCACTCTGTGTCTCTTAACTGGTGCATTTAGTCCATTGACGTTGAGAGAAAGAATTGTCCTGGGATTTAACGCCATCTTTATTTCAAAATTTGGTGTGTCTTTTGGGTAGTCTTGTCTTAGATTAGGTCTTTCAGTTTTTCTCTTAAGACTGGTTTTGTGTCTGTGAAGTTTCTGAGCTGTTTTTTGTCTGTGAAACCATGTATTCTTCCATCAAACCGGAAAGTGAGTTTTGCTGGGTATAGTATTCTGGGTGAAGCCTTCATTTCATTCAGTCTTGTCACAATATCCCACCACTGCTTTCTGGCATTGAGCGTTTCTGGTGACAGGTCTGCTGTAAATCTCAGGGAAGCTTGCTTGAACATGATTTCCCCTTTTGATCTTGCTGTTTTCAGAATTCTGTCTCTATCTGTGGGATTTGTCATTGTGACTAGGATGTGTCTTGGGGTGGTTTTTCTGGGGTCTCTTTTGGTTGGTACTCTTCGGGCATGCAGGATTTGATCACATATATTCTTTAGCTCTGGAAGTTTCTCTTTAATGATGTTCTTGACCATTGATTCTTCCTGGAAATTTTCTTCCTGGGTCTCTGGGACTCCAATGATTCTTAAGTTGTTTCTGTTGATCTTATCATAGACTTCTATTTTCGTCTGTTCCCATTCTTTGACTAATTTTTCCATTGTCTGCTCATTTGCTTTAAGTTTTTTGTCCAATCTCTCCTGCTGTATGGAATTGTTATGTATCTCATCTTCCACAGCACCAAGTCTATTCTCAGCTTCTGATACCCTGTCCCAGAGCTTATCCATTTTGTCATTCACTTCGTTTACTGAGTTTTTCAGGCCTGTTAGTTGACATGTTATTTCAGTTTGGAGTTTTGTCATTTCTGCCTTCATATTTTCTTGGTTCTTATTAGTGTTCTGTTCAACTCGATCCATGGTTTCTTGGAGTCTGTTGAGCACCTTCCATATTGCTAGTCTAAAGTCCTTATCTGAGAGGTTGATTAGTTGTTCAGTCATTATCTGGTCCTCAGAATTGTCATCTTCATTCTCTATGTCTGATGCTGGCCTGCGCTGTTTCCCCATTGTCACATTTGTATTGTGGGTTTTTCTACGTGTTGTAGTGGTATTCATTGTCTATATGATGTAGGCAGCACACTCCTCTGGCTCCTCCCTTTCTGGATGGGCTGACTTGCCTCTAAGGGAGGGGAGTCCTCCGTGGATGAAGCCTCACACTGGGTCAAATCTTAGGCCCGAGCATGCAACAGAGAAGACAGTCCAGAGAGAAATGTTTGCTTCTGTGATATAGCGCCGTTCTTAGTGTGATTTTTCCTTCTTGTTGCAATGGAGTTCTTTCCTTAGAAAGAGTGCACGGCCGCGTAGCGAAGCGGAGCGGCCGTGCTCCTCTGAGCCTCTTTTTGCCCCACTCGCAAGAGTTTCACGCAAGAGGACAGTAGACAGACATAGACAGGTCACACTCACAGTCTTTCACAGCTGAGCCCCACTGGGCCGGTGTACTTTCGCGGATTTTCCCCGCCTGGTGTCACACACAGGGAGCCAGGTTTTGCAAAGGTTAGCCGGTTTTTATGCTCTGAAGTCCCTCCCTGAAAATGGCGTCTGGGCGAGCGAGGTTTCTGGAGGTTCTTTTTGCCCCACTCGCAAGAGTTTCACGCAAGAGGACAGTAGACAGACATAGACAGGTCACACTCACAGTCTTTCACAGCTGAGCCCCACTGGGCCCGTGTACTTTCGCGGATTTTCCCCGCCTGGTGTCACACACAGGGACTTATGTAGATTTCTAAACCAAAAATAATGAGAGTCAAGAACTACTTTTTAAAAAACTTGTTTTCTCCTCCACAACAAACAAGAAGATACATAAAGATATATAACAGGGTAATTTATCTTTTTGTCTTTTAGAACTCAAGAAAGTTGCTGAAACCAAACAAGGGGCTATAAAAGTTACAACACCAGGTAAGCAAACTCTTCTAAAAGCTATGTAAGGTAGTAATTATAACACTGTTTATTGCAGAATAGCACCATCTGCTGGGTGATTTTAGAAAAAATGCTTTTGGATTAAGAGTCAAATTTCAAATTCTTATTTAGTAATTGGAGAATAATAACCAAAGTTATGCCAATTTAGCAGAGCAAGTCCAGAAAGATAAAAATTAGTATGTAAGTTTTATTCATAAGGTTTCCAAAAACAAAACAGGACTAGATTGACAAATAGTATACAACAGAGAGGTGCAATGATGCAAAGAGCATTTTATTTTCAGTATTTTTCTATTTTTCAGTATTTTCTATTTTGTCTTTTTGTGGGGGGGGGGGGAGGGACACACCCTGTGACTCTCAGGGGTTACTCCTTGGATTGGGGGACCATATGGGACTCCAGGGAATTGAATTGGGGTCCTCCTAGGTTAGCATGTGCAAGGCAAATGCCCTACCTCTGTGCTATTGTTCCAGCCCCTCTATTTTATGTATTATAAGTTGTGTTATATTAGAAGGTTCAGAGAAAATTTTGTTTGAATTCAGTCATATTCATAACTAGACTGCAAAAATAATGTTCTAGTCATAAGTAATTAACCATCTAAAAATCAGTTTCAATACTACATAGTATTTTAAGGCATCAAAAATAATTCACGGTAAGACTTTAAACATATAGCAATTTTCAAGTCATGGCTTTAGAAAAACACTTATTTAAAATAATTTTTCTATAAAGGTATTTTTCCTGACATCTGAATTTTTTTAAAAAGATATCTTGAGGGCCCAGAGAGATAGCACAGTGGCGTTTGCCTTGCAAGCAGCCGATCCAGAACCAAAGGTGGTTGGTTCAAATCCCGGTGTCCATATGGTCCCCCGTGCCTGCCAGGAGCTATTTCTGAGCAGACAGCCAGGAGTAACCCCTGAGCACCGTCAGGTGTGACCCAAAAACAAAACAAGACAAAACAAAAAGATATCTTGAACTCATTGTATCTAAATCAACAGAATGAAATTTAGAGTTATGTGATTTTTTCCCCTGAAAACTTTTATAGCAATAGGATAAAAGCATGCAGTGGAAATAATACCAAGTTTTTGAACCTGTGAACCAGATGATTCTTATGGTCATAATAAGTGCCAGCAGGAGGACTTATTTCAGGAAGAGATATAAAGTCTCTTTCATATAGGTATATATTAAACAGACGGAGTGTAAATCAAGCATTTATTTCAGTTGTTTTTGTTTTATAACATTTCAGATAAACTTTTATAACTTTTATAACTTTTATTTTTGGTACCTTGATTTACAATGCTGATAGGGTTTTATACAATACTGTAGGGTTTTATCATGAGGTATACAGCACCACACCCTTAACCAGTGTCTGCTTCCCTATGCCATTGTCTCATGTCCTACTACCCCTATCCAGTTATTATCTCACTCCCAAAGCCCCTGTAGTGGTATGATTCTTACTAGATCAGTTCTCAGTTTCTGTTGCATTTGCTAATCCAATGTGCAAAAAATGAACTTTAATGTCTTGCACTTTGAAATCCTGCTTTGGGCATTTGTTATTTTCTTGATAGGTTTCTTTATTATCCCTGTGTCGGAGGGAATTCATTCTAGTCCACTCAGGTTAACTGTACTTGGCATGATATCATCAAAATCCAACCTCATAGGAGAAAATTTTATGGTTTTATTTTTTCTGAAAGCTGACTGGTATACCATTGTGTATAGTACCATAGATTCCTTGTCCAGTCATCATTTCTTAGAAACTCGGGCTGTTTACAATTTTGTACTGCAATGAACGAAGGAGTGCAAATGTCTTTAGGATTCTTTGGGCTTTTGGGGGAGATGCCAAGGATTGTAATAACTGGATCAGAAGAAAATTCAATTCCTAGGGCATTTTTGTTTTGCTTTGTTTTTGGAATAGAGTGTCAAACATGGAAGACTAGTACTTTAGCACCAAGACATCTCCTCAGTTTCATAATTATTGTTGATTTGTTCATGGTGTTGCTGTTTGTTTATTTTGGAAAAGTGTTTTAACTGTTTGCATAAAAAAAATAAATCAGTTGACATTCTCACAAGCAGAATTAGCCACATTTATGCCAACAGTTTTGTTTTGTTTTGTTTTTTTAGCTCTTTGTGATGTGTGCAATCTGACTAGTATAAGATATCTTTTTGTTTTCAGTCGCTGTTTCCCAATGATATGTTTCAATTTAATCTTTAAGCTAGGAGATTTATAAGGGGAAAAAGCCAGCATGGGTATTGAGAAGAATGTTTACAAATCAGATCTTAAGAATTAAACAATACATCAAGCTATGGGTGTAAGTGGTAAGAGTTCTGAGTTACAAAAAGTTTAAGTTTTACAATTCAAACAGTTTTTAGCAAACTTGCCTCAGATGTAAAATAAAGGATTAGTGGGAAGTAAGAAAAATCTAGGAATTCTTATCTTCACTGGGATGAGCTCCATTATTTTAGAGGGCAAGTGAAAAAAGAACTAAATGCTCTAAGGTGTAGTTCTCATTTTTTTGGAAAAGTCAATAGCCCAGAATCTGCGTTCTGGCCATGCCCTTGCATTTCAGAAGCCAAGGTTGTGAGGGTACTTTAAAGAGAGAGAAAAAATATTATCTTTGATTTGGTGCTAAAATGTATACATGCAAGGAGGTTTTAATCAAGGCTATATTTTTCCATTCTTCATTAATCCACTGGAATTAAAAATTTGGTATTAAATTTATTGGACTCCTAATTATAAATTAAATTTATCCAATTCATCAAGGACTCAAGAAAATATTATTTAAATTAATATCTTTATTTAAGCACCATAATTGCAAACGTTTTTAGCTTTGTTTCAGTTTAAAAAAAAATAAGAAACCTCTTTCACCAGTGCAACATTCCTACCACCAATGTCCCCATCTTTCTTCTTACCCACCCATTGCCTGTATTCAAGACAGGCATTCCATTTCTCTCACTCACTACCATTGTCACGATAGTTGTCAGTGTTGTTTTTTTCTCTACCCAAACTCACCACTCTTTGTGGTAAGTTTCATACCATGGGATGTCTTTCCAGCCCTCATCTCTAATGTCTCTGAGTATTGTTACTATACTGTCTTTTATTTTTCTTAAATACCACAGAAGAGTGAGACTATTCTGTGTCACTTTCTCTCCCTCTAACTTATTTCACTCAGCATAATGGTTTTCATGTCCATGCATGTATAGGAAAATTTCATGACTTCATTTGTCCTGATTTGCTGCATTCCATTGTGTATGTGTACCAGTTTCTGTAGCCACTTTTCTGTTGAAGGGAATCTGGGTTGTTTCCAGATTCTGGCTATTGTAAATAGTGCTACAATAAATATAGGTGTGCAGACTCAAGAAATTCTTATATTATGCCTCTTGTACTTATCTCAAAATTCCATAATTAAATATTCATTTTTTATACTTTCAGTTTCTATTGGTTTCTAGAAATTTTATGCACCTCATTTGGGGTTCTCACTAAATTTCCCTCACATTTTAATGATCTACTCTTGTGGATTTTTATTTATTTTTATTTCACCTACCATGCTCTTCAGATGTCTCTTCTGACTTTATTTTTTTCATTTCTGTTATCACACTTTCTTGCATCTATACCATTGTACCTATAATATTAAACAATTGTATCATGGTGTATTTTAGGTAGTTATCTATAGATTATAGACCTAGTTGGTGTTGGTAGAGCCTACTGGGCATTTGTCTTCACTCCTTGTGCTTGGTGGCCATATGTAGCTTCCTCCTGTGTATGCTGTTCTTTGGGGTGAACTTTTATAGCATTAGGGATTCAGCCCTTAGAGCTCTTGAGAGGTATTCAAAAAAAAAAAACACTATAAAAACTAATATCTGGGCCCAGAGAGATAGCACAGCGGCGTTTGCCTTGCAAGCAGCAGATCCAGGATCAAAGGTGGTTGGTTCGAATCCCGGTGTCCCATATGGTCCCCCCGTGCCTGCCAGGAGCTATTTCTGAGCAGACAGCCAGGAGTAACCCCTGAGCACCGCCAGGTGTGGCCCAAAAACAACAACAAAAACAAAAAACAAAAAAAACTAATATCTGAGTAAATAAGTGCATGCAGGCTACAATGGAAAAAGAAAAAGAGGAAAAAAACAAATAGCAAACACAAATTGACTCTTATTGACTTACTTTATGATAATTCTATTTGTCATATCTTTAAGTTTTGTGAACTAAATTTGTTATATGCCTGCCAAAGGGTTAGGAGAGAAGGTGGCATGGAACCTGGTAAAATTGTTAGAAAGAAGGAGATGATCGTGGTGGTATTGGAACATTTTATACCTGGAACAACTCTATTGTGATCAACTTTGTAAATCATAAATTCTTAATAAAATTGAATTAAAAAAAGAATTGAGAAATTCCACAGGGATATTGGAATCTTTTGTGAAGGTAAAGGAATAAAAGCCATTCATGATTTAGTATTCTGACAGTGGAGAGTGAAATTAGTGTTTCATTTGCTACTCTTTAGTTCTCTGTTATTAGGAGAATTAAACTATCCTGGCATTCTTTCTAATGTTACTCAAATGGTTATTGGTAAATTAAAGTAGTAATTGGGAAGACATAAGCATACTGACAACCAAGTCATCTTCGGGCTGTGGCTATACTGGGGCTTTAGGTTGTGACTTGATGTTCTCCCAGAATCTCAATCTGAATCTGCAGCTCACCAACTTTTGGAGAGGATACCTGATATTGGCAGTTTGAAAAACTTAGGAAGCTGTTATCTAGAAGCCATATCAAGACAAGTTAAAATCTCAAACTTGTTCATAAAGATTATATTTAATACCTCTTGAAGAAGTTGAATATTGGACCTATTTGTCCAAAATAAAAATCATAAATAAATATTAAGGAATATGGGTATAATGACTGAATGAATATCTTTTAAGATCAGTATTAAACTCATTCTTAAAGATTAGTTGATATGTATCTGACTTAGTTTATTTATAATAATTTTCTTTGTTTTGACTCATAGAAAAAACAAAATTCTATAATATTCTATAGATACTATAAAATAGAATAAGAATTTTAATGTTAATTGTTATCTTATTAAAGTTAAAAATAAAGAACTCCAATAGTTAATATATGGATTACTAGGGGAATTCAGAAACTTAACTACATAGTTTTGTTAAATAGAATAAAGAAGGCAAGGTGAATTGAGTCTATAGTAAAAATACAAAACAAAAGATAGATAACCATCTTGAAAAAACTGGACCCAGAATTTTTTTTTTATTAAACCATGCATAGATTCCAAATGGGTGAATCACTAGCTATTTTACTTGGCAATGAATAAAAGTCATTCATATCATGGGTCTCAGGCAAGATCAAAAGCCAGTATTAATTATAAAGAAATACGATAAAACACTTTATTTAACTTTTTACAATAATTACTATTAAGTTCAAAGTTCAATAATGAGAAAGAGAACTATAATTTTGCATATCTGTATATGTACATAGTACCCTTGAGTTTTTAGTCCTCTTTGGATAATTCTATCCTTTGGAGAGCTTTACATTTCAGTTTTAAATTTTAGTCTTTGGAAATTTTTAAAAGATAATATTTTTTTTGCTCACACTCTTAGTCTTTCTTGTGTTAGCATCTCTTCAGAAGGTATACGGTTGCTGCTCAAAAGATAAAGGCTCTATATTGAGATCATAATCTTGTCAGGGACTTCATAGTACCAGAGAGTCACCATAGCAATTTTGAACTTGAAACTTTTTCTTGCTTTATTTGTTTCTTTTTCGATTATTTGTTTTGGGGTTTCACTGGATGCACTCAGGGGTTATTCCTGGCTCTGCTCCCAGAAACCACTCCTGGCAGGCTCTGGAGACCATATGGGATGCTGGGTTCGAAACAGATTCAGTATAGATAGGCAGCGAGTAAGGCAAATGCACTACCCACTTTGCTAGCACTCCAGCCCCATGTTTGTTTTCTTTTCTTTTTCTTTAAATTTCTGACTTTATTTTTGATCTTGCAATCATACCCAGGCAGGATATTGCACATACAAGACAAGTATTTTAACATTGAGTCACACACTAAATCCCATTTGGTTCCTTTAAAGAACCCCTCTAGCATCACATTATAATTGAACTTTCTAGAGGTAATAAATGACTTAAATACAGAAAATATTGGAGATTAATATCATAAAAATTATTTCTTTGGGTAACAAAGAAATTTTATATGGTTTAAAATATTTGCAACAGACTATAACTTAATTCTTTATGTGATATTTTCTCCCAAGCATCATAGAATTTAGTTCAGAAGACTTCAGTATTCCACCAAGATGACTTACATAATATCTGACACTGTAGGGCCTTAATAGCACTGCATCTGCGCACTGAACCCTATAGCCTCATTGGCCAAGAATAACATGGAAGGTATTTCTGTTCCTCCTGAATACTGATTTGGAGGCTGTTTTTCACTAAATTAAAACAAACAAGAGACAATAGAGATGAGGGCCCAAAGAAGTGGCTCACAACATGAAGCTCACCACAAAGAGTGGTGAGTGCAGTTAGAGAAATATCTACATTGATAAGTATCATAACAATCTTAATGAGTGAGAGAAGTAGAATGCCATTCTCGAATACAAGCAGGGCTGAGGAAGGAGGAAGGGGGCATTGATGATGGGAATGTTGCACTGGTGAAGGGGGTGTTCTCTTTATGACTGAAACCCACCTACCCAACTGAAACCCAATTACAATCATGCTTGTAATTCTGATGCTTAAATAAAGATTTTATATATAATAACTCATGAAAAAAAATGAAGAGTGAATTTTAACTCTTTTTCTTTTTGGTTTTTGAGTCACACATGGCGGTGCTCAAGGGTTACTTCTGGCTCTGTGCTCAGAGGTCGCTAATTCAGCTATAATAAGTTATAAGAAAATATCTAGGGGCTGGTGAGGTGGCACTAGAGGTAAGGTGTCTTCCTTGCAAGCGCTAGCCAAGGAAGGACCGCCCGATCCCCCAGCATCCCGTATGGTGCCTCCCAAGCCAGGGGTAATTTCTGAGCACTTAGCCAGGAGTAACCCCTGAGCATCTAACAGGTGTGAACCAAAAAAAAAAAAACAAAAAAAATATCTATATATGATTTATTTATTTTGTTACTGGTTTTCAAAGCTAATTCTGTTCTTGTTAATTCTGTCATATATTATATGTTTGGGCATATATGTAGAAATCATGTGATGTCGTTGCCGATTCAGATTTTTGCTCTTGGTTGCTTTTCCCCAAGACTATTGTGAAGACCAAATAAGATGTATATGAGTATATTTTAATATTTGAGAGCAGAACAAGTCACATGATCTCCACAGCTCTAGTAAATTCATTATCAAAGAAAGCCAATATATCTAATTCTACTAATATGGCTTGTGTACTCTGAAGAGGGATGCCTTGTAATAAATTTATACGGAATAAAAGCAATATTATGTGAAACAATAGTCATCCCTTGGAATATATCTTCCTAAATTAGACTAGTGACGCACACAAGCTACATTCAGGGTCTATATTAAGAGTTATGATTTAGGATTAGATGAATTCTATACAATTCAGAATTCACGGAGATACAAGTGTTCTGTTTTTTTGTGTAAAAGATGTCCAACATTTTTATAAAGGAGGATGTAGTTTCATCACTGCTTACCAAAATGGGTGTTTATATGCTCTAATTATCAATTCTTATTTAGACTACACATTGACATAATGGTCTTCAATAATTATTAAGAAATAACTGTATATCTATTTGCAAAGATCTATTTATTTCCATTCATTTCTATCAAAGCAATTGTGACTTTTTCACATATAACAATTTAAAACTTAAATTGTAGACAACAATATTTTGTTTTGTTTTTATTTTGTATTTCAACTGCATCCTGCTTTTTCAGAGTATACTATTAGATCTATTCTCAGGAATCACTCTTGGCATGCTCTGAAAACCAGCCAGAGTTTGAGGAATCAAACCCAGGTTAGCCTTGTGCAAAGCAAAAACCCTACCTATAGTACTATAATTCCAGTCAAAAAAGAGATATTAATAAAATAATACACACCATTGAGACTGATGCACATGAGAAAACAATAACAGCCAGTGTAATTATGAATGTGGGGAAGAAAACCCTTCTACACTGCTGAATGAAATATCAATTTGTTTGACATTTATGAATAACAATATGAACACTAAAAAAATAAGAATTGTGCTTTCATGTGAAAAGCAATGAATTTTTTTTATTCTATCAAATCTATCCAAAAAAGTCATTTTCCTTTCTCTGTTTAATTTGGCCCTATTCATAATAGCCAAAAATATTAAAACAACCTATGTCCAAGACAGATGGTTACACAAAGATACTATAGTATAAAATATATTTATATGTATATAAGTACACACAGTAAAATACTACTTGACAATAAGGCAAATCAGTTTTCTGCTATGTAGATTGGTCTGGGCACATTATGAGTAAAGTTAGTTAGAAGAAGAGGGAAAGAGGTAGATATATCTATTTCCTTTGTATGATAAAAAGAAAGATAATAAGGAAATAGCAAATGACCAAAGGCAAAAGAACCTAAAAACTTTCACATAATTAAACTGTTATAATAGTGGAGGATATAGGAGGAACATTCTTGTAGACAATGTGATGATGAAATGTATGCATGAAAATTTATCATTAATAGTATTTCAATGTTTTAGGTAGTAATATCTAAATGCATATTAATTTATATATTGTCTAACTTATTTCAATATACTTTTATTTTAATGTTTATGTCTAGGAAAATAGTTTATTTTATTCTTGCTAATTGAATTTATAAATTTAATTTGCATATATTCTAAATATAAGAATCGTTCTTATAATTGTAGTATTGTGAGAAATAATTAATATGCTTAAACCATGCTTTTGCTTTATTTCAGCAGCTGCTAAAAAAGATGAGAAGAAGCAAGGTATGTTTTATGTAAACTTATGCTATATGTTTATATAAACAATTTGTTAATATATATTGTTGAGTTTTCACTGATATTTTGACAATAGTCATCTTGGATTAATTGTATTATACTTATATTTTATATATTTTCTTGTACCTCATCCTACAAAAGGGTTAACTACTTTATTTTCAAACCATTTTTCTCAAGACATAAGATATATACTATAATACATAAAAACTGTTTTCTCTTCTTATTATATGTATCAATTTTTAAAATATGTGCAAGATATTAATCCTATGCTCCTATATCACTTCTAATATCTCTCAAACTGAGAAATAAGTGATATTACTTTGTGCTGTTAAGAGTAAAATAGTTCATTTCCTGAATGCTTCCTCCCCTTTTCATGGTATCCTAATATGAAGTAAACTATTCTTTGCTGCCAAATTAAAATTGTACCAAATGGAATTGAATAATCAATAATGACTTTATTCAAGACTACTGCAATAGTATTCAAGTTTGTTGAAAGAAGAAAAATTTATAACGCAATACTATTAAAACAAAGTTCCTGACAGATTTTAAGTTTTATTTAAAAGTGAAAGTGATGGAGAGATAGCACAGCGGCTTTTGCCTTGCAAGCAGCCTATCCAGGACCAAAGGTGGTTGGTTCAAATCCCGGTGTCCCATATGGTCCCCCGTGCCTGCCAGGAGCTATTTCTGAGCAGACAGCCAGGAGTAACCCCTGAGCAACACCGGGTGTGGCCCAAAAACAATAATAATAATAATAATAAAATAAAAGTGAAAGTGAAAAATATTTGCACAAGTGGCAGTAATGCACTTTGGTCACAATAAAAAAAAACAGAAAAAAATATTTCAGGATAATTGTGGATGGTCAATGTGATATGGTTGCCTTTACTAACTAATTGAAGTGGCTAATTGAATATAGTCTTCTAGTCTGCCACAGACCCTCGGCTATTTTCTTATACAATTACAATTCAAATGATGCCTTACACATTTTTCAGAAAACATATTTTGTATAATATTGCAATAATTGAACAAGCAGATATGTAAACCTACCATCTCATTATCAGACAGTAATGATATACACACAATAAAAAGTCACTATCATTTTTATTAAAACTTTTAGCATACAATAAATTATATTTAATATAGCAAATTTATTATTAATAAATAAAAATAAATATTTTAAAATATTTTCAGCATTAATTTTTAAATTATTCAATTATGTGCTAAATTACACAAAAATACAAATTACTTGGGTTTCTTTACAATTGTAACTATTATAACGAAAGTTAAAATTGAATTTAAATGTAAAATAAAATAATCTGAAGACTTGCGGTTTCAATATTTGGGAATTTGTCCTATAACCATTGCTAATAATATCTTAAAATGTTTCTTTATGGAGCTGGTCACATGATCACCTATTTAAAAAATTTAGTGACTTCCCACCAATCACAGAATACAAACTTAAGCTTGTAATTAAGTTCACACAAGTCTGTTTCACTTACCTGCTCTCAAGCATGTATCTAGTAAAGTTAAAATGAAAGCCTCGGCACTTTCTCCAATAATGATAGAATAAACCCTTTGAGATTGAGAGAGTTTGTTACTTTGATCCTCAGCAAAAGCAAAAAAGATAAAGTAGCTATATTGGCTTTCCACAGACTGAAAATGATGACACCCAAAGAGAAGGGGCCAGATAAAAGCCATAGAATTTAAGGACTCTTCATTGCTGAAAAGTCAATTCTAGAATATAGCCAATTAACTTTATGATATGTAGCTCTATTTTATGAGTCTCAAAAGAACCCAGAGGAGATAGAAAATGTCTAGAATCCTTAAAAGGCACGTAGAAGATTGCTTTATAGCAATTCATCCCTGCTATTTCAGCCTTTTGTTTTCTGGAAAGATTAGAAAACATACTGCCAACTCGAATTAGCTGTAGTTCAATATTTGCATGGCCCACAATACAAATACCACCTAGATACTGTTGGAAGTCCTCAGTTGATATTGTCACAATCATATATATATATATATATATATATATATATATATATATATATATATATATATGTAGTATACATTTATGATAATTCACCTTTCATGTACAAATATAATATTTTTTACTGCAAACTTGCTTTCGTTGCTGCTTTTTTAGAATAAGCAATTCACTCTATGAATGTTGTCTTCATGATTCAAAATATATTTTCATCCTTTAAGATTTCTCTCTATCCTTCAAATTATGCTTTAAAACTCACTTATAAAATCACATGAGATTCTATCTACTACATCAGTATTCAATATTTTATTTTATTTTGGTTTTTGGGTCACACCCCGCTGCACAGGCATTACTCCTGGCTCTGCACTCAGAAATCATTCATGGCAGGCATGAGAGATCATCTGGAGTGCTGGGATTCGAACTACAATCCACCTTAGGTTATTGGCTACATGCATGTTTTGGGTGAAACCAAGTTGTAAACAAACAGATACAAAGAAACCAGGAATAAGCTTTGTTTTAGGTAAAATAAGGTGTAACAGAACACCTAGCAAGAAGACTGATACCAGTGGTTGCAAACCATTGAGTTAGATTATGAGTTATTTTTTATTTTTCTGCTTAATAAAATTCTTTTTGTTTTTCTTTCTTCTTTCTTTCTTTCTTTCTTTCTTTCTTTCTTTCTTTTCTTTCTTTCTTTCTTTCTTTCTTTCTTTCATTCTTCCTTCCTTCCTTCTTTTCTTTCTTTCTTTTTCTTCCTTTCCTTTTCTCTTTCTTTCTTTCTTTCTTTCTTTCTTTCTTTCTTTCTTTCTTTCTTTCTTTCTTTCTTTCTTTCTTTCTTTCTTTCTTTCTTTCTTTCTTTCTTTCTTTCTTTCTTTCTTTCTTTCTTTCTTTCTTTCTTTCTTTCTTTCTTTCTTTCTATCAGCAATGCTTTCTATTGACAATTGAAGGCACTAAATTAAAGCCACGGAATTCAGTCTATAGCTACAGAAACTGGTTGATTTACTCAAATTACTTGAGTAGGCAGAATGTAATTTATGTGAACATGTGGATTTTCAATATTTTAAAATAATAGTCTATATTTTATATTTCAAAATATGAATACCTCAGAAACCTTTGCCTTTCTCTAAAAATCACTCAAACATCATACTTTATGGTAAAGTCCCATAGTCTATAAATTAGCAAAAACTATTTTCTTGAAAATTACTTCAGAGTACATGCATTTTTTTGTTGTGAGCTATTTTAGATGTAGATTTATTATGTCTTCTTTATCAATTTGTGTCCCTATTTTTCAGATTCTAAGAAAATGAAAACATCCCCAGAAGGTATTGTATTTTTTTCCAATGTTCCATTTTATAATTAATAAATCAAATTGCATTAAGTTTAAAATATTAGGGGCCGGGCGGTGGCGCTCGAGGTAAGGTGCCTGCCTTACCTGCGCTAGCCTAGGAGACGGACCGCGGTTCGATCCCCCGGCGTCCCATATGGTCCCCCAAGCCAGGAGCGACTTCTGAGCGCATAGCCAGGAGTAACCCCTGAGCGTCACCGGGTGTGGCCCAAAAAAAAAAACAAAAAAACAAAAAAAAAAAAAAAAGTTTAAAATATTACCATTGAAGAAAATATATAGGAGAAATAAAAATATTGCAAGAAAGAGAACAAAGAAAGTCAAATATTTTAACTTTGTTAATAGTATATTATTTACTCAGTAATGAAATGAAAACTACTTATTCTGATATTATGAGAAATATAATAAATACAAATGTTACATATAATTACTCTTTATAAATGTTTGTTCACTAATAAATTAAGCAATGGTCTCTATCAAGAATTAACTTTACTGCACAGAACTCCTGAATTAATCAGAAACTGAATCAATCCTTTAAGTTTTAAATAGAATAATTAGTTATGGAATATATAATTGTTTCTTCTGCACTATTTTTCACATGTGTTCACATATATTTAAAAGTACTGAAATATCAATATAAAATGATTGAACATAAATTATAATTTATTGTTAATTAGCATTTTAGTAAACAATGACACATGCTTTGTAACTGGCTATGCTTTAAAACAATATTCACTGTAAAGCTTAAGATGAGAATGTATATGTGTAGGCAAAAAAATTGAAGTCTAGTTTTGTTCTGGTAGTAGTAAATGTTATCTTTAAATGTTTTAAAAGCAATGGTTTTCTGTTTATAGTCCTTTCAACAGAACAACTCAAGGGCAAAAGTAAGGAAATGCATGCAGATATTTTTGTGTATTTATTTTCCTGTTTTATTGGCTTACTCATACATTTATTTTTTGAAGCTTTGAATATCTCTTCTACATTTTGTGCATGTGAACTCTATTTACTGCTCTATTTTGTGAGAATGAAAGAATGCATAACGTAGTGTAAGGAGGGGACAGAATAGATGGAAAAGAATGCCATCAATCATAATATATTTTCAAATTCATGAAATCACCTAATAATATCATTCAAAGCCTCATGACCAAAACTAAAATTGCGAACCATTAATCAAAACTGTCTTATGCTATATAAACATAGTCTCCATAATCTGGTTATTTCTTAGTCCTTAGAAAAGACTGAATTGGAGTTATTTTTCATGCTAGTTTTATAGACATTCTCCTCTTTTCTTCTTATAAGCAATAAATATTTTGACATCATGTTCATTTGATAGATGACATTTTCATAATTTTATGTTTCTCCTATGTGTGCTATGAAATAATTGAAATGATGTTGTAAACAATGTCTTCAAATGTATTTTGTAGTATTCACTGGTGCTTAACACAAAATAATAATAATATATGGCTAATAAAACATTAAAATTGTTACTTGGAAGTTATGTCTAATAATATCTGTCCTCTTTTGAATAAATATGCAGTATTAATAATCAGAAATAAAGATCCAGCTTATCCTACTTTGGTTAGGCATTAATAATAATCACATTTCTAGAAATACTGAACTTTTAAGGATAACAGTAATTTTAAAGTTTATATTAAAATGCATAACAACTAATATATGCATGTATATTTTGGTCCTGCAAAAGTTTGGAAAACTGGGGCTGGAGAGATAGCATGGAGGTAAGGCATTTGCCTTGCATGCGGAAGGACAGAGATTCGAATCCCAGATTCCAATGGTCCCCCAAGTCTGTCAGGAACAATTTCTGAGCATTGAGCCAGGAGTAACCTCTGAGCACTGCCGGGTGTGACCCAAAAACCAAAACAAGAAAAAAAAATGTTGGAAAACTGAAGCATTCTATATCAATAAAGTAATCTAAAATTGCCTATGGAGAGAATGACAAACTTTTACTAAACCCAGTCAGGTGAATGTGATTTATCTAAAGAGTAATAATATATGGCCTTTTAACTCAAGATACATATGTTTGCACTGCTGTTGCTGAGCACTGGTAAAGACAACAGAAACCATCCAATAAACTGTTTCAACTGCAAAAAAGCTAATGATAATAGGGCATTTTGAAAAATAAAAAAAGTATGGATATAGAATCTTAAAAAAACCTCACTTTACATCACTCTATATAATTTAATAGTTCTTTAAACAAATAAAGTGACTCCCTGACAATTTTTGTGGTATCAAAATGTTTAATAAATATGTGTGTTCTCAAGCATTCATTTGTTTACCAACTCCTTCCCTCATCCTGCAAGTTTGAATTTTAATATGTGGAGTAGCAGAGTGAAGAAAACTCTTCTAACAATTATTTGCAAAATAGCATGTTTGCTTTGGCTTACTGGCTAGTCTTGCTTTAGCTATTGTTGTCGTAAAATCTTTGAACTTAGATAATGTCCACGGGATTGATTTGGTTATTTATCTATTCAGATTGTCTTATTAATATTTCTCCTATAGATTCTTATGTTTATCTATTCTAATTATGGCAACCTAAGAAGTTATTTTCTGTTTGTATTTAACTAAAACATGGGAGGGGATATAGATTTAAAAATATGTAGATGGGACAGAGTTATAGAACACTGAGTAAGACATCCCATATGATCCACAGAATAACCACTAAGAATGACTCCTGAGCACAATCAGGAGTAGCCCCTGAGCATTGCCAGGGGTAATCCCCAAACAAAAATAAATAAAAGCATATAGACCTTTCTGTATAATTTTTAAAAATGCATGTGATTCCAAAAAAATTCATATTATCTATAATTTTTCATAAGTATATGTCAAATCAGCAGTCATAGGAATCTTATTGTAATTTCTGCATGATTTTTATGATAAATATATTTATTATTTTCAATTAAATAATGACAATAAATTACATCATATAACAAATTCTATAAAAGCATTCTCCCATATAGATGTTTTTCTATTAATATTTTGGCTTTGCAAATATTTAAAAGACTATATCTAACCTTGAAAACTGGCATATAGCTGGTGTTCAATTTTAATGTATGTTCAGATTATTTCTATTATTTTCAAGCTCCGCTTTACAAATTTCTTAAATGTTTTAGAATTGTTTATATATTTCAGCTATATATTAAATAGAACACTTCTGTATTCTTATCTTTTAGAAAAATTTGTGTAAGAGTTCACTTTATTTAATTTTACCTAAGTCATATAAGCTATTATCCTTTTTGCTTTTAACAAATGCAAACTAATTATTTGCTTTACTGCTGTTTTGGTAATGGATAATTAATCATTTTACCTTAATAGCTCTAAATATAATTAACAAAATTATATGCCTGAGGAATTTATGAGATTACTCTAGAAAAATAGATGGCAAGTTTTTATTTTCAAAATATAGTTCTCAAAGTGTTTTCAGCAATATTTATACTTTTAGCCTCCGAAAGAAGCTACTTTTTTAAGATTAAACTCAAGGTATATTTAATCTTTTTTTAGAACAGCTGATGCGTGCTTTAAATCATTTATTGAGAGTCCTAGTCTTTTCTCAAGTAAATTGATTTGGTTTTAGGCTCCCTGTTTTACAATATTGTTAATGGGATGGTTTTGTCCATAAATCATTCTGACATAACATCCTACATCAGAAATTTTGCTTTCCTCCACCAATTGTCCCAATTACATCTCCTCATTCTTTCCCACTTATTATTTAAGATTCATACTAAGGACCTATTGTTTTTTCCTGCTGCCTCTGGTCACTAGTTATTCCCCTACTACAATTATTTATATGCAGCATATGAAGAGATCATTCTGTGTTTGACACTCTGCTTCAATCTTCACTCTGCATGATATTCTCCAGATTCCTCTATTGAGAAGCATATTGAATGATTGCTGTGTCCCAAATGTTTTAAGTAGCTCAAATCTTCATTGTTGTTTGTCTCCAGGAAGCTTTTGATTTAATATCTGATTTCTTCTATTACTCACTGTTGTAATATTATGTCCTATAGTTACTTTAAAGTCAAATTTATATCATACTGATTTAACATTTTTCTAAAAAATTGTATTTATTTTAAATTTATTTTTAATAAATATCTAATTCCTTAATAGCAGAATATTTTTATATATAGGGTAAGTCAAAATAAAAACAAGAAAAGAAAAATTTTAGTAACAAAAATAATCCTTTTCATGACAGGAACAGTGTGTTGCTACATTTTATCATGAACAGATACACATTTCTTTGTGTTAATGTTAAACTGTGACATATAAAGTTATAAATAATAATAATAATAATAATATGTTTCAGAACAGGAAAAGAAAGAAAAACATGCAGAATCAGGTAACTTATTTCAAAGTATTCTGTCTTCTTAGTTTTTATTTAAATATGGAATTGAGTTAAAAATGCATGTAATACTGACCCTACCTTCTTTTATTCTACAGCAAAAACACCTAAAAAGGAATCTTCAGGTAAGCCAAATTGGTGTTACTATTTTTTTCTCTTAAACATTCAAGAATTATTAATAGGCTCAAATAGTTGGTAAATACTATTGCAAGAATAGGTAGAAATTCCTTTCAATTCAGTCCCTTTTCCAAATTCTTGATATAGACTTTACTAATACAACTTTTTTAAAAATAGAAGCCAAAAGTGTTACTTTGGGGGGTTTGTTTTTGTTTTGGGGCCACACCTGTCTGTGGACAGAACTTATTCCTGTCTCTGTACACAGGGATCATTCCTAGTGGAGCTCAGGGATCCATGTGATGTGGCGACAATCAATCCAAAGTCCACTGCATTGCAAGTCAATTGCCCTGCCCACTGTACATGTCTCTGTCCCCCCAAATGCTACATGTATGCTATTCAATGAGTATTCTGAGAATCTGCTGCATCAGAATTACCAGATAGGTCATTAAAAATGTAGATTGTCTTTTTCCACCTTTGAGAAGCTAAAACAGAAGTCTTCAGCTTTCTAAAATTCCCTGGTGGATTAGTCTGTGTGAAGTATTAAAGAAACACTGCTTTATTGTTTGGTATAAAAATATAATTAAAATTGTAATAAATACTTTTTATAATGCACATGTTGCTGTATTACTTTCAAAGTGGAATATTAAGTTCTAAAAAATATTTCCATACATATATTACGGTAAAATGGTTCTTGTATTCTCTGAGGAATTGAAATGAAAGAAAATTTTGCCTCAACATTTTTACTTTTATTAGTTATTTGTTTATTTATTTATTTTTATATCTGGTGACTACTAGTCGAATTTTCAGGTCTACCAATTTATTGTGGCAGATTCTGTGGTTTTTTCCCTTTGTGACCCTTTGCAGCCTGGAGGTGTTTCTTATGTGTCTATGTGACTGGGATTAGCATGTCTTTATAAGCTAATAGTGAGATATGAAACAGTGAAGAAATACACCCTTCCCATTCATGGGAGTTCCTGGACCTGGTTTTGGTGGGCAAACAAAAGGGCCCTGAAGCAACAGTGCCTGTTTCTTAGGTACAGATCTGGGCTGAAACAAGCCAGAGAGGCTAGAAGTTTTCATTTTTTTCCTTTGTGAGGTCCTAACCTAAATGGCAAGTGAGCCTAATTTTATTTTCAGTACTGTGTTTTACAGTAATGAAACTGATAGAAATGCAGTATTCCTACTCCAAACTTTCCACCAGATTGCTTGCTTTCCACCCTCAGCATGGTCCTGCTTTTTCTCCACCTCTTCACTGCTTTTTCTCTCTTACCACCACCCCACATGTAGACATCATACACTATCTCAGTTTTATAGATAGTTCTCAGGTTGTGATACATTTGGCATTTGTTGTTTTTTAGTATGTCTCTTAATATTTCAGTTATGAGAGAGATAATCCTGTATTTGATCCTCTCCATCTGGCTAACTTCAGCATGATATTCCCCAATTACATCCACTTATCAGCAAAAAGCATGATTTTATAATATAGCTTAGTAGTATTCCACTATCTGTATACGAGTTTCTCTATCTAGTTATCTGTTTTCAGATATGTGGTTTTACATATTTTGGTTACTCTGAACGTACTTAAATGAACAAATAAGTGCAGTTTTTTCTTAATAGAGTTTTTCGTTGTTGGGGGAATTCCTAGGTTGAATGAAGACTTAATTTCTAGTTTTATTTTATTTACATTTGTAAAGAATCCATACTGTTTCCCAAGCAGTTAAACCAATCAGCAGTACCAAAAGAGAGAAGAAAGATTTTTTATTGCCTACATTCCCTGAACTTCTAATTAATTTGATGTGTACTGTTCTCACAAATACTGCTTGTTTTTTTATTTTGTATTTTCTTCATAATAAGTTATATACAACATTTAAATTTTTATAAAACTGATTTATCAAGTTTTGTGTACATTTAATCATGTACAAATGACTATTTGATAGTCATTTTGGGCATTAAATATTCAAACAACTATCACATTACCAGTGTGAACTTCTCATCCTCAATTTTATACACACCACAATCCAGACAGGATCCCTCGTGGGAACAAAAAAAATACTTTCAACACAAAATGAAATGAAATGATCAAAGTTTAGACCAACAAGAGTCAATTTGAAATCATTATTATATTTCTCCATTGTGTTACTAAAGTCAGTGTCTAAGGATTTGCTGATCTGTTATTGGTACTAGTTGAGTTATCTGTGTTATTGTTTAATTTCAAAGCTTAGTAGATTTCTATGTAAATTGTCTATCAGATTTTCTGGATATTACTGGGTTGACACTACTAAGACATTTTGAGGTACCTTGTGGCTATAAGCCATGTGGCTCAAGGTCTATAAATCTGAAACAGATATGGTGGCTTGACTGCTTGTTAGGATTATGTTGTACAGCTGGGCTTTTTTCTGTCAGAAGTTATACGTGACATGGTGCTGAGCTTCTGTAGTTTTACACAGAAAGGAAAAACTAGCCACATAATTTCTGAAATTTCCACAGATGTACCTTCCTGGGATGGAAAACTTGAGAAGTATCAGCAATCACTATTTTCTTTTGGAGATTGATGGAGGAGCTTGTAACTTAAAAACAAATACAATAGACAGAGGCCAGCAGTTAGTAGAGCAATTAGGAGCTTCTCTATGCTGAGATGATGACAGTAATAAGAAGCAGCTGGCTTTTCTGGTGGTGAAGTTGGTGTGGGAAGGTTTAGCCATCCACATTATGAAAAAATTTCAGAGTTTTCAGCTGTAGTCTGGTCTCACCTGAAAAGTTCTGTTGCTCATAATATTTGAGTTCAATCTTGGAGCTGGACCAGTTTTGTTTGTTACTCAGTATAGTATTCTTCAGAAAGAAAGGGGGTGTGCTCTCATCCATTTTGAGAATTTCCCAAAACAATCAACGTAAACCAGACTACCTGGGAAGAGTCTGTAATGATTATTTTCTTGTGAAGCTTAGTAGAAAAGCTGAGCTGTTTTTCTGCAGGGAAGATGGTGGCTGTGAGTGGAGGCTGCTGGGTTTCCCAGTAGTGGGAATTTGGGAGCGAAGGGAGGGCTTGGCCCATTCCAATTCTGAAAATATCCCAGAATTTTCAGCCAATAGTTTGGACTCACTGGAGAAGTGTCAGAGAACATTTTTAAAATACACTTGGTGGTCATCTTTATGTATCTTTTGAGGAAGTTTTTAATATTCGATTATCCCCATTTTTGATAGTTTATTTTGTTTTGTTTTACAAGTTTTTCATATAGTTAGGGTATTAACTACTATCAGATGAGTAATAAATTAATATTTTCACCCACTATGTGAGGTATATTGCAGTTAAAATTTTTAGATGACTTTCAAACTATTAAGAGAAGCTCAAATAAGTTTGTGAATAATTTATACTATATAATTTCTTGTCCATTTTTAGCTCCAAGTGAAAAACCAGCAAAAGCAAGTATGTAAAAAAAAATCTTGAAAAAAAGCAACCTTATGATATAGTTACATCTTTAACAATATAATGATTTTAGGTTAACTTAATGAATATTACATGTTGTGATTATTTGTTGTGTTGAAATAATATGCATCTTATTCATCCTTGCACTTTCATTAGTCATTCTTATTATTTTTCTGCAAAGCATTTTTGTAATGTTTATCTGTTTAGATTATAATATTGTTATGCTGTTTGCATTTTTATTTTTCCAGTTTTTAGAAATATAAGTGATTTCTGCTTTTTAAAACATAAAATTTAATTTTCTTACTATTAATCACTTAATCAAAATCAATAGGCAACTTAATTTGTCTATCAGTGAAAGACTTTATTTTTGAGGAAGTGGATTTCCTCCAAATTTCATTAACCACTCCTTTTTTTGTTTTGTTTTGTTTTTTGTTTTTTGGGTCACACCCGGCAATGCTGGGGGGTTACTTCTGGCTCTATGCTCAAAATCGCTCCTGGCAGGCTCAGGGAACCATATGGAATGCCAGAATTCGAACCACCATCATTCTAAATGCAAGGCAAAAGCCTTACCTCCATGCAATCTCTCCAGCCCCTCATTAACCACATCTACTTGACTATTATAATTTTCTATCTAGTCCTATGTTTTCATATGATAATTTCAAGACATTTTTAATAAATAAAAACTTCTATATTCTAGGAAGAAATACTCCTTTTCTTATAATTTTGTCAACTAATTATGTGACCATTTTTATTTAGTATGTTTTTATTTAATTATAATAAATTTTATTTATTTTAATGTTTATTTTATCTTTCTTCGGGCTTTAGTGAAACGTCTGTTCCATGTATATTGCACTTATGCTTTTAAATTTCCTTTTTGTCCAAAGGTGAACAAGTGTTAATGTTAAGTACTAATACATAAACCAAAAGCATGTTTCATTTATTGCTAAACTTTATAAATATTTCATTTTATTGAAAATATAAGCATGTTAATAGAAATATATAAATATTTATATTTTAAAATATATTTTAAATATATATTTATATTTATATATAATATATTTATATATATTTATATTTAAATATATTTATTTATATATATTTTATATATATATTTATATATATATATTTAAAATATAGTTATAATATTCAATTACTATTGTAGAAACTGGGTAAAAAGTTTAAAAGGATATAAATTCCACATGGATGTCCATGAAGAATTCTAGTTGAATGTAAAGTATATAGTTAAGTTAGTAAGTTAATAGTTTGCATCTAGAAATGAATAATCAAAAATATTTTTAAAAATCAACTTATTGCCCAAATTTACTCTTACTATGTACCTTAAATACATCTGTGAAAGACTCGTAATTCACATTGGTCTCAATAAATTTTAAAAATTTAACTTACACTTTTGTAGCATTAGTAGAGAAATTTGTATTAAATTTTAATGTAATTTTCCTTAAAAACTAGATAAAAATGTACATTTGTAATGAAAATTTCTGTGAGCCATGACATCTACAAAATACCAGTCTAATTTTAAATAAATATACATTTTTGCAGAAAATTAGCAGATAAGTTTGCTAACTCATTTTTAATCAATATAAAGTTTTTCAAAGAATTACCATTAAATTTGTTTTTGGTAAAAGATCTAGATTTGACATAGAGTCCTCCCTCAGTAAAAAAGTAAAGCTAATACACATTTAAAAACTGTTCATTAAGGTAAAGATCCATTTATATAGCTAAGAACTTTTTCTTTTTTAACTTAAAACCACACAACCAGAGAAAGTTTGCATATGTCTATTTGTAGGGGGATAGTTGTAACTTCATTATTTAAGGTGAGAATTGCATGTTCAAAAATATCCTGAGAATTTCCTTAGTTGCATAATATATTGTGCCATATAATCATGTGAATATTTTAATGCAATTTTATCTGATCATAAATCTCTAAAAATAAAGGCTAAATTTAGAGTTGCAAACCAGTTAGCATAAATTATGAGAAGAAGATAAATTCATTCTATTAAAATAAAATGGATGAGATAAACAGGATTAAACAGTTCATTAGTACTTGAGAAAAACTAAATATCTATTTGGTGATGTGGAATTTTTTACTCTAACCATTGACATAAACAAAATTACTGGATGAAATATACTCGAAGATAAAGACAATCTTTAGAGCTATATTAATTCCAAGTAGCATTTTCTAATGGTTTTAAGAATTTGAAGAAAAGTTAAATATTTATAATTTATGATGGGAAACACTAGTTCCACATATAAGTTTGTGTATAATGATTTGGTACAGAAACAAGTTTACTTTAACAAGACTTATCTTTGCTCATAAGGCTTTGGACTTTGATATTCTGCAGTTTTATTTCTTTAGCTTCATAAATGAAATGGATAATTACAATCCAGTTGTAAGTTAAAATTTGAAAGAAATTGTAAAATTGAAGAAATTGTAGCTTTTTAAGTTAAAAATGACCCAAATAATTTGTATTTAAATTCAAAAACTTTATTCAGAGGTCAGAGGTCAGGGTTTGTCTTATATAGGGCATATCTGGATTTGATTCCTGTCATGGTAGTTTTTATATAAACGTGAGATTTTTTTTATCACCATCATTAATCTGAGCATGAATGTTACAAATACACTTATGCATTTAATTCATATACTTCATATTTCTGACATTTAAAAATAATGTGAAGAGAGAAGTGGTAACATTGAATACAGTTGCTGAGAAGTGTTTTGGATAGGTGATAGTTGGTTTATATATGTTTTGGCAGTTTATATGTAAGTGAAACATAATTATCTGCAATTAAGAAGTAATAGCATATTTCTGAAAGACAAGATAATTTAAGAAAAGAGCTAATAAATAAAGTAGTTAATAGAAGCAACACTCTGAAGAGCAAAGACCTTGAGCAGGCAAGAGATGAGAAGATGGGCAAAATGAAAGAATGAGTATTAAATAGGATCAGGGTTTGATTATTCTTTAGAACTGTAAAAGATGGATATTACAGATGTATGCTTATAAGGTGTGAAATGATGAGGCAGCCTGGGCTGCTTCACTTTGCTCTGGGAAATTTTAATAGCTTCTAGCTATATGTCTCAGGATATTGGAAGTTTGATGAGGGCAAAGAACACAGCATTGACTATCTAAAGAAAGTAATTGTACCAGATCTCTGGTTTGCTTTTCAGTATTGTATGGTCTGAAATTTCCTAATCATACATTTGAAGTTAGGGAGTCTTTGTAGTTAGGATAGCTGATTAAGAGGCTGGCATATAGTTGGTTTTGGTAGCTGTAATGATTTGAATTATGTCTTGCCAAAGATAGTTGAAGTGTTTTCACAAGACGCACAGTCATGAATTTACAGAATCTAAATAGATCGAAATTATTTTGGGTTATTGTGGCCTTACATTTAAATGCCCTCAAGAGAGTGCTTTCTGGACAAGCATTATTACATCCAATGTGAAGATTGTTCTATGAACAAAAAGGAGAATGTGGATATACTATCCAGAAACAAGCAATACTTGAAACCACTGGAAACATTGATGGAATAGAAAGGATTCTTTCCAGATACATAGTAACCTTTACATGGTCCTGCCAATACCATAATTGAGGACTTTCAACTTTCAGAATTTGAAAAAATTAATCTTTTCTTAGTCACTTAGCAACTTAAAGGTAATCAGCTCTAAGACACTAAAATAGAAGATGGCTATAGAAAAATATGTGAGGTTTTTGTTTGTTTTGGAGGCATTTCTAACTATATACAGAGATTACTTTTGGCAATGAACTCAAGAATCATTCCTGGTGGAGCTCAGAGTGGGGTAATTTTATGGGGTGCTAGGTATTGGACCCAGGGAAGCAGCAAGAACACTTACTGCTTTCAATCTCTTTGTTAAGCAGCTTTATAGATTTATTTTGTGAACTATATCCACTGCTTGGAGGTTATTCCTGGTTGTGCTTCGGGGAACATGTAGTGCCAGGAATCGACCAGCAGACAGCTGCTTATAGGGAAAGAGCCCTAACTATACTATCTCTTTGGTCTTACTCAGGAACAATGCTCAAAATAAGAATGAAAAACATGTTCAACATCATAAGACATACATAGAAATGCACATTAAAATCAAATGCAATAGACAGAGACCAGCAGTTAGTCGAGCAGCTAGGATGCATACATAGTATAAACCTGATCTAGGTTTTATTCTTTGTACCATAAGCACCTTAAACATATGGGGTTCAGCCTTCTAGAGACCCAGACTATCACTAGTAGATGTGGAATCCCTAGTACTGGAAGGCCTAGGAAGCACTGTATCTTCAGGACCTTGCACGGATTCTCAGGCAAGTTGTCTGAAAATCACTAGTGCATCTCTACCTTCATGCCTCCTGAGCACTGTTTGGGAGACCTCTGATAAAAAGCAGATATACTTTCATATACCCACTAGAATTAACAAGACTGATAATACAAAGAGATAGCATGGAGGTAAGGCATTTGTCTTGCATGCAGAAGGATGATGTTTCGAATCCTGGCATCCCATATGGTCCCTCGTGCCTGCCAGGAGCGATTTCTGAGCAGAGAGCCAGGAGTAACCCCTAAGCGCTGCTGGTGTGACCCAAAAACCAAAAAAAAAAAAAAAAAAGCATCTCTTTGATACTGTTAATGGTTATTTTTCAACAATTTTTCCAATCACCATTCCTTTATGAATTTGTTTTCTTCCTGTGACTTCCTTCCTAACATATTATCCCCTAGTTTCATACCCGGGTTCCCCAATTACTATTATTGCCTATGGTTCTCTAGTAATACCCTTCGAAACCACACCCTTAGGTAAAAAGCAATTATATAAAGGTTCTTAAGAGGATGAAAAGGTAAAATAGTGGCTAAGATATTATCCTTGCACATAGTCAATGTCAGTTTGTTACTTAGAACTGAAAATGATCCCTGAGTACTACTGAAAGTGTTCCCCTAGCACTGAAGCTGTGATTTCTCCATTAATATTAATTAAATCAAATAATATAAGATATTAAGTTTGAAAACGGTAATCAAGGCTTTTTAAGCTTTGGGGTGCCATCTAGTAGTGCTCAGGGAATTATTATTTAACTGCAAACTTGATTTTTTTTAAAAAAGGAAAAACAAACTATGAACAAGAGAAAGGTTTTTATCTGTGACAGAGAAAATCTTATCTGTGACAGATGAGAGAAATTTAGAGGATATTCTTATGCAACTAATTATAAAAATAAAAAATAAAAAATATTATGACAAAAATAGTATGTTTTTGGTTAACTTTTTTGGCAGAAAGGGAAAAATACAAGAGTATTTTAGTGAAAATGATTGATAAATGAGACTCTACATTTTGAAAATAAATTTTAAGAAGTCAAAAGTTGGGGCCAGAGTGATAGCACAGTGATAGGGCATTTGCCTTGCATGCTGCTGATCCAAAAGGAACCGGGTTTGATCTCCAGCAACCTGTAAGGTTCCCCCAAGCCTGCCAGGAGTGTTTCTGAACATAGAGCCAATAGGAGTAACCCCTGAGTGCTGTTTGGTGTAGCCAAAAAAAAAAAAAAGTTATGTGGTAATTTGCACTGTATATACCTGACTCCTAATTTGGGATTAACATTAGAATTTATTGGGAAACCAATAAATATAAAAATACAAAGATCTTATTCTCAACTCATTAATTTGCCATCTAAAATTCCCAAATCCTATTTTACTTGACCCTCAGATCCCTAATAAATAAATCACATGGACTTATAAGAATTTCTTAGCATAGTCTATATTTTTAGAGATTAGTTCTTCATTAAATCCTGCATTAGTGTGGAGAGGACAACAGTTTATGCAAAGATTTTTAATGAATACTGAGGTATTCATAGTAAATGAGTTGATAAAAGCTAAAGCAGCCTGATTAAACATACTCCAAAAGAAACAGAGAGGGAGACAGATATTAATTTCTGAGAACTAACAAGAAGTAGAAAGAACATTTTATATGTTAGAAATGGAAAAACAGTCTCCAAGTTAAAAGACATTTGCAAGGAAAGATTTTAGGAAGTGAGAGTTCAGTTCAACAAAGACACAAAATCTTATAATCTGATAAACTGCTAAGGGTTATGAGACATGTACTATGTTAGAGAGATAACATGATTAGATATTCAAAGAAGTTTCTTCTTTAAAAGAAGATTGATTTGTATTCACCCCTGGAAAACTAAGCATGTACAGTAACTATGTTAGCATGTAGAACTATGGGGCAAAGTGATTGGGTAGAGGGCAATTCTGGAAATTGATCTACTAGTGAGAGTTTGCAATTAGTTTCCAAACTATGTTGGGATCAGTATAATCTCTTTTTGGAAATGGTTTGAAGCCACAAATTCTAAGATGTTTTCCAGATCTGTTGAAAAGGATCTTTTATGTGAAATATTTGTATTTTAACTATTCCTGTGTGTCAGGCATGCTTGAATTTTAGAATCACTAGTGAGCAAACAGTCTTCACCAGGAAGTTATATAATCCATGATTATCTCAAATTTCAAAGCTCTGTAAAAAGAGTTATTTATATGATTAATACCCTTACTCAAATTGTGAATTCTCAGGTATCTAACATTGTGGCATTAAATCCTGAAAGATGTTTGAGATCCTTTGGTATTGAACATTCTCACATTCTCATAGCCCAAGGTCTACAGCTCAGGGAAGAAGCCAGGTTGTCTCATGTTTTCTGGTTAACTTAAGGGTTTCATCAGCTGAGTGTCTATTAGTGAGCACAGTATATACATACAATATAAAATATTTCAGAAGAAAATTTTCAAATAGTAAAAAGTAAAATGACAATATAAAGCTTTGTTAAATTTCACTAGCTATTTTTTTCTGTTTCTTTTATGCTTTTAGAAATAATGTCAGTTTTAACTAGCCTCAATTTGAAGTCCAGAAATTTACGAACTAACATAAAAATTTCAGGTAGTCTTCAGGGTAAAAAATTTTAATGATTTTTGGGCCATACGCAGCAGTACTCAGGAGTTACTCCTGGCTCTGCACTCAAAAATCACTCCTCACAGGCTCAGGGACCATATAGGATGCCAGGGACTGAACCTGGGTCCTCCCAGTTTGGTCGCGTGCAAGGCAAAGCACCTTATAGCTGTGATATCACTCTGGCCACCAGGGTAAATTCCTTATCTTGCATGCTAGGTATTCAGAAAAAAAAAAAAAAAAAAAAAAAAAAGAAAGCTATTTAGACTTTTCTGTATTCTTTTTTCTTAAAGAATACTCAAATAAAAAACTCTGTGAATATTTTTTCTAACTTAAAGCTGATTAAGTTCAAGCATTGCTTGCATTCTTCCTGAAAGAATGCCTTCTAAATACTCTTCCCCACAAGTCATAATATCATCTAATATTTCACTTACAAATTGAAAATAGAAGCTAGATTCCTATTTTAAGAAATGAGTGATAATTAATACAGAATTGTATCTGTGGTATTCCTAGAAAAAATCCCATT
Organism: Suncus etruscus; assembly: GCF_024139225.1. NCBI lineage: Eukaryota > Metazoa > Chordata > Mammalia > Eulipotyphla > Soricidae > Suncus > Suncus etruscus. Next base: position 93,766,341 of record NC_064851.1, on the reverse strand, counting down.
TCATAAATTAAGAAAATTCAGGGACTGGAGCAGTGGCACTGTGTGTAAGGCAGGGTCTGTCTGCCTTGTGCGCTTTAGCCTAGGACTACTGCGGTTTGATCCCCCGGCGTCCCATATGGTCCCCCAAGCTAAGAGCGATTTCGGAGCATGTCACCAGGAGTAACTCCTGAACATACCGGGTGTGGTCGAAAACCAAAAAGAAACCAAACCAAAATAAAACAAAATAGACTTAAAAAGTTCATTAGTTAAAAAAAAAAAAAAAAAGGCAACATGAACGTTAGCACCATTATGAGACTTTTGCTTTGCTGCTTTTTTTTGCTCTCAGATGCTAATACCTTTCATCTTTTGGTGAGATTACGTCTTTTCTTAAGATATCTAACTAGAATGTCTGTCTTTTTTTCATTTTTTAAAAAATATCCGGAATTATAGAAACGGAAAGAACCAAAGAAGAGACTGGTGCTGCTTCAACCAAAAAAGGTAAATGCAGCTTAAAGAAAAATGTGTCAGGCCTATAACTTCTTACAATTATGGTTTCTAAATTAGTGTATTATTTGCTGCTTACAGAGGAATCTTAATTGATTTCACTTTTGCTTTAGTACAGAAACAAAAACATTTTACACAGACTTCAAATATCTTTGTGCATAAGTCTTTGCTTTTTGTTATTTGGTAGATTTATTCTATTAGCACAATTTAATAAACTTTTATAAATAAACGTTTATAAATAGTAACATACAAATACTTTAACACATACTCCACTAAATGTTATGTCAATTTCCCCAGAAGATCTCTTATTACATATGAGGACTTATAATAGCAGGAATAGTAGAAATGTATAAAATATTAATATCACATATCCACATATGAAATCCCATGCAACTTAAATATAATACATATAAATGTAAAACTCGAAAATAAACATATATAAATATATATATTGGTTAATAAATTAAATATCAATATTTTGACTTATATGTAACTAATATTAGTTATATTTTTGTTAATATAACCTTTTAAATCTAAATGTTTTTATATTCTTAAAATATTATTGTATATATGTCTAAGAAAATATGGAAATAGACTTAATTGAAATATAAATTGTTTTGTCAGGTAGTAATTAGAAATAATTGACTTACTGAAATTTATGACTATCCACTTTCCAACTCATCTTTATTATTATGAGCATACAATATTTAAGTATAACATATGTTTCCTGGTTAATTTTTTCTTAGATCTTTAATATATGTAATGTCATTTTTATAGGCAATCATATCACATATTTTGCTATCTTTTCTGTCTTTATCTTAATTTGTGAAATTTTCTCAACTTGAAAATTACTTTTCTTGATTCCGCTCACTCTAATTCTTTTCTACATATTTACCAGACTTTATTGCAGAGTAAAAATATCATTCTCTTTTTCTCATAAGTGACATCTGTAGTTACATCAACTTCTCTACCTTAAAAAGTAGGTTGAGACTATCCTGAATTTCTTAGTTTTTAAGATTGTGCTTACTATTTTTTTCTGTAGTAGTTTGTGATCCCTGAAGGAGTGCAATAATCATGTGGGTTTTTGTTGTTTTTGTAATTTCCTAAACTTCTCCAAATATAGAGAAAAGAAATTTGTTATTATAACACTAAAGAAAATTTCAGGACCCTGATGCATATCAATAAAAATTTCTATTGATAAACATATCAATATTTCTATTGATATACTTTTTCTTTGTACTCCACCCACTTATCAAATCCACTTATTAGATGAACAGTTTATTCCTAATAATTGCTCTCCAGAGAATTAGGTTTAATGAATTGTACATTAGAATCAGAAATGAAAACGATCATAATTTCATGAAAAAATTTTTATAGTTATAGTAAGCATCTTGATTATCTTTCCTAAGAAACAAAAAACAAGCATATTAGAGATTAGCCTCTAGCTGAATATATTGCAAACAAGGAATTATGAACATTTCTTAAAAGAACGTTTGTATTGATAAAACAAGTTCTCATAGCTTTGTGAAACATACTTACTTTTCAGAAGATTCAAACAAACTATATATTTATCTACTATTTATTTATCTACATATTTTTGTGTTTTTTTGAATAAAATAATTAGGAAAAGGACTCTATGCCATGCTTTCTAGGTTAATCGCTAATGGTGAAAGTTTTATTTCAAGATCAATCTTAGTGGTGGGAAAAAAGAAGAAAAAGTAAGAAAAAAAGATTGATCTTAGTATATATAGAAGAGAACAATATATGCTATCTCTGAGCTTGCTAAATCTTTATAGTATACATTTTTAAAGTCTTAGTTTACATTGAAATTAGGTCTTTTGCAACTGGTTTCATCTAGTTTTAGATTGTTTAAGATTGATTTATATTGTCTCAATTGTCTCCTCTGAGAACACTCTTCTCCACCTAAACGTATTTACCTTCCCTGGACACCCTAAATCTTTTCTTGCCGTTAGGCCTTTTATTGCATCTTATTTGGCACTATAAATTCTCTTCTCTTCCAGGGAAACTACTAGTACCAGACCCAATCTCTTTTCTTTTATTAATAAAAATATTTATAAACACAGTCTCATCTATCTGAAAATATTTATAATAATCAAGAATGAATTAGATACCTATCTGTTAGTCAATATTTTATCCAATGTCACTTTATCACTTGCTGTGTCAGAACTATACTAGCTGCTATAATAAATATAAGCGAACACTTATCAATAATGCTGTGCTCAAAGACAGATAGCAGCAAATATGAGAATATTCTGAATTATTGCATGACAAAAACAGCATTGCCACATGGCTGCAGGTAAATTGTTTAGACTAACTGTATATTCTTAAATATTTATTAGAGAATGAGAAAGACTGAAAGCAAAACTTTAGAAGCCACAAAAGCTTAAAATAGAGAAAATCAATGCCAAAGAAAGCACAGGGAAGATAAATTAGAAATGTAAAAACATGTATTAAAATAAAAAATAAATTGTACAATGAGAAAAACAATTAAGTTGAAATATAGTCTCTAAAAAAGTAGATGAAATGTATAGATTTCTATTAAATACCACTATAATGGAAAAGTGAAGCCACAAAATATTCTTGATATTGGGCCAAAGCAAAAGCGCAGCGGTAGGGCATTTGCCTTGCATTCTGCCAACCTGAGATGGACCCGGGTTTAATTCTCAGCATCTCATATGGTCCCCTGAGCCTGCCAGGAGTGATTTATGAATGTAGAGACAGGAGTAACCCCTGAGAGATGCCAGGTGTGGTCCAAAAACAAACAAACAAAATTCTTGGCATAGAATAAAAAATATTATTAAATATTTTAGAGACAATTTTTAAAATGTAAAAAAATGAACTTATCAATGACAATTTTATTTGGAGTATATTTTTAATAGTTATTAAACAGAGAAAATTTTAACCAAGTAGATTCACTGGTGAATATCTAATAGCAATTTAAGCAAAGAAGTAACATAAAATCTGACAATATAAATGAAATATAAAATGCAAATAAGAAAGATGGTTTTATTCAGGAATACAGTTATCAAAAATCAGGTATTTAAGCATAATAATTAAAATGGAAAACATATTATTATAAGATGTAAATTTCATATAGTTCAACACTAAAATGAGAAAAGTTTCTAAATCTGATAAGGCTTGTATATTATTACTAGTAAATATCACACCTGATAGGTTAAAAACTATATAACTTTACCTATGAGAATTGAAAGGAGAAATTTATATTTACAATACCACTTGCATTACATATTAAATCTTTTAGTTATTGTAAATGTGGAAAAAAATTATATGAATAAAAAGACATCAAATTATTTAAATATAAAATATTTATTTACAAACTTTAAAGGAATCAATAGATGAAAGAACTGTTATAAATATTAGATTAAAATCATAGATCACCTAAATAGGTGATATAGTGATATTTAAGTGATATTGCCAAATTTTCTGATTCTTCCTTTCTTTCTTCATTCCTTCATTCTTTATTTGTAACTTTTTTCATTCCTTTCTTTCTTTTTTTCCTTCCTTCCTCATTACTCTGTATTTGTCCTTATCTGTCATTTCTCTGTCTTTCATCTTTGTCTCCCCCTTTCTTTATCTTTAGTTGATAAAAATGACTTTTTGGGTAAAAATCAAAAAAAGTTAAATTTTTGAAAACTTGTAAATGCTGTCAAAGTTATTCTAGATGCTATTTAAAGTGTTCGCTATAACATTCTTAGATTGAACCAAGATGTATCTAAACCTTTCACTTAACTGGATACCAATTGTGTTCTTATGCAAGATATTTATAACTTATAATATAGCACTGCATGCATGTTTCTGGGAAGCACAGGACAGAGATTAACAGCCATGATTAAAGTTCATAATTTCAGTTTCATCAATTAATATTGGGGTATAATCACTTTTCTTAATTTAAACATTGTATGCTCTTTCTTTAAAATTCTTTTATTTTGTTTAAACACAGTATTTTACAATGTTGCTCATAATACATATTTTTCTGGTGTTCTATGTTCCAACACCAATCACAACATTAGTGTTAACATTCCTCTACCATTGTCTCCAATTTCCCACCTTCCCCCAAACAAGTCCTCTTGGAAAACATAAAATAATTTAATTCATATTGCTTGTCACAATTAAATGGTACTGGATATCAAATTAAAAACCTTCGGTAATGGGGCCGGGAAGGTGGCGTTAGAGGTAAGGTGTCTGCCTTGCAAGCGCTAGCATAGGATGGACCGTGGTTTGATCCCCCGGTGTCCCATATGGTCCCCCCCAAGCCAGGGGCAATTTCTGAAAGCATAGCCAGGAGTAACCCCTGAGCGTAGAATGGGTGTGGCCCAAAAACCAAAAATAAATAAATAAATAAAAAAATAAAAACTTCAGTAAAAGAAAATTTGTGAAAATTATTACATCTCACAATAAGGTCATTAAATCATTATCAGAAAGTTTATTAAATTGTTTTATTGCTACTTGAGCATGTCTGTGACCTTAGGTGACTTCTATGATATATGTTTCATTTTCATGGGTTCAGAGCAATAATACAGTAGACAGTGTGCTTGCCTTGCATGATGAGAATGACCCTGACAATTCATATGAATCCCCAGCACCCATATGATTCCCTGAGCACCACCAAGAGTGATCCCTAAGTGCAGATCCAAGAAAAAGATCCTAATACCTGTGGGTGTGGTCACAAAATAAACAGTTGTATGTTCAGGGGGCAAAGAAAAGAGATAGCTTGAGTATCATGTACTTGACATTAGCACCTCATACGTTTCCCCCTCCTGGGCACTGCTAGTTTGTACTCCTTCCTACTCCTATCAAAGTTGTATTTTTCCTATTGCATCATCTGTGTGGTGATGCCTATGATGATTTCTATCAGTCCTTGCATTCATGGTTACTTATATCCCCTGAAGATGTTTACTTGTGATAATTACTTCAAATGAATTCTATTAAGGGCTTATACTGAATGTAAGTACAACATGATAAATTGGAGAAAAAGCTTAATTCAGTGAAAATAGCGCTTAAATATTAATCTAATTTCTCTTTGGGTTACTGGTGATTTGTGATGACTCTATTATTTAAATGATCTCATGCAAGATCAGACTGCTCTTTCAGTTGACTAAGCTTTACTAAGCTTGAATTTAAAGAAGTGTCAAGTTGACATTTTTTAAGACACTTAGTAACTCCAGCAATAACTTACAATGTAAGTCGATTAATCATAGTCCTGTCAAGTAGAATTCTTTGTACAGCTTATCAGAGTACAAATGAATAAAGAAGAAAAGTGTGAAAAATACAGTCAGAGGAGGCAAGAGATTACTTCTCTATCTCTAATTCTTTAAGATTAGATTTATAATAGGTTTCAATAGGATTACAGAGAAATGAGAATGTTGAAAAGTTTTCAATAGCATGCTTAGAAAAAGTATTTGGTGTTGAATGAGTTGCGAAATACTTTTCCAGCAGAAGCTACTTATCTATCTGGATCTGTTATTCAAATCTTATCTCTGCCTTGCAGCTGTACCTGGAAAGAAGGAGGAGAAAACAACTAAGACAGTGGCGCAAGGTAAAAAAAAATGAAGGAGGTTGACATTATCTACTTTAGAAAGACAACAACATGAGGCGGAAGCACTGGATTCAGACAGGCGGAAGACAATAACCTTTAAATCTATTGCTCTCTGTCACTGTCCTTGCTTGTTTTACTGTGCCAGGGAGAATGTAAGGAGATAATGTGAATATTTGTTCTTTTGTATAACCTGAGTATAAAATCAGAGCAGAAAAACTACACTTTAATTGCCTCAGGAGGAATGCTGATGATTATGTGGGAAAAGCAAACAATCCAAGGAAACCTTGGGTACATTTTCCTCTTTTATTCTGGTTTTAGCATTACCTACATAATCATAGTTTAAAGAACATGACACAATTCTATTTGTGCTAAGACAATTTCTACTGCCAACCGGTAACTTTTAAAAGTCAGACAAAGAACAGCAAAGGCAAATTATTTGAGTATATTGTGACCCCAGCAATTAAGTTTTCTGAGATCTAAAATTTCAGATATAAACTATAGCACTGTATGTAATATATTATATTTGTATATGCGAGTGATTAGCCTATAAGTACATATATATTTAAATATCTTTGATAAAGTATAACAATAACTCAGAGGTACTATTTTTAATTATTGTATACCCATTCTTTAATATTAATATGGTATTCATTTTTTATTATAATGACTAGTACCACTTTACAGAATAAAGTTAGGGTAACTTCCCTTCTCAATCATAGATTAAATTAAATTCTTAATATAAGCAAGTTAAAATCTTACATAAATATATAAGGAATATTTTAATGCCTTATACTTTAGATAAACTGTTGACAATATTTCAGTAATGAATATATATGAATTTTTTATTTATAATATAAAATTTTATTTACATCATATATATAAAGGTTTTAAACTCAATTTGATTTCAGGAACTTTCAATAGAATGTTTCTATTTTTTTGAGTGGATATTTCAATTTCTGTAATACAAAAGAAGATCATAATCATGGACTCTGATATCCACTTGTCTTTTGAGAAAAGATTCTAAGTTTTTAATTATTTTAAACTATGGGCTTGATTATATATAACCTGCATACACAATAAATAAGAATAACAAACATAAACATATGTCAACAGATCTAAGAATTTTTTTTAATTCTGAAAAAGTTTAGAATACTTACTTAATATTTACTTTATATAATCAGCTAACTCATAGCTGACATAAACTATCAAAGTGCTTTGAATTCACCAAGACTTAATTTTTTCCCAATGATATAGAAAATGTTTATCACTTGTACTTATAAATTTCCTTTTATAACCCAGAGCATATTTAAAAAAGATTGGTAAGAAAATAAAATGCCAATAATTATAATACCTACCAGATAAGTTGATTTTGGTATTGATAGTTTGAGTTAGCCTGAAGAGCTTGTTGGTATCAATTCAGTTTTTTAATCTTGCAATATTTTTCCTCTTAACATTAATGGCTCTTTTGTTTTGTTTTGTTTTTTGGGAGGCCACACCCGGCTGGTGCTCAGGGGTTACTCCTAGCTGTCTGCTCAGAAATAGCTCCTGGCAGGCACTGGGGACCATATGGGACACCGGGATTCGAACCAACCACCTTTGGTCCTGGATCGGCTGCTTGCAAGGCAAACGCCGCTGTGCTATCTCTCCGGGCCAAACATTAATGGCTCTTAAATGTTATTATTTATTCTAGATTATTTCATAATTAATTTAAAAAGAATTTTCATATAAAAAACTTTAGTTATGTAAATCATGTTTTAATATTCCTATTTATAGTTAGATTAAACCAACCACTTCAAATTTAAAATTGTAAAACACTAACATGATATTTTTAAGTAATGATCATAGGAAATAGAACTCAATTAATTTGAATATTTTACAATGCCATATCTAAAACTCAGATTTGATAGAAACACATTTTGTGATTTTTAAGAAAACAGTGAATTATGTGGGAGCAAAATAATGTAATTCTAGGGATATTAAATCAAACATTATTATAGAATACTACTGAAATAAAATATTGTGAAGTGATATTCTATACTTTATTCATAAAATGTTTTAATAGTTTGTGGTTTTGTTTTGTAGTTTATTTTTGGAATTGTAATATAAGTGTGGTTAATAATAAATTGAAATTCAACAAGTAGATTTTAAAGCTGTTTTCCAGATATTTAACTTTTATACTGAATAAATAAATTTACAGTCCTCATAGTTCTTAATATATTTTAAATTCACTTTGTGATCTAGGTAAAATATGTATATTGAACATATGAGTTATAATGGAATCTGAAAAATATTGACTAAGTTAAAATATATGCTAGAGAAGTTAATACTGCTTAAAGTGGAATTAACTTGTTTTAATTCCTTTATAATATTAAGTAAATAAAGCTGCTATTAAGTAATAATAATGCTTTACTTCAAAAGCCCATCTGTAACTATGTATCCCTTATTCATAATCATTGTTTTTCAATTATTTATCTCATGAAAAATATAAATCGGTAGACTAGAATTTTGAATTTCAAGAAATATTCTACAAATTTCTTCGCTTTATAAGCACTTGACCCATTAATATTCTTTCTAAATTATATAACAATTACTTGGAAGCAGTTGCAGATAGTCCTTCTAAAATGTTTTTCACATTAAATGGGCTATTCCTTATTGTTTGTTTCTGTATGTGGCCACATTGGGAGGTATTCAAGTCTTATTACTGACTCTGTGATGAGGAATCAATCAGGGAAAAACTTGAAGGGTCATAGCAATACAAGTGATGGAATCTGGATTGGCCTAGTGAAAGGCAAGTGTCTTACTTACAAATTTGCCATTTTAAAAGTGAGAAGCAAAGAATGCCAAAATTTAAATAATGGTTATCACACAATGCATTTGTGCATTTATGTTTATATAATAGTTATAATTATTTTCATTTTATTCCTTTATTTTAAATTCTGCATATTTTCAATAAATTTCCTCATTGATGTTCTTTTTAAAAATGTACAAAACCTACTAAATCCTCATTTTCTTTTCACTTTTACAGTCTCCCTCTCTTTAATCTTTTGTAATTGTTTCCTTGCTTCTTGCTGGATGATAGTATTCTATAAAAGTAACCATGACTTGTTACATGTTGGAGAAGAAAGCAAATTTAATAAAGAAAATTTAAAGACTCTAATTGGAGATTACAATCCTACCATCTTTGTGTTTTTAATTTCCTTCCACTCATTTAAAGTCGAACTGGGTAAAGATGGGAAAACTAACAATAAATTAAAACAAATGCATGTTAATTTTTCTTTCATTATCTCTTTTGTGAGGTCTTTATGAATTTTTGAAGAATGGTTATGAGTGCAAAGATATTATAAGAAATCAAAAAGATTTTTATTAAATTGATGAAGATATCAAGGCATTGTGGAAGAAAGAATTATTAGATTACATTGGTATGAGTAAACTTTGCCTAAATGCGATGCAAATTAAGAAATAATTTATTAAGCACAATATGTTTCCAAAAAGTAACTATTCAGAAACAATAAATAATGAAATTCTTTAAAGTTAAAATAATATATATTAATTATGTACTATTTATGTTATGTCACTACTAATATAGTTTTAAATGATGGTTAATATAAAGTCAGTGGACATGCAATTATATTTCAAATAAAAATATTATGCCTTAGTATTTCATATTATGAATTTAAATAAACTAATTGCCTTTATAGGCCTATAACTTTAATCTAATTAAAATATAATGTCCTATTTTTCTTATTTTAAGAGTACAGAATGTGATTATACAATATTACACAATATAATCCATATTTTAAAATAATCTATAACAATGCTTTGAAGAATTAAGTTTTTTAAATTAGAAAATAAGGTTATTCCTTCTTTTTGTTTTTTGTTTTGTTGTTGTTGTTGTTGTTTTGTTTTTGGGTTTTTTTTGGCCATACCCAGCAGTGCTCAGGGGTTACTCCTGGCTGTCTGCTCAGAAATAGCTCCTGGCAGGCACGGGGGACCATATGGGACACCGGGATTCAAACCAACCACCTGGATCGGCTGCTTGCAAGGCAAACGCCGCTATGCTATCTCTCCGGGCTCGGGTTATTTCTTATTAAGGGGAAAATTACTCTAGAAATCTTTTCATTCAAAGATTCTTAAAATACTAAGGAAAATATATGTTCTATGATAGTTCAATAATAGAAACCTTGGTTCCAAAATTAAACTAAATGCTCTATAAGTGAAATATTAAATTTGATATCTATACTCTTAACCATTAAAATCACTTTGAATTCCAAATAAGTAGTAAAATTATAGATATATATCTGCAAAATATTGCATATTTTTGTTCCATTCAAAAACTGGGAATCAATTTGAACACAATCAATAATCATTTTGCTATGAAGAAAATTGTAGCATGTGGATCATAAATGTATCAAATGTAGCTTATCTCCTATACTGAAAGTTCAATATTTTATTAAATTCCTAAAGGTATTTTTAATTCATGAACACAATAATTTTTTGTTTATCTAAAAATTATGCTTTTTCCTTTTGATGCTGTTCTGTAAATCATGGTACCCTAATAATCATATTAATATTCTAAATTGTCACCAAAACAGGAGAAAGTCAATGCCATTACATTGCTTTGCATATTTGTCAAAGTCCTCAGTGACTTTTCTTTTGTTTGAACATGCAAAGTTTATTTGGAATCTTTGATGTGTACTTACAAATCCATTACATACTTTAAATGAATGTTAATGACTTCTATGAGCAATGGTTTCCCTAAAAGAAACTAATCTATTTATGAATGCTTCTATTTCAAAATGTATCAAAATTATAAATTATCTTCAAGAAAATGAAATGAAATATGAATGTTAGATAACAAATATTGTATTTAAGTATTTCTTTTTCATGTAATTATAAAATTACCTATTTTCACATTGAACTGAGTAATGCTTTTAACCCTCAATAAATGTCAAATGATAATAATAATAATTTTGATTCCTGTGAATTACAAACAATTTGAGAATGGTTTTAACTTTAGCTGTTTTGTATTTATTAGTGCTGGGAATTAAGTGAGAACACTAGAGAAAAGCTGACTCATACCTGAGAAAGAATATAGGAGTTAAGACACTTGCCTTGCATCTCATTGACCTTGATTCAAATATCATATATTGTTCCCCGAACACAACACAAGAGTATCCTCTGAACCCTAATGGATACGGTCACACACACACACACACACACACACACACACACAAATAAATAAATAAATGAAAATATGGTATGCCAGTAAATGCAATATGCTTGAAAATAAGTGCTCTGCTGCTCATAGTTTTACCAATGCTCAAGAGAAACTAACAAATCTACATTCTCATTTGCTTACATTGCTTTTAACTACTTAAAAGAACTGACTTGGGGCTGGAGAGATAGCATGGCGGTAAGGCGTTTGTCTTTTAGGCTGAAGGACTGTGGTTCAAATCTCGGCATCCCATATGGTCCCCTGTGCCTGCCAGGGGCGATTTCTGAATAAAGAGCCAGGAGTAACCCCTGAGCGCTGCTGGGTGTGACCCCCCCCAAAAAAAAAGTAACAACAAAAGAACTGACATTTTGTATCCTTGTCTTTTACTTCATACATGGGAAATTCTTTCACTATTCTGTTCTCTTCTGTTCTCTACATCATTATTTTTTTTAACATACAGGTATAAATCAACAGCCAAAAACCTTACTCAAAGTATTTGTATTGATTCATTGAACTCTTAGAGTTACCATCTGACATACAATTACTCATATGTCTCCAATATTTATTGATAGAGTCATTATTCAATATCAGAGAATTTAAATTCGGTAAAGGGGAGTGTGTACTAATGACATCCACAGAGGTGATATTCTTCATTCATGCTATACCTTACTTTTAAAATTAAAAAAAATCTCACTTTTATATTCTTTTTCCTGTGCATTAACATATAGTTTGTTCACTATTGTTTTATTCAGGAAGCATAGGTCACACTGTAAGTTATTTGCAGTGTCCAAATACCTGTTTCAATACAAATGCTCTATTTTAATCGGTATAAAAATTCATCATTTATTTGCCCAGTATAACCTCTACGTATTTTTCCTTCCTTAAAGGATGAATACATTCTGAAAAAACAAACAAAGTGAGATCACCCTAAATCCATGTCCCCTGTACTCTACAAAGGAGTTTACCTCTTTTTTACCTAGCACTTTGCAAACTTTCAGTTTAGAAAAATTGATAAGTAAATGAAGTAGATGGGGCCGGAGCAGTGGCTCACCTTGCCCACCCTAGCCTAAGACAGACCGCAGCTCGATTCCCCAGCGTCCCCTTGGTCCTCCAAGCCAGGAGCGATTTCTAAGCACATAGCCAGGAGTAACCCCTGAAGGTCACCGGGTGTGGGTAGCCCCCTCCAAAAAAGCAAAAAATAAAAATAAAAAAAAGAAAATGGAAGAGATTAAGTCTCCTCACCTTTCTTTCATGGCAGACAACATATTTCATAATGAGTGATTATCACCTATCATGCCTACATTCTGTTCATTTACCCTTAAAATAGCTTCCTTTTTCTTAAAATGAAGCACTTTTTGAACCTAGATGACTGGTCTTCTTTCCTATGGCTAAAAAAATAAAACAATATAGTATCAGTTAAATAATAAATTGATAAAACAGAATTTATAACTCAAATGTATATCAGCAAAATTATTGTCAACTGTTCATTTCAAAAGCTGAAAGAATAAAATAGAAGTTCTTTTCCCTCAAGTATGTGGTGGAAAAGGAGTGTCCACACACTCAAAAAATCAGGCATGTAGTATATAGTTTTCTAAAATTATCAACTCAAAGTATATCAAAGTACCAAAGTAAAGCAAACTGTAAAGCTCTTGAGAAAAAATGTAAGACATTTAGGTGGTCTTGATCCTTTTAATGACTTTATCTCTTCTCTCATCCTAAAGACATATCCACAAATAAAATATTGTATGAATTGCATTTTATAAAAATCAAAGAATCCTGCTCTACAAATATTTCATCAAGATTATTTAAGACGATTTACAAAATGCTGCAATATATTTAGCTATATATTGTAAAAATGTATCTGATGAAGATCTTTTACTACATGAAGAATTCTTAAAACTCAAAAATGAAAAATGAACAACATATTTGAAGTTTCAAAAATATCTCTGCATACACTTCATCAAATAAGAGTACAAATAGAAAACAAGCAAAAGAAAAAATTTCTAAACATCATGCATCATTTGGGAATTGCATTAAAAATAAGATACCACTATATACTATTATGATAAAAAACTAAAACATTGACATCAAATATAGGTGAATATAAGAACCATGAAGAATTCCCATTTCTTGCTGAAGGAAGTGAAAAATGATATAAAAAATAAGTCACATCAGAAGACAAATTTGTGGTTTCTTAGAAAAAATTGAATGAATGCTCTCTTAGAGTATGATGTAGTAATCATGCTCTTTGGTAATTACCCAAATGACTCAAAATTGTATAGCTACACAAAAGTTTGTATGTATATGTGCATGCTAGCTTTCTTCCAAGTGGCCAACAAATACATTTATTAACAGGCTAATTTAGAAAATCTTTGGTACATCTAAGCACTGGAATTTTCATTTATTGTTTAAAATAAATGACTATAATCCAATGACAGAAATGTTGAGAAACTTAATGCATTGCTAAGATTAAGAGAAGCTAAAAGACCTCTGTCTTAGTATCACAGTTACCAGTTTCTCTGTAGTCAAAATTAAAAACCGGGAAAGTAAGCATTTTATTATTATTTTTTATTTATATTTTGGCCACACCTGGTGGTGCTCAAGGGTTACTCTTGACTCTGTTCTCAGATTTCAAACTGGCAAGGTTGGGGAATATGTAGAACATTGGGTATTGAACCCAGGTAAGTTGTGTGCCAGACAAATGCCATTCACATGGTGCTATCACTCTGGCACTGACGTATTTTAGGGTTTTCAGGGCCTTGATGGTAGTGAGAGATAAATAAAAGAACGTTTTAGAGCACTTAAATTATTTTATCAGATTAAAATGATTAACGTATCATTTTAAAATGATTAATATACACATTAATATGTATGATTATACAATAGTCAAGATCCATAGAATAAACAACATCAGAAGTAACAATAATATAAAACTTTTATTTTTGTTGAGTTATTTATTAGCACTAACATATTGATTATAAAAATATATCACTGTGGGATGATGATAAATTGGTCTGTATGTGTTAGTGGGTATGTGAATAAAATTTGTCACCAATTTTGTGATGAAAAAATTTTCTCTAAAAATAATTGTTTATTTTAGAAAGTATATAGCAGACTTAAAAGTGCTTAGGGCTTAGCTTAATCCTGTCTCTACAGTCAGGGATCACACCTAGAGTGATTCAAGAGATCCTATGTGGTGCTAGAGTTCAAAAAATTAGGTGCTGGGGCTGGCAAGGTGGCGTTAGAGGTAAAGTGTCTGCCTTGCAAGCGCTAGCCAAGGAAGGACCTCGGTTCGATCCCCCCGTGTCCCATATAGACCCCCCAAGCCAGGGGCAATTTCTGAGTATTTAGCCAGGAGTAACCCCTGAGCATCAAAAGGGTATGGCCCAAAAAAACAAACGAAAAAAAAAAATTAGGTCATCTGAATGTTAAAAGCACCATACCCACTAAAATATCCCTCTAGTAAGGTAGATAATATATGGTAATTTAAAAAATATTCTATTACTTAAATTTTATTGCTCAGTATTTTAAAACAAAAGCACTTTTCCCCACTCTTCTATGTTTTTATAATGTTATTTACCTATAAGTTAACATTTTCTTCTATTAAATTATACTTATTCAAATTTTCTTTGTAGGGGCCAGAGTGGTGGCATAAGCAGTAAGGCATCTGCCTTGCCTGTGCTAGTCTAGGATTGACCGTGGTTTGATCCCCTGGCGTCCCATATGGTCCCTCAAGCCAGGAGCGATTTCTGAGCACATAGCCAGGAATAACCCCTGAGTGTCACCAGTTGTAGCCTGAAAACCAAAATAATTTTTTTCCTTTGTAATCTCATCAAACACATTTTATATTTTTGCCTTTATCTTATATTAAAACTACTTTCAAATATCCAAAGCCATAAATAATTACCTGCTTTCTCTTCAGATAACATAAATAATTCTCCTTTTAACAGAATTTGTCTAATTTCAAAGAAATAATCTTGGGGCTTGAGAGACTACAGCAGGAAGGGTGCTTGTCTTGCTTACCACCCATTTTAGATTCTCGGCATCTGATTTGATTCCCCTGAACCAAACCCTTCCCCTTCCAGCTAGGAGTGATCCCTAAATACATATATAAAAGAATCTCCAGATTTGGCTCAGAAACAATAAAAAGAAATTCAAAGGAAATTCAAATATATATATATATAAAAATTCAAAGGAAATATAAAATAATATAATATCATATATTTAAAAATAATAAGAACAGAGCAATAGTACAGTGGGTAGGGTATTTTCTGTGCATATGACTGACCCTGGTTTGATCCCTGGCACCCCATATGGTCCCAGTAGAACACCAGGAGTAATTCCTGAGTGCAGAGCAAGAAGTAATACCTGAGTATTGCTGGGAATAGACTCAAACCTGAAGAAAAAACTTAAAAAACAGATATGATATTTAAAATGAACATATGATAAAATTATCAAAACTAATGAAAACAAGAATATAAATATTGATATGCAAAATGGTTCAAAACAGGAAACAAAATGTAAAATATTAAATAGTAGAAAGTAAAACATTAGGTAAATACTGGATTGAAATAGATTGTTTTCTTTTTATGCCATTAAATTTAAGGATTATTGCCAATTTTATTTTACTTTGATATTTAGCCTCATTATCAGTGTTACAAAATCTGAAACTTCATTAAGCATTTGTGTAGGCCATAAGACATTTCCAGAAAGAACGTATAGTACAGGATTTAAGGTAAATATCTGTTTACATTTGTCTTCGATCAATCCCTTCACTACATGGTTCCCAAAGTCTTACTGGGTACATCCATCCCTATAGTATCCTGAGCACAATTTTATTGACTCACAGAATCCGTAGCACTGCAAGATTCTAGCAGCACTGCATACTTGGGATTTCCAAATGAACTGCTAGACCTGTTGCTGCAGAATTAATAAGAAGAGGACACATCT
Source organism: Suncus etruscus (assembly GCF_024139225.1). Classification (NCBI taxonomy): domain Eukaryota; kingdom Metazoa; phylum Chordata; class Mammalia; order Eulipotyphla; family Soricidae; genus Suncus; species Suncus etruscus. The sequence continues at coordinate 93,750,115 of NC_064851.1, read as the reverse complement.
CCTGAACATGCTTGGGAGTCATTATCCAAACCAAATGGATGTTTACATATAAATCTTGGTCTTTTGGGGAATGGATAATAGTGTAAGGGTTAAGCTACTAATAGTACTTGCATTATCTCTTCAGTTTCCCCTAAGATTTTTAAGCAAAATTATTTATAGTAGTTGTAAGACCCAGTACCTAACTCTGTGCTTAGATTACCTGAATCCCGTTTACCAGGTTGGATTATAAACCTGTATATGATCTTCCAAGCAAAGAACAGGAGTGATCCTGGTGTGGATCCAAACTGTCACCTTCTTCCACACCTTCGACACATGCCAAAGTGAAAAAAAAAATTCATTAAATAATAGTTGCTGGTTTTCTAGTATGTACCAGACTAAGTGACCCCTCCTTCATGAGAAATATTTGGAAGACTATAACAGACTGTCAGCTATATAAATATTTATATGGTGATGCTAATATTCTCATTTGTAGGTCCTTTTACACACATAATATACATTATACCTCCCAGAATATATCATACTATGGTAGTTTAAATCAACCTTTGAAGTTTGCTGACTAGATAAATAAATTTCCCTAAATTACCTAGAAGTAATTGTTGTATAGAACTATTGTTGTATAGTGACTATTGTAACTTTTGTATATAAATATATCTAATATAAACTTAATTTACTAGCTTCTACTTTCACATCTATAAGGCCTAAAAACAGCCACCTCAATGGAAAGGCTGAGGAGTTGAGATCTTAGCTCTGGTTAAGGCTAACAAAATATTGTATACTAGACAGACCTAAAGTACAGATATTAATTCCTTACAATCTAAAAATTTAAATCCTAAAATCAAGATGCCAGTTGATTTGATTCTTGGTATTGAACTATTTCCTTGCTTGCATGCCGATGCCTTCTTTTTATTTTTTAAATAATACCTTTATTTAAGCACCATGATTACAAGTATGACTGTAGATGGGTTCTAGTTTTAAACAGAGCACCTCCCTTCACCAATGTAACATTCCCACCACCAATATCCCCTAACTCCCTCCTCCCTCCTTCTTGCCTGTATTGCAGATGCCTTCTTAATGCAATATAGTGGAAAGAGAAAAAAAGAAATCATTTTTCTTATTCCTCTTTAAAGAACACTAATATCATTTGTGTCTTGAAGGTTCTCACTGACCCAATTACTTTCAAAATTTCCACCCTAAATTATCATCATACTGGCCATTAGGTTCAGATAAGAATTTGGGGTGAATTTGTTTCAGATGAAGATCTTATATAAAAGGACCTAATACTAAAATGAGATTATAGTGAGTGGTTGAAAACTAGTTCTTTATGTCTTCATTAAAACCAAATTCTTACAATATTTGTTTTCTGGAAAAGGCATGTAAACTTTTAAAATTTAGATGTAACATGATTACACACATTAACTTTTATAACTGAGATTGTATGAGTTTGTGTTTAGGAGGGAATTTCATCATTCTTGGTGGTATAAAGAACTCTTGTTTCTGTGTTCAGAGATCATTCTTAGTTGTGTCAGGGATTGAACTGGCATTGGCTGCAAGTAAAATAAGTGCCTTAATTCCTGTGCTATCGCTTTAATTCCCCTTAATATTTTTTAAAGCAAAATCATTTAAAGTACTTGTAAGACAGTATCTAACTCTGTGCTTAGAAATCCTAGTTTATCTCAGTCCTCAACTATATAAATTTATGGTCATTTTATTTTTTAAATCATTGCATATTATTGATATAGTTAAAATTATTGAAGAGCTTAACTGAAATATACTATTTGAGGAACACTCACTTCTTATGAATGTATGTGCAGAATAGAGTATAAAAAGCATCTGTAAAGTCATTTGTCCTAACTAAATTTCACACTGTAAAATAATGATTGTAATAAAGTTATATATTAATTTGTCAAAGAAAAAGTAAGGAGATAATTTCCAGATAATCTGTCAGTAAAATAACTTAAAGAATTAGATTTGTAGATGAGATTCCCAAAAGAACTAGAACGCACTAGTGCATTTGACAAGGTATCTTTTCCATGGTGATTGCAAGATTACATACATACTATTTTCTCTGATTTACACATTATTGAACAATAATCTGAAAGTACAAAAAATATTGCTCAGAATTGCTAGGAAACTTTTAATTTTGTTAATTTATTTTGTTCAGTTAGAGAAAGAGAATAACATAGACAAAATAATTCTGTTCTGGGATCAGAGCAATAGCATTGTGGGTAGGGCTTTTGCCTCGAAGCAGCAGTCCCAGGCTTGATCCCTGGCATTCGCCATGGTCCACCAGCCTTCCAGGAATACTTTTTGAATGTAGAGCAAGGAGCAACTCCTACAGGCCACAAGATGCTATCCCAAAACAAAACAAAATAAATTATATTAGAAATAAAGATAAAACAAGAATAAATATACACAAATGAAGATTTCAGGTTTAGAAAAAAAAGATATTTAAAGTGTTTTAACATATAACAGAGTGGCAGGGCATTTGCCTTGCACATGGTTGACCAGGGACAGATTCCCGGCATCCCATATAGTCCCCTAAATCTTCTAGGAGTGATTTCTGAATGCAGAGTCAGGAGTAACCCCTGAGAGCTGCTGGGTTTGGCCCAACTCCCCCTTGAATAATTATAAAAAAAAGTGTTTTAATAAAAATTTAGATAAAGATGCTATAAAATGTTAAAAATATATTAGCAACATTTTTAGTCTGTAGAATAATGATTAAACATATCATTAGAAACAAGAGAAAGATGGCTTCCTGATCAAGTCCTAATTAATCACAAAATTAAAAATAAAGTTCTAAATAAAGTTAATCTCTTGTTACACTTTCTGAAACATTTAAAATGAATGTCACATAAAATATCATTGTTTTGTAACCCCTGAGCATCAAATGGGTGTGGCCCCACAAAACAAACAAAAAAATCATTCTGTTATAGTCTCTGTTGTTAATAAAAAGTATATTTTAAGAACTTTAGGTGCCCTGAGAACATTTTTTATCTGGAATTAGCTATGAAATTAATATGTGAAACTTATTGATGGGGAGTTGGATTTCATCCAACATTGTTCAGAGTGTACTTCTGGCTCTATGGTCAGGGTCACTTGTGGTGATGCTCAGAGACAATATGCCAGGGGGATGAAACTGGATTATATACATTAAGACAAGTATCTTAAGCCCTGTACTATATCTCCAGCCCTATATAGATGTAGAATATTGGAACATATATATAAATGCCGTAAAATACATTACCTAGGGGACTAAAATGATAGTACACAGGGTAGGGCATTTGCCTAACAAGTGGCAGATCCAGGTTTGATCCTAGCATCCCATATGGTCCCCCAAGACTGCTAAGAATGATTCTTTAGCACCCAGGGAGGGGTAACCCCAGACCAATGCCAGGTATAGCCCAAAATATTTATCTGTCTATTTTTTCTAAATTATACTTTACAGTAAAAATTATGATGATGAAAAGAAAACATAAACAGATGTATGTTATTCATACAATTAAAGAATATTAAATTAATCACAAATAAAACCACTTTATAAAATTGAAATATTACAGTATAATTGCTATAAAATAAATTTCACATTTCAATGTTAGGTGATACACTTTAGCAACAAGAATCTTTAAAGCTATATGGCTTGATTTATTAAAAGAGCTCTCTGCTCTCTACATAACACTTTAAATCTATTTTCAACAAAAGGGAAATTAAAATAGCTTAAGATTGCTATATTTATCACAATAATAAAAATATAATAAAATTAGCAGGAGGCCCAGAGTGATAGCACAGCAGTAGGACTTTTACCTTGCATGCTCCTGACCCATAACTGACCCCCCGGGTTCGATTCCTGACATACTATTATGTTTACTGAGCCTACCAGGAGCAATTTCTGCGCGCAGAACCATGAGAAACCCCTGAGTGCTGCTTGGTGTGCCCCCCCCTCAATAAATATAAAATAAAATAGAAGGCATCTTACATTTACAATAAAATAACAGGAAATACATTTAAAATGTCTTTTCTTAGCACTTTAATAGTGTTATTTGGCTAAGAATGTTGAAATGTCTTTAAAACATTTTATTTTCTAATTTGGGGCCATAATCGACAGTGCTCAGTGCCTACTCATATCTCTGTGCTCAGGAATCAGTGATGATGGGCTTCTAGACCCAGAAGAAGTCCATTCAGCTGTGTGATAGGCAATTGCCTTATTTCCCCCCATATCTGAGTTTTTTTTTAAACCTTCTTGAAATATCCTAGAGACCCACAAGGGATAATAGGACCAATAGTTGAAAAATAAAGCTAAAGTAACCTTCTCCTGAATGTTTAAGATAACTGGCTTATGTGCCTTGCAGTTGTTATTAGTTGATAACTGGGAATTGAGCTTGGACTATTAGCTCTATTATCTATGGATGAAGCCTAATGAAGACTTCTTGTTGGATGCATTAGAAAGCCAGCACTGTCAGACTATTGCAAAGAAGGCTTTTATTAGTCAGAATTATGCTGGAGACAAACAAGAGCAATATTCAAATATACTTCCCTACCCCCATTTTTAGGGAATATTTTGTATATTTTGAAGGAGAGGCTTGAAACCTCTATCAGTTTATTTTTGGAAAAGTAAACAAGAATTGGTTTCTGCGACAACCATATTTAGTAGCCTTACTTTAAGGAGAATGACACTTTCATACTACATTTCTTTTTAAAATGTAACTTACAAGTTCTCTTAGATTATTTTGAGTACTGAAATAATATTTTGACTAGTGAATAATAAAAGCCATGAAAACAGAAAAGGGGAAATTATACCTGAGTAAGGTGTAGTTTGTTGTTATTCCCCTACAAAACAGTGTTATGGCTTATATTCTGTTTATGTCCATTTCTAAGTGTCAGTCAGCCCACTTTTTGAAATGCTTTGTCAGTTAACATGGCCTTATCAGCATAGAAATGTCAGTTGGAATTCTTACCCAGTAAACGACTTTTTCAGAGATAGTAGTCCTAAACTTTGCACAAGCATAAATTGCATGATTTGTTTCAATTAATTCAAGAAGTAATGCAGCACTACATTCCTTGAATTCTGTTAATTACAAGTGATTCATATAACTATACTGACATATTCTCTAGACTAGGCTCCTCATTTTCTCTGTGTCCTTTTAAAATATGCCTTTTATATTTACAGAACAGGAGTCATCAACATTTTTGTTTTGTTTTGTTTTGTTTTGTTTTGGGTCACACCCAGCGGTGCTCAGGGGTTACTCCTGGCTGTCTGCTCAGAAATAGCTCCAGGCAGGCACAGGGGACCATATGGGACACCGGGATTCGAACCAACCACCTTTGGTCCTGGATCAGCTGCTTGCAAGGCAAATGCCGCTGTGCTATCTCTCTGGGCCCGAATCATCAACATTTTTAAACAGGGCTACAGATCACTGTCCCCCAGACTGTTGGATGTCCAATCTATAGAGTTGTTTAACAGTTGTCTGTGGGTCCATAGTTTGAGGACCCCTGTCTGAGATTGAGAGAGCAGTCGAAAGAGAGAGTGGAGGAAGTTTGAGATTGATGTGCACATTCCTCTGTGGGTAGGAACAAGTCAAAAGCTAAGCAGGATAGGCAGTGGTAGCAAAAGCACCCAGGGAGCCAGATAAATGTCCTCAGTGGGCTGCATGTGGCCAGAGGGCCATAGTTTGAGGACCCCTGGTAGGTAGGCAGGCATGTTGGGCTCTTGCTGTGCATGAAGCTGGACTGAATCTATCCTTGGCACCATTATAATCCCCTGATCTATGCTAGGAGTGGTCCTTGATTAATGAACCAGAAGTAAGCCCAGAACACCTTACCAAAGCAAATAAATAATAAGTTAAAATGTGTCATTTATTGCTCATAATGCTTATTTCTTTGCATTATATTTCAACATCTAACTCACTGCTATTCTTCAAAGAATATTCTTAATCCATAATTCAATTAGTTGAGTCATAAACCCCAAATATCCTATATGAGCTTGCTAACATGACATAATCTGGGTCAATAGCAGGAATAAATAATAGCAAAACATACTTACCTTATTAGATTATTGTGAATGCTGAATAAGAAGAGTAGAAAATACTTTATATGACACATAATAGACACTGTTGACTATTTTTAATTATAGCTTTCTTAAAATTCATAGCATTTAATTTGAACTTTTGTATGTATTTTATTTTTTTTCCTTACAATAATAAGTTGTAAGCTAATTTTTTACTTTCTGAATATTTACTTTATAGGCATTTTTACAGCAGATATTCATAATAGTGGTAGAGCATTTGACTGTAGTAAATTTTTGTAATTTGAATATTAACAAAAAGTCCCACTAATCCTTTTTTCCTCTGTAAACAGGACAAGTTAAGAGACTTTTAGGTTTTAAAAAGCTATTGTTACTTACAATTTTTTGTCCTTATGATTCATTGCAGAGATTAAAAAAGAAAAATCAGAAAAGACATCTTCAGTTATGAAGGATAAAGGTAATACAGTAAAATTAAATTCTTAGTAATTTATTAATAAAATATCTAAATGAAATAATAAGATATTAGAGAAATCTCCATTAAATATGTGTGATTCAAAATGTTAAAATATTTTAAAAATTACATTTATTTATCACTCAAATAATTTCTTTCTATTTGCTCTGATATAGATATTTCTTTAACAATTATTCATAAAATATCCATTTCATAAGAATGGTAAGTTTAAAAATAGAGCTAATCTCCAAAATATACAAGGCACTGACAGAAATTTACAAGAAAAAAACATCTAATCCCATCAAAAAATGGGGAGAAGAAATGAACAGACACTTTGACAAAGAAGAAATACAAATGGCCAAAAGACACATGAAGAAATGCTCCACATCACTAATCATCAGAGAGATGCAAATCAAAACAACAATGAGATACCACCTCACACCACAGAGAATGGCACACATCACAAAGAATGAGAACAAACAGTGCTGGCGGGGATGTGGAGAGAAAGGAACCCTTACCCACTGCTGGTGGGAATGCCGTCTAGTTCAACCTTTATGGAAAGCAATATGGAGATTCCTCCAAAAACTGGAAATCGAGCTCCCATACGATCCAGCTATACCACTCCTAGGAATATACCCTAAGAACACAAAAATACAATACAAAAATCCCTTCCTTACACCTATATTCATTGCAGCACTATTTACCATAGCAAGACTCTGGAAACAACCAAGATGCCCTTCAACAGACGAATGGCTAAAGAAACGGTGGTACATATACACAATGGAATATTATGCAGCTGTCAGGAGGGATGAAGTCATGAAATTTTCCTATACATGGATGTACACAGAATCTATTATGCTGAGTGAAATAAGTCAGAGAGAGAGAGAAAAACGCAGAATGGTCTCACTCATCTATGGGTTTTAAGAAAAATGAAAGACATTCTTACAATAATAAATTTCAGACACAAAAGAGAAAAGAGCTGGAAGTTCCAGCTCACCTCAGGAAGCTCACCACAAAGAGTGATGAGTTTAGTTAGAGAAATAACTACATTTTGAACTGTCCTAATATTGAGAATGTATGAGGGAAATGTAGAGCCTGTTTAGGGTACAGGCGGGGGTTGGGTGGGGAGGAGGGAGATTTGGGACTTGGGTGATGGGAATGTTGCACTGGTGATGGGTGGTGTTCCTTTTATGACTGAAACCCAAACACAATCATGTATGTAATCAAGGTGTTTAAATAAAAAAAAGAAAGAAAAAAAATATATATGAAAATACAAACATACATACATCTATATATCTATATATACTATATATTCTTACGTTTTTTTAAGTATAGCAAACAAATTTTAAAATGAGGTAAACACTAAAATATGAGAAGAAACTGGGAATACTGGAGGAGTTGACACTGGTGATAGAATTGATGTTTAATAGATTTTTAAGTCTAAAATTCAATTATGCATAACTGTAAATCACAGTGCTTCAATTTTTTTAAAGGGTTATTTTTTATGGGGCCGGAGTATTGTGCAAGCAGTAAGGCATCTGCCTTGTGCGTCCTAGCCTAAGATGGACCAAGATTTGATCCCCCATATGGTCCTCTTAGTCAGAAGTGATTTCTGAGCGCATAGCCAGGAGTAACCCTTGAGTATCACCAGGTGTGGCCCAATAACCAAAAATAAGTAAATAAATAAAAAGTTATTTTTTAAATCTCCTAATTAATTCTAAATATCTGGTCTAAATTTTTCTCCAGTTATCACTTATAATCTGGGAGAAATTACTCTTTTTCCAATTCAAATTTATGTGATAATTAATAAAAATAGTACCCTTGATTTTTGTGAGAACTACCATTGAATTTACCATTATTAAAATCTATATGTACATTATTTTCAAAATCACAACATGAGGTTGTTTGGGAGGGGTGAAAATAAAAGTAAAATATCACAACATGCAACATTAAAGTTTTTCTCTTTTAGTTTGGCACGAAATACATCACTTTTAGTCTGTGTTACGTTACTGAAATATGTAGTCTATTTTATTGTTTATATAGAAACAGGTCAAGAAAAGGTTGAAAAGTACTTTTAAAATTATCTTTTATGTAACGATGATTGGCAATAAAACATAATGTATATATTTATTTTTAATAAGTTTTTTAAATTAGTTTGAAATGTTATAAAAACATGATCTGGAAGACAAATAGATGATACAAATTCATACTGACCACATTAATATAGAATTTTTAACATGATGGTTTCCCCATATTGGGTGATCATACTTGATGTCTCACTCACTTTGAGTATTTAGGGACAACTCAAAACAAACTATGACATTTCTATAGAAAACCTAGATCCTAAAGAGTTCTGAAAGTAATGTCACTACACTAATATTTGTAAAGACCCAGTTTATGAGAAGAATGAGTGTTTTTATTAGCACACTTGATACATTCTCAAGTTCAATGTAGTGAATTTGTGTCTGTCATTTATCATTCCAAAAATTAATTATCTGTTATTCAAAGTACTTTGATTTATCCAAAAAGAGATTAAAACAGGCTTTGGACCTCTTTAGTTCTTTAATTTATATCTTTTTTCATTTCAAAGAAACATGCTCAACTATTTAAACCAACTTTTTCAATCTTGAATTGTGTAGTTTCCGGCATTGTGCTCTCCTCTTCCATTGGGAATCTATCTCTACCACCACTTCTCATTTCACAACTCATTAATTCTTTTGGTTTTGTTTAGCCAGGAAGTGCAAAAGCAGTAAATTGCTCCTATTTCTGTTAAGAATATCAATGAAGCCTGTTAGTATGATTATTTAGTCCATGGCCAATGATTTCAGTCTTAAAGGAGTAATAAAAAAAATCCATCCCTATTTATACTCAGCCCAATTAATGACAATACAAGCAATTGATGCCGATAAAGTGGCTTTTAAAATTCTATAAATATAAACTTGTAGCATAATTTACAAAGAAAATTCTGCATTGAAGAATGCAATGATCTCAAAAATAAATGAATGTTTTACATTGTCCAAAGTAACCTAGACTTAAGGAATTCTAAGCAATATTTAAGCTATCTACCCATTTATAAGAGCTGCCATCATATTATGAGATTATTAAAAACTAAGTTGATTAAATACATTTTTTTCACTGAATTAAAAATCATTTTGTCAGTAAAATAGATATAAAGGTTTAATGTTGCATAAGAAGAAAAGAACTGGTTTTATTTTCTACTTTTAGTAGACTTTAAGAAGTATAATGGTATTAGTCTTTGCTTATATATGTTTGAAACCTAGGAAATTATCATAATCACTATGTATTGGAATTTTGTTTGCATTACTTATGGACTGTGTTTTATGGCATATAATTCATAGATAAAATTGTTTCTTAAATTGTCTTGTCCATGACGTTTTTTTAACCTAATTTTGAAGACAAATGTGTCTTACCCTGATCTATGGTGCCAAATATGGTCCTTCAGTTCTGACAGTATTCACTCCAAAGCAGTAAGGACTATCTCCTGAGTACCACTGGGAACAGTCTAACATGCCTTCCAAAATAGTTACAGATAAATTAAGTTTCTATATATTTAAATGCTCATTTTAAATTAAAAAATATGTTGTAATACATTTAACATTTCTCATATTGATGTACTTATCATCAATAAAAACAGAAAATATCTTTGTATCATTGTTTCTTTGTCTCAGTATTATGCCTTGAAAAAATCAGATTAATTTACATTCTATTACTGTGACTCTTTTTCAGTGACTCTTACATATAGTTATACATGTATTTTATATGCTTTATGTGAAACAAATGAATGTTTGATTTTCTTTTCAGAACCTAGTAAGGGCAAAGAAGTGAAGGTCCCAGTTTCTCTAAAAGAAAAAGGTATTATTATATTATATTATAAAATGTGAAAATATATTGATTTACCTATTATGAATTAAATTATTGCAACAAAATGGCATATAAATAATTTGGGGGTTTTAAAATTAAATTTGTATATGCATTATATGTCTTTGAACAAAGTTAATAACAAACTTATTTTTGTCATCACATCTCAAAAGAGTTCCAATCTCAGAGTTGATTTTTATAATAACTTAGAAAACTAAGAAAATTTATATATCACAATTTGGTAGTACAATCAGGAAATTTACATTTTATAAATACCCAATTGAATTGTATTCAAAACAGCTATGAAAACCATACAGTTAGGAAAAATGGGAAACTCTTAACACTATTACTTTCTCAATCATAGTTTAATGTTCTATTCAAGAATTCAATAAAACAAATTTTATGAAGAAAAATTTAGTAGAAATTACATTCCAATGAACTTTTGTTATAGATAAATACAATTATAATAAGAAATAAACTTTTATAAAGTCACTATAACTTGTGTTAAAGTTCACCGATAGAACTCCACATAAATCAATGGCTGTGCTAATGCAAAGACCTGCCTATTTTCCATTTTGCATTCTTAGACTAATATAAATTCTATATGCCATACATCAAATTAGCTTCCCTTATATATAAATAAGTATGGGAAATTTGTTTCTTATTACTCCATATCAATGCATATATTGGTGCATGATTTGGTCCTCAGAATTATCAATATTTTATTGTCAAAATAATCAGTACATAATTTCCATAGTGCTCTTATTGGTTAATCATCTAAATTGCTGATAAGATTTGCAATATTAAATGTTAAAAATAACTTTTCTGTAACTGGCATGGAAAAAAGTTTAAATGAATAATTTGAAAATCAGTACTGGGAAAATCTCCAACTTAATGACACTTTTCATTAAACTAAAAAAGAACTTTGGTTGAACTTTTATAGACATAAATTAAAGTTTAAAGATTTTGGGGAAAGGGAAAGCTGACAGAAATTCAATTGGAGAAATAAAGTCTTCATTGATAGATCTGCATTAAATGTAGGAATGTATGAGAATCATACCATTGACTCATATTTTTCCAACTTAAATACATTTTAAATTGAACAGAATCGTTATTTAATAGAATACAAGATCAATCACATGTTTTATTCTTAGCCAACATTCTTATTTGAATGTACATAGATATTTAAAGCATATTTTAATATTCAAACCTAGTAACACAGGTATGTTTCAACTTGAAGTATTATTGTATATAACTATTTTATCATCATCTACATTAACTCTTGTTATGGTTGTATTTCTTAACATAGTATTCAAATTATATGCTAAAGCAGGTGGACATAGCATTATGTAAAATAAAATAATTGTGGAAATTAATATTTTATTTACACATGTAATTTATATGGTATAGATTTAAGGATTAATTTACTTTCTCCACATACAATTAATTATCCAGTAACATATATTACTCTATGAACACTGTTAGGATTATCATAAATGGCTTGTTGAATAATCTGTGTCGTGATTCTCAAGGCAGAATTTTCCAGATATAAATCTGAATATGTCATAGAGGTTAAAATGCAGTAGGAATTAATAATAGTTATTTTACCAGCACTATAAGACTGTAGAAAAAATCACATTTAAAAGGAAGATGTGCATCTTACATATAAAAAGATATATACTTGGATATGTGTGTGCATAATAAAGTAGAACAAACTTTATACTGTTTTTTTCTCAGGATAATAATTTGCTTAAGATTTATAGGATAATAAATATAAATAAATATTACTCATCTAATGTTATGTGATTAAATGCAATTTATTTAAGGATCTCTAAGTTGTAGCCTATTAGCTATTTTAAAAGTGTCAGCAGCACAGTTTTTGGATATAAGACTATGATAAAAATTTCTTCAATTAATAATCTTTATCACATTTTAAGTGAAATTATAATTAATAGACAAATCTTATAGCTTCTGTGTACCCACCTATTTTGTTTGTTTTTGGTCCCCCAATTCACAATACAGACTAGGCAAAGGGCCTGGGTTGAGGTGTATATGGGGTACATTTACTGTACCTCCTCTTTCTCTACAGTCAGTGTAAAGAACATAGCCTGTGGTAAGAATTGGGAGGCCTTATCTTTTCTTTTCTTCTTCTTTGATTTTTAATGTGTGTATATATATAAAATCCTTCACCAGTGCAACATTCCCATGACCATATCCCAAGTGTCCTTCCTCCCCACCCCACACCAGCCTTACTCTAGACAGGCTTTCTGCTTCCCTCATTCAGTTCCTCCTTTTTGTGTATACCAAAATATTTACACGTTTTTATTAGTTTACTTTGAGTAACAAAACAACTATGGAAGATCTATGAGGTGTAAAATTACTCATAGATATAAAAAGTCAAATTCTTTTTTCCTTCCTATGTTTCTATCTTTGTCTTAATTTTAATCTTAATGATGGAAAGTGGTGATTGTAATTCCAATATTCCTTTAATGAACCAAGAACAAGTTAAAGACTCACAAACTGTTTTATCTGAAGCACCAATAAAAATTCAACATGTATCTTATTTTTTGTTTGTTTTTTGGTTTTGGGGCCACACCTAGTGACACTCAGGGGTTACTCCTGGCTATGCACTCAAAAATCGCCCCTGGCTTGGGGGACCATATGAGATGCTGGGGGATCGAACCAAGGTCCATCCTAGGTTAATCACGTGCAAGGAAAATGCCCTATCACTTGTGCCACCACTCCTGCCCCTCATGTATTATTTAACTAAACAAGTATCCATGTAGTTATATATATAGTGACCTAAAATATTCTGATGTAAAAGGACTCATATGAGAGTAATTTTCTTCTGAAATGTTCTATTTATATATTATATAATTTTCCAAAATTTTATCAAAGTAATTAATTTTGTTCTTTGAAATTGACATCCCAATAAGCAACCCAATTAGCATATAAAGTTGATCAATAATTTCACTTTATAATTTTATAATAGGATTACATTTCATATATATTTGTTATATTATCATCAATATCATTATAGAAAAGAATAACCAGATCTTTCCCTGTCATTGGTTTCCAAAAATTAATGCATTTAAACAATGATTTTTATATTTTCATCCAAAATAATTCAATACAGAATAGGCAATTATAAACATAAAACATGTTTATCTTTCTTTTGGTATTGTTTCCATTGCATGTGCACTTTGTGGTCACAACTTCTTAAACTTACACAATTATTCTATGATGTTACTCTCACTGAGAGTAATATAAAAATCATAATAAGTCATTCTTTTTTTCATTCAAAATCTAGATATATTCTGAAATTAAAACACATACTAAAATATATTGGGACCGGCGAGGTGGTGCTAGAGGTAAAGTGTCTGCCTTGCAAGCGCTAGCCAAGGAAAGATCGTGACCACGGTTTGATGCCCCGCCATCCCATATGGTCCCCCCAAGCCAGGAGCAATTTCTGAGCGCTTAGCCAGGAGTAACCCCTGAGCATCAAACGGGTGTGCCCCAAAAAAACAAAATAAATAAATAAATAAATAAATAATAAATAAAACACATACTAAAATATATTAAAATATAGGTGAGTATATTTAGATACATATTTGAATCAAATATCCACACTTAATTATTTTATTAATTATTGAGTCTTATTTAAATTAAAATAATTTAATTTTGGTTAAAATTAAATAAAAAATAAAAACAAATTCAAAGAGTGGCTAACATTTATAAGAAAAATCATCAATATCTTACTAATTTATCATGACAAGTGATTTTTGTGTAACATGCTATTTTTATAAAGTCACCTGACTAAATATATCTAAACAGCTACTGTTTGATTTTTAAATAAAATTACATGGCCTTGTTTTGTTTTTTTCTCATTGCATAGCCTGCATTACAGGTAGCAACATTCAATTATTTATTAATTTTTTAATCAGAGCTTATTCATGCTGGAATGTTTCTGAAAAAGAAAACTAATGAGGCAAACATTGAGTGTCATAAAAGAAAGGATAGATATAGGGATAGTGATGGTAACAGAAATATGGGACATTATATTTATCATGTACAAGATACAAATGTTTGCAAAATTAATACATAATAAAGTGATAATCCAAGATATATACATTTATTCTGTGCGGCAAAGAGAGAATGTCCTCTGGCTCATTTTATAATTTTAGTGTCCACTCAGTAAACTTGCTTTGTGAGAATCAACTCCTATGGGAATCTTGCCAAGGGAGAATTACAGATTCAGATTTAGACATAAAGCATTGAATCGTGCATTAAGTTTTTGCATACCAAATAGTATATATCTATACTTATTTAATTTTATAAAATATTTGTTTGTCCTTACTGACGTCATGTTGGTAAATGTAAGAGAAGGTAAATAGACTATAATATGTCAAAGAAATATAGATACATAGAAGTCTATGAGGTAGCTAGCTAATCAAGGATAATGAGTTAAGTGATCACAGATATTGGTTCCCTGTGTAAACACATTCAAATATAGGAAAAAGTAGTGAGTTAATTTTTCTCTGTTATAATTAAACAAATATAATAGTGAATAAAAATAAAATATAGCCTATTAAAAGTGGCAAATCTTTAAGTAAAATTCTTCTAAACATGTTTTCAAGGTGTATGTTATTTAGAAAGAGGTAGGGTATAGAGAGAAATATAGGGATAAAGTGCTTAATTTCTTTCATGATCAGTACTGATCATCAGCATTGCATATTATACATCAAGCAACACTAGAACTTATCCCTGCACAGAGGCAAAAATAAACCGTGGGCCAAGCAGGAGTGAACCAACAAATTAAAAGTGATATAGTGATTTAATTTAATTTAATTTAAAAATAAATTCAATGAGAGCTCTTCTAAATACAAACCTTGATGCCAAGCTACTTGGTCTGATAGTAATTCTCTTCTCATTCAATAAAACCCACACATAAACAAAATGTGAAAATGTGTATGTATTTTCACTCACTAAGTTATTTAATGATGCACAAAATAAATTTATGAACTTGAATAATTTCTTTATATATGCAGTAGTATTACTGGCAAAATTCCAGAAATGCATTAAAATGATTACTCAAATGATGAATTATGAATCAATTTATATTCATGATTAGATATATCTTTATTTATTTAAAATATATTCTATTCAAATAAAGTTCATCAGTATATTCTATTCAAGTATATTGTAATTTTACATTATGTTATGAATATATATTTTTAAAAGGGGCTGAAAACAGTACTATCATTTAATCATTTAAGTTATATGTAGCTGACTTGCTTTTGATGATATTCCAAATATCAGGAGTGATCCATAAGCAAAAGGTTAGGAGTAAACTCTAAGTACTTCAAGGTGTCATAAAAAATTCTACATATAAATTTTATTATATATTAAGTTATATCAATACAAATAATTTCTTTTAATTAATCTCAATGATTCATTTGCAGGAATAATTTTATTGTTTACTAGTTATCATAAAAACTGAAGTTACTAAAGTTGACTTCCTAAGCCACTGAGCATTCATCATAGCTTTGAATCTCATATCTGACAGTGTGACTTCAGAACTGTTTACTTAGTAGTTAGACTCTTTTTGTTTGTTGTTTGTTTTTGTTTTTCCCATGGACTCTCAGGGTTACTCCTGGCTATGTGCTCAGAAATCGCTCCTGGCTTGGGAGGACCATATGGGATACAGGGGGATCGAACCTGGGTCAGTCCTAGGCTAGTGCTTGCAAGGCAGACACCTTACCTCTAGCACTACCGCTCCAGCCCCAGTATTTAGTACCCTCTTGAGGGTCCTCAGAACAACATTTACTTCATCTGATTATATATAACACTACTAAATCTCTGAAGATTTTATTTCCAATATTGAATTTTTTTTATTAATATTAATTATTGATGTAATATTTGGGAAGTACTTTAAACAGCTATGAATTTTATATTAGCTTACTTTATCCATATTAATTTTTGAAATACTCTTTTATGATTTATGACTAAATAATTGACTAAGAAGATACTGTTACCCAGTGGAAACATTATTTAAGCCAAATTTAATATGAACAACTCAGTAATTTGTTTAGAAACTAACATAGGTAGATATGACCTAGTTTGGAGACATAGAAAAAGCTTACTCTATAGTTTTATATATGAAATGCTTTAAAAGCATATTATTATCTCTGTAGCAATAGCACCGATGTTTAAGTGCTCATAGCTTTGACTTGGAAAAGATGGGTGCACAAATTCCAGTTTTGCCTAGTAGGCAGTATATAGTTAGATAAATTATTAAATCATTTCTATTTAGAAGTGAGTGTAATTGTAATATTTATCTCACAGGAATGGTATACACTACATATTACATATAATCATATGTATTATGTAATTAATATGATTAATTTACCAATTTAATTAATTTATATAATAATATACATTGTGTGATTAATAGTTTTTAATAAATGAATTATATATATAATATTTTTCCATTTGTTCAATAACTTTTTTGAGATCTATTCTCTGCAAAAACTACTTTAGGCACTATAGTTTAAGAGAAAATGTTATCTAAGAATTTATAAGGTACATATTTTATTGGGCTTTGATAGCTAAAACATATAAACATATACACTATTATGAAAGTAAATAATCATATAATAAACTATATTACTGAATACAATTTATCACTGAATAGAAAATACCATTAGCATCAATTCCAATAATTGATATTTTATTATACATATATTTATTATACATATTCATCCTTTGAGTGGATGAATAAGAAAATGTCTGGAACCAGATCAGTGGCACGAGCCATAAGGCATCTGCCTTGTGCGCGCCAGCCTAGTACGGACCATAGTTTGATCCTCTGGCATCCCATATGGTTCCCCAAGCCAGGAGCGATTTCTGATCATCATAGGGTGAGGCCAAAAAAAACAAAAAACAATGTGATTAGAATATAAAGATTGTTTTTTTTATTAGAATATAAATATTAGATTCTACCTCTAATACTCAAATTCAGAAATTTCATCACAATGAGCTATGCATTTTGCAGTTAAATATGTTTATTTAATCCTGCAGCTAAATATGTAATATACAATCCTGCAGTTAAATATATATGTTATATATTATAACTTTAGTAAATGTAAATCTATTATTAGTGCATGAGACAAATATGTCATGTAAATTTAGTACATAGTATATACTCACTAAGAGTATGCAAGAGGCTGGTAAAACAAGCAGGTTAAGGTCATTCCAGGCTAGATCCCCTGCAACTAAATAATAGTTCTCTAAGCATCACCAAGAGTTATCCCTAAACAAAGAGTAAGTAATAAATCCTGAGCACATTTAAGTGTGTACCCCCCCTAATATATCCCAAACCATCAGATCAATGTTTCTGTTAAGGAGAAAAATATTGGGGGGCACACCAGCAGCAGTCTGCAGTTACTCCTAGTAGGTGCAGGGTAACATATGGGATGCTTGGGATCAAACACAGGTTGGCCACTTGCAATGCACATGCCCTACCTGTTGTGCTATCACTCTGGCCCAAGGAAGAAAATCTTTTAAGTATCAAAATCCCTTCTTTATCCAAAACAAATTATGCCAAGAAAGAGCTATTAGACATAGGCATGAAAGTATTATCAGCTATCATATTGATTAGGATGATGTTACAAATATTATTATATTAATTACAAGATTTAGATTTATCCTATAGTCATATTTAATTAGAATACAAAATATATGGACAAATATGGTCTTAACAAATGAGAGAAAATGATTTAATCTATGTTTATATCATTCTAATAAATTTAAGAACATATGTATTTCTTAATGGAAATAAAAGCAAAAATAAAAATAAGAATCAAACCCACCTGAAATTATTAAATAAACCACCAGGTGGTGCTCCATAATTGAATCTATATAGTCAGAAATCAAAACTTATTTAAGTTGATTACATTAAGATGAAACACTTGCCTTTTTTTACCCTCGGAAAGGTCATATTAATTTATTTATATTCAATGCTGGAGCACTTAAAAATAAAAAATATGGGTTTTTGCTAAAGAATATTTGCCAAATTACCTATATTTATTAAACTTTTAGTAAATTTATTTTAAAAGTAGAGTTCTTTTGTTTTAATAAACTTTCAAAAGTTTATAACTAAAGTAATTAATTTTTGTATAATAGTGAAATTAACTCAAATTTAAACCCAATATATTAAATACCTTACTACTGTTTTTCATTATCCCTTTAATTTTTCATCCTTCAATATGCATATCCTCTCAGAACCTGAAATCAAAAAAGATGAGAAGACATCTAAAGCAGGTAAGAGCACTTTGTTATCTTTTAATGTAAGAACAAAGCTGGTTTTGCCATCTGGTCAGGGTAATTCTTTCAGATACTAGAAACCTTAAAACCATACTGTACATCATCTCATATATTTTAAACATATTAAGTAATACATTTAAATATGAGTTAAAATGGAAATAGTGTATAATCATTTAACAAGTTATATCATCTCTTACTATGTATTCTTTGTCTGATAAATAAAAATTACATCATTATTTCTCCACCATATAAGCTTGACATTGCATTATATATTCAATTTTGTTGTTGGCCTATAATAACATAATACATGCAGAATAAATTTCCTACTATTAGTTTACATTAAATATTCATGCCTGTTTTATGTTATATTTATTTTTAACTTCCTGAAATGAAAAAGAAATCAGCATCACATATTTTTATCAAATATAATTACCAACAATATATTGAAAGCATATATTATGCTAATAGCACTGACATAATATCCAGAATTATGACAAGGGATACAAATATTAAAAAACAATATAAGTTATGGTTTCTCTCTCAAAAATATCACTATGAGTAGATGAGAATAAATCATATTAGTAAAGTGCTTTCTGAGGAAATAAACAGAGCTGTATCTAAAGTGCTTCAGTCAGTAAAAACTTTAAAGAGATAATGAGTTGAAGCTGAGATTTCAGAAATAGGCAAGAGCAGCTGAGACATGGAAAAGAATATAAAGCATGGTGAAGATAATTTTATCTTTGGAGAAGAAAAAATTTGATTCTCTATCTCTTGTGAGGTTATGAACTAAGTTTACTTTGCCTTTATTTTCTCTTCTAATGAGTGAAGACAACCATACTCACCTGCTTTAAGAAATAGAATTGATGGGTCAGAGAAAGAGAAAGTAATAGCATTTAATGTTTCTGCTGTGTACATGGTCAACTTAAATTTGATCACCAGCATTACATATGGTCCCTAGAGCATTTTCAGGAGTGTTCCCTAAGTATAAAGTGAAAAAATAAGTCTTGAATATTGCTGGATGTGACAAACAAAAGAAACAAGGCAATACATCTGAAGCTTTTCTTTTGATTCAACATCTGAGAATACAGAATTTATTTGAGAGATAATCTAGAGAATGGAATGATCAGAGTTAATAGGAGGCAGTGTGTATGCTCAAGGTTCTGCAAAGATCTCAGGAGCTTAGAAAAGACACATGTTAAGCAAGAATATGAAGGTTATTCTAGAAACGCAAATGTGACCTAAGAAATCAAAGTGAAGAGTTTTAATTCTAAACATATAAATAGAGAGAAAACTGGTTGTATAGTCTTATAAAGACATGAATAATGAAATTCTATAGATGCAACTTTGCATCAAGGAATGATACCAAAAGTCCTTATAGTAATCAAACTTTTACAAAATCAAGGTGGGAGAAATGGACACAGGGACAAAACAATAAGGATGTCATTTTTTTCTTTCAATGTATCTACAGGCAGCATGGAGTCGTTATGAATTAAATCTTTAAACATTACAATCTAGCAATCTATTGAAAATGTTAATATAATACGTGCATTTTATAGGATATATATGCTTTAGAAATATTAATATCCTTTCTGTACTGTTATATCACTGCTTTCATTATTGTCTAACTGTTTAATTAAATATAATAGACCCAGTAAAAATTAGATGTGTATCAGCCCCAGTTTCTGAAGCCAGTAAAGTTGCAGAATGTAGACAGATGTAGAAATTGCAATGGAATGTTACTAGGGTGCTTGCTAGTTGGAAAATCCCATAGAAACTGAAGACATTGGAAATTGTGCACATGCACTATAAATGTTTAATGTAAGTTTTATATACTTAGTGGTCTAGGGGAGAAAATAAGAAATGACATAATAGACTAGAAGTGATGTAGGAACAATGGTGGAAGAAATTGTGTACCTTCTATAGTGGTAGGGTTATTAACTTTGTATATAAATACCATAAACTCCTTTTAAATACCATTAACTCAATCATAATCATGCTATGAATAAAAAAATATTATTCAAAATTTAAACAGGATAATTCTAGAGTAAAATAAGACAAGTAAATGAAGGTCGGTTTTTTGAAAAAGTATTAAAACATCTAAATAGAAAATATAAGTATTACTGGAAATATGGAATATCAATATCCCAAAGTGAAAACACTTTACAGAAGGTGGAAAGCCTAGCAGTATCAATGTGTCAGAAAGGTTAACAGATATAAGACCAAGATATAGGCATTATGTTAGACCTAAACCTATAATTTCTTGAACTTTTTAGAGCACTATTCAAAAATAGTGGAAAAGGACCTGGTTTACAGGAATAATTTGGAGAATTTATCAGTATGTGAAGTAGATGTTTGTGTATGTAACAGAGTGGAGTATTCCTGGGAAAAGAGAAATAAGGAATCAAGAAATTCTGAGAGAGATACTATTTAGAAGAAATTAGTTCAGATATGATCAATGTTGGAACACACACTAAGCAAAATGATTTAATTATGAAGAATAAAAACTTTCCCTTGGATTCTGAATTAATGGTAAAAGGATAGATTGTATTATAACTGAGCAAGGACATTCTTGCTAACTGATTGAATCTCCTAAACTAATTTCCTAAGCAAAGGTGACCATAAATGCAAAGTAAGATCTTACTTTTTATTATTCTGACTCCCATACAATATTGAATTGACTTTCCATCCCTTATTTCTAAAAGAATAAAAATCTTATTTTACTAAAGTAAATCAATTAATGTTCCACTATATAAAATGGTGCCACAGTTTAACAGTTTTTTGTCTCTGACATAGCATATTATTAACCAGTAAATTGCTGTTTTTGTTTAACTGCCAATTGAAGCAAGTGCCCAAAATTTATCTATTTTATTAAGAAACTTTGAATAGATAACTGCATATTTTCTTTGAGAATGGGAAAGTTCTTAATGAACTTAAAGAATAATGAACAATTTCAAATCTATATAGAAGTGTTAATTATTCTTATTTATCAAAACTAAATTTACTATTAAAAATCCTAGTATTTAAAAAAAATCCTAGTATTTTTCAATGGTTTATTTTACAACTTTACTTGACTATTTGTTTAATTTAGAATCAACATTTTTACACTGTCTTTTTTATCTGAAGAAATAAATTATGACTCAGGAGAGATTACTACTGATAAGATAGAGATCCAAAGTCAGAAACTACTTTGAGAAACTCTATGCAACTCAAAAATGAAAACCTGGAAGAAATAGATAAATTTTTGGATTCTTATAATCTTCCACAGTTGAATGAAGAGAATGTAGCATATCTAAACACACCCTTCACTGTTGAGGAAATTAAGACAGTAATCAAATGTCTGCCCAAAAGCAAAAGTCCAGGCCCAGATGGATTTACTAATGAATTCTTTCAAACCTTTTAAGAGGAATTTCTACCAATCCTGGCAAGACTCTTTCATGAAATTGAAAAAAAACAGGAATACTTCCAAATAGCTTTTATGAAGCCAATATCACCTTGGTACCTAAACCAGACAGAGATGCTACCAAAAAAGAAAATTACAGACCAATATTGCTGATGAATACACATGCAAAGATCCACAACAAAATCCTGGCAAATAGGATTCAATGCCTCATTAAGATCATCCACTACGATCAAGTAGGTTTCATCCCAGGAATGCAAGGCTGGTTTAACATCCGTAAATCTATCAACATAATACACAACATCAACAACAAGAAAAATAGAAATCACATGATCATATCAATAGATGCAGAGAAAGCATTTGATATGGTCTAACACCCATTCTTGATCAAAACTCTCAGCAAGATGGGAATGGAACAAACCTTTCTCAATATAGTTTAGGCCATCTACCACAAGCCAGAGGCAAATATTATCCTCAATGTAGAAAAACTGAAAGCCTTTCCTCTAAATTCTGGCACAAGACAAGGCTGTCCTCTCTCACCACTCCTATTCAACATAGCACTGGAAGTACTTGCTATAGCCATTAGGCAAGAAAAAGATATCAAGGTAATCCAGATAGGAAAGGAAGAAGTCAAGCTCTCACTGTTTGCAGATGACATGATACTCTACTTAGAAAACCCTAAAGTCTCTACAAAAAAGTTTCTAGAAACAATAGACTCATATAGCAAGGTGGCAGGCTACAAAATTAGCACACAAAAATAATGGCCTTTCTATACACCAATAGTAATAGGAAGAAATGGACATTAAGAAAACAAACCCATTCACAATAGTGCCACACAAACTCAAATATCTTGGAATCAACTTGACTAAAAATGTGAAGGACCTATACAAAGAAAACAATAAAACTCTGCTCCAAGAAATAAGAGAGGACACACAGAATTGGAAGCACATACCCTGCTCATGGATTGGTAGGATTAACATAATTAAAATGGCAATTTCCCCAAAGCATTGTACAGATTTAATGCAATCCCTCTAAAGAAACCATGACATTCTTTAAAGAAGTGAATCAGGCACTTTTGAAATCCATTTGGAACAATAAACACCTGATAATAGCTATGGCAATCATTGGGAAAAAGAATATGGGAGGGATTACTTTCCCCAATTTTAAACTATACTACAAAGCAATAGTTATCAAAACAGCATGGTATGGAATAAAGACAGGCCCTCCCGATCAGTGGAATAGGTTAGAATACTCAGACAATATTCCCCAGACATACAATTGCCTAATTTTTGATAAAGGAGCAAGAAATCCTAAATGGAGCAAAGAAAGCCTCTTCAACAAGTGGTGTTGGCACAACTGGCTAGCCACTTGCAAAAAATTGAACTTAGACCCCCAGCTAACATCAAGTACGAAGGTTATATTCAAATGGATGAAAGTCCTCGATATCAGACCCAAAACCATAAGATATATAGAACAGCACATAGGTAAAACACTCCAGGACATTAAGAGTAAAGGCATGTTCAAAGAGGAAACTGCACTCTCCAAGCAAGTGAAAGCAGAGATTAACAGATGGGAATACATTAAACTGAGAAGCTTCTGCACCTCAAAAGAAATAGCGCCCAGGATACAAGAGCCCCCCACTGAATGGGAGAAACTATTCACCCAATACCCATCAGACAAGGGACTAATCTCCAAAATATACAAGGCACTGACAGAACTTTACAAGAAAAAAAAACATCTAATCCCATCAAAAAATGGGGAGAAGAAATGGACAGACACTTTGACAAAGAAGAAATACAAATGGCCAAAAGACACATGAAAAAAATGCTCTACATCACTAATCATCAGGAAGATGCAAATCAAAACAACTATGAGGTACCACCTCACACCCCAGAGATTGGCACACATCACAAAGAATGAGAATAAGCAGTGTTGATGGGGATGTGGAGAGAAAGGAACTCTTATCCACTGCTGGTGGGAATGCCGTCTAGTTCAACCTTTATGGAAAGCAATATGGAGACTCCTCCAAAAACTGGAAATCAAGCTCCCATACGACCCAGCTATACCACTCCTAGGAATATACCCTAGGAACACCAAATACATATTTTTCAATGGCTGTTTTCTTATCTTCTGTGAGACCTCACACTTTCTATGTACTGTTTGGAATCATCTGTCTATCGTTTTCAACTCAGAGGTTTGGTTTCTGAAATTGGGAAATGATCTTTCTTTTTTTCTAACACAGAATATGAAATGGTTACTAGGTTTATCTATGAATATATTTGAGCTTAAAGTCATGAATAAGTGAACATTTCTCTGTAAAATCATGAATATCAAGGAAAAAAATGGTATTAAAAGCTAGCTAGAATACTGATATAATGACTGAATAATTTAACCAAATAACAATCATACATATCAATCACCAAGATATATTTGGCTCATATCACTTAAAGAATCTACTTCTGGGGCTGGTGAGGTGGCGCTAGAGGTAAGGTGTCTGCATTGCAAGAGTTAGCCAAGGAAGAACTGGGGTTCGATCTCCTGGCATCCCATATGGTTTCCTCAAGCCAGGGTCAATTTCTGAGCACTTAGCCAGGAGTAACCCCTGAGCATCGAATGGATGTGGCCTGAAAAACCAAAAAAAAAAAAAAAAGAACCTACTTCAATTAGCTACTCTATTAAATGAATAAACCACAAGTCAAATGTATACCCTGAAATATAATTATAAAGTTACCATGTTTTATCTAATATATAGATAAATAGGTAGATAGGGGTACCTATTAATATTAAAATATTAAGATATTTTTATTTATTTTATTTTACTTTTTTTTTATTTTTGGACCACACCTGGTGATGCTCAGGGTTTACTCCTGGATTTGTGCTCAGAAATCACTCCTGGCTTGGGGATCATATGGAATGCACAGGATCGAACTGAGGTCCTTCTTGTGTCAGCTGCATGCAAAGCAAATGCCCTACCACTGCTCTATTGCTCTGGCCCCTGATATCACCAGGAATTTTATGGAGTGAGCCTGGGCACCTTCACCCTCCATAACCATATTCTATTCCAGAAGACTGGTAGCAAATAAAATATCCATAATATTCTCAGTAACAGTAATAGTGCTTTGAATTCATGCACAAATGCTGCTTCACAACAAATTTTTTGTTTAATGCTATCACATAGAAATCATCAGATAGTAATTTACCAATTTAGATGCTTATGTTAGTTGAGGCCACTTAAGATTCAGAAACAAATGAAATAATGGAATGGACAGCAAGGGCTTCCAAAATGTATTAATGACTTACTTAATATCATATTAAAATATGATGATTTTTATAAATTAGCTTGGTGATATATGTTTTATTCATTTTTTCTTCTCTTTCTATTTTTCTTTCAATTTTTTAAATAATTTGCTTTCATTATCTAAAAACAAATATATTGTGGTCAACTATAACAACTTTATTATAAATTTTCTTTAAATAAAGTAAATACATTTAAAATGATAAAAAGAAAAAAATATGCTTAAATTATATTTAGCAAAGATTAAGCAAAGAATTTGCTTACATAGTTGTTGAAGCTCTAATATTCCCATTTCTGGCAATATTTGTTTCCACAAACTTCTGTTTCTTAAAATAATACAATACCTATCACAGGATATAAATATCACTACCCATATCTTTGTATCCTTGAACTAAAAGTTTCCTTAATCAACTCTTATTCCAACAATCTAAATATATTGGTTTAAAATAATCTGCCATCCTTACTGACTACCTAAAACTAGGTTTTAGAAATATAAATTAAGCTTAATATATCTAGAAACACTATCTAGAAAACTACCTATCTTGATAAATTATTAACTGTAATAATAATTTTGATAAAAAGATATAAGTAATAAGAAATCAATAAAGAAAATACAAAAAAGTTTTACAGAATAAATACTAACACTTTGTGAGGAAAGTTTTGCGAATACAAAATAATGTTATATTATTCTAGTCGATTGGTTCATTAGAAAATATCACAAGAGATATTCTTGTGGATACAAGATAAAGAAACAATCTCAAAGAATAGGTGAAATTTAGCCATGTAAATAAAGACTAGGCAAGGTATTCCAGAAGACATTTGCTCAAGCCACAATGAAGATATTTGAAAATACAGTGTCTCTATCTTCACTTCAGCATAATAAGAATGAATGAGTATAGAGTAAGAAAAGAAAACTCTTGAATGTGACTACAAAAATTCATAGTTACTAAATGCTGGTTGTTTTTTCTTAAAAGATAATGGAAATGCTTAAAGATTTTTAAATAAATGATTTCAGGAAAATCTAAACTAACACCAGAGATTTTGTCTATAACTGTTCTTTATAGAGGCAGTAATATTATATTCCAAGATTATAATTTTATTGTGACAGATTTAGAAAATGAGACAACATATAATGTGAAAACTTTTGAGATTATACAAATTGATATTGATTATTTTCATTTGCTGAACTGTTGTGTATGTAAACATTTTAATGGGATTATTATGTTACTGACCCTACCCTGATCGGTGATTGTGCCCTACCCTAGGATGTGACCTGACATTCTGCTCCCACCCTAGGGTGGTACCTGATTCTGCTCCCACCAATGGGTGGTACCTGGTCCCACCATTGGGTGGTACCTGATTCTGGGGCATAAAAACAAGGTCTGTGGAAGGCGAGGGGCTTTTTGTCCTGGATCTATTCTTAGGCCTTTTGGCTTCGGCCTCTTCACGGAATAAAGAGCTGTTTTCTTCGGAAGCCTGACTGCCTGTTGGCTTTCTTCCCACCGCATTCACCTCAGAACCGCCGACTGAACAGGGTAACAGACTCGTGATTCGAGCTGGAGGAGAAAGGCCTCATCCTCCATCTCTCCATCAGTCAACCTGTTCAGGGGCTGACCTGCAACACTAAAAAATGTGGAAATGCAGACATATACTAGTAAATGCAGTGCAATATTTACCCCCTTAATGTTTATATTCCAGTAAAAGTACAAGTGTATAGAAACATGTTGAATTAGGAATATCTATGGTAAATTCATGCTGTTTATCAAGCATCTGAGATAAAAAGTCTATCAATTTGGAAGTTTATAATAGGAATGTTTTAAAGAAATAGAGTTACTAACATCTATCAAGAGGGCTACAGTGGAGGAAAGATCAAGGAATAAGAAAGAATATTAAGAAAGGTAGAATTTTAAGGTGTCTCTTGTATTTTGAGCAATATTTCCTTTGAGGTGCAGAAGCTTCTCAGCTTAATCTAGACCTATCTGTTTATTTCTGCTTCCACTTGTTTGGAGAGTACTGTTTCCTCCTTAACGATGCCTTTAGTCTCAATGTCATGGACTGTTTTACCTACGTATTGTTCTATATCCCTTATGGTTTAAGGTCTGATATCAAAGTCTTTAATACATTTGGATTTTACCTTAATACATGAAGATAGCTGGGGGTCTCAGTTCGCTTTTTTGCAAGTGGCTAACCAGCTGTGCCAACACCACCTGTTGAAGGAGATTTCAGTGCTCCATTTAGGATTTTTTGCTCCTTTATCAAAAATTAGGTGACGGTATGTCTAAGTAACATTCCCCGAGTACTCAAGCCTATTCCACTGATCTGAGGGTCTGTCTTTATTCTAATACCGCGATGTTTTGATAAATATTGCTTTGTAATACAGTTTAAAGTTGGGGAAAGTAATGCCTACCATATTCTTTTTCCCAAGGATTTCTTTAACTATTTGTGGATGTTTATTGTTCCAAATGAATTTCAGAAGTGTTTGATCCACTTCTTTGAAGAATGTCTTGGGTATTTTTAGAGGGATCACATTAAATCTGTACAATGCTTTGGGGAGTATTGCCATTTTCATGATTTTAAACTTTATGGAAAGTGATATGGAGATTCCTCCAAAAGCTGGAAATCTAGCTCCCATATGATCCAGCTATACCACTCCTAGGGATTATACCTTAGAAAAACAAAAATACAATACAAAAGAATCCCTTCCTCACGCCTATATTCATTGCAGCACTGTTTACAATAGCCAGACTCTGGAAACAGCCTAGTTTCCCCTCAATAGATGAATGACTAAAGAAACTGTGGTACATATATACAATGGAATATTATGCAACCATCAGAAGAGATGGTCATGAAATTTTCCTATACATCGATGTATATGGAATCTATTATGCTGAGTGAAATAAGTCAGAGGGAGAGAGATAGGCACAGAATGGTCTCATTTATCTATGGGTTTTGAGAAAAATAAAAGACATTTGTGCAATGATTCTCAGAGACAAAAGAGAGGAGGACTGGAGGGTCCAGCTCATGACATGAAGCTCACCACAAAGAGTGATGGGTGCAGTTAAAGAAATAATTACACTGAGAAATATCATAACAAAATGTGACTGAATAAGGGAAGTAGAAATCCTGTCAAGAGAACAGGCTGGGGTGGGGTGGGGAGGAGGGACACTTGGGACATTGGTGATGGGAATGTTGCTCTGGTGATAGTTTTTTTATAATATATATATATATATATCACAAATAAATAGCCTTAAAATTAAAAAGAAAAACAACCACATTCACATTAGTGTCACACAAACTCAAATATCTTGGAGTCACCTTAACTAAAGACATGAAGGACCTATACAAAAAAACCCTACAAAACCCTCCTTCCAGAAAAACAAAGAATTTTATGGTGTAGCTATAAAATATGGAGACTTGAATTAAAAAGGAAAAGCAAGCATAATTATTTTAGAAGCTAGAATTTTTGTGTCTAGAAAGCCAGAAAAAGAAAAATGTCAAGGAGGAGGAAGCTGTCAAAGTACCACAGTATTGTTAAGATTATAGTAAGATAAAGACTAAAAATATTCATTGAAATGCATAAGATGGAGTCATTGATGATTTATGAGCAGTCTCCGCAAATTCACATGGGAGGAAAACCACAAAGTACTGTAGTTTGAACCATTTACTTAGAAATTAAGAAGGCCATAGTATACATATTGTTTATTTTTATACATTATAGATTATTTTTTTGAATTATGTCTGAAAAATGGAAAAAGAGAATTAACTTGTGTAGATGTACCTCAGTTTCTTTAGCCACTCAGGTGTTCTCAGGCACTTGGGTTGTTTACAGATTCTGGCTATTTTGAATAGTGCTGCAATGAACATAGGAATGCAAATGTATGTACTGCATAGTGTTTTGGGGGTTTCCTACGTTATATATTAAGGAGTATTATTTTTGGATCTTATGGAGGCTCAATTTCTAATTTTTAGGATCCAGAATGATAGCACAGTGATAGGGCATTTGCCTTGCAAAGTGGCTGACCCAGGACAATCCTGGGTTCATTCCCTGGCTTCCCATATGGTCCCTAGCCAGGAGCAATTTTAGAGAAAATAGAAGATTATAGATATAACTGAGATTATAGACGTATATGAATAGATTACTTTGCATTGGTCCATCCTATTGGTTTTAATGAAAATGAACAGATATGTCAGAGATACTCCTATAAACCCAGTAAGTTTTTCACATAATTTCTACTTTT
This sequence comes from Suncus etruscus, assembly GCF_024139225.1. Taxonomy (NCBI): domain Eukaryota; kingdom Metazoa; phylum Chordata; class Mammalia; order Eulipotyphla; family Soricidae; genus Suncus; species Suncus etruscus. The sequence continues at coordinate 93,720,511 of NC_064851.1, read as the reverse complement.
AAGTCAATGTTAAGATTGGGTAGGTCATGGATGTTTTTCTTGTTTTGATTAAAATTGCAGGATACCCTTTAGCAATGGCTACATTATTGAAAGTAGAAATGTTATATTTAGAAGACATAGACATTACTGAGCTTATTATCTTGGTCACAGTGAGGTCCTGAGTGGAGATATAAATAAAGATCACATAAACCTGACAACTCACATTTATTGAGGTGAAGGATACTGTTTTCCTGGAGTAATACATTTTCAGTGAGAATTTTAAAAATAGAAAGAAGGACAAAACTGAAGTGTATAATTTCAATTGGTTTCATTTTACTATCTAATTCAAATATGATCTATAAAACAAAGCAACCTAATTGGTGTGTGTGCGTGCGTGTGTGTGTGTGTTTGTGTGTGTGTGTGAGATGTGGGGACCTATGATGGTGATAGTGAGTGAGATAGTCTGACTTATTTTTTTAATGATGAGCAAATTTAGTTATTTTTGAAATAGGTGCATCTGCATCCATCATATATTTAAAACATCCATTAGCGTTCACACAAGAAAATGTAACAGATTTTATGTATAAATACATGAGCCATATTAATTTTATATCTGAATATATGTTTGCCTTATGTATCATATTTTTTTTGTCCCCCAATTCACAATACATACCCGGCAAGGGTCCTGTGTTGAGGTGTATATGGGGTGCCTTTACTGTACCTCCTCTTTCTATACAGCCAGTGTAAAGAACACAGCCTGTGGTAAGAATTGGGAGGCCTTATTTTATCTTTTATTTATTTTATTTTTTTTTTCTTCAGGGCAAACTAAAGTTGTTTTTTTTTTTAAGTAAGAATTCATTTAAAGGACAAAATTGATTAACATAATGAGGTAAACTAATATAACATAATACAGTGACATAACATAACATATAATATAATTGATATAATAATAATACATGTAAGTCAAAGAAAGTTTCTGATTAAAAACACAATTTTTTTTTCCATAATGGCTTACATATCTTTCACTGTAGTATTTTGGGTACATATTCACATTGAATCAGGGGAATACCCATCACCTAATATGTCTTCTTCTCAATCAAAAATCAAATATACTGAAAATAGGCAGAGTCCTGTCTAGAGGCTTCCAACCTCAGTTTGAGAGAGGATGTGAAAAAAGTAATTAAAATACCACAACAATACACACACACACACAAAAAATATCGAATTAAATAACCGATAAGCACCACAACAATAAAGACAGGCACCACACAATAATCTCGGTTCTGAAATCAAATCATACTCAAGTGCAAAAAGAAAGAAAAAGACAAAACAAAATAAAATAAAATAATATTGGAGACATCAACTGTAATCTCCACACCAAAATAAAGACGTCAAAAAAAATAGATCATTTATTCTCCTCTTGCTGCTTTCGTGGTATGTGGAAGACTTCTACTTTATCTTGGATGGTAAAATCAGACCTGTTTCTAGAGGTCTTAGTGGCTGTGCAGATCAGGGAATGGAGTTTATGAAGTCTTTCTTTGTGGTTCTAGCAGTTATGCTTCTTCAATGTCCTTTTTTTGTTTTTTATGTGTTCTAGGTGTTTCAGAATAGTGCTACCATTCTGTGTTTTTCTTTTGTCTTCTGACTTACTGCGTTTAACATAATATGATCTAGGTCCATCCACGTTGCTGCAAAGTCTGTGATTGTATCATTTCTAACTGCCATGTAATATTCCATTGTATATATGTACCACATCTTAATGATCCATTCATCTGTTGTTGGACATCGAGGTTGGTTCCAAGATTTGGCTATTATACTGAGTGCTGCAATAAATAGTGGGGTGCATACGTATTTTGGAATGAATGTCCTTCCATCTTGGGGATATATGCCTAGGAGATGTATCATATTTTTAATGGGTATATTATCCTGTTGCAACTGAATGTACAATATCATAAAAATTGGAATGTTAGATAACTAAAAAATGTACAGGTGATTTCAGAAATTTAGAAATATAGTTGTTTCTAGTACTACTTCCCACATAGAAACATCAAATTTAATTACAATTTGCTTACAAATATACCTCGCAAAATTTCCAGAACTTTAGATGAGAGATAAAAGCATAATTTTATACTTGGAGTACAGAAAAGCAAAAAATATTGAAATTGTGAGAAGAACATGCTCATTCCTTCAAATCTAGGTAGGTCAACTCAGAGAATAAATTAACTCTCTATAGGAGGATATTAAAGTAAGACATGCCTGAAAATCATGATATTCATATAACACATTAAGAAAGTTGCATATAAAAATACTAGCAAATTGAACCCCAAAACTTTTAAAATTATAATGCACCATAAGCAAGTGATATTCATCTGAAGATGTAAGGATGGTTCAAACAACATGTTCATTAGCACAATAAACTATTAATACAGAACAAATAAAATTATATGGTAATATTAATAGAAGCATAGAAGGCATTTGACATGGTCCTGTGCACATTCCTGATAAAATAATAACTAAAATAATTTTTCTCAACATATTAAAAGTCATTTGTCATAAGTCCAGAATAATCATTATATTCAATGTGGAAAAATTAACAGCCTTCTTTCTAAAATCAGGCACAAAAATAAAATACCCACTTTCACCACTTCTATTTAATATATTATTGAAAGAAATTGTCATAGCAATGATTCAATAAAAGTATATCAAGAATATCCAGGTAGAAAATTAATAAATCAAGCTTTCATTATTTGTGGAGGATATGATGTTATATCTAGCAAACTAAAGACTACTCAAAGAAAAGGTCCTAAAATATAAAGGTGTTAGTAAAGTTACAGACTACAAAATTATGCTCTAAAGTCCTTTCTAATATGCAAGTAACTAAAAACAGATTTATTTAACAATTAATTCCATCCACAAGACCTATACACATAAAATCACAAATCACAACTTACAGAAATAATAGGATAGCACAACATGGAAACACACTCTTGCTCATGTATTAGGAGGAATGACATAATCAAAATGGCAAGACTGCAAAACATACAGATTCAATGCAATCCATATAAGGATACTCATGACATTTTCATATTGATAGATCACACACTCCTGAAATTTATATGGAACAATACATCTCCACTCTCCACCTACCAAATAGTAAATAAGAGAATGGGAAGCATCAGTTTCTCCAACTTCAAATTGTACTAAAAATAAAAAATAATTATAATAGTTTGGTACTAAAATAAAAATTATGTAGTATTATTGTTATATAAAGAGGGAGCTATTTTAATAATCAAATAAGACTTTCTATGTAAGAGAAAGATATGATGAGTCCTAAATAAAAGTAAAGGTAACAAAGTTCTAATACAAAAAAAGAATCAAATCTAATAAATGAATATTCATTTTGGTGAAAAATATCAATATTTGATACTATTGTTTTGGTTTTTTTTGTTTTGAGCTCACACTAGCAATGATCAGTGTTTCTCCAAGCTCTGTGATCAGGAACCACTCCTCATGGTACTTGGAGGACCATATGGAATACAGGGCAATGCACCCAGATAGGGAGCATGCAAAGCAATCTCACTAGCAGCTGTGCTATCTCTCACTTATCTTGCATGCTACCAGCCTGTATTCAATATTCTACAGCCCACATTGTTCCCCAAGCACTGACCAGAATGACTCCTCATCACAGAGCTAGGCATATGACTCAAACATTCCTAGTGTAGCCAAAATCTAAAAAGAAACAAGTATTACTAGTCTTTTTTGGATGATACCCAGCAGTGCTCAGGACTTTCACCTGGCTCTGTGCTCAGGGATCACTCAAGCTTGTGGGATCACATGGGGTGCTGGGGATCAAACCTAATTTGCCACAAACGGGGAAAGTCTCTACTCAATCTATCATCACTATAAACCACAAAATATTAAAAATAATTACTGCCTAATTTAGAGTTTTTGTTGGCTAGAAACTTATTATATGTCTTTATTCCTTAATGGCTTCCTAAATAATGACAACAGTGACAAAGTTTGTTTGTTTGTTTGTTTTGGTTCACACCCAGTGACTCTCAGGAATCGCTCCTGGCTTGGGAGACCATTTGGGACACCGGGGGATCCAACCGATGTCTGTCCTAGGCTAGTGCTAGCAAGGCAGACATCTTACCACTCTGTGCCACCATTTCGGCACCAGATAAAGTTGTTGTTTTTTTTTTTTAATAAATTTTTATTGTGACCAAAGTGCATTCAGAAAGGCATTTGCCTTGCATGCAGAAGGACGGTGGTTCGAAGCCCACATCCCATGTGGTCCCCCGAGCCTGCTGGGGGCGATTTCTGAGTGTAGAGCCAGGAGTGGCCCCTGAGCGCTGCTAGGTGTGACCCAAAAACAAAAAACAAAAACAGAACAAAAAAAAAGTATATATATCATACCACATCAAAAAGAATAAGAACAACCAATGCTGGCATGGATGCGGGGAGAAAGGGACTCTCTCATTCACTGCTGGTGAGAATATCAATGGGACCAACGTTTTGGGAAACAATATGGACATTCCTAAAATAACTAGAAATTGACATTCCATATGTCCCACCAACACCATTCCTAGGATTATACTCTAGAATCCAAAAGCACAATGCAAAATATAAAGTAATCTCTAAATTTAACGTGTCCATGATATTCTATTTTAATGAACAATCAAAAGTTTACATTTCACAAAGTATTTGAGAAAAGATTAGTGCACAATAAAATTAAAACACTTCATTAGTTAAAATACTTTTATTTTTAACCGCTTGAAATTGTAATTAAATTATAAATCACATAAAACTTCAATACTTAAACTGTTTTATAGTTAGATTTTACTTTTTAAATATATAAAATAATCAGTAATGATTATTCCCTAATTATTCCTTAATAATTTTTATCTCTTTTTAGGCAAAGAAGCCAAGTCTCAGCCTTCACGTATGTTAAATGCATTCTATAATATATTGACTGTATAATTGTACTCACACTTTGATGAGATGGTTGAGATTTTTGCTGAATGTCAAGATATTATTTTATATATCTTGTATATTCAAGATATGTTTCTAATAATATGCTATCTTGAAATTTTCCTTCATCATTTATTCAATAGAAGTGCTAATTAACATCCTTTATTGACTCATTTTACTTTACTTTTATTTGTTTTCTTCAAAATTATTTTGTTTAAACTGATAATGAGAATTTTTAACTTTTTGTTGTGTTAATTTTCTGTGATCATCAAAAGAAAGGAATTAATATGGAAGATTAAAACAATGAGAAATGTAAAATAAATATGCATGAGTATAGAGAAAATGTCTACACAAAATCACAAACACTTATTTTTAATTTTAGAGTCACAAATAAGAAAAGAAGAGAAACCAGGTATGTATATTTCATGAAAATCAATCTATTTAAAGGAGCACTCCATATTTATAGTGAATCAATTAATATTAATTTTAAAAGTATTGTATTATAATAAAAATTTAAATAAGTTAAATTTACATTATCTATTCCTAGAAAAAATGTTTAATATTTATATAGGTAAAATATCTGAAAATATAGTATAGATCAGAAGGAAAAAAATGATACAATTGAATCTATTCAGACCACTATTTTGCCTGATTGCTACAGAACATAGAAGATCTATTAGAAAAACAGCTGCTCACACTTCTTATTTAGGCTCCTGAATCAGACAAACATTTTCTGAGGATTGCTGTAAGCAGCAGAAACTATTTTAAACTAACACACAGCAACTTGATTTTCAAAGTGGTTTCAATTTTGGTTCATATTTTCCAACTTTATTAGTGTTAGAGGGCTGCTGAAATAAGGCACCACACACTGATCTTAACAATAGAAACACATTCCTTTACTATTCTAGAAGCAGTAAGTTTAACACTAAAATGTCAACAGAGATATATATCCTATGTATGAATTATAGGAAAACTATATTTTCTGGCATGTATTTATTTTTGTTACTTCAATATAAGCATCCATCACCATATGTACATCTATACCTTTATGTTCTCATCTCTATTATTTTCTCTTCTTTTTTATGATACCTGTGATATTGTGTTAAGTACCTATTCTACTCCAATATAACTACATCTTAATTAACTAAGTACATCTTCAAAAACCTAATTCACAAATACCCTCCATATTTTGAGGTATTGGTTGTTAGAATTTCAGTATCATATTTTTGGAGGGAGAGCATAATTTAAGTCATAAATGCCTATCCTCTCTCTCCCAATTAATGTTTTTACACATGCAAATTGTGTTTATCTAATTCCAACATCCTTAAATATTTCATCCATAATATTAATAAGACGATCTAAAATGTTATTAATTTAAAGTCCCATATATCATTACCTATACGTTTTAAATAAAACTCAGAGTTTTTAGAGAAATATTTCCCACAAGAAATGTATTTCTATTAACAAGTGGAAACAGAAGATAAATTTTGCTTCCCCCCAAAAAAACAGTAGGGCAGGGGTATTTCAGGCTCTGATATTTTAAAAATTTAGAAGGCATATGTAGAGAAAGTTCTATGGATACCTTAAGTCTCAAATTTTCTCATTAAAAAATTCCCTAGGAATCATTCCCAAGAAAATCCTTTATGATTCAGTGCAGTCTTTGGGTCTATAAGTTAGTGACTCTTCTCTCAGTACACGAGTGGCAGCCTTGCCCTTTCTACACAAAGAACTACCACACATCAGGTCTTTAAATTCATGATTCCTCATTTGGAATTGTTGATTTTTACAATTCCTCCATCTCCCTCCCTTTATGTTCAGGTTTCACTTGTTTTGCTTCCATTAATTCCTAAAAAAAAAAAAAAGTGACCAATCTATAAAAATAAAAATACAAGCTGTTGAATAAAAGTTGCTTCACAGATTTTTGCTAGATTACTATGTTTCTATTTTTGGTATGTTATAAAATAATGCATTGATTCATATACAAAATCCACACAAGCATCAATCATCCACCCTTAATATTTTGCTGAAAAATGTTCAAATCAAGGGCTGATTCCTGTTGGTAATTATAATTTACCCTCCTGTTCACTCTTTGTTAGCAGAAAGAAGAAATTGCATTGCTTTAGATACTAAAATTCCCTCATTTGGGGCTGGAGAGATAGCACAGTGGTAAAGCATTTGCCTTGCATGTGGCAGACCTGGGACTGACCTGGTTCGATTCCTAATATCCCTTATGGTCCCCCAAGCTTGCCAGGAGCGGTTTCTGAACACAGAGCCAGAAAGTAACCACTCAGCATAGCTGGGTGTAACCCCAAAAATCAATCAATTAATAATAAATAAATAAATAAATAAAAATTCCCTCATTTAAATAGTCTCTCCCACTACAATCTTGAATCTGTGCTCTAAAAAATATAACACTCAAGTTCTTTTTCACTTATAGCAAAAATTACTTTCCCCAATATCCAACAATATGTTGCTCATTTGCTTTTGACATCAAAACAGAAGTACGTTTAATAATATCCCTTATGCGATAATTCAGTTGATGATATATGAGTTTTTGGGTTTTTTTGGGGGGGCCACACCCATTTGATGCTCAGGGGTTACTCCTGGCTAAGCGCTCAGAAATTGCCCCTGGCTTGGGGGGACCATATGGGACGCCGAAGAATAGAACCGCAGTTTTTCCTTGGCTAGCACTTGCAAGGCAGACACCTTACCTCTATCGCCACCTCTCCAGCCCCGAGTTTTCTTAATTACAGAAATTTTATAAAGTTCCTCAATTCAACTCTGAACTTTTGCACAATAGCCTTTAATATTGACATTTATGTTTATAATTTTTCTAGGCAATCTAAATCTTAGAGAACTTCTTAAAAATCTTCATGCCTTTTCTTATTTAATTCCAAAGCCATTTCTATATTTATAAGCATTTGTTATAGCAAAAGCCTACATTTCAAAAATTTAGTAGTTTTCCTGGTTGCCTAGAGAAAAGTGACTAAAACTGGGTCACTTAATAAAAAATGTATTTGTTCATGTTCTAAGGTTAGAAAAATCATAATTGGGATGTTAGCAGAATTATATTTGATTGACTGGATAATTTTTCTCTTTCTCTTTTTTTGGGTGCGGTATTTGCCAGCTGATATTTTGGTATTTTTTTCTATAAATAAATTATTCCAACCTCTATCTCCACCACCACCTATCTCACTCCAACATGTCTCTATATTTGTCTATTTTGCTCTTCTTCTTATAAGGATACCAGTCATAGAATTCAAGACCTATATTACTCCAGAATTTTATCACCTTACCTAGCTAGTTAAATCCATAATAATCCTATTGTCAAAAAATATCAGGTTAATTTATATAAGGAGTTACACTTTAAATTTTTTTGTTGGAAGCAAATGTATAACATGAGTTGTTTAAATTTCTAAGCCACATAACTAATTGATTAGTATATTTCGGTGATACTCTAATTTTAACATCATACATTTTATATCACATAAACATTTGAATTTTGTGCCTTAACAATTATCTTGAGAAAATTAATATTCATATTTAAGTTAATAATACTAGAAACATAGTAACCAACTAAGACAAGATATGATTCTAATGTTTGTGTTTTTAGAACTCCAGCATTGTTTCTGGAGAGTGTGTAGTGTCCAATTTGTACATAGCAAAACTTGGCTAGATCCTTGACACTGTAAATGATCTGAGCTGTGCCAGTAGCGATTTTTGAATACAAGGCCAGGAGTAAGTTCTGTATATCACCAGGTGTGGATCCCATCCCCCAAAATATAGAAATTCAGAATTAGCAAAACAACATGAAACTAAAGTAATTTCTAGTAAATTCTACTTTTCCAATCACTTAAAATAATTTTTAACATCCAAATATGAATTTGTGTTTTAGTGTGGTATTTTTTAAAGTGAATAATGTCTGTTATTTGTTTGCTCTGCAGAGCCACTGATTAAAAAAGAAACAAAATCAGGTAATTCTACTGTAATTTTTAAATAGAGAAAGTTTATATAATCTCATTTTAGCACTATAAAAGGCTTACCACTCAATCAATGTAGTTTTACAGTAGGCCAGCCTCATTGTTTTTCTTGTTTTGTTGATATAATTTTACAGTATTGATGAGATGCGAATGCTCCATGGGAAAAAATATATAAACCAGAACTTTTGATGGACTTCAGAGCAGAAGTTCCATATTTTAGGAGATATTTATAGGGGATCTTTTAAAGCTAGTATAGACCCTTTAATATTTAAAAAGGTTCCTTTGCTAATACAACAGTCATAAAATTACCAAGCCATAGACTACTGAAATTAAGGAACAAAAGAAAAATATCTTAAGCATATGCTGTTATATTGTGGTATAGTACCTCAAATATTTTCTTCATAAGTGAGATAAATTACAATTCTTGTTCATAATTTATATTCATTATTTTGGTTTTGGGGTCATAGTGATGCTCCAGGTTATTTCTGCCCATGTAATCAGGAATTACTTCTGGTAGTGAAGGGGATTATATGAGAAGCTGGGAAAACCCTTTTTGGCTGTGTATAAAGCAAGTACCCAACCTACTTTATATCTCTCCAATCCCCTATTTCTATTTAATACTATGGAAATAAAGACTAAATTTAGAGAATAAACTATTTTTCTTAGATTTTCAATTTAATAAATATTGAAACTAGATTTTTCCCTATGTCCAACTTACTTTAAATGTTCTTGCTAAGGGAATGTCCTATACAAGGTATATTATTTTTATTATAAGATAGCATTGGCCTAAAATTGGGATAAACTGTGTTTGTGTTGCTATTTAATATATAGATATAGTTCTGCTACCAACTAGTTATTGACCCTAGGCAACTTTTTAAAAACCCTCAGGCCTATAGAAGCTATTTTTCATTATAAAAACTTACATGACAGGTTTCTTCAATATCAACAAATTCAAGAATCCAAGTTTAGATTGTATTACTCCTACACAATATCCACCATATCACTAGAGACTACTAATTTAACCTTCAATCTAGTATTCTTATAAGCATAATATAATAATTAATAAGCATAATAATGTGACAAGATTAATTTACTCATTTATTTCTTAGGAATATTTTTGAAATACTGTATTTCTTCCTTAGGCACACATGACAACAAATGAGAAATTTGAAATCTCACTCACCTTTTAAACTTTCCATGAATTTAATACAATTCAAAACTTCTAGTTTGGCTTAATGCCATTCAAAACTTTTATCTTTAAAATAGACATTTTAAGGGAATTTAACTGAATATTCTGAATTTTGAGAACAGATTTGGCTTCTTGTGCTAAAACTAAAGTATGCATATTAATTTTATAGGACATTAGGTATATTTATATTATATATTCATAAATTATGTGATTACTTTATAATTTATATAAATCATATGTTTAAATTATTTTATAACCTTATAGTACATTCAATATTTTTACAGTGTATATTTAGTTTTTTGTGTGTTATACTTATTCAGTAGTCACATTCAGCTGTACACACATAAATTCTTTGAACTATCTTTAAGGCTGACTGCAATGTTTCTGCTTTATAAGAAATGTGCTTTGAAATTTTTGGTACTTAAATATAAAATTAGGATTATTAGCATGTTATTTTATGCAATAAAAGTCTTCAAATTTTTCAGTTAAACTAAGATGTCATTAAATTAAGCAATTTTATACCATGCGTGTCAAAATCTATATAATTTATACTTAGAAAATTATTGATATAACTTTTAGAGTAAATTTACCATATATTAATTGATAGTTTATCTTAATTCTTAATATACTTTTTTTTAGACCAAACTACAATGAATAAAGAAAAAATAGTTTCTCATGGCAAAGCAGGTATTTGGGGTTGGTATTTATAGTATCAAAGTATCCTTCAGTGTTCTGATTTTAACAGACTTTGAACTCAAATATTAATATCCTTAAGATGATTCATGCCTTTAAGTTGTCCATATCAATCCAATTTGAGTCATTTCACAGTATTTTTGTACTAAAAGCCTGACCTGTCAGATGTAATTGAAAAGTAAGTTGTAGCTACCCATCTGAGAAAACATAACAATTATTATTCACAGTTCTCAAGAATATGTACACCTTAATATTAAAAAATATAAAACTAAGGGCAAGAGCAATAGCACAGCCGTAGGGCTTTTATCTTGTATGAGGTCAACCCAGGACGGATCTGGGTTCAATACCGGGCATCCAATGGTCCCTCGAGTCTGCCAGCAGTGATTTCTGAGCACAGAGCCAGGAGTAACCCCTGAACACTGCTGGGTGTGGCCCCCAAACAAACAAATACAAAGAAAACATGTAACTAATATTGGTCCATTTAAATATATAAAAATGTTTAAAAGGGGCCCGGAGAGATAGCACAGTGGTGTTTACCTTGCAAGCAGCCGATCCAGGACCAAAGGTGGTTGGTTCGAATCCCGGTGTCCCATATGGTCCCCCGTGCCTGCCAGGAGCTATTTCTGAGCAGACAGCCAGGAGTAACCCCTGAGCACCACTGGGTGTGGGCCAAAAACCAAAAAAAAAAAAAAAAAAAAGTTTAAAAAATAAATTCATCCTTATAAACTGTTCTTCCTTAATTTCTGCCTCCCTCTCCCTCCCTTTTCTTAAACTTCATATGATGAAGAAATAACAACTAAAGCAATATTTCTGTTATGGAAAAACTCAGAATTTAGAAAATTTTAATAACCACACGCATAATTTGGAGATTGTCTGGACAGAAAGTAGTGGATAATGTGCCTGACATGCCTGACATGTGAGTGACTTACTTGAGTTCTTTCCCAGGCACTACATATTGTCCTCTGAACATAGCCAAGAGTGAGCTCTTAGTACCAAGCCAGGAATAAGTTCTTTTTGAGCAAAGTGAAAAGTGATTGTAAAACAAACAAAACGAAATACCCTAGATAATCATAATTAAATTATTATTAAATCAATATTAAATTAATTAATAATAATTAAAAAATTCAAGCTGGGCCAGAGCAAAAGTAGGGTGCTTGCCTTAACTAGCCTGGGTTCAACCTCTGACATTCCATATGGTTGGTACCTGGAGCACCACCAGAAGTCATTCTTGAATGCAGAGTAAGGACTAATACCAGAGAACTATGTACTGTGCCCTCCCCACCAGATACACAAAATTAATTCAGTGTACATAAAAATGTGAACTAAATTTTTTGCCTCTTCAAGCTATACTATTTTGTTCTACATTCAAGATTGTTGTTACTATGGTTAGACATGCATATTTAAATAATTAAAATATACAGCATTTAGAAAAAGCTGGGTTTATGTATTTTTTAAAAATTGCTTTAGAAAATTTGTTCACTTTATTTTTCAATGCTTTAAATTTTATAAGGTACCAATAATAGAAATCATAGAAAAAATAAAATCAGGCTGAATTGTGTTGGGGGAGTAAAAACAATTGTTACCAACACAGACAAAACCTGAGAAACAACTTTATAATATTTTAGTCTAATTAATAATGAAACCCTTTTACTTCCTTTTATTACAAATGTATATCATTTTGAAAATACTGAGAATGAGTTTAGTTCCTGAGTATATATTAATTTTTATAATGAGTTTTGTTAATTTTAGTTACAATATTTCTCATTTCATTCACAAAAATAATTTATTTAAGTAATAGAAGAGGGGAAAAGACTGGAAATCTCCCTTATATGAAAGTGGTTCATTCTCCTGAGCAAGAGTTCTTATTCTTCATTTTTAAATTCTGTTTCCAACAAGATTTCTAGTCTTTAAATTCTGTTTCAGAAGAAAACCTCTAATTACGATCATTGAACTCTCATTGCTAAATACCTGAAAAAATTAGTTTTTTATAAGATCAATGCAATCATCTCTCCAATCTGATTAAACAAACATAGTGGACATTAGAAGTCACAAACATATAATTTTTGCCTTTATAGTTGCATAATAAAAATGCAGGTTCACTCAGTTTTAGATGGGTCTTGAACAAAAGAAAAAATAATTTATTTTTATTCTAATTTAGTAGCTAAAGAATTGGTACTGGTATATGCTTTTTAAAATAATAACCTTTATATAAAATATATTTGATTCTTACTGAATATTCTTACTGAATACAGTAAGAATAAGAAATCCTTATAAAATGTCATTTCTTTAGAAAATTATTCAAATTTGGAAGCCATTTTTATATAAAATCTGCAATATTCTTGTGCAGCTGAACATAATTCCTTTATGTTCCTATTCAATTTGAAGAGAAAATAATACTTGCTTTTATACATTTTCTTTTAACCCTTTCACCTTTATCTTTCACTTTTACTATAAATTTATTTTCAGTACAGATAGATGAGCTTACTTTTATTTAACCATCTCAAAAAGAGATCATACATAATTCGTTTTGTTTAACTTATCTAAAATATCATAATGTATTGAGGTTTACATTTGTTAAAATTAGGCAAGTTTTAATATATGTATGTATAAGTTCAATTTTTATATATACACCAAATTTCTTTAACAAATTGTGAGCATGAAATTCATTGCATAAATACCTGTGTATGAGAATATATTGCCAATTTATTAATAACATAGCTACAATTTTCTCAGAATTAAGTAGAAATTTAGTTATATTTATTCCCAATACACTGTAAAGCTCAAAACATAGTATTTTACTAAATCATTTAAAACCTTTAACATTTTTTCTAGAAAAGAATGAAAAAGTTGTTAAATAGGTAAAAGAAAAGAAAGAAAAATGGTTAAAAGTTTAATTAAAAAACTGAAAAGTATTTCATTTTATTTTAGTCCACAGACATAAAGTATGCAGACTTTTAGAGACATTATATAAGTTCTAAATTCTTAAAATATTATTTATGATAAATGGTAATACTTGTTTTAAATGATATTGAAAACATTGAATCCCTGAGAAAATCTATGTAAGGCTTTGAAAACAATGGTTAACCTCAAATTAATGTTACAGTCCTATGAAATTATCTGATTTTTGTATTTATTGTGGGATTGTTTTTTATATGTCAGTTCGAGAGAAAGTTACAATATTCTAAAATTTTAAGTATTTCTCAAATATTGTTCAGGACACACTATATTAAAACAAAATAAATCCATCCCTTAATTTTTTGAGGAAAAAAGATAAAGAGACATATGTACTGTCATACAACTTTGGAGGTCTATATATATATAATCATGAACAAAACTGAATCATGGGGCTGGAAGGTACTACAGCGGTTAGGGCTTTTGTCTTGTATCCTGCCAACCCAGGTTCGATTCCCAGCATTCCAAAGTGTCCCAGGAGCCTTCCAGAATTAACTTCTGAGCACAGAACTAGGAGTAAATCCTGAGTGCTGTAGGGTGTGACCCCAAACAAAAACAAAAGTAAAATTGAATAATTATTTCAAATCAATTGTAAACTATTAATTTCCCCCATTTGATTCCAAGGAAGAAAAGGTTATGCACCTTTGTAAAAATATTTTTTTTTTTTTTGGCTTTTGGGGCTACACCCGTTTGATGCTCTGGGATTACTCCTGGCTAAGCGCTCAGAAATTAACCCTGGTTTTGGGAGACCATATGGGACACTGGGGAATAGAACCACAGTACTTCCTTGGCTAGCGCTTGCAAGGCAGACACCTTACCTCTAGTGCCACCTCACCAGCCCCGATATTTTCATTTCGTAAAAAAAATAATTAAAAAAAAAATCTGTGCAGGAGTTGTGACACAAGCAATTGGGCATCTGCTTTGCACGTGCTAATCTAGGACAGGCTGTGGTTAGATCACATATTGTCCCCCAATCTGGGAGCAATTTCTGAGTGCCATAGCCAGGAGTAAACCCTGAGCATCACTGGGTGTGGCCCAAAAACCAAAATCCAAAAATTATTTTTTTCAAAAATCATTTGAAATAATTTCCTTCTTAGAAGTGGTACTTATAATTTGGATTAAAAAATCAGTTTCTCTGAGGTAAACATATAAAATGTTAGAAAAAGATCAATAATGTATAGGCTAATCTGACATGAAAAAGAAGCTTCCTGGGGCCAGAATGGTGGCGCTAGAGGTAAGGCATCTGTCTGCCTTGCAAGCGCTAGTCTAGGACAGACCGCGGTTACATCCCCTGACATCCCATATGATCCTCCCAAGCCAGAAGTGATTTCTGAGCGCATTGCCAGGACCCTTCAGCATCAACGGATGTGCCCCCCACTAAAAAAAGAAGACTCCTAAGATTGTTTTAAAATAATCTCATATGTCCGACTCTATTCCAACCATTGTCTACAATCATAATTTTAATATTACTCTAATTTTCACTTTAAGGTATTAATATTACACTTATGTGTATCATATTTTGGTTAGAAATAGTCGTAGATTATGAATAATCCTGTTTAAGTATTATAAAACATATATTGTTTGTTTTGAATTTTGTTTGAATATTTTAGTTTTTTTTAAAAAGCAGTATTTGCTAACAGTAATATAACAGTGCTTGGTAGATTGCAGTACATTTAAATTGAATAGAAATGAAATAGAGAAAATAACTAAGAAGTAATAAATTTAAGTGCTACCAGGTTATTTTTCCTCTTTTGTACTCATCACTCTGCCATTTTATTTCCTCTATCCTTCACAGTCACTGCTGCAAGAGATGAAAAGGGTAAAGTCTAAACAGTATTATTTGATCATTTCAATTTTAAAAATTTGCTGTTTAAGTTGTTATATGGCTAGTATTGTTTAAGAATGAATTGCTTGTAGGTGATAAATTAATCTTATTTTCATGGCTTTTATTTAACATCCTTTTACTTCACTATTAATTTATAGTATAATACAGTTACATATCTCTCATAGTGCAATACTGTAATTAATATTAAAAAGTGAATCTATATAAATTAGGATATTGTATAAAAACAAAAAAATGAATAATGTAGTAAAGTGATAAAATAATTATGGTTGTCATGAATCACAATCTATTTTTAATTTGCATGCTTTAAACAGAATTAATTGTCCCTTAGTAGTTTTTGGATTTTAGAAACTTTCAAAATTAAAAATATCTTTTCAGTTACCTGTAAAATTATAGATATTTTCTAAGTGTGTGCTCTTAAATAATTTATTTTACTTTTTTCATAGTGAAAGAATACAATGGGTGGAATTTTTAAATGTGATTTTGGCCATAAAACCACTGAGCATTTCCTGAAACTAGAGTAGTGCAGAGGTCAGATAAGCAACCTTTCATGTGGTTGATTACAGTTCCATCACCAGCATAGCCTGCTTCTTCCGGCATTACTGGGTATGGTCCAGAAGGCCCATAGGTATTGCCACTGTGGTCAGAAAACACAGGCATTAGAAAGCTGTAGCAGCATTACATAATCAGTTCTCAACCAAGCATTAATTAAGCCTTGACCAAGAATCACCAGGATGGATCCTAGGGCCTCCTCAACACTGTACTTACGTCATGCAAATGCTAATATGTTTATATATATTAAGAATGTAAAACTTATGCTGCTAGTATCTAATATCTACCTACTTAACAGTGTATATTTGTGAAATTTTTTAGATGAAATGAAGATAAATCTGGTGAGAAAAATTTGGAGGCTACATTGATAGTTCATTAATTACAGTGCAAATTTTTATCTAAATACAGCATATTTACATCTTAGCAAATGTTAGATATTTTATGCAAATATTTTATTTTATTGATTATAGCATAATATATTAATACCTTTGCAAGATAATATAAATTAAACAATTTTAATATTACCTTCCTTGTTTTGATACTAATTAATATTAATAATTATGCAAATTACATTTTTGAAGGGTCTTCTTGAAAGTTGTCATCCTTTACCAGAAAAATTTAAGAGTCTTTTAACTTCAGTTTCATATCTGCCTTCTCATCTACTACATTACTTCACAGGCAAGGAATTAGGGCTCAGAACAGTTAAAAAAAGCTTGTAAAATACTGAACTGTTTTAAAAGAATATTCAACCTTCAGCCAAGAAAGAAACATTCTGATTATTCTGTTTGTTACTCATTATCCTCTTATCCAATATAGTCCAAAGCAGCTAGTACTTTCATAAGGCCTCCTTATATGACCTATGAATAGATTTTGCTTACAAATTGGACTTGTGTATAGTATGTTTTTATGGCAAATTTTCCTGTTTCAAATTACATAAAAAGAGATTTTTATAACATCCCTGTCATGTAACTGAGGGATCTGCAGCAATTAATAAACATATATTAATTCATATATCAATATTAAATTCATAAAAATATGAATTACCTTATATTTATATGAATTGTATATTAAATGCATATTATTTTACATATTACATATTGAATATAAATACAATGTATTTACAATAAATATATAATTTAATGTCATATATAAGCTATATTCTATGAATATAACTTATGTTATATTTATATTTTATAGATATACCATATATTATAATTATATATCAAATATATGTAATTTATAGAAATAAACAAGTAAAGAAGTATTAAAATAAGAAATGTTTGCTACACAAACTACCTGCCAATTGCCAGTTTATTTATATTTTTCTCTTTAGAAAAAGCTAAACATGAAATAAAGGAACCCCTATCTTTAAAAGGTATTCTTGCTTTCTTTGGCTTCTTTTTCATCAAATGTACATTTTAAAATAAACTTAAAAATAAAAATGAAGCATATGCATACTTCTCCTTTTTATTAGTAATGTTTATCTTATAGTTTTGCTATAAAGTATTTTGTCTCTCACCGGTTCATGGCATTTTGAATAAACATTTTGCAAGACAAACAATATATATAATGTATATGAAATACTAATATATTATTGCACCATTAATAGTCTTTATGTTGTGATTTCAAGATGTTTCAAAATATTCATTATCTTGCTACTGTGATTAATATTACCAAATAAAATTTATTTTAACATTAATATATTATACATTTTTATCAAATTGCATATATAAGATTTTTCTGAAGACTAATCAACATTAACTTGATTTATTAAACAGTTTTATGATTCTGTAATATTTAACCTAAAATGCAAAATTATAATTTATATTTAAAAATGTATATTACATGGCTTTGGGATTTTAACTATGAAAATACCAGTTCTTTACACTACTTTTCCTAATTCTACCTGTTGCCATTTTCTACCTAGTGTATAGTCATTGTAAGTTCTTAAACTCCTATCAATTTTATGAAAGTATAATATACATTCATATACACATATAATAAACATACACTTATTTCTGTCTTTTTTTACATAAATATTTTGCATACTGTTGATAGGGTATGCTTAAATTTTTATCTTAAGCAAATACAGTGACATTTTAGTTATGACATAACTTCTTCATTTTAGAACGACATACCAATTTACACTCATTTTTAAGAGTATCCGGGTGGATGAAAAAAATTGTATTGACCTAAAATTGGTTAACTTAACTAAAAATTTACAACCATAGCCATATGTATATAACACATAATATTGATGTATTAATATATTTAGGTATATGTCTGCATTTCATAATTATTATTAGGAGATAAGAAATATTGAATTAAAATATATATTTATATTGTACCATTATTTTACCTTCATTCATTTATTTTCCTAATACTTTATAAACTTAATATCTTCTTTCAAAATGAAGAGTAACTATTATTAATTGATATTAGTATTTTCTAAATAAGAACTGATGTAATAAGCATATAGTGACACTAACAAAAAGTGAAAATGTAAGAATATTTGGAGGTCTGAGGTGATATTTCAGAGAGGTGAAGCACCTGGCAAGCCCTAGATTTCAATCCCCTATACTGCAGGACTTGTGCGGCACCACCTGGTTTAGTTTTGGAGGTTCCATTACCACAGAACTCTCGCATTGTCACTTGAACACTAACATTTCTTGATGATTTCCCTAAAAATAATTTATTCTATTAATACATTCATATTGCATTATATCATAGGTTTAGGATTTATAAAATCTAGGGATTTCCTAGAATATGACTAAAACCTACTCAAAATGCTTTACCAATTAGGTCATTTTGACAAATATTAATGTCTACTTACCAGTATTTAAATGAAAACAAGAACGGTTAACTGATATCACTGTAGAAAAAGAATTATGCTTATTTCTTTTCTTCTATCTTTTGGTCTCTAGATAAACATAAACCTATTTCAAGTAAGTGTGCCATTTCAAAATTATTCTTGCTATTTCATTACTTTAATTTTGTAATATTTAAAATTTTTTAATATTTTTTAATTTCTCTTCTTTATATTTTTAATGCTTTTAGAGTTATATATGATGTTCATTATTTAATAGATTATTAAGATATTTTATTTATAATAAATTCTGATTTATTAACTATATAATGTGCAATATATTTATTAATACTTGATTATGTATTGTTTGTGTACATATAAAATATGTTGCATTACATCAGATATGGAGGGTAGGCCTTAATTTTTAGCTATTATTTTCTCTGTGTAGCTAACATGTTTGTGTTAACAATGTTAGCAATTGTTTTAGTTAGATTGTATTTAGTAAATTTAGTGCAAAGTTTTAAAATGCTGAGTTAAGAGAAATTCAGAGCACATAATTTCTGCCTTCAGTTTAATTTCAATGCATTCACCATGATTTTCTTACTTTTAAACTACATAGACAAGTAATCTTTATGATTTCAAATAGTTTTATTTTATCTGAAAAAAACAATACATAAAATGTGTTGGGAATTTATTAAATTTTTGAAAATTAGTGCAATCTTATAAAATTGAAACTGTTTACCTAATTTTATAAAAAAAAAAAGGGACACATAGAATTGTTTAAATGAAAGGTATATCTAAAAGTTTTATCCAAACATTTTAATGCTAAAAGCATAGTCCTTTAAGTAGTTTGATAGAATTTTTTAATATATATAGCACCATATTTTTTAGTTTAGCCAATTCCTATGTGAATACCCATGTAAATGTATCAAATATTGCTTCTGGGTTGTATAAAATACCTAACAGATTTTTCACAATATTTTGTTAATATGAAAGGTTCTTAAAATAAAATATTGAATTAGAAGTAATCAACTAAAACTGAAATGCTAGTATAAAAATTAGCATACTTATTTCTATTAATTTATTAATGAATTTGAGTATAATATATTATTAAATCTTCCATGTTATATGATGATATATTATTAGTTCAGAAGTCCATATAAGAAGAAATAAAATCTGGTTCTTTATTATCAGAGGCTAATGACAAATATTTATGTCTTGTCTTACTTTCCAATTCTATTTCAATGAGTTGAATTTATTTCTGAAACATTTTAAACCTTAAATTAAGGTTTAATTTAAACCTATTTCATCATATTATACTTGATACAAGATCCTTTTAAAGAAGGTAGTTCATAAATAATTTAATTAAATATATATGAACAACACTCTTGTAGATTAAATTAAAACTTTAGTAGTAGAGGTTTTACAATTTGAAATTCAAATAGAGAAAACAAATGGTCAGAAGTTATTAATTTTTCCTTACATGGATAGAAATTTTTTCCAAAAATTTATTTTGTTTTATATAAGTTTGTAGATTATCTTATTTTAAAAATAGCTATCTGCATATAGTTTTCAGATATTTTGTTTAACTATTTCTTTGCCATTTTGTGTGTATGTGTATTACTATTACTATTAAAATTTAATAGGAAATATCTGTATCTAAACTTAAACGCAAAACTATTTTTTCATTTTTATTTATCTTTTATTTCTAAAGAGGAAACACCTGAAGTCACGATATCAGGTAAATAATTACTTTTCCACATAGGAAATAGATCTGTGGATATAGTATATGAATTTGACTATCTTTTTTTGTTTGTTTGTTTTTGTTTTTGGACATCACCCGGTGATGCTCAGGGGTTACTCCTGGCTATGCGCTCAGAAATAGCTCCTGGCTTGGGGACCATATAGGACACAGGGGGATGGATCCATGGTCTGTCCATTTGTGTGTAAGGCAAATGGCCTATCACTTATGCCATTGCTTCAGGACCTGGATTTTATTATCTATCTAGCCATGTAACATTTGGAAAATCTCTCAAACATTTTGATTCTTCTCGACCATAACGAAAAAGGTATTTTAATATAAAATATGGCAAAAGAGCTAATAAACAGTCATACACCCTTGATTAGCTCTCATAGTTATTATATAAAATAGGGCAATAGAGTTAATAGTGGGTTCAAGGTCCCTGGCTTGCACCTACAAACCTGGCCTAAGTCCCAGGCACTGTAATCTTAGGTACCACCAGGATTAACCCTTGACCACAAAGCCATAAATAAGCCTGTGCACCACTAAATATGTCATCTAAACAATAAATAAACATATAAATAAGACAATAGCATAGCATTCCTATACTTTCTCCTCACTCTGAAAAAAAACAAAATGGTTTTGAAAACAATGCACCAATTTGTGTTGAAATATGTATTTTGTTATTCAGTACTTTACTTACTAAGAACTATAGTACAAAATTATAAAGTAGAAAATTTAAGCATTTATCCTATATAAGCTTACCAATAAATGCATACATTCTCTAACATTTCTTCAAAGCATGGAAAACATGCTTTAAAAAGAAACTTGAGGGCTGGAGTGATAGCACAGCAGTAGGGGGTTTTCCTTGCATGTGGCCAATAAGGAACAGACCCGGGTTAGATCCCCAGCATCCCATATGGTACCCCAAACCTGCCAATTATAACCCCTGAGTGCAGATACAGGAGTAACCCCTGACTCCCACAGGGCGTGGCCCAAAAACAAACAAACAAAAAAAAGAACTTGATCTCACATCCAGGTGATTACATATAATCAGAGTACTCAAACATAACAAAAAACAGTTATGCTTTCATGTATTATAGATAGGTTTCTTCCACATCTTATAAAAGTAGAGTTTACTATTTGAAGTATATATATATATATATTGTCATATATTTAACTGCTTATTCCAAAATTGTGTTAGAAAATGATTTTTTAAACTGTTGGAATTTTTTATATTATATATCCCACAGGAAAGCTGAAAACAGAAAAATCTGAAGCAGGAAGTAAAGGTAATAATGACATTTTAAAGTGTACATAAAAGTGTACATAGAATCAAGGAATTAAAAAATACAGATGAAACCAAAGAGATTGCACAATGGCTTGGAACAAATACTTTGCAGGTGGGAGGCCCAGGTTGGAGCCCTGACAATACATTGTAAGTTCCCCAAACACTGCCTGAAGTAATTCTGAACAACCCACTGGGAACAACTTACTGGAACAACCCACTGAGCACCTCCAGGTGTGGTCACAAAATAAACATAATAAATATTTCCACATATTTTACTGTTTAAAGTTAATATATTAAAATGCGAACACTGCTTTAAAGCACACGTTAGATTTTCAAATTAGTATTTTTTTTTGGTTTTTGGGCCACACCCGTTTGATGCTCAGGGGTTACTCCTGGCTAAGCACTCAGAAATTGCCCCTGGCTTGGGGGGACCATATGGGATGCCGGGGGATCAAACCGCAGTCCGTCCTTGGCTAGCGCTTGCAAGGCAGACACCATACCTCTAGCGCCATCTCGCCAGCCCCCAAATTAGTATTTTTTTAACCCTGCAGGTGATAATGAATCTTTTTAATATTATCTGAATATACATCCAGGGACAGATAATACAGAGGTTATATCTCTTGGCTTTATGCAGCAGACCTTAGTTTATTCCTCAGAACTGCAATGGATTCCCTGAGCACAGCTAGGAGTTATTCCTGTATACAGAATCAAGATAAAACCCTCAAAACCACAGGAGTCTTCCCTTATCAAAGTAATTTATTCTAAATTTTAGGTGTACCTATGAATAACTATATTAGTCTGCTGATTTCTATTTCTCCCTACAGAAAAAACAGAATTGAAGCATCCCAAAGAAGAAAAAGGTAAATTAAAAAAATAAAGAACAGCTTGGAAAGGCCATAAAACTACAATACTATGAGTCAAAATGTATATATGTGATGTAATTATAACTTTATTGTGCTTTAAGGATTTGATTGAAAGAAAAGATATTACAAATAAACAGAGATTACGCGATAATGGAAGGGTTCTCTGGTTTATGAATTACTTGCAGGTATTCACCATAGATTGTTCCATTGTTGAGAAACTAATTTGAGGCTACATTGAACTGCTAGATTTTTTTCTTCTTTAAATTTTGACTTATTTATCAAATTACTATGCAATCACATATGATAATCAATGCTATTTAATGGGGTTATTTAATACAAACTCAGAACTCAGTCACCAAATATTCCTCTGTAGAAAGTTCACTTTAGACATATAAAAGAACATCAGAGCAATAAAAAAAATAATTTATTTGGTTTATCCCAAATTTAATTAATCAGAGTGACAAATTTATAGCAGTTTAAGTGCTTTTTTACTGATACATTATTTACATTATTTCTCTTTTACAAAGTAAAAATTACCACTGTTGTTTAACTGTTTTTTGAGGTTAGTAAAATAAAAACATTTTTAAATAAGGCTTTTATGTAATAGGCGAGAATTGAGGGGCTGAGTAACAATTAGAAATACTTTTCTGGGCTGGAGGTAGGTATGATGTTCAGTTCAGCAAAGTTCAAGGGCAAGGGTAGATTCTGGGAGATATGATAAACCCAAGGAAGAATTAAAAAACTTAGAAGTATTTTTTGATTAGAACTATTTTATTTGGGGGCCGGAGAGATAGCATGGAGGTAAGGCGTTTGCCTCTCATGCAGGAGGTCATCGGTTCGAATCCCGGCGTCCCATATGGTCCTCCCGTGCCTGCCAGGAGCAATTTCTGAGCCTGGAGCCAGGAATAACCCCTGAGCACTGCCGGGTGTGACCCAAAAACCACAAAAAAAAAAAAAAAGAACTATTTTATTTGATACAAATTTGCATTGAAATTTGTATTTTAGTTCTGTTTTGTAATAAGCACTCCCAACAACAATAGTAAATATTTAACTGCATCATATGATGCAAGATATATAGATATGAGGGTGCATAAACTTAACACATGCACTACTTTATTGGATCAAAGAATTCTAGTAGATAAATAATAGATAATATCAGTGGAACTATACAGGTAGTAAATCTATAAGTAAGTTTAAGTTGTAATTAAAAACTATAATATGAGAAGAAATCAGAACTGTTACAAACATAATGAAATATTTTAGACAAGCCAGAACACACATTTTTCTATTGAAAAATACATTCAAAAGAGCGTATGCATACCATAATTCGTGGCAGCACTCAGTACAATAATTAGGATTTGGAATAATCCTACAACATGTATTGAACTGGAAGATATAATATTAAATGAAATAAGCAAAAAAAGAAGGAAAATATAGGATATAACTTATATGTAGTAATTATATAACTGGATAAAATATTGCAATGGTTTAAAGATTCTGTACCTAAACCCCACAGTCTAGGTAGAAGAAGGAGAGAAATAGTTGAAGGGGAGGCTGAAGAAAAACAAATGAGGAATAGTATGGGGTTAAGGAGCCAAGGGGACACAAGTATATCTGTGGTGTTATGGAATTGTAGTCAAACAACAAAACAACACTGAAATTATGAGAACCTAAAATTTAACAATGGAATTGATAAAGATACCAGTCAAAATTGCAAAGGGAAAGTTATGGGAAGGATTTTAGAAACATGGTTAGAGGGAAGTTGACACTACTGGTAGGATTGTTACTAAAACCATTGTATACCTAAACTCAATCATGATAACTTTAAATCAGAGTGCTTTAATAATAAGAAAAAAGTAAAAGAAAAATCCCTATATTAATAAATGCATAAAATCACAAGATAGTAAAAATATTGAATTTACCTATGACTACATAAAATATACAGTATGATAAGTATTTATATTTAGTCATTTAAAACTATCTCCTTAAATTAATTTAACCTATACAAATAGTGGTTGGTTGAGAGCAGATGCAAATAAAAACAGATGTTTTGTATGAGAATGATCTATTTCGGTGATTTTGACATTGTAATATGTTAATAGAAAGTCATAGCTAAATTTGATAGTCTGAGCAATATTATTTTATGAAAATCCAATCAAAATAGATTTTTATTCAAATTCTAAGGCAATAATTAAACAAAACATAATTGATAACAAATATTTTAGTCACAATAAATATATTCATCTGTACTATGTTTATGTAATATTGTTTTATATTTAAAATTTCCAGCTGACTATGTCAGTATGTATTTTTGAAAAAGGATATATCTATACATGTAGTTATATTATTTTCAAATGAACAAAGGATTTACTGATTGTAAAGCATACAAATAAAACAAATTAGTAAATACAATTTTTTGTTTTACTTTTCTTTAAAATATTGCTTTATATCTTTTTAGATAATCAAAAAAAAATAATTAGAAACAATGATTTACCAAACCTTTTCTGATAGAAACCAGTTCTTATTGAAAACCCTCATATTTTTTCAATTACTAAATTTCTCAATTTTCTGAACAGCTCCAATTACTATGCCTATTTTAAAGAGGAAAACTGTAATTCTAACATCTCAGAGTGATTGCTTAGTAGTAGATTGCATAGAATTAGCTGCAAGTTTTTGTAACTCCAAATTCCTAAATAATTAACTTCATTGAATTACATTTTACTGTGGTAAATAAGGAATATTTTCAACTTATCAGAGCATTTTAAATATAAAATTTACCACCCTTGTTCCCAAGGAAACATTTTTAGAATTTTAACTAGAGCTGCAAGAGTCAGACACTAATTTCTTACCCCATTAAGTGAGTCCATATATTATAAAAACTTCATATTTTAAAAACAACAGTAGGTAACTTTTTGTGAGAAATAAAATGTCTAAGACAGTTTGTTGAGATTATGATCATATTCTTATTTATTCATTATTTAAAAAAATAACTTTATCCTAATAAATAATGCAGACAAGTTGGACTCAATTATATTTTTCCTAAAAACTCCCCAAATTCCAAAGATTAGTAATTTTCCTCATATTTTCTAGATTATTTTGATCAATACTGTCTTAACGCAATATTATGAGCTTTAATATGAGTGTAGCTTTTTTCTAGCAAATTAAAATAGATTACATTTTTGTTTTATTTTAATTATATATACACATGTTTCAATATATAGTCATAATTTATGTTATCTTTTTTGTATTGTCTTTAAAATTGTGTATAGTTTTTTTACAGCACATTTTAATATGTACTAGTACTATTTCATTTTCCCAAACATGTTGGAAGTATTTGACTACTCAATTGGGCAAACAAATCTCAGCATTTTTATGTCACTTCCTTCAGTGTATCTAGAATATAATGAATATGGAGGGATATGTTTTAATTATTAAATGTGATATAGCCTATGTATCACAGTTAAATTATTTGACTGAAAGTGATACAATCCCACATGGGTTTTACTCAGTAATTAAAAAAAGAGAAATAATTTAAAGAAACATACATGTTTCACTTACTCATAAGCCCATGGAACTATTTCGGTTCACACTTCTAAAACTAAGGTAGTCAGAACGTACTTTTTTTTCGTTAATATAATTTTTATTTTGATCGTAGTGGCTTACATATTGTTGACAATATTATTTTAGGTACTTTTAAATGAAGTTATCACAGTATAGGGAGGCCTTAAAACATTTTAGATATGTCTGTAATGATTTCCTAAAAAAATATACTGATATTTTCATACACATACACACACACACACACACACACACACACACACACACACACACACAGCACGAATTCCTCAACCATACACATATTTATGCCAACACTGGTGGTTTATTTAATGTTTTTGTTTGGTTTTAATAATGTCATTTTTACTGATGTGAAGCAATATCTCATTGTTTTGATTTTTTTCTTGATGCTAAATATATTGATCATCTATCTCCTTTGAGAAAGTTTCTCTTCATCTCGTCTCCTCGTTTTTGTTGGGGTTCAATATTTCTTTTCCTTATTAAAGTTCTTCTACTTACACTTTTTGTCAGATTAGATAAAATACTACAGAATGAACATCTTACTTGTTTGATATCAAACCTTGACAGAAAAAGTTTTGTAATGTCAACAATGTTGGAGGTATTTTTTGGATTTTTTTTAGGCCACACTCAGGTTACGCTCAGGGTTCTGGCTATGAGCTCAGAAATTGCTCCTGGCTTTGGAGACCACAGGGGATGCCCAGGAATCGAACCGTGCGGTCCTTCCTGAGTCAGCCCCGTGCAAGGCAAACGCCCTACTGTTGTACCATCAAGCCAGCCTCAACAATTTTGTTTTAAGAAATCGAAAGTAATGGAGCAGTTTCTTTGGGTTGAAGTCTTTCAGATAGGGCACCAGCTGCCTTTCTTATCTAGTCTGATCACTATTTTACTAGACCCCAGAGAAAGTATGTATAAGGCATATTTATTTGTCACATTTTTGTTATTTGTTTATTATTAATCTTTGGATACCAGCACCACTGCCTCAAGCATTTATAAGTTAAAGTTTTACTGACTTTGTTGCTAAGACAATCACATTCTATATTCAGAGTCACAGAATAGGCACTCAGAAAGGATTGCGGGAATTACTAATCACTGTTGGCATCACTGTCTCAAATAGGAACAGTTTCTGCATACTTCATTATTCTCTGAGGCCAGTTTCAAAAGTTTTGTGGATAAAATTCTGTATAACAGCTAATTTTCCTTAAAATCCATGACTG
This sequence comes from Suncus etruscus, assembly GCF_024139225.1. Classification (NCBI taxonomy): domain Eukaryota; kingdom Metazoa; phylum Chordata; class Mammalia; order Eulipotyphla; family Soricidae; genus Suncus; species Suncus etruscus. Next base: position 93,692,861 of record NC_064851.1, on the reverse strand, counting down.
TTTTGGGGCTGGAGTGGAGGCATGGAGTAGTAAGCCTCTGTCTTTTTGGCATAGCCTAGGACAGACAGTGGTTAGATCCCCCGGCATTTCATGTGTCCCCAAGCCAGGAGCTATTTCTGAGCGCATAGCCAGGAGTAACCCCTGAACATTACCAGTATGGCCCAAACAAACAAACAAAATTCTTGTTTGTTTAATGATATAGACTATGGAGGTTGCTCAGCTTAGAAAAAATGTCTCATATCCATGAAGCTCTTGGCTTGATCTCTGGTGCCATAAATCATATTAAATGTGATTACAATAAAATATTATTTTATTATTACCAATTATTGCAATGTTGTTGGTGATTTCATGCATATAAGGAACCTTTCATACCTGAGACCTAAAATAAACTGTTTACTATTTTTGAACTATCATTAATTAAAATAACTGTCTTGAAAAAATTGCAAATGTTTAGAAAGCAAATCCCATTAAGCTAAATATAATTCAGAAACTAAGATTTCTTCTCTTTCAATGTGACATATTGAAATATATAAAATAATCCATATTGTTACTTTTGCATCTGTGCCTAAGGCATACAGATGTTTACCTATGGGTATTTCTTAAAGCTCCATAACATCGTATAGACTGCTAATAGAAATAAACATAAAGTAACTACTGGTACAAACATGCATTAGTTAGGAAGTTTATTTATTTATTATGTTTGCTAAGAGTATGTAGGGAACTTGGCACTGCCTGGAAAATTTCATCCTTAACAAACACTAAAATAAATAATCTATGTGAATTCTTAAAATTTTTTTTCTACTTTCTACTTTCCAAATTACGCTTTGTGTAATCTTTCCCATTATTTTATCATACTACATTCCCTTCATCAAACGAAGTCATAACTCCCAACTATCACTCTAAGTTCTCTTTGAAAGCATTTCACCTTGCTCCTTTGGTGCTTCTGATTTCAGCCGTGCATTTTCTGTTTTCACTCTGAAATCCTCTGACTACTAATATCTTTTGACTCTTCAATTATATCAAAAGATCCAAATGGTACCCCGCATTTGAACTTGTGTGTTGTTTTCATTTTATAGAGACCTTCAGATTACTTAGCTTAAGAACACTTTTTCATTATTGCCCATTTAAAGTTTTCCTAATGTAAGCAACATTATTAATACCTGCCACTGTTTTGAAATAATTTTATCACTAAAACTATTTTTCTTCTCTTTTTCATTCTTCTTTCTTTCTTTCTTTCTTTCTTTCTTTCTTTCTTTCTTTCTTTCTTTCTTTCTTTCTTTCTTTCTTTCTTTCTTTCTTCTTTCTTTCTTTTTTCTTCTTTCTTTCTTTCTTTTCTTTCTTTCTTTCTTTCTTTCTTTCTTTTCTTTCTTTCTTTCTTTCTTTCTTTCTTTCTTTCTTTCTTTCTTTCTTTCTTTCTTTCTTTCTTTCTCTCTCTTTCTTTCTTTCTTTCTCTCTCTCTTTCTTTCTTTCTTTCTTTTTCTTTCTTTATTCCTTTCTTTCTTTCTTTCCTTCCTTCCTTTCTTTTTCCTTCCTTCCTTCTTTTCTTCCTTCTTTCCTTCCTTTCTTTCTTCTTTCCTTCCTTCTTTCCTTCCTTCCTTCCTTGCTTCCTTCCTTTCTTCCTTCCTTCCTTCCTTCCTTCCTTCCTTCCTTCCTTCCTTCCTTCCTTCCTTCCTTCCTTCCTTTTTCCTTCTTCCTTCCTTTCTTTTTCTTTTTATTTTTTTTTGGTGGCCACACCCAGTGACGCTCAGGGGTTACTCATGGTTATACACTCAGAAATCGCCTCTGGCTTGGGGACAATATGGGACACCAGGGTTTCAACCACTGTCCGTCCTAAGTTAGCATATGCAAGGTACATGCTTAGCACTGTGCCACCACTCCAACTTCTCTTTCTTTTTCTTTCTTTTTCTTTCTTTCTTTCTTCTTTCTTTCTTCTTTCTTTCTTTCTTTTTCTTTCTTTCTTTCTCTCTCTCTCTTTCTTTCTTTCTCTTTTGTTCTTTCTTTCTCCTTTCTTTATTTTTTTCTTCTTTTTCTTTCATCTACTATGATTTCTTCCTTTTCATCTTCTGTTTTCTTTAACTGCTTCTTTATTTCACTCTCTCTTCTCTCTTACCCTTACATCCAACATACGGGGTTTTATTTTTCAATATTCCTGAAAAAGAATTCGTCCTAATATCACAGTAACTTATCTACAGCCTCTTAAAGAAATACCAAATTTATTCTAGAATCTAATAAACAATTTCAAGCTTGGTAGAATATTTTCTACATTCAACTTCACTTTTTGTTTGCACAAGTTTACAACTAACCTTGTTATGTCTTTGAAGATCACTCCTAGAAATGTTCAGAGAATTGGGGCCACATGCAATGAGGAATGAGAGACACCTGACAATTCTTGAGGGGTATGAAGAATAAGGCTTAAAGTCCTTGACATTAAACACAGAACTTTGCAAATGCAAAGCAGTGCTTTACAACTTGAGCCTTGCATCCAGTCCCTGACCTTCCTACCTCAACCCTCTTCTTCGATTTATACCACTACATTCAGGAAGTTCAAAGAGAAAGTTTCTTATCACCATCTGATCTCCATTTTTTAGTTAGCTACATATAAAATTTCCAATTTTATTTTGATTAATATATAATCCTCTTCTCTGGCTCTAAATAAATTGCATGTTAGGATTTTACTGTGTCTTCTCTGAATTTTCTTTATTTCACCTTTGTGATTTCAAGGATTCTTCCTGTTAATTTCTACTAATAGACTGTCTTCCAAAACAATTACTTGATTAAACTAATCACAAAATAGATTAATATGTATTCCTTGAAAGTTTAGGATTAATTTTATACTCTTTAGACCAAGAGTATAGTACCTTTATATTCAGTCTTAACCTCCTAAGGCTTTTTCTGTGATTATTGATTGTACTTTATCACATACAATTAAACTTTACATGTTACTACTATTACAAATCCTAAACTTTGATCCAACCATTTTCTACCCCAGGCATATTCATCCTCTATTTAAATATCTAAATGTTTATTTCTGTTTTAAGCTTGTCTCCACTATAATAGGTATAATTATTTTTCTTGTACCTTTATAGAAGATATATTTTTACTTTCAAAATATTCCACATTTATTTGATTATGGTTAAGCATTGTCTTTTTATCCTAGAATACCTTCTTTTTAGTGAGATAAATACATATTTTCTCTCTTCAACTGCAAATTACAGATAACATTCTTTTTTCTTTCAGTTATTCCAGTGCTTCTAGCAAGCTCTTTTCAAGTAGAGATAAAGGGAATTTTTTATGAATTGGTATTCTAGAAATATAGGAATTCTATTATACATTCTCTTAACTTTTGTAAGATACATTTTTTGAATTTGTTTTAAAATTTTATTCATTGGGTTATATTTTGTTTTTGTTTTTTAAGTTTTTGAACTACTTGAGTATTCTCTATTCAGTGCTAAAAGATGAGGGATATCATGTAGTGCTTGACATAGAACCCAAGTCTACCACATGTGAAGTATATGTGTTTACTCCTCAGAAACTTTTTTTTTCTAAATTTGCTGGGTCTCAATGCTCTCTTAAAAAATAAAAAATTTAATTAATTTATAGGTATTTTTAAACATAAGTAAAATTATATATAAGTACTTAAATTATCTCAAACAGAAAAATATATTATGGTACAAATTTTTATACTGCCAAAATATTTATTATGTTACACAAGAAAGCTAGATAATTGAATTGATTATTTTTATTTTTTCCCTTTTATAAACACTGTGATTACAAAGCTGTTCATGAATAAGTTACAGTCTTACAAAGTACACTACTCTTCACCCACAAACATTTCTCCCCTTCACGGCCCTGCCTACATCTGGGCAAGCATTTTACTTCTCTCTTTCTCACTGCCTCTCATCTTTTTTATTCTTTTAGAAACTCTGGTTTACAATATTGTTAATGAAGTGTTACTGTGCATGTCACTTTATTTCCATTCAATATTGTTTCTGTCCAGAATAATCAGTTCCAACTATCACTGTCATAGTGATCTCATCTTTACCCTCCACTATTTGTGGTAAGCTTCCTACTGTTAACTGGTCCTTCTTGCCCTTATCTATATTATCTCTGGAAATTATTTTCATACTAACTTTTTATTTTCTTTTATCCCACAAATAGGTGAAATTATTCTATGTCTATCCCTCTTTCTCTGATTCATTTCACACAGTACAAGAGTTTTTGTATACATCCTTGTAAAAGCAAATTTTATGGCTTCATTTTAGTATTTCATCCTATAGTTGGACCTCAGTGTCTTAGCCACTCATCTGTTGTTAGTACCTGGTTTGTTTCCAGATTCTGGCTATTCTAAATAGTATGCAATGAAAGTAAAAGTGCAGAAAGCTTTTAGTTTATGTTTTTGTGTTCCTATAGACTATCCCTAGGAATTGTATTGCTAGATCAAATGGAAACTCAATTTCTTGTCTGTTGAGGAATATCCATATTGTTTTCCTAAAAGGCTGGACTAGTGATCATTCCTACCAGAAGTGAGTGGGATTCCCTTTCTCCCTGCATTCACGCCAGCACTGGCTGCTCTTATTCTTTAGATGTGTGCCAGTCTCTGTGATGAGACATGCTATCTTATTGTTGTTTTAATTCATAAATATTCAAGTCTTAAGCTTTGAAAATACTTTTATCAAGACTAGGTATTTAAACATATGTATATAATTATACACCAAAATCATCACTGGTACTGAGATTAGATTTTTTCATGTCCTAAAATGAAAATCTCAGCTCAATTCTAATTAAGCCCTATGATTATGTATATAAGTCCTCTTTATATGCAGACACAAATAGCAAAATATGAAGTATTTTAAAAACATGTATTGTTATGTCTTTTGAGATAATGACTGTACCTTTCCAGTCAAGTGGTTTGTTTTACACAAACCACTACACATTCAATGCATGTTATAAGTGTAAATGGATAAAAGTATTTTGTTTGCTTTTGCATTCTAAGCAGAAACAATTACAGTAAATTGTTTCAAGTACACTAAATTTCTGTTGCTATTAAATTGCTTAAACAGAGATTGAATAGCAACTTTCATAGGCTTACAATATATCTTCTTCTTCTATGCCTAGCAGTGCTTAGGAGTGACTCCTGGCTCAGTTCTCAGTAATCATTCCTGGCAGGCTTGGGGGATCATATGCGATAGAGTATGGGTCTGTCCTGGGTCAGCCACATGCAAAGCAAACACTCTGTTTGCTGTTCTATGGCTCTTGCCCCATGTTTACCTTCTCTATGTGGATGGGCCCACATGGTTAGCCATAGTAATTAACACAGTATTCAATTTTATCAGCTTTTATTACTTGAAGTTATATATGTTGACCAAAATTTAAAATTTAGGAAAGAAAAGCAACTGAGTTTTTATTGTAACAAATAGATATAAAAACAGTGCCCTGATTTTGAAGTTCATAATTTGTAAGAAATGAAAGCACATTATTGGTATATTAAGGAATTAATATCATTTAAATTTTGTAAATAACCTCTGCAGAAATTCAAAGATTCTTAATATATAGTTAAAAGACATTATCTGAGAATTCTAAAATTGTTTAGAGTTTAGATATTAAGATACTTCCAAATGTCAAGTAACTTTCTTTTTTAGAGGGGTCACAGCAAGCAGTGCTATGGCTTTCTCCTGGCTCTATGCCCAAGTATCAGTCTACATAGAGTGCCAGGGATTCAACCAGAGCCAGCCAGGTCAACAATTCTCAAGGCAATCACTTTAACCTCTATATAATTTCTCTTAGTCTGAAGTAATCATATTTAACAGTTCTTTATAGTTCTTAGTTAATTTAAGATCATGATTATTTAATCTAGGATTTAATTTAATTATGCCTATAGTTAATAGGTTTTCTAGGAAGCAAAAAAGATTTAGTGTGAAAATTAATTTATATGCAGCAAAAAAGTCCCATAAATGTTGTTACTTTTTTTCATTTTGACCCATATATATATACACACATATATATATATAAACTCTTCTAAAATACACATTTCCTTCATTTGATCAAGTAGTAAATAGCCTGCATGTAAAACTTTAAATAATTTAAATAATTCAAGGTAGAAGTTATAGTACAGTGGTAAGGAGCTTGCTTTGCATATCACCCAGATTTGATCCCTGGCAGACCGTATGATTCCCAGAGCCTGTTAAGAGTGATACCTGAATGCCAGTAATTAGCCCTGAGCATTGTCAAATGTGACCCAAAATCCAAAAACAAGAATAAAAAGGAAAAGAAATTCAAAACTGACCCTATAAAAAGTCATTAATAATTATAAATAACTTTCTAAATCATAGTGTATCAGTAAATATTTTAAAAACTATAGAAAATATTAAAATGATTAATTACAATTGTTCATAATTTTATTTTAAATTTAAATATTATTGATCATATAATTAAATTATCTCTGATTAATCAATACCTTTCTCATTTTTATTAAATTCTGCACGCATAATGCTTAAAAGACTAAGAAATTTGCAAAAATCCTTAAGACATTATATTATTATATTACATTACATTATATTGGTTTATATTGTGCTATATTACATTTTGTTGTTATATTGTTATATTATTTTTATTATGCTATGTTATTTTGTTACATTATAATGTTATATTACTAGGCTAGAGCAAAAAATTAGATTGAGAACGTGTCTTGCAAGTGAATGACCTGGTTCTCCATCCCCAGAAAGATTTATGTCTCCTTGAGCATTCCAGAAATGATTCCTGAGTGCACAGAGGATTAATCCCTTAGAAAGGTTAGGTATGCTCCCACCCCACAAAACCAGTGTATGAGATATTAAATACCTTCTTGAGCATTGCTTTGATATTTTTTATTTCATTATTTTTAAGACACCATTATTTAAAATACTGCTATTGTTAATAGTTTCGCTGTTCGAACTTTCCCCCTATAGTTTGAGAATTAATGTTATATTCAATTGTCAGTATGCTAAAATCTTATTAGCACACTAATAAAAATATGTGGGGACATATGTGCCTATTTTCCTTATATAAATTAATCTAATTACTTCAGACTTCCTAAATTCAAATGGTGATATATAGTGGTTTTAAAGAAGAGTTTTAAGAATCAATAGAAGACGTGATCTTAGGGGAGCATTACAACATATTCTCCATTCTTTTGTCAAACTTTGCTAAAATTCTGACCCCAGTCCTGTCCCAGCATCCATTGCTTCTCCACTCATTCTCCAACTTGAAAAACAATGACCATCTTATTTAGAAAAAAAATATTGATTGTAGAATCCTGGAACTCTGTGATGAGTTTAAAATATAAGAATTTTAATTTAAAAATGAATAAAATAATATCTTTCAAATATGTAAAAATGAACTATGAATTTATATATACTTTCTTTAATCTCTAGAAGCCATTGAAGAGGCGCCAACTGTAAAGAAAGCTAGAGGTAAGAATGTTATATTTATACATGTATATAATTTATGTCAAATTATATTGTTTAATGTATCTACTCTTGTTCAAACCCTCAACTTTTTCTACTTCTCTCACTTGTTAACATTGTCATTGTAGTTATTAGTGTAGTTATTTCTCTGACTAAACTTACCATTCTTTGGGGTGAGCTTCATATCATGATCCAATCCTTCTGGCCCTCATTTCTGGGCATTATTAGAATAATGAAAAGAGAAATTCTTTCAATCCATTTAGCAAAGCACACCAGAAGGAAATAGATTGGAATAAAGGAAGAATGGAAAACTTTACATCTCAGACAAAGCTACTACCTATTGCATGATCATAAGCATATATTTCTAGAACTAAATTTTTCCACTGTGTCTTAATGGTTTTGATTAATTTAGTATCTTATTAGTTAGATTTATATGATATATTTTGCATTTAACTTAAGACCTCCTATGGACACTAAAATTTTGCTTGATAGTATTCTTGACACCAAAATATAAGATTTTATAGCAGTGCTCAGAATTAATTAACAGTGATAAATTTAGTGCTTGAGAAAAGACAAGAGAAATACATGTCTTAGTCTTATGATATTATCTAAGATTTTTGAATACCAAATTTAAGACTTAATACTTCACATCAAAAATCATCAGGGAGAATCAAATAAAATAACAATAAAGTACTACCTCACACCACAGAGACTGGCACACATCACAAAGAACAAGAACAATGAGTGCTGAAGGAGATATATAGAGAAAGGAACTCTCATTCACTGCTGGTGGGAATGCCTTCTAGTCTAGCCTTTATGAAAAACAATATGGAGATTCCTCAAAATACTGAAAATTGAGCTCCCATACGATCCAGCTATACCACTCCTAGGCATATACCCTAGGAACACAAAAACACAATACAAAAATGCCTTTCTCACACCTACATTTATTGTAGCACTATTTACAATAGCCAGACTCTGGAAACCACCAAGATGCCCTTCAACAGATGAATGACTAAAGAAACTGTGGTACATACAAATACACAATGGAATATTATGCAGCCATCACAGTAATACAATACAAAAATTCCTTCCTTACACCTATATTCATTACAGCACTATTTACCATAGCAATACTCTGGAAACAACCAAGATGCCCTTCAACATATGAATGGCTAAAGAAACTGTGGTACATATACACAATGGAATATTATGCAGTTCTCAGGAGAGATGAAGTCATGAAATTTTCCTATACATGGATGTACATGGAATCTATTATGCTGAGTGAAATAAGTAAGAGGTAAAGAAGTAGACACAGAATAGTTTCACTCATCTATAAGTTTTAAGAAAAATTAAAGGCGTTATTGTAATAATGCCCAAAAACAACAGAAATGAGGGCTGGAAGGATTGGCTCACAATATAAAGCTCACCACATAGAGTGGTGAGTTTAATTAGAGAGATAACTATCATAACAATGTTAATGAGTGAGAGAAGTAGAATGCTTGTCTCAAATACAGTCAATGAGTGAGGAAGGTGGGAGATGGGGGCATTGGTTGTGGGAAGATTGCACTGATGAAGGGATATTATTTTATGACTTAAACACAACTATAATCATGTATGTAAAATGGTGCTTAAGTAAAGAAAAAATTTTAAAAATACTAAAAATGACAACTCTCAGTATGCTTTTGACTCAGTACGAATAGTTTCTCAACAAATTTTATATATTAATTCATTGATATTCTTTTTGTGAGTGGACACACTCAGCAGTGGTAAGGGATGACTTTTGGCCCTGCACTCAGGAATTAATCCTGGTGGTGGTCAAGGAACCATATGGGATGCTGAGGATTGAACCACATGCAGAGCACGCTACTCTTGATGATCTTTTTTTTTTTTTCTTTTTGGGCCACACCCGGTGACGCTAAGGGGTTACTTCTGGCTATGCGCTCAGAAGTCGCTCCTGGCTTGCGGGACCATATGGGACACCAGGGGATTGAACCACGGTCGGTCCTAGGCTAGCGCTGGCAAGGCAGACACCTTACCTCTAGCACCATCGCTCTGGCCCCTCTTGATGATCTTTTAAATATAAAATAAATATAGATTTGAACCTATGAATTTAAGTTTGCATCTATTTTTTTTGTTTTGTTTGTTTGTTTGTTTTGGGGGGTCACACTCGGCAGCGCTCAGGGGTTACTCCTGGCTCTATGCTCAGAAATCACTCCTGGCAGGATCGGGGGACCATATGGGATGCCGGGATTCGAACCGATAACCTTATGCATGAAAGGCAAACGCCTTACCTCCATGCTATCTCTTCGGCCCCTGCTTCTATTTTTTAAGTGAGACTAAAACTGAGAAGTGGCACAGAGGTAGGATGTTTGCCTTGCATGTGTTTGACCTAGGACGAACTGCAGTTCAATCCGTTGGAGTCCCAAATGGTCACCCAAGCCAGGAGAGATTTCTGAGCACTTAACTAAGCATCACCTGAGCATATCCAGGTGTGGACCAAAAAGCAAAAAATTAAAAACTAAAAAAATAAAGTAAATATGGATTTGAACCTATGAAATTAAATTTGCATTTATTTTTCAAATGAGACTAAAACTACTGATACATGGATCAAACATAAAGAGACTATTTTTAATTTGCCTAATTTCATTAAGTCTAACTGTATATAAAACATTAATACATGTTATGTACATATTTAAATATTAATATGTATTAATTTCTATATAATTCCCTACCTCAAAAAATTTCATATCTGAATACCACTTAAGTACTTCAAGCCTAGAAAAGAGGACTCAAATGTGTAGCTTAAAATTATTCATCATTGGGACCGTTGAGATGGCGCTAGAGGTAAGCTTGCAAGCGCTAGCCAAGGAAGGACCATGGTTCGATCCCCAGGCGTTCCATATGGTCCCCCAAGCTAGGGGCAATTTCTGAGCACTTAGCCAGGAGTAACCCCTGAGCATCAAACAGGTGTGTCCTGAAAAAAAAAAAAAAGAATTATTCATCATCAGATACTTGGTACATTCCATGAGAGTAAAAACGTTCTTGAGTCAGGGGAAGAAAGAGCACAAAATACCAGGCAGCTACTATATTTTTCCTATTGCAAAATAAAATAAAAATAAAGTATTTTCTAACATCTAAAAATAATTTTGACTAAAATTATTTTCTTTTAATAAAATATCACCCTCAACATACTATAAACTTAAACGTCAGAATTTTAAAAATAAAAATATGTCAACAACATTAGATCAAACATTCAACATATTAGGTCCATCGCTTTTATTAAAGTCATTACTTGTGGCATATTACATGCTTTTTATTGACCCCCATTTTATTATTCCTCTTAACACTACTAATTTTTAAATGTGTGTATTGGACAGAAGCTGAATAGGAAATGGAGTATATAATAATTAATATATGATAATTAGAACAAATATCTATTTTCATACCATATAATTACTTAGATTTTTCCATTTCATATTGTATATAATAATGATTACCATATGAATTATTTATTTTTATCATTGCCTTACTAAAAATGGGCTGTAAAATACAAAGTGTAGGGCATTTGTCTTAAGTGGTCAACCCAGATTCAATTCCTAGCACCATATATGGTCCACCAAACAAAACTAGATGTAAGCTATGAACATCTATGAGTGTGACCTCATAAGCTAAATATGGGAAACTAAGTATAAGCAGGTTCTATATCACTTTAAACTATATTTCCAGCCTTTTGGCAAGCCTTTTTATAATTAACCTTTATTGAAATATTTGTACCAAGAAGAATTTTAAGTACTGGAGTATAATTATTTACTTAACTCCTACAGAACTTATGTGACTTTATTTTCCAGATAAGCTATTTGGTTGTAAAATCCAAGTCCATCCCTATTGAACTAAAGCTACCCTCTGTCTTTTACATTTTCCTGGATCCTTTTCTGCTTCTTTCAATTAATCATCACCCTTTATTCCTTAGACCCAATCAGTTTCTTCCAATGTGTGTACTTGGATGGATATAATGGTTATGGATTTCAGTTTCCTGTTACCCCTGCTCAGCGACCTGGAGAGAAGTCATCACAACCTGGTTCCTTAAGACAAAAGCAACAATAATTAATAAATGCACAGACAGCCCTGACAAGATTTTCAAGACTAAAGTGGGATTTTCTTTTTGTTCACAGTGCCAGGAGCAATTGAAACTGTAATCCAGGGAATTTCTTTGAAAATATTTTTTCTTCTGTCTGGGGTAGACAGAAGTGGTGGGCAAAGGGACTTAATGATAAACAGACACACCTTCAGTGGTGCTCAAAATATGTTACTTGTGCTTGTTTCTAGGTATGAGTGCTTATTTTTTCGATTTCTGTTCACTTTAGGGTTGTTCTAATGTTAAAGTTTATATGGTATGATTTTTAAAATGTAATTAGCACAATTTAAAAGTATAATTCCCAACTTTAGTTAGGTTATTGTTAATTAAAATGCATTATATTTTCAGTTCAAGGGTATAGAAATTTATATAAAAGCTACTGTTTTGCATTAAGTTGATATATAATTTTAATTTACTTAATAAGTTGATATATAATAGCATAAATCAATGTATACAAGTTTCTAATTTAGTCATGGCAATTTTCAAAGAAGGGGTAAGAGAGCTGTACAAAAAGAATTTCTGATGAAGTTCCTAGAAGTACAAATATAACCTTGACTTTAATCATAAGATGGAGTTAAACTGTCTGAGAAATCTTATTTCTAAGATTTAACTCAAATTACATTTCACTTCAATGGAAATATACAATCCAACTAGGCAGACAGAACTGATAAATAATTTGCTTAAATATAAGCAAATAAGATATAGAATTTTCAGATTTTTCTAGACTATGCCTTAATTAAAAAGTCACCTAAATTAAATTTTCTATAATTAATTATTAAATTTCGGTGACAGATTCAGGACTGTTTTTTGCTTCACATCACTATAATCACTTTGTGGAGCTCACTTTTCTTTGTCAGAAAGAAAATATATGACTGACATCACGGTTGAAATAATATGTATTAAGCTATGTGATTCACAAGATGTCTCATTTATATTTTAAGTAATTGGTTATCAGTGCCAATAAAATGGATGACAACCTTTCACTGACTTGACAATGCATCATTTGGAATGACTATAGTGGGTTTATGAACCTTTAGTCTCCAAGTGATATAATCTTTTCTCTTTACTACATTTTCTATCAAGTCCAAAATCTAAGCTGTGATCTCTATCATGTTTACAGTTGCAACTCAAATTATGACAAATAGAAAAAAATACATTGAGTTATTTTTTTCTTGAATTACTCTTATATTCAGCAACATCTAAGATAACTAAGATAACTAGCAACATCTAAGATAACTAGCATAGGGGCCAGTGCTGTGGCTCAAGGGGTAAGGCTTCTGCCTTGCCCGTCTAGCCAAGGATGGACTATGATTTGATCCCCTGGCATCCCATATGGTCCCCCAAGCCAGGAGCAATTTCTGAGCACATAGCCAGGAGTAACCCTGAGCGTCAGTGGGTGTGGCCTAAAACAAAAACAAGAATAAAATAAGATAACTAAAATAACATCTAATATAACATCTAAGATAACTAGATAACTTTAGCCAAGTGGTTTATTTTTAAGGACTTCAACTGACTATTCTTTACATCCAACAGATAGAAAAGTCATTCTTTTAAAAAATATATATTATGTAGGGGACTGGAGTGATAGCATAGAGGGTAGGACATTTGTTTTACATGTGGCCTACCAGGGTTTGATCCCCAGTATCCCATATGGTCCACTGAGAATGCCAGATTTCTGAGTGCAGAGCCAGGAGTAATTCCTGAACACCTCCTGGTCTGGCCCATTGACCAAAAAGCATATATTCATTAATTAAGCTAGAGCACCAGAGACATGTTCATTGTTAAAAAATAAATTTTCAGTGGCTTTTGAGTAAAAATTGGTCTTAACCACATGATTATATTACCTAACTCACAAGCAAAAGCCAGAGTCACTACTAAAGAAAATATCAGTAAGGCAGTCTTTAAGTGTATAACTTCAAGACTAGCCAGTCCAGGTTGTCTTCTAAAGACACTTTATACAACAATGTATGAAATAGATGATAAAGTCTATTGCTCTTCTGTAGCTCCAGTTGTAAAAAGTAATGAGAAAAAGTGATGAGCAAATATGATACTTTTAGAGTTCACAGAAAATAATGGTTTATCATCTATAATTTACAGAATTTTGAACACTTGTTCTTTCTAGGTCTCTATGTTATGAGCTAGATTGTATCAAAAGAAACAGCAAAGATAAATTTTATTCCCAGAGCCAACATGATAGAACAGATAGTAGGGTATTACCTTGCACATGGACAACCTGGCATCTCATTTGTCCCTAGAGCCTTCCAAAAGTGTAGAGCCAGGAGTAAGCCCTAGTACTTTTTGGCATATTCCTCAAAAAATAAATAAACAAATACATAATGAATTCTATTTCCAGTACTAACATTAAAAATATAGTCTTGTAAAATTACTAAACATACTTTTCTGTTTCCCTATATGTTATTAGGGGTTTTAAAATAAGCAATTTGTTACCTCTCAGAGGAACTATGAAGATTAAGCAATATCTCATAACATGGATATGACTGGAAATAATTGCTGAAATACTTAAGTATGTGACACTAATTTTCCCTCTGTTTTCTTAAATGCTCATTCTTTCACTCTCCTAAAGAAAACGGTTAAGAACAAAATATTACAATTTATTGTAATTAGAATATGCACAAACAAATGCTGGTGGAATAAACATTATATAAAATGGTAAGATTTATCGTCTTAAAACTGCAATGATAATAATGTAAAAACATAATCATCATGTGATTGTATAATTTACAAAATAAATTATGTCTCATCCTCTTAAGTTTCTGATTTACATTTTTAAGTGAAAATATTAAACTTGATTTAAATTTTGTCTTTAAAGTTACTCAGAATTCATCAACTATAGTAAATAGATACTAACTTCATTTTTTCACTATTTAGTCACTTTTTTTAAGTAGCCACTTCCTGTTCCCCTGTTCCCAACTCCTTCCTTCTTAATAGAAGATAGAATAGAAGATGAATTATAAAAAAAAGTACATACTAGCTTTTGTGCTTAACCCTGATATGTCATCTTTCAAATGGTGCAAGCACTTCTCAGAATATTTCTCGTAGAAACACCAATTTATTTATTAATTGAATATTTTTCTGAAAATTTTTAGAAATATTTTGGAAATGAGAAGTTGTTTTAGGGCTGTGGATTATTTTCTGGACTTTTAACCTCCTTTTAAACTTGTTAACTAAAGGCATATGGTATAGCTAATATCATTGTTAGTAGAAGTAATGAAACCATCTAATACAATAAGTCCATAGAGAAATTAGCTATCTTCCCTGGTAGATATTTGCTTTCTGGTGATGTTATAGACAATTGTGGTTGATTCTGTAGATGGTATCCATGGTTCAGGGGTGTATGGGCAATGCCCGTTCTTATGAGGCCTGAGCCAAGTCATTATCACCATGTTCAGGGTGTAAGGCCCTACTCACTGCATTACAAAATTTGTGTTCTTATCTCTATTAGATAAGAACTTGTTTGCATATGTAATATTTTTCTATTTTAACGTACCTGTGCAAAAGGGGGACAATGCCACAAGGAATTATTGGTGCATTTGGGAGCCGAGGGAACAAGTCCAACAATCCTGGTAACTTGGCTCTAACATGAACACTAAAAAAGAGAGGCTCTTCTGATAGATACCCCTATTTAACAGATCTCAAAAAACCAACCAAACAAAAGCAATGGGCTAAATTTTCACTATAAAAGAAGATATTCAATAAGAGTTATAGCTGTGAAGGGAATACATCTAAGATACTCAAAGGAGATATGCATGTTCCTTTTATGTCTTTAGAAATAGTTGGGGGAGTGTTAAACCCGGGACACCACTTTGGTCTGTGATTTGGCCTTCTGGAGTCTTCAAAACTGCTCCCAGCAGTCCCATATCAGGAAATGTCTTTGAGTGGAGACTTCTCAGAAATCGAGTAAGGTAACAAGCACATGTAAGCAATGAAGGCAGGTGGAGGACAGGAGGCCGATGAAAGTAGATCAATAGCAACAAAGTATTGGTTTCTTCTCAGTCTGAGAGACTATTTTTTTCACTTTGGGAGCCGGATGGCAGCTGGCTAGAGTGAGGGTAATGATCTGCTTGTGAGGAGCCAAGAACTGAAGGTAAAAAGGGTTAAATGTGGGGTAATAGGCGGTGAGATGAGTGGGTAAAAACTAGAAATGAGCCTTTAAAGTAGTGAGCCAAAGGAGGAAGGACAGTATATTACATTCTGTATAATGCAAACGTCAATTAAACTCTATGTTATCCTATTAAGCTATATAAATTTTATATAAACTTTGAGAATGGGAGAATGGGGACTAGTGGGAAGGAAAGTTGCCAGTGACTTCCTCAAGCCCGGCCCTCTTGTGGAGGTTGGAGGTTGGGGAAGGCCTGGGTCCCCTTTAAACACCCCTCAGGCACCCAACTCGCTGGCACTCTGGGAAGGCACCCAGGGAAAGCCAGGAGGAAGGAGAGAGAAGGCTACTGGGGGCAGCTGGAGCACATATCCTCCTAAGCTTGGGAAAAAGGCCTGGCTTCCACTTACTCCAAAGAGGGTTCTCTTAACGACCAGATTACTTAGCAACAGAACCTGCTTGCAGGGCAGGGCTCTCCGCATTGCCTGCTAATGGTGAGGTGAAACAAGAGGACGCTCAACATCATCCTGACTTTGATAAAGAAGATGCATAGAAATCAGAATCATTAACTACAGAAACCTGACACCAACTACAATGAACCTGCGAAAAAATTTACCAGGACCACAGAGAATAACTGAGGGGTTGGACAACACAGTATGCCTGGAGCCCAAAGTGAGTCTTATTCCAGAAAATTTCAGGGGTAAGGTCTCCTTGTATTTAGGCCAAGGCCTTTTCTTTTATTTTCCCCATATTTTGCTAGGCAAAATATGCAAACAATAAGAATTGATACCCACACCGTTTTTACAGTATTTTTTAACTCTCATCCTTAAAAAAAAAAAAAAAAAAAAAAAAAAGAGCTTACTAAACTTTCGAAAGCTAGTGCTTTAATGAGTTCATTGGTGATTCAATAATTTTCAAAAATGTACTTGCCACTGAACATTTTCTTCTCTTTTTCTCCCATCTCTTTAGTTTTTCTTTCAATTTTCTATTTTTTTTAATCATGTTGCTTTTGGTCTTACTGAAACAATTGTATTATGATCACTTATGTCAACTATGTGATGCATTTTCTTCAATAAATAAAAATATTATAAAAAGAAATTAACTATCTTTTAAAGAAAGACATATATTATTTAAACTTGACTATTGCATTAAATTCTGACCTTAATGTTAGTCTTCAATTCCCAAATGCTTTGACTATATCTCCAGGGTACCATTTAAACACTGTAAAATCTGCCATCTCAAAATCAATTTGTTAAATTGCAATCAGTGTAGGAATGTGCAGAAAAACTTTATTATAGTTCCATCAAAATGACAGACTAGAAGAAATACCTGACACATGCTTATTCTTACATCTTCAACTAAAATACTGAACAATTAAAATATATGGGTCCCGAAAATAGTGCAAACTATTGGAGAAACAGTGTCAGCACTGAGAGAAGCTCACAGAAAACTTGGAAAAGATAGAAACAATGTCACCATGTGCATGCTATATTGAGCATTCATTAGAAGGTAAGGATGTCCTTCAGTAATGCTACATTGGTGCAAAAAATAAATAAATAAATAAATAAATAAATAAATGTAGCATTTCCAACTTTAACAGTGGAGATTTTGCTAAGGAAAGAATTAAGTTCCTCTCTTTCTCTTCCTTCCACTAATCCTTCTTTTTCTTTTGAACACTACAAATCATCTGTACATTTGTATATATCTGGTGAAACCAATGTACATTCTTCAGAAAGGAGGTAATATTATACACACGTGTATAACATTGATTTACAAAACTGTGTCTTCAATGTATAATTTTACATTTCATCAAATGTATGTCACCACCTCCACATCGAGTCCAGTGTCAAGGTGCTAGTCTCCTTTCATCTCAGCCCACTTAAATTCTCATCTCTCTAACCTGCCCACTCCTATGGTAAGTCAGTTCCATGTTTAGAAACTAAGGGTTCACTTAGCTACTTTCTTTGCTTCTTACATGTCCTAGATCGTGGAAATAATCTGACATTTCTCTCTCTCTCATATTATTTCACATAGAGACCTCAGTTTCATCATATTGGAAAAGGGAAGAAAACATGCCTTCTGACATAATTGATTAGTATTATATTCAGTGTATATGCCACATCTCTCTTTCTAGCCATGCGTCATTGGTCACTTGGCTTGTTTATATATTTTGGCTCTGGTAAAAGCTGTGTTTAGTCCTTTCAGCTGCTATAGCAGAGGGCTAGAATGTAGTTGGGAGGAAAGTAATGATCTATTTACAGCTAAAAGGAATTTTTATTAGAAATAAAAATGAATAACCAACTTAAAAATCTGAGTGCATGTTTTTGAAAGTTTATTCCAAACATAATTATTTAAACAATGTGAAAGCAAAAGATGTACAACATAATACATACATTCTGAGCATACATATTAATTTATATATTTTTGAAGACAACAGAACATGTTATCTAAATGTACCTCATAATATAAGGAATATTTTATATCTATGTGAAGATAACATTACCTACCAACCCAAAATATTTTGATGATTAGTAAACATTTTTAATAAATACAACTTCAATTCCCAGCATTTTTGAGGAGCAATATTGTATTTGCTTTATATTTTGGGGGGGGGGGCTTCACCTAGTGACACTCAGAAATTACTCATGGTTATGTTCTCAGAATTGCTCCAGGCTCAGGGACCATAAGAGAAGCTGGGAATTAATCCCAGGTCTGTCCTGGGTCAGCTGCATGCAAGGAAAATGCCCTACCATTGTTTTATCTCTAGAACATTTCTGTATGAAAACATTAAATAAAAATGAAATAAGATTAAAATGAAAAAATTGTCCAAATGTTGTAATTTTTTGTGAACATTACATGATATCAACATATTTTAAACCTTGTTTTTTTGGTTTTTGGGTCACACCCTGTAGCACTCTGGGGTTACTCCTGGTTCTATGCTCAGAAATCACTTCTGGCAGGCTCGGGGGACCATATGGGATGCCAAGACACGAACCACCATCCTTCTACATCTAAGGCAAATGCCTTACCACTGTGCTATCTCTCCGGCCCATATTTTAAACCTTTATTTCTTCACTAACTAGGTTAGTTTGTTATATCAACTTATAAGATTTCCCTATTAAAATGGACAGCTACAGTATATGGAATGCACCATAAATACATAAATGTAGAACTGTAAGCATCTATAAAATCAAAAATTTATTTTTAATAATTTTTATTGGGATTATAAGTGAATAACAAATCTTTCACAGTAATATTTGAGGTACATAGTGACAATTAATCAGGGCCATTCCCAACATCAGGGCTGTCCTCCCTCCACCCAGCATGCATCTCATATCACCCTCCTTTGCCCCTTGGAGTGTTAGTGTAACTGTTTCCTTCTGTTTTACTTGTTGTAGATGGGGTATCTATTCTGTTGTAAACTCAACAATTTAAAGAAAACATTATACATAACATTTCCCAAAGCCTCCTTTCAAGCAATAATTCTGCTTGCTATTGCTATTGTTTTCTACAACTTCAAGTATTGTTTTAGCTGTTTTATCTTCATATGAACAAATACATAAATTATTTGTGCCTTTTAAAATTATGAGTAATGAACATTTACCTCATAGAACTATTAATTCAGGTACACAAAATAGTTTAGTACTTTTTATTGTCTCATAATGTTTAGATATACAAATACTAAAGATAATTTTAGTGAGGAATTTTGATGATCTTTAGTTTGATCTCTATTAATATAAAGACACTATAATTACAATCGAACATTTATTTTGCTTCATGTATGTGTGCATAAATTAGGAGGTCTTTAAATCTTATATGTTAATTGCTGGTTAAAAAAGTAAGTGTTCACTAATAATTGATAATTTTAGAGATTTCTAAGAATGAAAAATTTATACTCTAAAAACAAATTATAAAATTTTAATCTTTTTCAAATATTTGCAAAACTCTATTAATCAAATCAGTTTTGTTCACTTTAACTTACAGTGGGTATGTGGTCATGCTTCATTATGTCTATAAACTGAATAAATCTTATGACTAATGTTGATAGTCATTAATGCATTCATTAATCATTTGAATATACTGCTGATATATTCTTTTCATCCATTAACTCTTAAGTATGGAGAACTTTGCTCATTGGTATATAAATTTTATTACAAATATTTACATGGATATATGTGTTACATATCCTGTGAAAGTTCTTAGTCTTATTTATTCTGTTACACTTAATATTTTTGGCCAACTTTTCACAGGAAAAGTTATTAGGACTTAGTAGTGGCTTAAGGGGAACTATGAAGTCCCTGAAGCTTAATTTTATTTTTGTGGGATATTGACCCTTTGAGTTTTCTTTTTGTTGTTTTGTGTAGTCTTGAAAATGACAAAATGCATAATTCAATAGCACCATGTTTCTATAAAAGCAAAGGTAATATTATTTTTTGTTTTATTTTGGTAGCACCAGTTGGCACTCTGGGTTTACTCCTGCCTCTACATTAAGAAATCATTCCCAGAAGGGTTAGGACCATATGGATGCCAGATCTTTCTTTCAATCCCCCCCCCCCAAAAAAAAACCCACCTTGGATCACAGGAAGAAGGTGCTTGCAGTTTTGGTTTCTACAACTAGACTGTTTGTTGCTATCTTTCACAACTGAGTGAAAAGCTTGTGGGATTTTTTTGAACCTATTTGATTATCTTTAATCTTGAATGGATTATTTTCTGTTTTTGGCATTTGCTTCATGCTCCCCAATCATGAGGCTTCAGCTTCACCTGATGCCTACAACAGGGGAATCTTCAACTGCTGAGATATCTGTCCTCTTGGGTTATTTCATTCCTACACAAGTGAATAATTCCACGTTAAATAAAGATGCTATTTCCTATTTGGTTCAAAGTTATGACAATGGCTTGGCTTTGAATCGAGTGACCCTGACCTTTCTTCATGTATATTGATATCTTCCTTACTCCAATAATCAATATAAAACATACCAAAGTAGTAATGTGCATATTAATCATCCTGAGACTTATTCTAATTGGCATTATAATTGGCATTATAATTTATATGTACTGTGCAATGCAAAATGAACATGCCAAGCTTTCCAAAACATCTCCAACTTCAGAAAACTTCAGAAAAGTTTTCCCAGTATTGACACATGCTAAACCCAAAAGCCTGAGACTGGCAAATTGCCATCCTACACTGAGGCTTAGCCACAGGAATCGCCAGCAGTTGAGGTTTATATATCAGATGAAATAGATGCCAAAAATGAGCCAACACCAGTCCAAAAGAACTGTGAGTCAGCTAGCAGGTCCATGAGATTACCCCACTCCTCCTCCATCGCAACTGCATAGGTAGTACAGGACAAGTACAGATCAAGAACCATAAGGGTATCATAAGGGAGCCTAGGAATTTGGAATGGCTGAGTGCAGGTGAGACACACTATTTGCTGAAGAAGACCTAAGCTATGGTAGGAAAGTAAAAAGAGTGAAATAAGTTTAGTATGAAGATACATATATAATTTTAAAAATAATTATCATATATAAAATACATAATACTAAATATATATAATATATTAACATATAATATGTATATTCTTTTAGAGAATGATTTAAGTTCACCTAATATACAATATAATGAGTTATATTTTATATATAATATGATATAATATACTATATAAAACATCATATTTATTATATAACATATTATATTATAATATTTATATATTATATTAAATTATATCATGTTATATATAAAATATAACTCATCACATTGCATATTAGGTGAACTTAAATCATTCTTTAAGAGTTTGATTAATATACAAATGAGGAAAACTGGCACAATATAAAATATAAAAATTACTATAATTTTCTGTTACATAAGCATATTATTCACATAAAATGTATACAATGTAAACATATATTATTTACATTTACATGTAAATGCATTTACAAGTATTATGTTTATATGTATAAAAATCTAATCCTTCATGAACAATGTTTTAAAAAAAATCCATATATCTAAATTGTGTTTATTTTTCTTTCCTTTTAAAATTAAAAATTTTGATGCACACCAAGAGATGAGTAAAGAATCTAATTGTCCAGTATAGTTTTAGTATCTACTTTTCACCTACTTGGTGAAAGTACCCAATGCCAATGGTTGGATGTTAGCATCAAGTTGCATAGTTTGGAATCAAATTTCTAGGAAGGCCACCATAATGCTAATGTTACCTGGCATAACAGGTGGAACTCAGGAGTTCACATATGTAAGGCACATATATGTTCTGAGGCGAATTCACATTCCCAGCAATATTAGGTCCTGATTTCAAGCTATTTGAGTTTCATTCCAAAGAATCATGCAGCCAAAGAAATCATGCAGTGGTGAAATGAACATTTACATCATTACAATCATTACAATCATTACAATCATTACAATCATTAGATCTACCATTCTTTTCCCTCATGATCTCATAAAACATAAAGGTGGAGAGAAGGCAGCAGCAATGGTACTTGCAAAAGCATCTGTGCAGAATAGCCTGGAGAGCCCAACAGCATCTTGACCTCCCATGACCCTGATCTTGAAATTCCCCAAATCTCTGAACCAGCAACAGAACACTAAACTCCAGAGAAAAAAAGCAAAAGCCAGTCACCATATCAAAAATGAAGCTCCTATCGATATTGATGATAAAAGTTCAACAGCAACAGCAAAACATGATGGGTGATGTCAAACACTAGAAGCATCCTCACAGCAGTATTCCCAGAGACAGGAGTCTGGCAGTGTTTGTCTCACTGTGCAGTCCCATAGAGGAGCTGTGAACTGTGAGATGTGGAATGGGTCCACTGTGGGCATTTTTCAACAATTTTCAGAGACAAAAGAGAGGAGGGCTGGATGTTACAGTAAACCTCATGAATCTCACCACAAAGAGTGATGAGTTTAGTTAGAGAAATAACCACATTGCAAACTATCTTAACAATGAGAATATATGAGCAAAGTGGAAAGCCGGTCTAGAGTACAGGTAGGGGCGGGGAGGAGAGGAGGGATTTTGGGTCACTGGTGATGGGAATGTTGCACTGGTGATGGGGGGGCATCTGATATGACTGAAACCCAACCACAATCATGTTTGTAACCAAGATGTTTAAATAAAAAATATTAAAAAAATAAAAAAACAAACGGTGCCTGTTAAAATGGTGTGTGTGTGTGTGTGTGTGTGTTTGAAAAGGAGGGACCAAGGGAGGACTCTGGGAACATTGGTGGAGGGAGGTCAACACTGATGGTGGAATTGGCCCTGAAACATTGTCTGTCTGAAAACTGACTATGAAGAACTTTGTAAATCACTATGGTTTAAATAAAAGTTTTTCTAAAAAAAAAAAAGTCCACATAAATGTGAGGAAATCTTCTGCTGGCAATTGAATTGATTATGGCCTGTAATCCAAGTTTAATAGCTCATACGGTAGCCTGACTAGGGAGGGTTTGCTCATACTATAATTATTATTTTCAGATTATTTGAGTAAGTTCTCCTCATTAATTATGTGGCATGCTCTCACTTCATTATATTAACTGGCTAAACTATGTACAAGGGCTCATGGAATTGGGAGCTCATGGAAATGAAATGTATTTATTTCACTAAAACCCTGAGAGAGATCTCTAGTGAAATTTAATTTAGTAATTTTCACATTAAATTTTACCTTCTTTATAATACAGATCACATAAATTTAGGGAATAGAAGATTAGTGACATGTTGTCCAGCATGAATAATGTAAAAATAGATAAGACAGTAAAGCTTGTCTGAATTTTTGTTTAGTAAAATTGACCCAGTCAGGACATCAGGCATTTAAACTGATGGAGTTAATTGCCCTTATACGTAACAGGTTGTGTTATGAATTGGTGAGAAAGAGCATGTACATGTTTGAAAATTTAAGAAAATATAAATATTAAATGATTTAGTAATTCCACATCTGACTGTAGCTACCAAGTTTCAAAATCAATATCTTTCAGAGCTGCACTTTAGAGTTCATTGTGATATTAGTAACAGTAGTTAAGATTAGGGCACAACCTCAATGTAGATAGTCTGACATTTTCAAGAAGACGAAAAACACAGAGTTCTTTTTCTAAGTGAAACAAGTTAATGTCAATGAAAATGTAAGCAAAAATAAATAGTATGAATTATCTACAATTTAAAAAATTATAAAATAGCCCAATCAAGGGGAAAATATAGCATCAAAGATATGTCTGGTTAGGATTGAATAATAAACAATAATAATATTCACAATATTTTGAAAAAAAATTTCAAAATAAACATCTCAATTAAGTAAAAAAATAGACATGAGTCCACATATTATATATTGTCTTTTATAAATATGAAAAGATGCTTGTCAGGAAAAGTAAACACTACAACACAAATGAAATAATGGTTATGTACAATTTAATAATTATAAAGTAGAATTCATTCATGAACTAGTGATGTAGCTTTGGAATATCTGTACAAAGAATATTAAAAAATTACCTTGAAAAATTATATATGCATCAAACATTATATTTATTATAATATTTTTGGCAAGCATTGATATTGAAAGTGACATGGTATTTAAAATTAACCTATGATTTGAATAAAAGTATGTCATAGATATTCAATAGAATACTATACATCTTTGTGGTACATATACACAATGGAATATTATGCAGCCGTCAGGAGAGATGAAGTCATAAAATTTTTCTATACATGCATGTACATGGAATCTATTGTGCTAAGTAAAATAAGTCAGAGGGTGAGAGATAGATACAGAGTAGTCTCACTCATCTATGGGTTTAAAAAATATTAATGACATTATTATAATAAGACCAGAGACAAAAGAGTTTAAGAGCTGGAAGGACTGGCTCACAATATGAAGCTCACCATAAAGAGTGGTGAATGCTGTTAGGGAAATAAATACACTAACAACTAGCATGACAATGAGTGAGAGAATTAGAATGCCTGTCTCGAATAAAGGCAGGTGTTGGGGAGAGGGTTGGGGGCATTGGTGGTGGTAAGGTTGCACTGGTGAAGGGTGGTGTTCTGTTTATGACTGAAATCCAACTACAATCATACTTGTAATTATCGTGCTTAAATAAATATTTTACATTTAAAAACAATACTATATACATCTACAAAAATGTGAAGGTTTATCATTCGCAGCAAAATGGGAAGAACATGGGTGGACATTTTAAGTCAAATTAGTCATAAAAAAAATACAAATATTGACTTATTTTACTTAAATGTTCCCTATTAAGAATGAAATTCCTGACTCAAGCAAATTCTACCAGCACTGATCATGAAAGAAAACTCTGCTTACCTATGGGATTAAAGGTGTGAGATGATGAAAGTTTGCAGGATTGGCTTCAATAATGCTGTTTCCATGATTTTTTTGTTGCTGATGTTTGAAATATTTTGACAAAAATTACAGACTTAGCATTACAAACTTAGTTCAATATTTCTGTAGATTTCACATTGCTATTTTTAAAATTTTTAATAATATAATTTTTATTTTAATCATAGTGGCTTACATATTGTTCACAGTAATATTTCAGGTACATATTAACATTGAATCAGGGGAATTCCCACCACCAAATTATCCTCCCTCCACCTCCACTCCTATCCTGCCTCCCATATCCTCCACTCTCACCCCAGGGGGTGCTAGAATGAGTGGTCCCCTCTGTGTCTAGATTATTACTTAGTGATCTTAACACTGTTTGGTCTTGGTACCTCCATTACTTCCCCTTCTAATTGGGAGGCGGGACTAGATAGTTCAAATTATGTGGTTTTGTTTGAGGAAGAGAAAAGTAATATAACGGGGTAAAAATTGACTATGCCGACTATGAGGAGAGTCATTCAGAGGCTCTCATGCTTGGTTTGAGAGACGAAGGGGAAAAAAGAAGGTGAAACACCACAACAGTACAAAAAGAAGTATCAAATAAGATATCCAGGGAGCACTGCAGCAATAAAGATATGCACCACATAATTGCCATGGTTATGAGGTAGAAAACATGCAGAGCACAAAAAGGAAGAAAAGAAGAAAGAAAAAGTAAATATATAAATAAAAAATGAACAACTACTTCAATATCCACCCCTCAAAAAAGAAATCGACAAAAACTAGATTAAAAAAAGAAAAAAAATTATTTTGTGCATTTTGTCTTTTTTTTTCCCCCTCCAGCATAGGCATAGTAGATATTGGGGTCATTTGAAACGAGAATCCCCTTGGCCTAAGAGATACAATGTTTCTCCACCCTTGGAATATATTGTCATGGGATTATCTATAGATTTCTTTCAAGTTCATTTATTCTCCCCTTGGTGCTTTTGTGGTGTATGGAAGACTTCTGATCTGTATGATAAAAACATATCTCTATATTTAGAGATCTCAGTCTGTGCACAGATCAAGGAGTGGAACTTATGATGAAGTCTTTCTGTGTGATTTTAGAAGTTCTGTTTCCTCAGTGTCATTTTAATCTGTCTTCTGTGGTTGGTGGTCTCGGCCCTTGTGCTGAACCTCGGATGGAGGTTTGTCTTTCGTTATGTTTCCAGAAGACCCATTCAGATGCAATTGCCTCAGTCAGGTCTCTGGAATTAGAGGTAATGGTTGTTGTGCAGGTTTTAGAACAAACCCTAGACTAGGGCTTTCTTGTTGGTTCCAGAATACATACTGCCCGGTCATGGTTTTATCAGCCAGTATCTTTAGATCACCTTCTTGGCTTTGGCACAGCCCACAGTGTGACAAGTCTTCTGATTTTGTTTGTTAGTTGGTGAGGTAGGATAACGTGTTCTTATGTCCATTTGTTTCCAATTTTCTCGTTGTCAGGATATCATATTAGAGCTGGAACATGTTGGTGTTCGAGCAGTGTTCAGGATATCCCAGATGAGATTTGGTTCCTGTAGCTGTTGTGAAGAACTGTGTCATTTCTATGTCTGGGTTTCAGGGTTCAAATCTGGACGGTCGATGTATATTCTCCTGGAGTCTAAGATGGGTCCACATGACATATTTTCAAGGTGGAAGATTCCCCTGTATTGTAAATAAGTATTAGTTCTTATCCCTAGTAGATAAGAGCTTATTTATATATGTGAGATTTACCCTTTTTTAGTGTGCCTTTGCAGGAAGAAATGGTGCCTCATTATATTGCCAGTGCATTTGGGGTTGAAAATGAGAACAGAGAAACAAGTCACACATGCAAAAAAGATAAAAATAGAAATAAAAATATATTTGCTCACATATGTATAGATAAAAAGATTTTAAGTAAAATGAAATAAAAAATAAATAAAGAGGTAGTGTTATACAGGTCTTATACTTACAATGGAAGTATAGGTTTCCCCATTGTCTTTTGATATTTTCTTGTGGGGTGTGGGTTCCCAGCTGCCTTTTCATCACACACCCTGCCCTTCTTGAGATTGGTAAAAAATTTGAAGCAGGGGGGGTCTTGGGTAAAGTTCTTGCATTGAGAGTTCTTTTAGGGCTAAGTATCCAGCCACAGTTCACCTTAGGAAGAGTTGGTAGGGAGGGCCACACAGCATGAGTCAGCAGGGGTGTTGATTGTCTTTTCCTGCCAGGGATGAGGTGTGGGTTTGGATGCTGGGTAGTGGTTCGTTAGGGTAGGAGGTCAGGCTTGTTGCCTCATAGATTAAGAACTGAGGGTGAAGAATTTTAATAAGGTGGAAAATCTGAATGGGATTGAGGGGTGAAGGAATAGTTGGATTCCTAGAAGGGGGAAAGGAGAAAGTATATGGAAGGGGCAGAAATGAAGAAAGGACAAAATAAGATTAAATAGAAAAAGAGAGAGAAAAGAAGAATTAGTGAGAAGAGAGGAGAGAAGAGCGTGGGCATGTTATTTTGCTTGAATATGTTTGATGTGTAGGCCCCGTGGTATAAGTCTGTAGGTCACAGTTGCTGCTTTGGTGGTCTGGCTGCTTCAGGTCTTAAAGGTATAACCTAGAGATAAAGGGTATGTTAAAGAGTTTTATTGAGACAATTTCGTAACGCAACCTGGGTATGGTATCTCATGTGGCTTAGCTCTGAGATGCCATCTTATATTGTCCATCCTTTGTATCCAAGAACACCTGTGGACAGAAAAGCTGAGAGGTTACTTTAAATATAGTAAGCTTATGGGGCCGGGCGTTGGCGCTGGAGGTAAGGTGCCTGCCTTGCCTGCGCTAGCCTAGGACGGACCGCGGTTCGATCCCCCGGCGTCCCATATGGTCCTCCGAGCCAGGAGCGACTTCTGAGCGCATAGCCAGGAGTAACCCCTTAGAGTCACCGGGTGTGGCCCAAAAAAAAAAACAAAAAAAAAATTATATATATAGTAAGCTTAGGGCATTGACTCCTATTATTTTGAAATGCTTCCATTGGAGTCAGTGATTTTCCGTGGTATTCTTTACCTGTAATCTTGTATAAGAACCCTAAGAGATTATTATGGGCCTTTGTAGTAACAGGCTGATTACATACCTGTTCTCTCTAAGCTGCTGCTTCTGCTGTTGCTGGTATCTTTATGGTATATTATGTGTGGTCGAGAGTTTAGGTTGTTCCTCTTTCATGTGATTTGGGCACTATTGCCCAGTATATGTGTGAATTTACAGTGTTTGTAGTTTCTACCCTGTTAAATCCTGTTATTTGATCTTTGAATATTAGTTATATATATGGTGTACTTTTTAGGTGCTTTAGAATAGTGCTATCATTTTGTGTTTATCTTTCATCTTCTGGCTTACTTGGTTTAAAATAATATGTTCTAGGTCCATCTATGTTTCTGCTAAGCCTGTGATTGAATCATTTCTGACTGCCATGTAGTATTCCATTGTGTATAGATATCACATATTAATGATCCACTCATCTGTTGTTGGGCATCGAGTTTGGTTCCAAGACTTGGCTATTATACTGAGTGCTGCGATAAATAGTGGAGTGGACACATATTTTGGGATGAATGTCCTTCCCACTTGGGGGTAGACCTAGGAGAGCAATTACTGGATCAACTGGCAGCTCGATTCTGAGTTCCTTGAACACTCTCCAGACTGTTCTCCATAGGGATTGGACTAGGGGGCATTCCCACCAGCAGTAGATGAGAGTGCCTTTCATACCACATCCCCGCCAACAGATTGTTCCCATTATTTTTGATGTGAGCCATCCTCACTGGTGTAAGGTGGTACCTCATTGTTGTCTTGATTTGGATTTCTTTAGTGATGACTGAAGGTGAACATGCTTTCATGTGTTTGTTGGTCATCTTTCGATCTTCTTCAGTGAAGTGTCTATTCATTTCATCTTTCCATTTTTCTATGGCTTTATTTGGTTTTCTGGAGCTCATTTTTCTGAGTGCTTTGTATTTTCTGGATATCAGCCCTTTATCTGTCATGTTGAGTGCAAAAATTTTTTCCCATTCAGTTAACTGTCTTCTTGTGTTAATTATGGGGTTTTTTTGCCATGCCGAAGCTTTTTAGTTTGGTGTAGTCCCATTTGTTTATGTTTGATGCTAAAGTTCTTGCCATTGGCAATCTATCATCAAAGAATTTTTTGATATATAGGTCTTCGAGTGTTCTGCCTATTATTTTCTCAATAAACTTTATAGTTTTGGGTCTGATTTAGAGGTCTTTGATCCATTTTGAGTTGACTTTTGTATATGGGGTGAGGTATGGGTCAATTTTCAATTCCTACAAGTGGTTTTCCAGTTGTACCAACACCATTTGTTGAAAAGACTTTCTTTGTCCCATTTCAAGTTCTTGGCTCTTTCGTCAAATATTAGTTGACAATATGTCTGGGGATTATGTCTGGAAATTCTGTTCTAATCCACTGATTTGAGGCTCTGTCCTTGTACCAGTAACAAGCTGTTTTGATCACTATGGCTTTATAGTATAACCAGGTTAGGTAGTGAAATGCCACCCAGCTTCTTGTTTTTTAGTATGTGTTTGGCTCTCCTGGGTCTTTTGTGGTTCCAGATGAATTTTATGATTGATTGTTCTAAGTCTTTAAAGAATAATGTCTGAATTAGGATGGGGATTTCATTAAATTTATATAGGAGTTTGGGTAGGAAAGTTAATTTGACTATGTTGATTCTACCTACCCATGAGCATGAAATATTCTTCCATTTCCTTAGATCCTCTTCAATTTCTTTCTGAAGTGTTTTGAAGTTTCCCTTGTATAAGTCCTTCACTTCCCTTTTAAGGTTGATGCCTAGGTACTTAATTATTTTGTTACTATTTTAAATGGAGTTGAATTCTTAATCTTCCTCTCCACTACTTCATTATTTGTATAGATAAATGCTACTGTCTTTTTGTGTATTGACTTTGTAGCCAGCCACTTCGCTGTATTGGTTAATTGTTTCTAGAAGTTTTCCTGTGGACTCTTTAGGGTTTTCTATGTATATCATCATATCATCTGCAAAAAGGGATAATTTAAGTTCCTCTTTCCTAATTTAGATTCCTTTGATTCCCTTCTCTTGTCGGATTGCTATTGCTAGGACTTCTAAGATTATATTGAATAAGAGTGGCGAGAGTGGACAGCCTTGCCTAGTTCCTGTCCTTAGTGGAAATGCTTTCAATTTTTTGCCATTGAAGATAATGTTGTCTGTGGGCTTTTCATAGATAGCTGTAACTACCTTGAGGAAGTTTCCTTATATACTATTTTGCTGAGTGTTTTCAACATGAATGGGTGTTGAATTTTGTCTAATGCCTTCTCTGCATCGATTGATATGATCATGTGGATTTAGTTTTTCTTGTTGTTGATGTGATGTATAATGTTGATTTATTTGCATATGTTAAACCAACCTTGCATCCCTGGGATGAAACCCACCTGGTCATGGTGTATAATCTTTCTGGTGTAGTGCTGAATTCGGTTTGCTAAATTTTGTTGGGAATTTTTGCATCTATGTTAATTAGTGAGATTGGTCTGTAGTTTTCTTTCTTGGTGCTATCTTTGCCATCTTTGGGAATGAGTATGATATTAGCCTCAGAGAAGGAGTTGGGGAGGGTTCCTGTCTTTTCAATGGTTTGGAAGAGCCTGAAGATCAATGGTAGTAAGTCTTCTCAGAATGTTTGCTAGAATTCACCTGTAAAACCATGTGGATCTGAACTATTGCTCTTAGGGAGTTTCTTAATTATATCTTTGATTTTCTCTGAAGTGATTGACCTGTTTAGGTTTTCTAGATCTTCATTTTCCAGTCTGAGAAGCTGGTATTTTTCCCAAGAATCTGTCAATTTCTACTGGGTCCTCTAGCCTAACAGTATAGTTGTTCATAATATGACCTCATGATATGTTGTATTTCTTGGGGTTCTGTTGTAATCTCTCCCCTTTCATTTGTGATCCTATTAATTTGGGTGTTTTCCCTCTTTTTTTTTTTTGGTGAGTCTTGCCAGTGGTTTTCTATCTTGTTTATTTTTTCAAAAAACCAACTCCTCGACTCATTGATTTTTTGTATTGTTTTCTTGGTTTCCATGTTGTTTATTTCTGCTCTGGTTTTTATTATTTCTTGACTTCTGGTTGTGGTTGGATTTCTTTGCTGCAGTTGTTTTAGTTCCTTAAGGTTATCCTTTAAATTGTTGATTTTTTTCATTTTCCTCTTTTCTGTAAGCCTGTATTGCTATGAGTTTCCACCTAATTACTGCTTTCGCTTTGTCCCACAAATTTTGACAAGTTGTCTCTTCGTTATCTTTTGTCTCAAGGAATCTTTTTATTTCTTCCTTGAGTTGCTCTTTGATCCAGCTGTTGTTGAGCAGCATGTTGTTTAATCTCCAGGTGTTTGATTTTCCCCATTGCTTCTTCTTACAGTCAATTTTGACCTCTGTTGCATAGTGATCTGATAGGGTGCTTCTGATGATCCTTACACTTGTGGTTTTATATAAGTTAGATTTATATCCTATGGCATAGTCTATTCTGGAGAAGGTTCCATGTGGGTTTGAAAAGAATGTGTGTTCTGCTTTTTGGGGTGGAGGGCCCTATATATGTCTACTAGCCCTAGATCTTCTAATTTTTTATTTAGGGCTCTTATTACTTTGCTATTTTTCTGCCTCCTGGATCTATCCAGTGGTAATAGTGGAGTATTCAGATCTCCTACTACTATCACATTTCCCTTCATGTGTTTCTCCAGGTTTGTGAGTAATTGCCTCACATATCTTCCTGAGTCTACTTTGGGTACATAAATATTGACAGGGTTAGTACTTCTTGATCTATTGTTCCCCTGATCAATATGTAGTGACCCTCCTTGTCTCTGATCACTTTCTTGAGGTTGAATGCAATTTGGTCTGATATTAGGATGGCCGTCTCTGCTCTTTTTTGTTTTCTGTTGGCCTGAATAATTGATTTCCATCCTTTTATTCTAAGTCTGTGCCTGTCCTGCATTAGTAGGTGTGTTTCTTGCAAGCAGCAGAAGTCTGGTTTATGTTTTCTAATCCAGTTTTTTAGTAGATGTCTTTTAATGGGAGAGTTTAGACCATTAATATTTAGGGAGATTATTGACAAAGAGGATTGTTGTGTAGTTGTGTTGTGTAGGGTGGTTGTTGTTACAATTGGGATTTGGGTTGTGTAATTTGTCTCTGAGTAGGTCATTTAAAATCGGTTTTGTTTGCACAAATACTGCAAGATCGTTTTTATTTGAGAATGTTTTTAGTCTTCCCTCTCATATGAATGAGAGTTTTGCTGGGTATTGGACCCTAGGTTGAAAATGTCTTTCATTCAGTCATTTAAATATGTCATTCCACTGTCTCCTTGCTTGAATTGTTTCAAAATGGAGATCTGGTTTGATTCTTATGTCCCTTACTTGAGGTCTTCGTTCTCCCTTATTGCTTTAAATAGTTCATCTTTCTCTTTGTTTTGTTTTTTGTTTTTTGTTTTTTTTTGTTTTTTGTTTTTTGTTTTTTGTTTTTTTTGCCATTTGGATTGCTATGTCTTGGGGTTGGCTTATTAGGGTCTATTTTATTAGGGACTCTTTTTACTTCCTGGAATTCCATCGAAGTCTCTTTCCAGAGGGTTGGAAATTTTTCTGCTATTATTTCCCTGACCACTTGTTCTTTCCCTTTCCCTATTTCCTCCACTTCTGGTATACCTACAATTCTTATATTATTTCTTTTGTCTTTGTTTATTAAGTACTGGACTTTCTCTTCCACTGCTTGCCTTTTATTTCCTTGTGGGCTTCCTGGTCGTTTTTTAATTGCAGTTTTTCTTTGAATTGTCCTATGCACTTCTCCAACTCTGAGATTCTGCTATTATGTCTTTTTACATTGTTTATTATTTCCTTAAATTCCATTTGTATTGAATCTCTAAGATTCTGTAGTAGTTCTTCTCTAAGTTGGTTGATTTTTTTTATCCATGTTTTTGTGTACTCACTGGCTAGTACTTCTTTCATTTTTATTTACCATGATTTGCATTTCTTTTCTCATGGCTGTTTTTAGATCTTCATCTCTTATATTTGTTCGTTTTGGTGGACTTGAAAACGTGTTTGGGTTTCCTTCCATATTTCCAGATGCTAGGGTCTTCCTTGGTTTACCCATATTTCTTTGCAATTCTTGGTGTTGCCTGGTTTGCAGGGCCTTTCAATTATAGCTCGCTTTTGGCACCTGTCTAGTTTGATATAGGTATTTCTTGCTTGCTTGGTATTTTGCTTCCAATTTTATGGGCTCTGAATTATTTAAGAAATTTGGGTGTTGGTTTTGAGCTGGCTAGATCAATATGTTGTGTGTAGTTTGTGGGGTTTGCATGTGTGAGCGGGACTTCCCTACCTGGTGCAGGTGGGAGAAACCAGGCAGAGGGCTGCTCACACCATTCAAAGGGTTGATGTGGGTGGGCGTGGCTTCCCTACCTGGTGCAGGTGGGGGAAACCAGGCAGAGGGGTGCTCAGGTCGTGCTATTTTCCTCTATAAGAATTTTTGTACTTGATAAGAATTTTTAAAGAAAAACTATTCTAAAATTAACTATAAATCAATTGACTTTATAATATTCTAATAATACCTAATTTTACTTTTTCATTGTTTTCTTTGAGCCCAAACATGACTGTGTTGTGAGATTAATCCTCTCTCCAGAATAACTTCCTGAAAGTCCTCTAGAGTTCATAGTAGTTGCCAGGAATGACTAGGTCAGGAGTGTGCAAGACAAGCATAATTTATCCCTACTGGACCATCACTCTAGACTCAATTCTACACTTCACTATGAATTAAAAATTCTGACAACAAATGACAGGAAAGCATTAGCATATTCCATTTCTTTAAATGATTAAAGAAAACTGAAAAGAGTAAATCAAAATTTATGTCAGAACTGTTGCCAGAAACTGAAAGTTAGGACAAATGAAGAGATTTGGTTAAGAGATTAAGATTTCAGCTGAAAAAGGAATATGTTCTAGAAATCATAACTAAAATATGGCATGTATAATTAAGAATGTTATATTCTGTACCTAAAATTCGCAAAGAGGGCATTGTTTTACCACACACAAAATCAAATGTGGATAGCAAGCATTTGAGTGTTGAGTATTCTAATTTAATAGTGTACAGTTTTCAGATGCAATAGTAATAAAAATCATCATGTTATATATTTATAAATGCATATCTGTGTCCATTAACAATTTAACTGGAAAAATCAACAGTACCTGATACAACCTTTATACCATTGCTCAGAAAATCCTAGAGTATGGGCCGGAGAGATAGCATGGAGGTAAGGCATTTGCCTTGGATGCAGAAGGATGGTGGTTCGAATCCCAGCATTCCATATGGTCCCCCCAAGCCTGCCTTTCTGAGCATAGATCCAAGAGTAACCCCTGAGTGCTGTTGGGTGTGATCTAAAAGCCAAAGGAAAAAAAAAGAAAGAAAATCCTAGAGTAATTGAAAGCTCTTCTCAGCACAAAAAGGGATCCCTTGTTAAAATTAACTAAAGAGAAGAAAGGTCAAAGGTTGATGCAATATATACGATATGTGAGGTAAAGATAAAACATGAATATCTTTACTTCCTTCCTAGAGAGCCTGTCAATCACTCTGTCTAAATGAAATTTTTAGTGGTATTCTCATCTCTTCTAAAAATAAGCTCACTAACATACTTAACAAAAGCAGAGATCAGAAAACATGCACATCTCTAAATTTGAAAAACTGGTAAAACATGAGCAAAGCAAAATGGTCATCCACAGAGAATCTGCTCATTCCTCATTTTTATCTCTTAAACATCTTAATATAGGTTTTCATTTTAAAGATAGAGTACTCAAATTTTAGACATATATTTATATTGCTTCTATGACATTATTTTTATCAGCATATAAGGAATTTGGAAACAATGCTAAAAGCATAGACCCACAACATCTCCTCATCAGTTCAATCCTTGGCATTCAATATTGTTTCCCAAACACTGTATGGAGTGATCACAAAACACAAAACAAGGAAAAAGCTGGTAAACACCTACAGAACTCCACTCTCCATATACACAATAATCAGTAAACACATAAGCTTAATAAAAGAATATTTAAGCACATGGCTACAAATCTATTCATGGTTATTATAAATAAAAGAGGATTTGAAATAAATACCATTGGTCAACCAAGAGGAAGCAATATAAACAAATAAGGTTTCATTAATGAAGAAGCTCCTGCATCTCAAATAAAATAGTAATTATGATACAAAAACTAAACATGGAATGAAGATATTATTCACCTGGTACCCATCTGATAAGGAGTCAATACATAAAATGTACAAGCCACTGGTAGAGCATAACAAGAAAAAAAGCATTTAACCACATCAAAAACCAAAATTAAGAGATGGACATTTTGTCAAAGAATAAATTAAAATAGCAAAAAGACACATGAAGTATCCTCCACATAATCATTCATCTGAGAGATGACAATAAAACAATGAGTTATCTTACACCAAAGAAACTGGCACACATACAAAAGAAAAAGAATTTCCTGTGCAGGTCAGATGTGGGGTGATTGGGACTCTCATTAACTGCTGGTTGGAATGGCAACATCTCCAGGATTTTTGGGAAACAATATGGATATTTTTCCCAAAACTAAAAGTTGAGCTTCCAAATGATCCACTCATAGGAATATAACTTAGGAGTCCAAAAGAACAATGCAGAAAAGCCCATTGCATTCCTATATTTATAGCAGCACTATTTACAATACTTAGAATCTGGAAACAACCCAAGTTCCCAAGCAGAGATCAGTGTATACTGATGTATATCTATACAATGGAATACATAACTGTTGAGAACAAAGTCATGAATTTTACTTACTCATGGATTGATATGGAAGTATTATGCTTGAGCACAATGAGTAATGGAAGAGAGAGAGAGATAAAGAATAATGTAAGCATTTGTGGATTATAAAAAGATATTATTTGTAATAATATACAAAGACAATAGAGCAAGGGCCAGAAGGACTAGTCCATTGTAGAAAGATTGGCACAAATAGCTTGGGGATTAGTTAGGGCAGAGAAGGGACCATTATAACAGTGACAGTTGAAAATTATCAGTCTGGACAAGAACTGGGTGCTCAAAGGACATAAAATGATAATACCATTTCAGTATTGCAAACTACAGTATCTAAACAAAATGAAGAAAAGGGATAGAAATGTGTACTAGAAAGACAGATAGGCTAGAGGGCAGCAGAAAGGCAGGAGGAAAAATGGTGACATTGGTGGTGGGAAATGTACAACAATAAGAATGATGTACATTGTCTGAAAGTAAATCAGAAACTACTTTGAAAATTTGAAATAAACAACTGTATCATAAACAACCTTGTAACACTGTTTAAATAAAATAATACAACTTTAATGACTAAATAAACCCCCCAAAATAAAATAATTGAATCAATGATTTCTAGCAGACTTAATTGAACACTTCTACTTCAAATGAATAAATGTGTTTAAAAATATAGAGGCAGGAAAGTTTAAAATCATAAATCTATGTGCCCCCCATAACCAAATAATCCCCTCCCCCACCCTGTGATCTATTGTGACTTCAGTGGGCAGTGATGTCACTGATGTCTATATAAACAGGACCTGTGTGTTGCAGTCTCATTTGCCATAAGCAAGAGGCAGGCATAGCCTGCCATAAAGTATTTCTACCCCCTTATTTTCAGGACCTCTTTAAAAAGTTCCAAGATGGGGTACTTTACTTTGTCAGTGTGCACCTTCCTTTACTGCACTGTGCTAATCCATCAGAAAATTCCACCTATGGCACCAGATAAGGATGAGTTCCTGAGGATTTGAAGGCAGAACGGCATTTCAGAAGGAGACAATTCAGAGAACACTGAAGTTGTGGAGTCTGAAGCCATGATTGAACATAAATTCTCTAGCAGATCAGAGAGCCAAGAGTTCAGGTGAGACTATTACATCAAGTTTAGAGACTATTTGGGTTCTGTGGCTGGGTCTGAGATCAAGTTTCACATGCATGGCTGTTAAACTGGAGTCTCTCTGCTGACCCAAATATTCCTGTGCTGTTCATTTGAGGCTTCTCTGAGCTACTCATAGTCCCCTCCTCACTCACTCTCTGTCTTTTTTCTCAGCAATGGAGAGCAGAGAGGATGAGAGCCCCTTATTAGGAGGTAAGAAGCTAACTTTCCCAGCTCTCCAGGGAGATTCTACTCACCCTGTCCTCAAGTCTCAGGCCATGAGCTCTGAGGATGCCAGTACGGACATCATCCCCTAGAAAACCTGGGGTCCAGGGAGGAGCAGCTGATGGTAAGTCTGACTGGACTTGAATGAATTTGGGGAGTCCAACTGACCCGTACTTGTGCATTCCTAAAGGGCATTGGCCTTTGCCCCCAGGTGTGTGAGGGGTGTGGGGTGCAGGGCACTTGTGTCTCAGGATTTGGTCTCATTCCCTTAGTTCTTGGTTGACGGGTCCTCTTGGGGCTCCTGGGTAGGGTTAAGGGGAAAGATAGGGAATGACAAATTCATAGAGATCTCCGTTGCTTCCTGGAACATTTTGGGAAGAAGATACCTGGTGTAAAGCAAATCCCTGACCCCTGTCAATATTCTAGAACCTTTTCATTAAGGGAATCAAATGTTCAGTCACCCCCAGAAGCAGAAGGTGTGAGTGATTAACAGGAAGTCAGTAAACAGAGGCAGACGGGAAGATGCCTCTGAATGTTTGAGGACAACTCTTAGATGTTGTTTTATTGGTTCACCTGAAAAGGACAAAGTAGTTATGCCCTTCCCTAGCTCTAAGATGAGACACTGAGCAGAAGTGGTGGAAAGAAACTCTGTATAACCAACCCCCTTGGGGTCTCAAAAGTGAGAGGGGGTAAGCAATTTCTCCTGGGACTCCCAAAGTGGTGATGTGAGGAATGGAATAGTCGAGGGAAGAGGATCCCCTGCATGGAACTTCAATTCTCAGAGGCTTGCTGCTCACCCTTCATAGCTGAGAACACCCTCCCCCACAGATGCTGATCATAGTGTCCCACACAATGTCCTGTGCTCTTGGGGAGTGACTCTGGGTCTATGATGAAGAAGATAGTCTATAGGGATTTTAGAAGGATCTTCTGTATATATACTAATGACAATACACAAGACTCCCCTCAGTATAATCATTCACCTATCATAAGGTGATATTTGGAGAAGATATCAGAATTTTTATGTCAGAGAACATATACCCAGAATTCTTACAGTCTTTAAAGTTCAGGGCTTCATGTGATTTAGATACCACCAGGGAGTCCCATGAAAATGTAATTTTTTATGTGAAGACATTAATATCTATTCTCTTAAGGGATCTGTAGCTGGACATTGCCCAGGGCTTCATACTGGAGTGACATTCTATAGGGGGCACTTGAAGTCTTTTTTTCTAGGAAGAGTTTCTGGATGCTTGTTCCTAAGAAAATAGGCAGCAATTGGTTCAAAGAGCACTAGCACATGCTTTGCATGGAGGCACCCAGGTTCTGTCTCTAGCAAAACACTGCCCAGGAGATTGAAAATCAGATCCTCTGCATTACTGGATCTGATCTGCCAACAAGTCCCCTTAAAAGCAAGAAAGAACACAAAACCAATAGAAAGTGTGCTATAGCCTCTCATCCCATATATTTAGCTCTTTGAAGAAAATGAAGCCCCTGATTCCCTCCATCTAAAGGTCCAGATTGTATTAGGAGATTCTCTAAGATTTCCTCATGTGGTCCCTTGAGTCCATCACCTCTAGTTCATGGTACTATACACTACCTTCAGTTTATTCTGGAGTGCTTATGCTTTCTGGAATACCAGTACCATTCAGCATTTGAAAAATCTCATTGACTAACCTTCAGCTTAGGTCCAACTCTGTATTGATTACAGCCACCACTTTGGTGCTTGGAACATAGAGCTATATAAAGGTTTTAAATGCTACCAATTGTGGCCACAATAGATATTTTTATTAAAAATTCATTAATAAAAATAAAGCATGACATAATACACATGACATCAAACTGATACATTATGATATAATTTTAGGAAAATTCAATGTTTGTTTATTTTTATGAATTTTATCTGTTTGCCTTTTGTTGTTTTTAAATTTAAATTCACAAAGTTTGTTCCCCAAAACAAAATCTATAATAAATTTTATAATAGAATCAATAAAAATAGAATTATTTGTACATAAAGAATAGAGGAATTCCACAAATGTTTTCAATACTTCAATAATCAACAATATTTTCCATCAATTTTAAATATCATTATCAATTATTTTAGATAAATATACATATTATATCCTGGTTATTCATAGATACAAAAGTAATAATTTCTGAATAATAGGAGGACTAGACAAAAAGGAAAAAATAAAATGTGAAGAAAACCTATGGAAGAAATGTGGAAGAAATAAAAATTGAGATTTTTCTCAGTCACTTAGAGGGACTTCTGCATTGATTATTTTACCAAACAAAATAGACTGACAAAATGACACCAAATCATATAGTTAGCAAAGAGTTCTTCAATTATCCAGAGAAAAGAAAATCCTAATGTGCCCCTTCAGAAAGTTTCAAATCATGTTACCTAAGGGGGAATAAAAAATAAGAGAGATATAAAAAAAGAAAGGGTGTAGAGAAAGAGAAAAGAGAGATAAAATAAATGAACAGACATTTCCTCAAAGAAAAAAATACAGATTGCCAAAAGGCATCTGAAAAAATGATCCTCATTATTAATATTCAGGAAAAATGCATAACAAAACAATAAGGCATCTCAAACTACAGAGACTGGCATACATCACACAAAAACCCAAGAACAGTCAGTGCTGGCATGGCTGTGGGGAGAAAGGAACTCTCATTCACTGCTGGTGAAAATGTTGTCTAGTCCAATCTTTATAAAAAATATGAAGACTTCTCAGAAATATGGCAACAGAGCTCCCATATAATTCAGTTATACCACTCTTACGGATATACCCTACAAACACAAAAACAATACAAAAATGCCTTCTGCATGCCTATATTCATTGCAGTGCTATTTACAATAGCCAAAATCTGGAAACAATTCCACTGCCCAACAAAGTGACTAAAGAAGTGTCTAAAGAAATTGTGGTACACAATGAAATACTATAAAGCAGTCAGGAGAGATGAAGTCATGAAATTTTCATATTCATGGATGAACATGGAAACTATTATACTGAGTGAAATAAATCAGAGGGAAGATAGAATCAAAACAGTCTAATTCATCTATGGTATTTAAGAAAAATAAAAGACATTGTTTAATAATACCCAGAGACAATAGATATATGAGGGCTGGAAGGACTAGCCCACAATATGAAGCTTACACAAATAACTACACTAACAACTATCATGACAATATAGTGAGTGAGAAAAACGAATGCCTGACTTGAATACAGTCAGGGGTTAGGGGCCTTGGTGGTGGGAATTTTGCACTGGTGAAGGGTAGTGTTCTTTTTATGACTGAAACCCAACTACAAACATGTTTGTAATCATGGTGTTTAAATAAAGATATTATTAAGAAATTGCTCCTGACAGTGTTCTGGGGAACTTTTGGATGCTGAGGATTAAATTATGAAACAAAGCAACCTACCAACTGTGCTATTATTCCAGTCCCTTCAACAACATTGTTAATTTTTGCAGAGTGTTTATTGTTTCAGAATTTAAACATGATAATAGGCATATTTTCTGTATCATATTTATGATACACAGAACATTCTGGGATATCAGAAGTATCTCAAGAATTAGTGTGGCTTATTTCCAGACTACTGATATAAGGACTAAATAAAATAAATTAGGTTATCTTTTTTGGTTTTACTCATATATAAATTGAAGCCAGAAAAAGGGGAAAGTACATAGGACATTTTTATTTCATATGACTTATTCAAGTTCAATACCCATTTGGTCCCCCTACCCACTAGTAGTTATCCCTACATGCAGAATTAGGAGTTAGCCCCGCTGTGGGCCACACTAGGTGGAACCCCAAAATAAATATAATATATTTACACTCTAGTCTGTTAAGAATAGTAAAGAGTATGTCTAAAGAAAAATATGAAAGCCTTTATTAACAAAACAGGGATATGAGGTTGCCACATATTGTTGGAAAAACTCAGTGCTAATCTAAATGGCCACTACTGACTTACTACAAACTTTAGTTTGTATTAAAAAGCAGAATTTGGGGGCAGGACTGATAGTACAGCAGTAGGGCATTTGCCTTGCATGTGGCTGCCCAGGATGGACCTGGATTCAAACCCTGGGATCCCATAGGGTCTCCCAAGTCAGGAGTGATTTCTGATTGCATAGCCAGGATTAAATCCTGAGCATCACCGGATGATGTGGCCCAAAAACAAACAAACAAACAATAAAGCAGAATCTTAATATAGTAAAAAGGTATAACATAAAAATAATTAAATATTTATGCATTTAGTAAACAAAACAGTTACCATCACACTAGCATATGATATTTAACTAATCAGGGTTTCCTGCATAAAATCAGGAGACAGTATTACCTAATGGTAGTAGAAAAGCATATAAGATTCATCCCACCTTCAAATTCTTAGATCCTCTATAAAAAATTAACTCTAAAGTTTCTTCATAATATTACTCTCTAGAACACACAGTAATTTTTCCTTAAATGTATTTATAATTCAAAAAATATTTTTACATTTATATTTAACCTATATCTCCAAAGTCATATCTAGAAAAATGTTATGCCTAAATTTTTTAAATATTTTCCATCTCACAGTAATTTTTCTGTATCTCTATGCATGTTTTATCTCTATATCACTTGGTCAATATTTTTGTTTTTCTTTCACTTGTCAGAACTTTATATATATTATATATACATTCAGGAGATAATTTGAAAAATCTTCCCTTACTCATTTGTCTTTCTCTAATAGGATATACTTATCTATGTGCATTCTGGAGATGAGGTGGGCACAATAACTGGATGTTTTTTTCAGGTTAAAATAAATAATGGGTCCAGAGAGATAGCACAGCAGTGTTTGCCTTACAAGTAGCCTACCCAGGACCTAAGGTGGTTGGTTCAAATTCTGGCGTCCCATATGGTCCCCTGTGCCTGCTAGGAGCTATTTCTGAGCAGATAACCAGGAGTAACTCCTGATCACTGCCAGGTGTGGCCCCCCAAAACAAAAAAAATATTAGTACAAAATATAATATGTATATATTTATATATAAAATATAATTAAAATCATATAAAGAAACCACTTGATTTTTAAATCAGATCATCTTCAATGACTGAACTTTGGATCTAAATCTCCCCCTATCTTTATAAGGTATTCTGACTCACAAAGCTGTCAATAATAGTTTCATGTAAACATTATTTCAAAACCACATTACTACCATAGTATTTGGTTCCCTCCAACAATGACCAAAAAATCACTCCCATCCACTTTTTTTCTATATTCAGTTCTGAGAACCTTATTTTCAGTTCTGAAGCCTTTGATCATTTGTTGATTCCTTAATGTGTAAATTTATGTCCCACATGTGAGGTATATCATTCTGTATCTATCACATCGCTTCGATTTACTATACTTAGAATGATACTCATTCATAGCACCCACATGGCTGAAATTGCATGATGTGTATCTAAATCTTATTAGCATTTCTAATTTTGAAATTTTACTCTTTTAAGAAGTTTTATACATAGCATATAAAACAGGTATATAAATGATGTCTATATTGTCGAGTACATTCTAGTGAATATTTAATAAGAAAACATTTGTGTGGCTCAGTATTATTAAATACCACATTTCTTTATCCCTGCATTTTTATTATCTATCCTATTACATGTCCACCCTGTCCAGTTTTTCAGAGATGAAATCAACTTCTATTTTATTTACAATATTCCTCATCTGTAATATTATTGGCAGCACTCATTTTAGTTGGATATTTTTTTCAGAACCCAAATCTTCCTGGTTTTCATGGAGTTTAGCCTGCCTGTATGCTTTCTTTGCTATTTGTTCTCACTTTATTGTTAGACTCCAAAGTCCACATTCATTTCTTACTGCTGACCTCCACAATTATTTTGGCTTGAGGGAAATTTAAAAATGAAAATGCTAAGGACATTCTGTTCAAAGATTAGATGTATAATTTCCCCAGTGTGAGGGAATCAAGAACTTGTCTAAGAATCGAATCAATAGAATGAGTTATTTTAATGAAGACAAATTATCTATGTTTTAGTACTAATGTTAACCAGGCAGTTATTAAAGTAGCCTTGTCGACAAAGAAGCAACTCACCATATCAAGGAAACCGAAGTCTGCCAATGCAGTGCTTTTTTTAATGTATGAAAATGAGGAATATAAGGATCAGAGTGGTAGTATAGCAAATAGGACATTTGCTTTTTATGTGATCCAATAATAATACAATTGTCAGCATTCCATGTGGTACCCTGAGCATTTCCAAGAATATTTTTATATACAGAGCTGAAGTAATCTTCAAGCAGCCATGAGTATGGCCTAAAATAAAAAAAATATATAGAAGAATATAGAAAAGTACCAGTAAAAACACATTTAATTGGGTTACTTATTATTTCAATAAGTAACAAAATAACTTGCTCTAATGCTTTCTTACTATAATTTCAACTTGATACAGAAGTCAGCTTTAATTTAGGTAGAAATTATCTCAGTCTTCTCACAAATTCCCTGGAAAAAGTTGGAGAACTGTAAAGTGGGTAGGTCACTTAATGTCAAATCCAGATTAGATCC
The DNA here is from genome assembly GCF_024139225.1 of Suncus etruscus. NCBI lineage: Eukaryota > Metazoa > Chordata > Mammalia > Eulipotyphla > Soricidae > Suncus > Suncus etruscus. The sequence goes on along the minus strand of NC_064851.1, from coordinate 93,649,101 downwards.
TCAGTAACCCCATAAGGTCCCCTGTGCACTTTGAGGAATTGATTCCTTAGCATAGAGCCAGGAATAAACCCTAAGCATTAATGAGTGGGTCTAGCTCAAAATCATTCATCACTCCCTCTCTTCTGCCACAAAAGAAAAGAAAAGAAAAGAAAAATAAATCCTGCATCTCAAGCATAGAAACCTTCAATACTAGATATATTTGTGCCCTAACATTCTTTTGCTTTTTATTATAGAGATGCTATTACTCTTATTTGTTCAGTCCTTTTGAAGAAGCAGATGCCACAGGAAATAGTATTTTTCCCATTTTCAGGGTAATTTAATCAGAGTGTCTGATTTTTCTGCTCCTTGCAATTAATTGCCTCTGATGCCATCTCCTAAAAACACCTTCCCTCCCATTTAGTTCAATTTCTACAGAGCTGTGGGGAAGGGAGACTATTATGTTAATACTGAGATAGATAAGTGGTTTGCTTAAATTAAATTAGCAAACACATCCAATTACTCTATAGCCATTTGAACTTAACAAGAAAAATCATTATTGCATTGAAGAGATAAATTCTTTTTCTACCCTTCTTTGGAGAAAACCTCATCTATTTTTAAAAATTCCCATCAAAAGAATTAATGGTTGACTGGTTAAAATCAACCTTCCTAAATTAAAAGCAGATATATTGGATGTTTCTGATTCAACCTGTCAATTAAAATGTTATAACAGCTGATATTTTTAACTATAAAAAATGTCTCAAAATAGCAAGCCTCTTGCATTTATTTGTTAAAACATGTTTTATAAGATATCATTATTTATTTCCTACCTTAATTTGCATTAACCTCTTGAATAAAAGTAAGAAATTACACACAACAATGCTGCCTTCCTATAAAAATCTAGAAATAATATTCTCACATCAAATTATTCTATAAACATTTGATGACATTATAGGCCAAATTTAACGCATCTCTATTTTGAATTGAAGATAGCTCAAACAGTAAGTTGCAGATTTTAAGTATCTAAAGCAAGGAGGAAAAACAAAAATATAATAAACATAAAACCATAATAGCAGGCCAATGAAATGGCCACACACACACACACAAACACACTATAGTGAGTCTCAAAACCTGAGTCCTAAATCCAGACATGTGTGGTGTCTTACTTTGTCCTTCAGTCACAATTTATCTTTCACAATTCATATTGTTTTCCAAGTATTCTTTTTGTTTGTTTGTTTTTGGGTCAAACCCAATGATGCTCAGAAGTTACTCCTGGCTATGCACTCAGAAATTGCTCCTGTCTTGGGGGACCATATGGAATGCCAGGAATAGAACCCAGGTTCGTTCTAAGCAGCAGTGTGCAAGGCAAACACCCTACCGCTGCTCTATTGTGCTGTCCCCTCAAGTATTCTTTTTTATTCTTTTTTTAATCCCTGCCTCTGCCACCCACAGTTTTCTGAGAGAGAAGAAGATATAGATAGGAATTCATGACCAGAGGTGGTCAGATGGAGGGAAGGCCCAGGTTTAAGAAATGGATAGATACAAAAAAAGGCAGAATTTTGGAGATATTTTATCTATGTTCCCTTACCCCTGACCAGTATGAGATGCTCTATTCTGCCCACCTCCTCAACTGTCCAAGTTTTTCCTTTTATAACTGGGATGACAGGATATGTATCCAAGGGGGGTGTCCAAGGTGTGTATTTAAGTTCAACTGTCATTATAGTGGGAGTATCCAAGGAGCATGTCCAAGTCCAACTCCATTATATCAACAAATTTCCCCCTTTTATTTAAAAATGATATATACATCTATATCAGGCAAATATATAACTATATTTAAGATTGAACAATTAATATAAATTAATCCAGTATCATCAGTTCAGATTTAAACTAAATCATATCAACATATTGTATTTTTTATAAAAAGAATCAGGCAAAATGAGTCATACTGTAAAAATAGATGAAACTTATTTCCAAAAAATATATATTCATATATATTTTTAAATATATATAAATTTGTGAAATAATATGTATATTATATAAGTAGATTTATCCTTAGCCATTGGTGAAGTTCATTCAGGTGATGGCTGGCAAAAGTCATGGTTGGTTGTCAGTTGCTTTTGTCTTTTTGACAACTCATTTAAAAGCTACAAACTGAAAGATAGGTGAAGGAAAGAAATGTGTTTAAGGAAAAAAACATTAACTTCGTACCTTTTTATTATACAGAAGCCTAATCTAAAAAAGTGAAAAACTCCAATCGGGGGGCCTGAGCAGTGGTGCAAACAGTAGGGCATCTGCCTTGCAGGCACTAATCTAGGACTGATTGGGGTTCAATCCCCTGGGGTCCCATATGGTCCTTCAAGCCAGGAGTTATTTCTAAGAGCATAGCCAGGAGTAACCCCTAAGTGTCACCAGGTGTGGCCCAAAACAAACAAACAAAAAGAACTCCAATCCTTTAGGGTAAAGGGGAAACAAACACTTTCTAGTTGCTTCCTGCTGATAGGGACAGTTGTGGGGTTTTGGGAGTTTAGGCATGAATTTGGATGTAAATATAATAAAAATCCCTTTTCATAAGTACATCAGAACAGAAATTCACAGTGACACTGGAGAAAACCAAAGACGGGAGATAGTCATAAAAAGATGGAGTACAGATAAATCACCCAGAAAGAAGTTTTACTTTAATGAGCCATCTATTGACAACATGTCAAATACACTGGAGAGAGTAGAGTCGAAGTTACTAGATAACTGACAAGAATCAAAGTATGCGAACTAGACCAAGACTGCATAAGACTGCACTGTCTCTTGAGGATCTTGAATTAAGTTAGAACATGAAGACATTTCTTAGGATCTTGTTAATAAAAGGTTTAGAAAAAAGAGTGGGATGTAGAGGAGGGGAGAAGGAGAATAGAAACACAGCTAAGAAAATATGCCAAACCTTAATATCCACAAAGAAGCCAAATAAAGAAATGGTGTAAATGAAAAATAGTTCACTCTGTCTTCAGATCACATGTGCATTATACACAAATTTATCAAGTAAACATTTCTATCTCTTATCTATTTCAATAGTACATAAAAACATTTAAAATAGACCAGTAAAATAGAATATAATACACTTGTAGTTAATATAAGCATGAAATTTAGATGTTGTTTTATCTTCCCCTGTGATTGTGATTTTTCTTAGCCTGTACATCCCTGTTTTGGATATATACTTTCCTTTTTCTCCCTCTGCAGAAGCACATGTTCTCTTTATTTCTCATTTGTTTCCCAAACAAACCTGTTTAACTTTAAAAAATAAATCAGGGCCTAGAGCAGGGATCTCAAACTCAATTTACCTGGAGGGCGCAGGAGGCAAAGTCGGGGTCAGGCAGGGCCACATAAGGGATTTCACAAAAATAAGTCCTCAAACGACATTATTAACAGTTATAATTAATTATTCTGAACAAGAATAGAACATTGAGTGAAGATCATGAACAGTTCTTCTGAACATGGCATCTTATGCCTATTCCTTGCTGCCAGAGACTTGACAGCGCTTCTTCTCACAAATTTAAACCACATTTGGCTTTAGAGAGGAAGTTGAGACCCTCAGTATGGCTTGAAGATGATCATCATTAAGTCTATACCTGTACTTTGATTTATTGAAGTTCAATGTGGAGAATAACTTTTACACAATATGTGCTCCCAAAAAGGCACATGGTGAGCTTGAACATTCAGGAAAGCTCAGGAAAGCTGGGGGGCAATTCTATCAAAAATTGCCCATGCATGTCTGCTTTTCCACTAATCTCCCTGAACGTGGCTTTGAGATTAGAGCTGCATTGCAGGTCAATGAGCTCCATTTGAAGCACAGGAGAGGGGCATCTTGCACATTAAAGGAAAAGGGGCCCACAAAAAACTTAAAAATAGCATCAACATATTTCTCACCACTGAATGTTATGCCTGCATCCACAAGTTCCTTGCATGCTAGGAAATGGCAAAGGTTTGTCAGAGAGAGCTAGGATTTCCATAACACAAGTTTTGTGGAGAATGCTCTCACATTGTCATAGGCAGCACTGATAAGCTGCCCCGGGCCTTGTAACATCTTCTTTAGTACATTCAGCTTATGTGTGATGTCAACAAGAAAAGCTAAGTCCATGAGCCATTTATTATCACTCAACTCAGAAACAGCATTCCCACCCTTTTCCATGAAGGCTTTCACTTCTTCTCTCAACTCAAAAAATCTTTTCAGGATATTTCCCCTGCTGAGCCAATGTACCTCAATGAAATAGAGCACATCTCTATATACTGACTCCATTTCTCTAAAAAAAATAAACACGGAACCTCCTGCACTTTAAGCCCCTGGATCGGATTTGGTTGATGCATTTCACAACAACAGACATCACATTGTCACACGGCAGGCATTTACTACAAAGGGCCTGCTGATGGATAATTCAATGAAGAGCAATGGCCTTCTCTACACCCTCCCCTTCAAGTATTTTTTGAACAAGTGCCACTAGTCCATTTTTCCTTCCTGTCATCGATGGCGCTTCATCGGTTATTATTCCAACAAGCCTCTTCCATGGCAAACCTGCATTCTCAATGGCATCACACAGATGCCAAAATATCTCATTAGCAGTGGTCTGGCCATGCATTGGAATTATTGTGAGCAGCTCCTCTGTCAATTCAAAATTGCAATCAACACCACGGACATAAATTGTGAGCTGCGCAGTGTCTGTTATATCTGTGCCCTCATCAAAAGCAACTGAGTATGCATCAAAACATTTGGCTTTCTCACACAGTTGATAATAAATGTCACTTGACATGTCAAAAGTGCGCTCTGCCACAGTGTTGGCAGAAAGGCTGACTTTGCTAAATTGACCTTTCTTTTCTGGACAGATAATACTTGCAGTCTGTAACATGCAATTTTTAACAAACTCTCCTTCTGTGAATGTTTCCCTGTCTTGGCAATCATCTTACTAACCATGTAACTAGCTTTGACTGATGCAACATTCTCTTTGGTTGCTTTCTTGAAGAAATCTTGTTGCCTCATTAGACATGCTTTAAGACTGGCAACCCGCTTAGCTCTCTCATTTCCTTGATATTTTGCACATTCCTCAGCATGTTTAGTTGATTAATGGCGTTTCAAGTTTTATTCCTTGTGCACTGCAGCTTTCTCTGAGCAAATAAGACATGTGGGGATGCCCCTGTGCTCAACAAATAAATACTGCATCTCCCACTTTTCCTAAAATTGTCTGTGCTCATCATCAATCTTTCTCTTCACTGCAGGCTTTGATGAAGTGATGATGAAGGTATAACAAAATCTAATTCTGTAATAAACTTCTCTCCCTTCTCTCCCTTAGGCCTCGATAATGCAAGGGACAGCGGGCAGGAGCAGCAGAAATGATGTCTGGTCTGGGCGCAAAGTATTCACGATTATTTTCTTACCGAATATTTGCAATAAAAAATCGCATTAGTTAGAAAAAAAATCACAAAATATCTCATTAAACATTTGCATACCCCAAAAGGAACTGCTCAAGGTATGCAAATGAATGTTTAGTGCGATTTTTTGTTACTAATGGGATTTTTATTGCGATATTCAGTAAGCAAATAATTGCAAATACTGCGATATTTGAAGGCCGGCCGCAGGCCACAAAATGTTGTATGGAGGGCCGCAAATGGCCCACAGGCTGCAAGTTTCAGACCCCTGGCCTAGAGCAATGGCACAATGGTAAGGCGATTGACTTGCATGAAACTCTCTCAGGACAAACCATGGTTCGATCCCCCAGAGTCCATCAAGCCAGGAGCGATTTCTGAGCACATATCCAGTAGTAACTCCTGAGTGCAACAGGACCCAAAAAATAAAAAACAATCAAAATATATCATTGCTTGAAAATTGTCTTCACCAAATGTTCATAGTAAAGGAAAACTATTTTCCACACTAACTTTTAATTTTCTATTAAATACTATTAAGACATTAGAAAATGTAAATGAACAGACCAAATCAGAAGCTATGTATCAGAAAGTATTACTTTTATATCATTAATTCATTAAGATTGTTATATTTTATTAAGTAATGGAAAATGTAATTGTCTTTTTAATAAAAATTAAAATTTCAGATAAATATTTAAAACATTTATATGAAGGGATTTGTAATTTATCACGGTTATTTTATTATTTATATTTTCTGTTACCTCCTTTCTTTGTGATTTTCTTTCCCACCCCTGGTTTAATTTAATTAATTTATTTATTGGTTTTGGGGCTACACCCGGTGATGCTCAGGGGTCACTCCTCACAATGTGCTCAGAAGTCGCTCCTGGCTTGGGGATCATCTGGGACACTGCGGGGTCGAACTGAGGTCTGTTGTAGGTTAACTACTGCTTGTACCACTGTTCTGGCCTCAGGTTAGAGTATTTTTTTTTTTTTGGTTTTTGGGCCACACCCGTTTGACGCTCAGGGGTTACTCCTGGCTATGTGCTCAGAAATCGCCCCTGGCTTGGGGGAACCATATGGGACGCCGGGGGGATCGAACCGCTGTCCGTTCCTTGGCTAGCGCTTGTAAGGCAGGCACCTTACCTCCAGCGCCACCGCCCGGCCCCAGGTTAGAGTATTTTAATGTAACTTTTTAAGATAATGTATTTGAGACTAGAGATATCAGTAGGTAAGTTACTTAATTTGTACATGGTCCACCCCATTTCTTTCCTGGGCACTACATAATGCCCCAATATCCTTCCAGGATTTATAATGAACACAGAGCTGGAAGTGAGTCTTGATAACAGCAGCAGGTAGTCCAAATATATATATAATATTACCAGTTGAAAGGTAACTTTTAAGTTTTCCATTTTTGGTTTTCAAAATCTTGAATCTTATTGTATTTAATGCTATGATATACCCTCTATTGTTTTAATTTGTAATGATACGTATTTTAAAACATTAAAAGTGTTTCTACCCATTGTTTTTTCAGTGTTTTTTCCCCCTGATTCTACCGTCTTATTCTGTCATTTGGAGAGTCAAAAGACCCAATGTAAAATCACTCCATGTGCCATAACTCCAATCCCAGGGTCGTGCATGAAATAATCCAGACCAGGTTGAGAATGAAATACATCTAGTCTAGCAATTTCTATCTCATATGAAACCAGCTGTCTTCCAGAACTGACATTTTCATTAAGTACAGATACCATTCCCAGGTGGGGGTGTATCCTGAGCCTGTCCCATCCAGGTTTACATATAAGACAATTTCAGTTTTAGGGTAAAACCAAATTGTAAACAGACACAGAGGAACCAGGGATATTCTTTGTTTTCTATAAATAAAGGTATAATCTAACCTAATGCTAACCTGAAATGCTAAACATCTTCAAAAAAATTTCATAGGTTTCTGAGATTATTTTTTTCTGTCTTTCAAATTTGATTAATTAAGTGCATTTATCATCAAAATTACTAATTTTGTGCTCAGTCATCTGAATTCAACTATTTAGCCTGCTAATGAAATGTTTCATATTAAAATTGTTTTAGATTTCTGTCAAATCTCATCTCACTCATAGGTGATATTCAGAGAAACAAAACTATGGAATAGCCATATATATAAGTGACAAATACTTGGCCTTGATTAAAAAACTAAAATTTCTAAGCAGTTTGGGTTGCAGAGAGCAAAATGAACTAAAAAATTAGGTATACTCCCAAACATTTCTATGAAGCAAATATCACCCTGATATAAAATGCATACAGATATCACAAACAAAATACATATAAATATGTATAAATAAATAAAAATAAAAACATATTTAACATTTTACAAAAATGGTCATATGCCATGACCAAATAGTATTCATCCTTGGGATGCAAAATGGTTAACATATGCAAGTTAATTAACATATTAAATCATATTAATAACAGAAAAATGAAAATCATATAATCTTATCAACAGATACTGAAAAGGCATTTGACAAAATCCCATCCCCATTTTTGTTAAAAACACTGATATAACCATCTAGGAATTATTTGATTTTGGAGATCTCTAGAAACTGACAAATACTTGAAGATATTTTCAAAGATATTCAGCTCTCAGTATTTTTAATTTGATTACAATTTTATATTTAGTGATCTAGTGATCATTTTTGTAGTTTATTATTAGGATTACAGTAAATGTATCATTTTCAATTGTTATGTTACTTTTTTAATTTTTGTTGGCATCAAATAATTGAAAGTAATAGTTAAATTATTTTACTCTGCTGTACTGTTCACAAGCTATATACATAATTCTGTATGTAATATCTCAAATATAGATTCACATATATTCACATATAAATATAGATTCATAATAGTTTTCTTTCTTCATTACCATAGCATTTTGTAATAATCTACTGTATTTTTCAAATGCAAAGTATTTTTTACCTAATTTTTATGAGTGGTCCTGAGTAAAATGCTTTATTTTTTTGAAGATATACTAAGGAGATACACCCAGTTTAGTTCTTGAGGGTTGTGTACCATGATGGTTGGGGACAACTCAGTTCCTGGAATCAAATTTGGCCCCCTTCATGTGAGACATGTACTACTCCAGCACTTAGAGTTCTCTTTGAAGCCAAGTAATTTATTATGTATGCTTTTCTCAAGTTCATTGGTGATGATATGATCAAATTAATGATTAAATAAAGTCATTTTTGTGATCATGATGTATATGTACAAGTTGATAGTTTATTCAAAGGCATATCTGTCTGAAAACAGGATGATTAACAGTATGATATAAACCTGCAGGTAAGGGCTCAAGTATGTGCTATAGTAATTATATATGATTATCTTCTTTTAATATTTCTTTACATTGAAGTTGGCAAATTTAAAAATGGTTTATCTTCCATGGCCTTTCATATTGTAGACCTGGATTCAATCTCCAGCACATTATGTGATCCCTAAGTACAAAGACACGATTATTCCTAATCACAACCAGTTGCTGCCTAAAAATTAAAAAACAATAATATAATATACCTTCAAAGTTTAAAGCTAATTACACAGAAACTTGGGAGTATCAGCCAAACATAATAACAATACATATTACTGTAATATAATTACATATGTTCGCTATACTATTTTTATTTTTTCCATATTTTCTTTATTTAAACATCTTGATTACATAAATGATTGTGATTAGGTTTCAGTCATGTAAAGAACACTCCCTTCACCAGAGCAACATTCCCACCACCAATGTCCCAAATCTCCCTCCATCCCACCCCAACCCCACCTGTACTTCAGACAGGCTTTCCAGTTCCTTCATTCATTCACATGAATATGGTAGTTCTCTGTGTAGTCATTTCTATAGCTATTTGTGGTGAGCTTCATGAAGTGAGCTGGTGTTCCAGCCCTCCTCTCATTGTCTCTGAAGATTGTTACAAAAATGACTTTTAGTTTTTCTTAAAACCCATAGATGAGTGAGACTATTCTGCGTGTCTCTCTCTCTCCCTCTGACTTATTTCACTCAGCATGATAGATTCCGTGTACATCCATGTATAGGGACATTTCATGACTTCATCTCTCCTGACAGCTGCATAATATTACATTGGGTATATGTACCATAGTTTCTTTAGCCATTTGTCTGTTGAATGGGCATCTTGGTTGTTTCCAGAGCCTGGCTATTGTGAATAGTGCTGCAATAAATATAGGTGTGAGGAAGGGGTTTTTGTATTGTATTAATGTGTTCTTAGGGTATATCCCTAGGAGTGGAATAGCTGGGTCGAATGGGAGCTCAATTTCCAGATTTTGGAGGAATCTCCATATCACTTTCTATAGAGGTTGGACTAGACAGCATTCCCACCAGCAGTGAATAAGAGTTCCTTTCTCTCCACATCCCTGCCAGCACTGATTGCTCTCATTTTTTGTGATGTACGCCAATCTCTGTGGTGTAAGATGGTATCTCATCGTTGTTTTGATTTGCATCTCCCTGATGATTAGTGATGAGGAGCATTTTTTCATGTGCCTTTTGGCCATTTGTATTTCTTTTTTATCAAAGTGTCTGTTCATTTCTTCTCCCCATTTTTTGTGGGATTAGATGTTTTTTCCTTGGAAAGTTCTGTCAGTGCCCTGTATATTTTGGATATTAGCCCCTTATCTGAAGGGTATTGTATTGGGTGAATAGTTTCTCCCACTTGGTGGGTGACTCTTGTATCCTGGGCATTATTTCTTTTGAGATGCAGAAGCTTCTCAGTTTAATGTATTCCCATCTGTTGATCTCTGCTTCCACTTGTTTGGAAAGTGCAGTTCCTCCTTGAAGATGCCTTTAGTCTCAATGTTATGGAGTGTTTTACCGACGTGCTGTTCTATATACCTTATGGTATCAGGTCTGATATCGAGGTCTTTAATCCATTTGGATTTTACCTTCATACATGATGTTAACTGGGGGTCTATGTTCGCTTTTTTGCAAGTAGCTAACCAGTTCTGCCAGCACCACTTGTTGAAGAGATTTTCCCTGCTCCACTTAGGATTTCTTGCTCCTTTGTCAAAAATTAGGTAATTGTATGCCTGGGGGACAATGTCTGAGAACTCAAGCCTATGCCACTGATCTGAGGGTCTGTCTTTATTCCAATATCATGCTGTTTTGATAACTATTGCTTTGTAGTACAGTTTAAAGTTGGGGGAAATAATGCCTCCCATTTTCCTTTTCCCTAGGAGTGTTTTAGCTATTCGAGGGTATTTATTGTTCCAGATGAACTTCATAAGTGTTTGATCCACTTCTTTGAAGAATGTCATGGGTATTTTTAAGGGGATTGCATTAAATCTGTATAATGCTTTGGGGAGTATTACCATTTTAAAGATGTTATTCCTGCCAATCCATGAGCAGGGTATGTGTTTCCATTTCCTTGTGTCCTCTCTTATTTCTTGAAGCAGGGCTTTATAGTTTTCTTTGTATAGGTCATTCACGTTTTTGGTCATGTTGACTCCAAGATATTTGAGTTTGTGTGGCACTATTGTGAATGGGATTGCCTTCCTAACTTCCATCTCTTCCCTATCATTATTGGTGTATAAAAAGGCCATTGATTTCTGTAGTTTGATTTTGTAGCCTGCCACCTTTATAATATTGTAAAAGTTTTATAACACTATAAGAATACTAATGCAAGCATGTGTGATTATATTACAGTAATACGTGAGTATGAAAATTGGATGATATTATAACCAGAAAAGATGAGTATGATCACTTTGTAATGAGAAAACATAATACTTAATATATTGTTACATTGTATTTTTCAATGATAAAAGTATTATTTACATAATGAGAATATTTTAGTATTCATAGGGTTATATTAATAAGATAAATTTTAGTACTATAACAAGTTGGTAGTAAATTATTTTAGTCATTCTTAATTTACATATAGAGTCTTTTAAGAATAAATACAAAAAATATTGGGAAAAAATATGAGTCAATGTGACTACTACAAATATAATTTTAACAAGTTTAAATTTGTGAGCACAATACCCAATATGTAAAGAACTCCATTTATATTATTTACTGTTCATGGTACTATAAGAGAAAAATTTTGAAAATTTACAAAAAATTATAATATGCTCTACTATGTTTCTTTTATACTGAATATAATTATATCTATCCCAACTTCAGCTTCTGTCCAACTTACCTTAGCATGATACCTTCTTGTTTCTTCTAAATAGTATCAAATTACATGAGTTTTTTATCGTTTCTAATTAAGTAGTATTTTATTGATCATAAACAACTTATTATCTAGTCATTTTTTACTGTGAACTTTATGTTGTTTCCAAGTTTGACTATAGTGAATAGTGCATAAAGGCATAGATGTCTTTTTTATTTTTTGGTTTTTGGTTTTTGTTTTTTGGGCCACACCTAGTGATGCTCAGGGGCTACTCCTGGCTATGCACTCAGAAATTGCAACTGGCTTGGTGGACCATCTGGGACACCAGGGGATCTAACTGTGGTCCATCCTAGGTTAGTGTGTGCAAGGCAAACTCCTTACCACTTATGCCACTACTCTGGCCCCTACAGATACATTTAGTATAAAATGTTTTTTCTTTTTCAATTTAGTGGTGTCTTTTTAATTTATATCTTATTTCTTTTTGGCGCAGAAACTTCTTAATTTGATGTACTCCCATTTTGTTTCTGAGCATTTTAGTTATCCAGTTTCTTTAAATCATTAAAGAAACCTTTAGATGCAATGTCATGAAATGTTCTTTCTAAGTTTTCTTCAGTATTATTAATGTATTTTGGTCTTTAAGGCAGTTTAAATTTACTTTTGTGTAAGAAATGAGACAGAAAGACAACGTAATTGGAAAGTCAATCTAAAGAACTGACCTTATATATAGAAGAAGTAGAGGGTCAGGAAATGTCTTTGGACATTGGTAAGGGGTAGGTGTGATTTGTGACAATAAAACTATCCTTGAAAATATTTTAAAATTCTAACCTCAATAAAAAGGATGATGAATTTTTTAGAAATAGAATACAAAAAAATATAGGTTACTAGAAATTTAGAACTCAAATAAAATAGGAAAGGTATGGTAAGAAGAAATATAGCAGCATGATTTAATGTGAGAATGACTCATATCATCAGGTTAAAGAAGAAGTAATGAGTATACTTACAAATCTGCCTTCTGTTTTGACTAATATACCTGAGCTATATTACACATTTAGAACAATGAGTTTTGTATAAGAAGAGATTATTATCTGAAACTTGTATCAAGAATATTTATTTTTAGAATGATCATATATTTTGATATAGTTGAAAAATTGCAACTAAGTAATTCATCAACTCAAACTACTTCTTAATAATGTAAGCTTGTGAAATTTCTACTGTATTACTGAGACTATTTTTGTCTTATTTTATATCAAGCATTCTGATAAACATTTCATATATAATTTAATCATTATTAAAAGTACTACTATGTATATGTTTTGACAACCTTAAATGTAAATGATAATGAAGTTTAAAACAGATCAAATAGGTTATATTCGGAAGTATTACAATTGTAATAACATCCTGAATCAGTTTGAATAACAAACCTGGATCTGCTTTATTATAAATTTTACAAAATTATATAAGCAAATGTTTATATTTTTAAACACTATGTTATAAATACATTGGACCAATTTTTCAACTTAGTTGATTGCTAATTATTTCCTTACTATGAAACTATACATAAACTATAAAGCATTCTATTCGAAGAAATCACAGGAAGAGGTCAAGAGAAAACCATATTAAATGACTGAGTGAGTAGTAGAATAATTCTGTTAAAGTTAGAATTTTTTAATGCAAGCAACAGAATTTATATCAAAATGTATTACAGATAGAACTCTAATTATCTGCATAAGAAGAGAATTTAGTATTTCTACACTGAGTCAGCAATATCTAGGATCCAAATATAAAATAGTCTATGTCATTTTAGTTTTTGTTTATCTATAGTAAGTCTGTGTACTCTTGATCATGGAAATCAATGCTTATGCACAGTGAGACCTATCACCTGGTCTTACGATGCATGCTTGCATCAAAAAAAAGGAGTTCTGAAATTATAACTCAGGTTCACATTGGACAGTTGTTGCATTTGTCTCTCTTCCTTTAGAAACTGAGAAGGACCACATATTTTACTCTAGATTATAACCAAATCCTCTGAAAATAGAAAGGAACAAAGACCTTAAATTTTATGCATAAAATGTGAGAAAATGAATCCAAAGTATGAGTTTAATTACTTAAGGAGTAACTAATATATTGTTTCTTTGCTATGTTATGATAAATTTCAACCTGCGAAGAAAGGTAAAAAATGCTCATGCATTAATATAAAAAACATTCTCTGTTGCTATGGTGTCACCCATAGACTATCAGGTTGTCTCTCGAGGTGGCCTTTGTGCTGAGATTTACATTTCAATATGTTACATTTACAAACATGAAAGAAAAGGGAAATTGAACAAATATCATTTAATTTTTGCATCTATCTCTTTCACAGAAAATTGTAAATGCACAAGAGTAATCAAGTAGTCACTTTCATAATTTACAATGTAAACTGAGGAACTGAAAGTTATTTTCATTTCTATAATAAAGTCAAAAGAAAAATAGATGACTTGTTTGAGATTAATTTTAGAGAATAACATTTTAAAAAAAAAATGTGTATTATGTGGGAATACCTAACTTGTCTTTCTTTTGTTATGGAGGAAGGCTTATTTGAGGGTATAATCTTTTAGCCACACACAATGCGTTCAGGGTAATTTTAAGATATATGATCCAGAATTATTTCTCATTTTGTAGTTAAAGGGATTATATGGTACTAGGGATTCTTACCTAGGGACTCTACAGGTACTACAGGTAATGCAGTAGGTTACCATAATACTTATACTTTCTGTCTAGTCAACATCTGATTTAATCCAATATTTATTATATTATGCCTATTAGGTGCCAATCTCTCTCTCTCTCTCTTTCACACACACACACACACACACACACACACACACACACACACACACACACACACACCACAGATGTTCCTAACTTTAAGAGACTCAGTCTGGTAAAACTGAGAGACAAGATAAATCTTTGGGTGCTTCTGGCTACATAGCTAAAATAAAAATTAAGCATTATTTTTCTATTTAAATATTTATCAAACATTACCAAATGTAAATATTTTATGACTGATAGAGTCTCCTATTCCTACCTATGTCAGGGCTTCTGACAATTATATACATATGGGATGCTTGGTAAAATATGATAGTTAAATGCTAGAATAGTGTAATGAGGTGCTGCTTGTGTCCTGGGTTTCCACAAATTACCAGAGCTACATTAGTGTGCTCAGGAAACTCCTAGACTACAACTGACAGTATTAAAAATCCCAGGGATAATCCTATACAAAATCAGGGGCCATGTGGTGGTACGGAGCAAATAGCAGTCAGATGCATGCACAACATACACCTTGACCCCTGTTCCATCTCCCATCCTCGAGGATATTTTAAACTTTTACATATAGTATTCAATTCCAAGCACAAAACCATACTAATAAACACAATTACATATTTTATAACAAATTATTGGCAATTTTTAAACAGACAAAGCAACTTCTTCTTGCCATGATGGCAATTCCCTAATTTGTTAATGAATTGTAAATTATAAATTCAGGTACAGACTGAAATTATCTAAGTAAGCCTTTACATTTTAATGAACTCGAGATTACCATGTACATCTATATTACTATTTTTAATTTGAACAGGAAGTATCAGTGAGTAAATTAATTGTGCCTGGTAATTTAATTAGGTGTTTGCTACCATACAGTTATGGAGAATGCTGTTAGATAATGTGAAAAAAAACTATAGTGGTGTATTTCTTGTTATATAATATAAAAATGATGAATATATTTTTTGCTAGTAATATCAAACATCAGGTCATAAATCAAGTATTTTTTAAGAATAGAACAAAATGTATAATACACATTAGAGTTCTTGATTTGTGATTTTGTAAAACATGATGGTATTTAGAGCAGATTCAGCTTCTACATTTTAAGTTTGATTATCCTCAGGCTAACATGAGTTTTAGACTTTAATATCTCATAATTTTTCAATAACAGCATTTCCATTTTGATATTGACTTTTAAAAATTAGTTTGCCAAAAGATGGATTAGACTACTCAGAGACAGTACAAAAATGAATCCCCAAAGCATATTTGATTTAATAAGCTAGTATCAGTTTTGTGTAAAGATAATATTATTTCTCAAGTTTAGGAGCTGATAAGCAAACTTGATAAACAAAAATGTTGATTTTCTTTCATTTCTCTAATTGCTTTTCATAGATGTTGGGGAACAACTATAATGTCAAAAGATATTCATGTGACACTTGATAATGTTAGAGTTCCTAGTGTTAATCTCCATTATCTTTTCTTTATATTTTCATGTATAAAACACATAATATTTTGGAATAACACTAAAAGAGTATTCAGGGACTCTGGAGATAACTCTTAGCAATACTTGGCAATCAGGGAAGAAAAGGTCTTATTTAAGACTTGAGATTGGCATTGGAGTCACTCCAGAGTGTTCTAGGCCTTCAGGTATTTCTGGAGGATCATTGATGCAGGGGTTACAATTTGGTTCTTGGGATATACCTTTCACTGAATTGTCAACCTCAATCGAGAGTGTTTTGGAATTTATACTGTACCTCATTTTCTCTTCTCTAATTACTATGAACAATTTGGTAGCCCAAGCAATATGCTAATTCTTTAGGGGAATAGAAATTCAAAGTGAAGTCTTCAATCTTTTAGATTAGGTATGTGAAGAGGGCTTTAGAAAAAGGTTTTTCCACTACTTAACAAATTATGAACTCTCCAAACTCCATAAATAAAATGCTAATATAAAAATATCTCCACATCATACTATTCTATTACATATGATCTCAGAAAAGACTACTTTTAATAGTAGTGGTATTGACTAGCAATTTATTTTTGGAGAGAGTACCAATATGAATTAGCATCAGTAGATTATAAAAAGTAAAGTAAATCAACATTACACTTAGATTTAAACCAGGTTTAGGTAAAATTTCTTAAAAAAATTAAAAAAAATTTTAGAAGTTTAGTTATATATAAAACTTTCCAGATTATTCTCTAGATGGGAATCTTCTCTTACCATAATTGAAAAATTCATTAAAATTAAATAAATATAATCAAGTATGAATCCCATATAATAAAATTAAACTTCAGCATAATTAGAATTAGAGAAATTTGAGATGAATTTGAACCCATTAAAATAATATTATAGAAAAATGAAATATTACAGTAAAAATAAAAAGAATATTCAGAGATGATAAATTCTCAATAGCTTAAATATCTTCTATTGATTATAAATTTTTAGAATAAAAGTATAAGTAAACACCCATTTAACTTACCTTTTGCTACTTGAAGTGAATCTTTAAAATGCATGAAATGAAGAAAGTGTTGGAAGGGAATCTTAGAATATAAGTTTGGAATTAATGAGTGTTTTACTTCTTTAACCATGCTTTGCTTTAGACATAAGTACTGCCATGACAGGCTCAGTCTAATAAGAGGGGAACTGGACCTTGAAAAAACAATTATTTCCTGAAACATAAGGGTGCATTCTGAGAAATACTTCAATGACTACAAAGTAAGAAATGTGGGCTATAGAGGGCATATTCCAAGAAATACTAGGATAGTCAGATAGTTTAAGTAAACCAGCAATAAACTAAGGAATCTAATTGCACTAGGGGACTTGCAGGCATCCAAAAGGAATTTGGGCCATAAATTTATCTAGCTGGTGTCCAAGGTCAGTGGATACAGGAGATGCTCCAGCCAACCAGATTAAACCTGGCTGATGCTACATATACTAAGAACCTTTAGTTTTATCCCTAGCTTGAAGCCCCAGGAACCCCTAAAAATGGCTGTGAAACCACCTTGGGGTCATCACCTGTGTAAAATGAGGCCCTAGATTGCTGCTGGTATCTGAGTAAGTCTTGATTTTTGACATTATTGACCTGTCACCTTGCTGTCTTTGTGGGTAAGATCTCGAGTCTGGAGCTAACAGAAAGTAACAACATTTATATAGTCTATAGTTTGAGAACATATACTAAGTGAAATAAGCACACACATACTCCCCCCCACACACACACCTCACTTTTCTGAGGTACTTATAGTAATAAAAATTATAAATACAAATGTGGTGTGGTTGTTTCCTGATTTAAGGAATAGTGGACAAATCACAGAGGTCCCATATGAAATGAAGAGAGCTAAGGAGATAGATGGTGGTGATACCTATGCAACCTTAGAAGTGTACCACAGCGGGGCAGAGACGTAGCATGGAGGTAGGACTATTGCCTTGCATGCAAAATGATGGTGGTCTGAATCCCAGCATTCCATATGGTCCCCAGAGCCTACCAGGAGCGATTTCTGAGAGTAGAGCCAGGAGTAACCCTGAGCACTGCTGGATGTGACCCAAAAACAAAAGTGTACCACAGAACTAAACATGGAGGAATAATTGAAGTAATAAACAACTGTGTTTTGTGTAATTTATTACAGTGAAATACAAATTTAAAAGCCCAGACAGATATGGGGAACTAGTACTTTGTTACTTTCCTCATGAATATCTTAAGTTGTCTTTAATAATTAAAAGCATAATAATTGTGTTTAAGACTAAAGAGGGAAAACTCTTTAGGTCTAGATGTACTTGAGAATTACCTTGAGATCAAAGTATTCAAAACAATCTTCTGTGTATATTTATACACATACATATCTTTACATATCTTTCAGATAAACTGACATCATAAGGTACAATGCAACATTATAAAAAATACTAACTGGTCTTTGTAAAATGTTGAAATATAAAACAGCCATAAATCTCAGGCTGATAATTGCGTATAAGTAAGTTCAAGTAAGTTTGAACACTAATTTTCACAGACTAGGTTACATTTAAAGGCAAATTTAAATTAAATTAACTTTCAATTAAAAGATAAATTAGCCATACAATACCATCTTTAACAGGTCAAAAATTGAATGAGTTTACCACCTTCAAGATGACCTGTCATTTTGAAAAATAATTTAGCTCCTCTCAAGCTTACCAAAATTTTAGTATATACATCCATACACATTTCTTTCTCTCATTTTATTTCTCAATATTCCTATCAAAAATGTCACAAAAACTTAACTAAGTCTAAAAAATAAAAAATCTTTTTATTTGTAATTCAGATTTTACTTCAAAAAATATTTCCTTTTCTAACCATGGTCTCTTTGAAAATTAAAAGTTACTAAACAGCTTCTATTTATTGCTTTTCTAACTACCCCCTAACAGCTCCTATTTAAAATCTTGTGACTGTAACTATTTTCTTGCTTTATACATTTTCATATAACCTAGTTGCTATTAATCTTCTTTAATATTTCTTTAGCCTTAGAGCAGGAGCAATAACATAGCAGTAGGGCGTTTGCCTTGCACTGGGCCGATCTAGGTTGAATCTTGGTTCGATCTCCTTGCGTCCCATATGGCCTCTCGGGGGAACACTATGCTATTTATGGAGTTCAGTCCATTTAGATTTAAAAATTTTTTTGAGATAAAGAAATATACTGGCATTTTTATGTGATATTTAGTTGTTTCTTCAATTAACCATTTTACTTTTATAGAAAGTTTTTTAGTATTTCTTGGATGGCGGGTATAGCTATAGGAAATGCTGCCAACTCTTACTGAGAATATTTTCATCATACCTCAAATATAAATGACAACTTTATAGTTATCACTTCACAGAAAACTCTAGATTGAAATTTTTTATCAGTGAAGACAAAATGTCTTTTTTTCTTTTCTTAGTCAAAAATACTTTTATGTGAGAATTCTTTTTTGATTATAATGTTTTTATATATTTAAAGTTTTTCTCTGTTGCTTCTTTAAGTAGGCTGTATCACTCTTTTATTTTTAACATTTTGATTATGATTTTTCTAGGCTTTCTTTTATTTGAGATGCTTTGGTTCTTTAATCTTTGAGTGTCTTAAATTTATGCAGTTCTTCCTCCAGAGACTGGGAAAGTTTTGAGTTATTATTTCTTTCACAAGTCATTTTCCCCTTTCTCTTCTTTATTTGTTATTTAGTCATTCAGTATTATTCCTCTGGCTGTTGTCCATCTGACTTTAGAGCCAGATTACCCTGATAAAACAACCTGGCTATAATGTAGAGGTACCAGTCTTGATACCTTTCTAGGCACCTTAAATATATTTACAATACAGTGGATATACTCAGAAAGTAATGAAGGTAAAAACTTCAGTCAGTGTAAAAACATATTGGACCAAGCTTCAGGACTTCTAAAATATGAAGCTATATTGTTAACACCTAAGAAACTTTAGAATAATGAGAAAACAAGAGTTCTGCATCAATAGACATGGACATAAGTCTAGATAAACTTTCATGTTCATTAATCCTGGTAGATAGAGGAAGATCTCAAAACAATGCTCCACACAAAGGTCATAAAAATTAAGCACTAAGAGCCAATTTCAAGTAACTCAAAGAATTGATGCAGAAAATTAGATAATACAAATGAAGCTAAAGGAGTTAAATTAATAGCAAGTTAAATCTGCAGAATTCTGAAAGCTGAGAATACATCTGCAAATTTAAGAGCAAAACAAAAGCATCAATAATAATGAAGATAAAAAAGAATTACATGTATTAATAATTTATTACAGCCAAGTAGTATTCCATTGTGCATATGTATTAAGGCTTCTTTAAACATTTCTTCTTGGGAATTTGAGTTGTTTGCAGATACAGGCTGTGCATGTACTGCAATGAATATAGGAGTAAAGATGACTGTTTTGCATTGTGCTTTGGTAATTTTGGTTATATTAACAGTTCTATTTTAGATGATACTGTTTGGGTCTATTTAATATGGCTGCATGGAGTAATTAACTTTGAAAACTTCTCCATAATGTTTCTTTGACTAATGCTTTATCATAGGACTTGCCTTCTGGGTCTTTGTTGTTCTTGAATTCATCCCAGCGTATTCTTTTCTGCTATTCTGTTATTTTGAAGCTTTATTTCTCCCATGATCTGCTGTTATCTGAAAGGTTTTTAAATCTAAAGTTCAGTTTCTGTCCTCATATGATACTACTATGAAGATAAAACCTTTTAATGAGTTTATTTCACCATCCAATTTCTTAGTTCTGTCATTAATGCTTAATGCTCATTTTTGCTCTCACATCTTAGTTAAATTGGATTTTTTTTTTTTGGATTGTATTGTTTATTTGGTTTGGGGCCACACTGGGAGATGCTCAGGGGTTACTCCTGGCTGTGTTCTCAGAAATAGCTCCTGGCCTGGAAGACCATAGGGGACTCCAGAGATCGAACTCAGTTCCATCTGGGTCAGCCAAGTGCAAGGCAAATGCCTTACCTCTGCGCTATCACTCACTCAGGCCCCTGAATTGACTTTCTATTATATTTCTTTTTTAATTACTTAAACATCTGCTTCAAGTCTACCATTTTGGTTTTGATTTTGGTTTTGATGACTAAGTGTAGTGAGGTTCTGAACTACTTCCCATTGCACTTGTTTGTAGGACTAAATTTATGGCAGATTCCATTTATATGCAGTGTTTGCTATGGAGAAAGAAAAGATCACATATCTCTGTGTGTGTTTTGGGGAGACCAAAAGAGTTGTACCTCTTTCTCTGGGAGGCATGCTGTTGATCCTCAATCAAGGCTCCCTTTTTTTTTTTTTTAAAGGGTTGTTTAAACCAGTGATTTTTATTTTATTTTAGTGTGTGTGTGTGTGGTTTTTGGGTCACACCCGGCAGTGCTCAGGGGTTTTTCCTGGCTCCATGCTCAGAAATTGCTCCTGCCAGGCACGGGGGACCATATGGGACGCCAGGATTCGAACTGATGACCTTCTGCATGAAAGGTAAACGCCTTACCTCCATGCTATCTCTCCGGCCCCCTCAAGGCTCCCTTAATTAGGTGTTTAATTTGCTTCTGGTTCTAAACTGGAAATTTTGTCAGGTTGAAGAATTGTGGTAATGTTGTATCCCATAACTTCCTCCAGAATTTCTTGAGGAAGGAGACTAGATTCTGATCTTTAAATGGTATTCTCACACTAATCTTCTAGGAATAAAAATCTATAGATATGTGAATTAACTAAACAATTTATTATGACTATACATTGGGTGCTAAAATTTGTAAAGAAATACTAAATTAATATCACTACTTCCAAAGTACCTATAACAACATGTTTCACAGAGAAGATAGTCAGAAAAATTTAATTTTAATTTTAGATGCATGGAATATACATGAAATTTAAAAAATAGTCATTACTTAAAATTAGTCATTGCAATGACAAATGTCATAGCTTTAATAAGTAAAAGCAGTCATCTAACAAATGTGGTAGCTCAGAGACAGAAACAAAGAGAAACTTATGAGAGTAATTTTACAGTGACTGGGTTGGTGTACTTGTAAATGAGTTTGAAAATAAATTTATATAAATATAGATATTAGTTGAATGAAAGAACAGAGAAATATTTAATAGTAGTATGTTCAGGTAAAATCTGGACACCTCTTATTTAGTGGTGAGGTTTATAGAGTTTGCGTTTGAGATAGTGTATTATTACAAAATTAAAATGAGAGACCTTAACCAAAGCTGAAATGCTAAATCTTTGTTTATAAATTATATTAATTTTATAATTAAAAATATTTATAAATAAAATTGAATATACTATCACTCTTCCAGCTTGCTTCTTATAATCATGTATATTCTCAATCTTTCTTTTTTTCTCTAGTTAGTGTCCACTGGTTCTTTTTATTTTTTTAATCAATTATATAATCTCATAGCATGAAAATTAAGAAAATTAATGTATGACTTTTTCATTCTCTTATTTTGCTTCACATAATTCTTTCAGATAACTTCCATTTTATTTGAATTTTTAATTTTCATCTTTTTATAGCTGAATAGTATTTGATGTATAATGCAATATTATTTTTATCAAATTATTTGTCCATTAACAATTTGGTTGCTTTCATATTTTTGCTATTATAAACACAGTTGCAGAAACATTGTGGTGACATTTTTTGTTAATGTGTCTGTCTCCTTCAGGTACTCAAAAATAGGATTGTTAAATCATGTGGTAACTCTTTTTTAATTTTTGAGAAAGCTCTAGACTATTTTCCAAAAGATTCACCCACCAATTTCCTTCTTATCAACAGTAGGAATTATTGTGAATTTAATTTGTAGAATATACCAAGTATTTTTTATAAGAAATATTTACTAAGAATGTTTCTAAAGAGAAGCTTAGAGATAGCACAGTGGTAGGACATTTGCCTTGCAAGTGATTAACCCAGGATAGACGTAGGTTGGATCCCCAGTGTCCCAATTGGTCCTCCAAGCCAGAAGCAATTTCTGAGTGCATAGCCAGAGTTACCCTGAGTGTCACTGTGTGTTGCCCAAAACAAAACAAAACAAAACAAAAACAATATTCCTGGCAGGCTCTGGGGACCATATGCGATGCCAGGATTTGAACCGGGGTCCATCCTCTATTGCCCACGTGCAAGGCAAAGGCCCTACCACTGTAAAAGCATGATATTTTGTGTAGTGGGGGACATAAGCTGGGATTGACTAACATTTCCTATTAGGAAATTATTTCAATGAGTGATAAATAAGACTTATGGAAAGTAACATATTTGTCAAATGAGAGTTTAAATAAGTAGAGGAGTACAAAACAAAGATCCTTTGATAACGGTATATACCACATAGAATTTTAAAATTGTGAATACAAATGTTTCTATAATTATTTTTATATTTTGTATCATTTAATTTAATACTTTTACTAGAACTCTGACATTAAAACAGTTAATACTTATAAAATATATGTGAACTAGTTATTTGGCTAAAGGAAATAAGAGTGCATCCTTTAGATAGCTATTTAGAAAGCTAATGCCTTTCTCTTTTTCTAGTCGATGTATTCTAAGACCCTTAACAGTATTACTCCCTTGTGTGATTAAGTGAAAAATGATGGTGACTTGATTATTTTGGTTTGTTGCTTTACCCATTCTGGATAGTCTCTTAAATGCTAACATATTCTGACAGCTCTGTTGGGGTACATAGAAACTGGAATAAACAAAGGGAACTTGGAAACTTCCAGACATAGAAAGATTTGACATTTTGCAAATATGTTGGAAATGTAGCTGCACAATTCTGTGCAACAAAATGGCTTTTTCTAGTAGTTGAGACTAAAGAGAAAATGAGGAAAAACTCACTGTTGAAATCTAATGAGCCCAGTATAAGACTAAGATTTATTATATTAGTCTGAAGCTTTATTTGTCTGTGAACTTCAGCTTCTGCTAGGAAATTAAATTGTGAAAGCTAACCTACTGATTATTAATTTATAAGAAGTGATTTATAAACAGCATATCTGCATTAATGTGAGGTTAATCTAGCATATAATTTAATACTATTATTAACACTTTTATTACTAACTATATAACATTCAAATTTTCATTCTTGTTAGAAGAAAAAAATGCCTACATTTTAGGACTATTTTTATTGACTCTTTACTAAATGTACAATATTTGTCTACAGTTTATTTATTTATGAGCTAGTTACACAAGGATTTAATTCAGGACTAATTTTTGAAAGCATAAAGTCTCCATTAATTTAAATGTTTCTTTACCTTTCTTATCTACTATTGATTATTACATCAATATCAATGTAAACTTGATAATCATAAACAAAATGTCTAACAGTACAAAGTTGATTGTGAAAATATTTATTTGAAAGACATTGTACAAGTGTTCATTAAGATGATTTAAAAATAAACATGTAATAGAGGAGTTATTAACACAAAATGACTTTTCTAATATCTTAGAAAAATGAGGTTGGCTAACTACAAGCACTGAAGTAAAGAAAATCAATTTAAAAAGTAGGTTGCATTATCTTAGTAGCACCTCATTTTACAGTTTATATATATATATATATGCAGTATATTTAGGAAATCTATGTATCTTATTTAATAAGAGATATTATCATGTAAGCAATAAACTATTGGTTATAACTACATATCAATAAATTATATGATTTTGAGAGTTTTTTCATGCAATTGTTTTATCACTTGATAAGTTTTATAGTTTAGAGTGCCATATCATTAGAACTAAACCTCTTACAGCTATTGTTGTTGATTGCATATTTTTTTCTGAAATGTCATGAATTCCATGGATATTTGACTCTTAAAGTGGATAATAGAAAGATCTGACACTTCATCACAAAATCACATTACTTATTTTTGTGACATTGCTTTAATCAAAATTTAAAAATAAAGTATGTTGAAAGTAAAATGATATCCAGAGAGGCTATAAACTTCACAATGACATTACAGTTAAATTTCAGAACAAGTCTTTATAACTGTAAAGTGATTTGATGACTGTAAAACATATTTTCTAGGTCTCACCATCCTTATTTTTTTGAAAATTAAAATATATAGGCTCTGGAGATTTCTCAGGAATTTATTAAAAGGATTTAAAACCCTACTATTTAATATGTGCTAAGGAACATTTTTAATATAGAGATTAACAAGTATAGAAAAATATACAACTAGTCCTTTCAATTGAGCAATAAAAGTTCGAAACTTTTCCAGTAAAATTAGACTTTGAAAGTACCAATAAAGATAAAGTGTTTCATATAGTAAACTAACAGCTTGCATAAATGCCTTTTATAAAAAGAGAAAATGATTCATTTAATTTAGAATGTAGAGAATAAACATTATTTTTGTTTTGTTCTGTTTTATGGGGGGCCACACCCGGTGACACTCAGGGGTTACTCTTGGCTATGTGCTCAGAAATCGTTCTTGGCTGGGGGGACCATATGGGACTCTGGGGGATCAAACTGTGGTCCATCCTAGGTCAGCCGTGTACAAGGCAAATGCCCTACCTCTGTATCACGGCTTGGCCCAATAAACATTATGTTTATGCATTGATGTAATGCATTTAAGAATTCCCCTGAGAATTGATTTGAAATTACTTTTTTTTTGTTTTTTTGTTGTTTTGTTTTTTGTTTTTTTTTTGAGGGGGGGCCACACCCGTTTGATGCTCAGGGGTTACTCCTGGCTATGCGCTCAGAAATTGCCCCTGGCTTGGGGGGAACATATGGGAAGCCGGAGGACAGAACCGTGGTCCTTCCTTGACTAACACTTGCGAGGCGTTACCTTACCTCTAGCACCACCTCACCGGCCCCCCTTGTTTTTTTTTTTTAAATAATATATTTGTGTCAACTATTTTAGAGATACATTTCACAAAGAATAGGGCAAAATGTTATCTTTTACTCAGTTTATATCCTTGCCTGCTGATGCAAAAATGAGATTAATAAGACTGTTATTATCCATCTACTCTTGTCATGTTATAAGGCTATATATACATGGGAAGTTTCTTATTTAAAGTTTTCCACTTAATCACATTTTTGTGTGATTTAATTTATCTAACAAAAATATGCCACTCTTCTCTAGACTCTATTCTAGATATTGAGGAACAAAAATAAATAAAATAAATCTTAAAGTTGCTTTTTAAAATAATATTTGAATTATAAAACACTCAAATTTTAATAATAATTATACATATAGTTTATTAAGCAGAATATTTAGTATCTCCATAAAGATCTTCCTTGAGATACCCAGATCATGCTTATTATTTTCTTCTGAACGCACATTTAAATTTTACATGTTTAGCTTCCCAACCAATAAAGAACATTCTTGTAAGTAGAGTTCCATATACTCCATACTTTCTTGTGTATTTTGAATGTGATTATCTTAAATTTGAATATTTTTAATTATAAGTCCATATTAGTTGTAACATGATTGATGTTAAATAGAGCTACAAAAATTCCTACCAACAATTTAAGTGCTGACTTAAATATATAGGAATAAAGATATGTTCACTCAGCATAGTTACCAAGAAATAATCATAGGATCTTATTTTTCTTAATAATATAAGAAAATATCTTGTTTGTATTTCTCTTATTACTACATATGTTACATTAGACATTATATTTATGTCACCAATTTCCATTTTTTATTTTTGTGTTCCAAGACACAATAGAAATTTTCAAATGGCTATATATAAGCATTGTGTAATAACCAAACTTAGGCACTAGTGAAGCATAAAACTGTTGGAGACTGTGACTTGTTTGAGGCCATTTTGCTGTTTTCTGCCATAGTCCAGCTTTTCACCTACAAGCTGCCTACGTGCAGTTTTGCTGTGAGTCCTTGAGTTAACAGGAAAGAATGTGCAGCTGCAGGAGATAATTAACTTTGTAGCCCGGAGGAGAGCAACACAGCCCGGTACCATTCCCAGAAATGAGGTCCTACTCCCTCAACCACATTCCAGAGTTAACGAGACATTTATCATTATGTATATGTTACATTGTCTGTTCAAGATCATTTTTGTAAGAACAGCTACCCCCACCTCCTAATAGTTAAGAGTTTAGGAATGTAGCTAGAAGGTCACAAGATGTTTCCATGGAAACTGCACGTTAACCATGACTTGCAGGTCGTCCTGCCCCCTATCCCACTGCCCACTGCCTTATTTGGAAAATGATTTACTTTCTTTGTTTCATGTAGCCTGAACTGTAGCTTTGCCTTATATGGAGCAATGTAGCAACCTTCGCGCCAAAAGTTTGATTGACACTGCTTTTTGCCTGCCCCCTTCACCTTCTCTATATAAGAAGGTGTTGGACTCCAATAAAGACACCTTTGAACGGATTACTCGTCTTAGGTTGTTATTACTAAACTCTCCCAGATTTTTTACAGGTGTGGTCGTGCTTCTAGCCCTGCTAAATAAAGGTGCGGTCGTCCGTGAGCCTCCCAACGGATTCCTGCTGGCCGGGCCCCTCCAGGGGGCTTCAGGACCCCGCATTTTGGCGCCCAACGTGGGGCGTGAAGACCACCACCACACTCAAATGACTACAGGGCGGCGAATCCGGAGCTGTTTCGTAAAACGCAGGTACCTCATCAGGGTGGCGTAGAAACGAGTTAGCCTTAACAAAAAATAAACTGAAGTTTTTTCAAGTCGTTCCCACCGCTGCCCCTGATTGGCTTTTGGGGCTTCACCCATAGGATCCGCTACCATGGGTGTCACGCTAAGTACTGAACTTAAATTCATTAAGGATATACAGTCTGAGTTAAAAGCCAGACATGTGGAGGTTACTAAAAAGGATATTTGTGATTTCTTGATGTTCGTTCATGATGTCTGTCCCTGGTTTGTTATCACCTGTCCAGAAATTGTTGCGTCTACTTGGGATAAAATAGGACACGAGTTAAGTGATCATTTTTCAGCTAATGATGAGCCCGAGAAAGAGAAAATAATGTTTCAATATTGGAGCCTGCTGAGAGACATCATTGTGACTAAGAAAAATGCAAAAACTGCCAAAGAAATAATCCGTGTGGTTAAATCTCATGTAGAACAAGCCTCTCGTGAGTGTTCCAGGGCCCCCTCCTGCTCTAATTCTGTCTCTCATCTTCCGTCTTCTTCCCAAAATCCTTCCTCTCCTGTCCCTTCCGCCTCAAAATCATCTGGCTCTTCCTTTGCCTCCAAGTTAAAGAATGCTCTTAAAGATTTTCCTGATACTTCTCGCCTGTATCCCACCCTTACTTCTGTTCTTGCTTCTGCTCCACCTCAGGAACTTGATCCACAGGATTCTCAAACCCTCGAGGAAGAAGCTGCTAATTACCACAATTCTCCTGTCACACAGGCTACACAAACTCCCCCACAACCTCCTCCTTATAACTGTCCTGCTCCTCCAAAATGTATTCTTCCTATTCCTCCTGCACCTACCGCTTTAGATTCTCACCTCATTACTATTACTTCCATGATCTCCCAACTCGCAGATGAGTTTCATCAATCTCTTGAAATAAAACCTGATGTCGCTACTTTTCCTGTTCTTCTCCCTGATGGAGAGAATCTTCCTCCGCCTCCTTCTCAACGTCCTCCGCCACCTAATGCTTCCCACCCTCCCCCGCCGCCCACTGGTCCCCGCACCCGCGGCTGGGTGCGGCGTGAACGTGAGGCTCAAGCTGCTACTGAAGCTGCGGCTGATTCGGATTCTCAGCATGAAATAGACTCGGAGGGAGAGGAGGCCCAGCCTAGCGGCGCCAGACCACCGGAGGGTGAGACACCTATGCGCTATGTAACCATTAATAAGAAAGATCTTACTGAACTGCTTCAAGCAGTAAAAAATTATGCCACTCAAGCTTCTTATACTATCTCATGCCTTGAGTCTCTGGGAAATGGCGGTGCTCTTTTGCCTTTTGAATGGAAGTGTGTTGTCTCCAACGTGCTGCCACATAAGCTCTACTTGCTTTGGGAAACTGATTTTTATAAAATTTGCCGTGAACTGGCTAGAGGAGACAAAACATGTCGCCTTATGCTTTCCGGTTCTGCCCCATATGACACTATGCAGCAACAACGCATGTTTCCCCTTAGCTATCTCACCAATACGAGTTTCGCCGCCATGACAGCTTGGCGAAATTTACCCAAGGAGGGAGACGCGTATGCTCCGCTCAGTCAAATTCTACAGGGGCCAGATGAACCCTATAATGCGTTCATCAGTCGCCTCCTAGAGGCCGTGGAAAGAATTTTAGGCACTTCTTCCTCTGAAATGACCAATCCTCTGGTCAAGCACCTTGCCTATAAAAACGCCAACACGCCTTGCAAAACCCTCTTAAAAGGGCGCATTGCAAACAAATCCATTCATGATATGATTGATCTTTGCCGTGACGCTGATCCTATCGCCCACCGAGTTGCTCATGCTTTGGCCGTCATTCAAACCCAATCATCGGGCAAGGTCTGCTATTCGTGCGGAGAAGCTGGACACTTTGTCTCTCAGTGCCCTCAGCGCTTGGCTCCTGCCATGCAGACAGGCATGGCAAACCCCCACCCTCCACTTTGCCCACGCTGCCGCCACGGCCGCCACTGGGTCGCCGAATGCTATGCCGTTAAAGACGTAGCTGGCAATCCCCTGCAGCCTAATCACCGCCTTTCGGCTCAGGGAAACTCCAACAGGGGCCGGCTCCGGGCCCCGCGCCATCAATTCCAACGCTTTGTTCCGGCTTCGGAGCCCAGCCAGCCGGTACAGTCTACCCCTGCTCCCCAGGCATATTACCAACAAGAACAGCAGCCTTGCCAGCATCAGCCACTAGTCCCCCCCTCAATGCTCCCACCTCAGCAACCTCCCTTGTCAGGGCAACCCCAGGGAGCGCGGGACTGGACTTGTGCGCCTCCACCCCACACTTATTAACCCCTGAACATGGTGTTTGCCAAATTCCCACTGGCATTTTTGGTCCGCCGCCACCAGGACATTTCTTTATGATCATTGGGCGCGCATCTATGACTATTAAAGGCCTCATTATTCAACCTTCGTAGTAGACAATGACTATACCGGGGAAATTGTACTTCTTGCAGTCGCCCCCTATTACCCGGTACAGGTACTGCCTGGGCAGCGCATCGCGCAAGCCCTTCCGCTTCCCCTTAACGTCACTTTGCCTTCTCTCCCGGAAATACGCGGCAATTTAGATCCCGGCTCCTCTGATATATTTTGGGTCCGTTGCGTGTGTAAAATTAGACCCCTGCTTGTTATTACAATTGAAGGCAAGCCCTTCACGGGCCTTCTTGACTCTGGCGTGGACACCACTTGCTTTTCTCCCACCGATTGGCCCCCCAACTGGCCCACCACTGCCTCCTTCGACTCTGTCTCC
Source organism: Suncus etruscus (assembly GCF_024139225.1). Lineage (NCBI taxonomy): Eukaryota > Metazoa > Chordata > Mammalia > Eulipotyphla > Soricidae > Suncus > Suncus etruscus. The sequence goes on along the minus strand of NC_064851.1, from coordinate 93,618,985 downwards.
GGAGTCGCAGGAACTTTCAAACAAGTCCTCATCAGCGCCAATAAATTGGTCTGGCAGGACGAGGACGGAGACACTGGCCTTGTTCGCCCATACATTATCCCAGACCTGCCCATTAATTTGTGGGGCCGAGACATCATGGAGCAAATGGGTGTTTACATCATTAAATGCCGAAACCCTGCCGCTCTAGCCCAAATGATGCAGCAAGGCTATACGCCCTCTAAAGGCCTGGGACGAAATTTACAAGGCATTTCCAAGCCCATTCAGCCAACGCCCAATCCCGGCCGCCTGGGACTTGGCTATAGCTCTGCCTATTCCGTTTCTGTCCACGCCGCGCCAACGCCCCCTGCTGAGAAAATCACTTGGCATTCTGATACTCCTGTGTGGATAGGACAGTGGCCCTTGTCCGCTGAAAAGCTTCAAGCTGCTTCAACGCTTGTACAAGAACAACTTGACGCTGGCCACATTGAGCCTTCCACCTCCCCTTGGAACATGCCCATTTTTGTAATTCGCAAAAAAATCCGGCAAGTGGCGCCTCCTTCATGATCTAAGAGCAATTAATAAAACCATGGTCCCTATGGGAGCCGCTCAAGCAGGCCTCCCGGTGCCGTCAGCCATTCCCTCTAAAACCTTTAAAATAGTTATTGATCTCAAAGATTGTTTCTTTTCCATACCCCTTCATCCAGATGACTGCAAACGTTTTCCTTTTTCACTGCCAGTTTCCAATTGTGCTGGTCCCTGTCCTCGCTATCAATGGAAAGTTTTGCCTCAAGGAATGGCCAATAGTACCACCCTTTGTCAAAAATATGTTGCTTCCTTTATTGATCCCTTTCGTGCCTTACACCTCTCTCTTTATATCATTCACTATATGGATGATATTCTCCTTGCCTGTTCCGATGAATCTCTCTTACGCTCTGCCTCTTCTGATCTAATATCTCTCTTATCCTCCAAAGGCTTTAACATCTCAACGGATAAAGTACAAGTTTCCCCACCTCATTTGTTTCTAGGATTCGAACTTTTACCATCACAAGTAAAAACCCAAAAGGTGCAAATTCGCACCCAGCACCTCAAAACACTTAATGACTTCCAACGACTCCTTGGTGACATTAATTGGCTTTGCCCCTATCTCAAACTCACCACGGGCGATCTTAAACCCCTTATTGACATTCTACAAGGAGACTCCAACCCCTCTAGCCCCCGCTCGCTCACTGATGAAGCCCGTGCTGCACTTGATCTTGTCAACTATGCCATTCAAAATCAATTTATTACCTACTACGACCCTTCTGCCCCCCTTCAACTTATTGTCTATTCCACTGCCTTCACACCCACTGCTGTTTTTTGGCAAACTGCACCCCTCTACTGGGTTCACCTTCCTTCCTCTCCTTCTAAAGTTCTCTCCACATACCCCTCCTCCATCCTTCGGCTTCTGCACCAAGGATGTGACATTTCTCTCAAACTTTTTGCTAAACATCCTGATCTCCTTATTCTCCCATACACTCACCAACAATTGGCCTGGCTCGCAGACCAGGATCAAGCCTGGTTCCTTTTTCTCACTTACTTTCAAGGCACCATTTCCACGCACATGCCAGCAGACAAACTGCTGCACTTCCTCAACAAACACCCTGTCGTTTTCCCAAAACTCACTAAGCATCAACCCATTTCCCCTGCCTCTCTTGTTTTCACCGATGGCAGTTCCAACGGTGCTGCCTCTTTTTCCGTTGATGGACATCAATACACTGTCCCCACTGCACACACCTCCGCCCAGCTTGTTGAACTGGAAGCTGTTTACCAGGTTTTTCTCTCTGTCCCTCAAGCTTTTAACTTATATACAGACAGCCATTACATTGCATCCTCTCTACCTCTTTTGGAAACAGTGCCATTTATTAAACCCTCCACTACTGCCTTCACCCTCTTTTCTAGCATTCAGCAGCTTATTTTACAACGGTCCAACCCCTTTTTTGTGTCCCACATTCGTGCACATTCCGGATTGCCCGGTCCCCTAACCTTAGGTAACTCCCTTGTTGATGAAGCCACCCACGCCCCCTCCTCCGCCCTCTGCTTCCTTTCCAACTCCACTCCACCTCCTTCGCTGACTCCTTTACAGCAAGCCTCTCTCGCCCATCGCCTTCACCATATCAATGCTCAAACCTTACACCTTAAATATGCTATTACTCGTGAACAAGCCCGTGACATTGTTCGCTCCTGTAAATCCTGTCTTTCTCTTCTCCCTGAACCTCACGTTGGCGTTAACCCCCGTGGCCTCGTGCCCGGTGAACTTTGGCAAATGGATGTCACTCACTTCTCAGCCTTTGGCAAACTCAAGTATGTTCATGTCACTGTAGACACCTTTAGTGGTTTTATCTGTGCCTCCTTGCAAACTGGAGAATCTTCCACCGATGTCATCGCACACATGTTTCACTGCTTCACCATCCTGGCAGTGCCCAAACTTATTAAAACAGATAATGGCCCTGGATATGTTGGCCACAAGTTTCAAGATTTTTGTGCAAAATTTCATATTAAGCACAAAACTGGAATAGCCTTTAACCCCCAGGGTCAAGGCATTGTTGAGAGAGCTAATCAAACCTTAAAAAACATGCTCTTTAAGCTCTCAGGCGAAAGTGAAACCTTGTACGCTCGCCGCGGCAAGCACCGCCTTCTGCTTGCCCACGCACTCTTTGTGCTGAATTTCTTGTCACTCGACCCTCAAGGCCGCTCAGCGGCTGATCGTTATTGGCACCCACATACAGCCAATGATTTTCAGTCTGTCCTTTGGAAAGACGTTCGATCAGGACTCTGGAAAGGGCCACACCCCGTCCTAATCTGGGGTAAAGGCCATGCTTGTGTCCACAACACTGACACAGGAGACACCCGCTGGCTTCCAGACCGGCTGGTCAAGCACTATAACCCGCCCAGGGCTCCCAGCCCTGAGAACCCCGTTCCCCCTTCTCTTCCAGAACCCATCGCCACTGACGTTGCTGTCTCCACTATCCGCCCAGAAAATGCACGCCCTCCTGTTGCCGTCGCACGTCCTCTCGTTGCTGTGGTTGCTCCTGCTCCCCTCCACCTGCCCAGCCCAACCCAATGACCGTTATCGAGTCTTCAATTACACCTGGCAAATCATCAATGAGGCTGGCGACGTCGCTAATCAAACGTCCATCCTCTCCACCTCCATTCCTTGGCCTGTTTTGCAAGTCGACCTTTGTGCTCTTGCTATGGGTGCTAGTTCCTTTTGGGGAACTTCCTCTTTTCGCCTGCCTCAACCTCGTGCTGTGGACCACTATGACTACTACGCCCCTGCTGCCGGTGGCTGCAACTCCGCTGTCCGCAGAGATGTTTTGAGCCACCCTGACACCACCTTTTACGTCTGCCCCGGACACCACCGTCCCCGCTCCGACGACTTCAGATGCGGCTCTCATGACCAATATTTCTGCGCTTCCTGGGGCTGTGAAACCACAGGAACTGCTTACTGGCATCCCTCTTCCTCCTGGGACTTCATCACTGTTTCACGTCCTCCTCCTTCTTTACCTCTCCTGGACTGTGATGCTTCCTCTGCCTCCCGTGGTTGGTGCAACCCCATCCTCATCAACTTCACTGCTGCTGGTCGTAAACATCACTGGACTCAGGCTGCCCAATGGGGACTCAGACTTTACAGTAAGGGTACCAACTATGGACTTCTTTTTTCCCTCCGTTTACTTAAACAATTGCCTATTTCTCGCCCCCTCGCCGTGGGCCCCAACACCTTTCTTCACCCCAACTTGGGTACCCCCTTTCGTGTGCCTTCTCCTCCTTCTCCTCTTCCTTCTGCCTCTCCTTCTCTTCGACAACTCACTATGCCTTCTGGTCCCTCCCCGTCCTCTCAGGTTATTCTTTTTTTTTTTTTTTTTTGGTTTTTGGGCCACACCCATTTGACGCTCAGGGGTTACTCCTGGCTATGTGCTCAGAAATCGCCCCTGGCTTGGGGGGACCATATGGGACACCGGGGGATCGAACCGCGGTCCTTCCTTGGCTAGCGCTTGCAAGGCAGACACCTTACCTCCAGCGCCACCTACCCGGCCCCCTCTCAGGTTATTCTTAATCTCATGAATGCTTCTGCTCTTGCCCTCACAGATCCTGCCTATGAACGTTGTTGGCTTTGTTTTTCTCCTCAACCACCTTTCTATGAAGGCGTTGCTCTTTTTGGCAACCTTTCCTCTACCTCAGATCCCACTCATCTCCGTTGGAACACTCAACCTCAACATGGCATTACAGTCGGTCAAGTCGTAGGCTCTGGCCTTTGCCTTAAGCCTGATGACTCCCTGCTTCCTAGCCAGCTGCTCGATGTGTGCAACGACACTGTTGACATCTCCAATTCTTCCTCTTCCTACAGGTATCTCTTGGCTCCCAATGGCACTTATTTTGCCTGTGCTTCTGGCCTCACTCCTTTTGTTATTCGCTCTTCTTTTCTCCTTTCTCATGATTACTGCATTCTCGTTATTCTCATTCCTAAAATTACCATTCATTCTGAACACATCTTTCCCTCTTCTGGTACTTCCCTATATCCCTTTTCTTCTTCTTCTCTCTACCGCCAACATCGCGAGCCCTTCACCACTGTTACACTTGCCATTCTCCTTGCTGTTGGCGCCACCACCGGCGCTGGCACAGGAATCTACTCTCTTGTCTCCACTCAATCCAATTTTCGCATTCTCACTCAGGCAGTAGAACAAGACATCAATAAAATCAAAAACAGTTTGCAATTCCTCACTGATACTGTCAGTTCCCTTGCTGATGTTGTCCTTCAAAATCGTCATGCTTTAGATTTTGCCCTTATGAAAGAAGGGGGAGTCTGTGTAGCCCTTAAGGAACAATGCTGTATTTTCAAGGATAAAACTGGATTAGTTAGGGACAGTGTTCAGCGCATTGGCGATGGTATGAAAGAATTTCAGAAACGTTTCAATCAAGAACAAAGTTGGTACCAGGGTTGGTTTTTCTCTTCTCCTTGGCTCCACACAATCCTGTCCACTGTTTTGGGCCCTCTAATTAGCCTCATGCTGCTCTTTTCTCTTGGCCCATGGGCTTTCCGCAAAATCACTGCCTTTGTTAAGAACCAGGTAGATGAAAAAGCAAAAAACCTCTGTTCAGGTTAACTACCAACAATTGACCCCACGTGACTCCTGTGAAAACTTGGCTTTAGTCACCAAGCCGCCCTTCCAGCCACTAAGTTTCCAGGAGATTGAGCGCATTGCTAACAAACGGAGCTCGCTCCGGTCTTTTTGCTCTCGGCTGTGGAGATGCCTATGACGGGATTAGCAGGGTCCCAGTTAGGGCATGGCCCCAAAAGGCTACAGCGCAGAATTCGGATCTCTGTGCACAACCAAGGCGCCTGTAGCCACCTTTTAAATGCAGCTGATGGCTGTGTCCGACCTGGTCAAACCCTGTAGCCGAAGACACAGGTCTTCCACCCACTCACGACTTTCCTTCTTTTATTAGAAGAGAAAGGGGGAGATGTTGGAGACTGTGACTTGTTTGAGGCTATTTTGCTGTTTTCTGCCATAGTCCAGCTTTTCACCTACAAGCTGCCTACGTGCAGTTTTGCTGTGAGTCCTTGAGTTAACAGGAAAGAATGTGCAGCTGCAGGAGATAATTAACTTTGTAGCCCGGAGGAGAGCAACACAGCCCAGTACCATTCCCAGAAATGAGGTCCTACTCCCTCAACCACATTCCAGAGTTAACGAGACATTTATCATTATGTATATGTTACATTGTCTGTTCAAGATCATTTTTGTAAGAACAGCTACCCCCACCTCCTAATAGTTAAGAGTTTAGGAATGTAGCTAGAAGGTCACAAGATGTTTCCATGGAAACTGCACGTTAACCATGACTTGCAGGTTGTCCTGCCCCCTATCCTACTGCCCACTGCCTTATTTGGAAAATAATTTACTTTCTTTGTTTCATGTAGCCTGAACTGTAACTTTGCCTTATATGGAGCAATGTAGCAACCTTCGCGCCAAAAGTTTGATTGACACTGCTTTTTGCCTGCCCCCTTCACCTTCTCTATATAAGAAGGTGTTGGACTCCAATAAAGACACCTTTGAACGGATTACTCGGATTACTCGTCTTAGGTCGTTATTACTAACCTCTCCCAGATTTTTTACAGGTGTGGTCGTGCTTCTAGCCCTGCTAAATAAAGGTGCGGTCGTCCGTGAGCCTCCCAACGGATTCCTGCTGGCCGGGCCCCTCCGGGGGGGCTTCAGGACCCCGCATAAAACCTGATGTAAGGCAAGTAAATATTTAATCAGTCGACTTATCATGAGGTTATAGAGCACTGTAGAAGTTTCCAACTACCATGTGTTGCTTCTTATGTCTTTCCTTCAGTCTTTTAGCAGTTTTCAGTATTTTGCTGGTTCCTCATTTGGTGCAAATATGTTTAGAAGTATGATTTCTTCCTGATGTATGATATCCCTTAATTATTATGAAATGATCCTCAGTGTCTTTTATAAAGTTTTTTGAGCTTTAAGTCTATGTTCTTGATATTAGTATAGCCACCCCATCCTTTTTAGAGGGAAAGTTGGCTTAAAGAATTGTCTTCCAACCTTAGACTTTATGTCTGTGTTTTCACTGAATATTCAAATATGTTTCTTGTATGCAACAGAATGTTGGATTAAATTTCCTAATCAATTTTGCCAGTCTGACTTTTAATTTAGTCTATTGACACTGAGGTTGATTATTTCCATGGAATTTTGTGCCATAGTTTTTGAAGCAGCTTGGTGTGTTTGTGGGGTCTATTTAATTTTTTATTTTTATTTTTTGCTTTTTGGGCCACACCCAGTGACACTCAGGGGTTACTCCTGGCTATGCACTCAGAAATTGCTCCTGGTTTAGTGGATTATATGGGACGCTGGAGGATCAAACCCTGGTCCATCCTAAGTCAACATGTGCAAGGCAAACGCTCTACCACTCCAGCCCCTCTATTTTATCTTGAAGTACTTCTTGCAGTCCTCCTTTTAACGTTGGCTTTGAGTATGTAAATTTCCTGAGCTGTTGTTTTTCTTCAAAGCTGAGTATCATTCTTTAAAGTATTAATGAGATTCTAGATGAGTAAACTATTATTGGTAACGTTTTATTTCATTTATTTCTTTCACAATATCCCTCTACTGCCTTCTGGCCAGGAGGGCTTCCTGTAAATCTATTGTAAATCTTAAAATGTTTCTTGGTATAAGATTTCCTTCTATGATCTTACTACTTTGGTATTCTATATCCTTAATTTTCTATATTCTGATTAGGATGCATCTTGGAATATTTATTTGAATTTCTTTTAACTGGTATGCTTAGGGTGTCCAGGATGTGAGTAACTTCACTATCTAGTTCCAGGTATATCTTTGATTTTTGCCTTTTCATAGGGATTATCTCCCCAACTCTGAGAAACTAATTATTCATATGTTCCTCCTATATTTATCACAAAGTTCTCCTGTCAGTTGTTTATTTATTTTAAGACTTTTTCATCTTTTGCTATTGTCTGGAAATGTTACACAGCTCATTTTCAAGTTCACTAATTCTATCCTCATTTCAGCTATCAAGATTTTCTTTTTTTTTCTTTTTTTTTAATTTATTTAAACACCTTAATTACATACATGATTGTGTTTGGGTTTCAGTCATGTAAAGAACACCACCCATCACCAGTGCAACATTCCCATCACCAATGTCCCAAGTCTCCCTTCGCCCCACCCGACCCCCGCCTGTACTCTAGACAGGCTCTCCATTTTCCTCATACATTCTCATTATTAGGACAGTTCAAAATGTAGTTATTTCCCTAACTAAACTCATCACTCTTTGTGGTGAGCTTCCTGAGGTGAGCTGGAACTTCCAGCTCTTTTCTCTTTTGTGTCTGAAAATTATTATTACAAGGGTGTCTTTCATTTTTCTTAAAACCCATAGATGAGTGAGACCATTCTGTGTTTTTCTCTCTCTCTCTGACTTATTTCACTCAGCATAATAGATTCCGTGTACATCCATGTATAGGAAAATTTCATGACTTCAATTCTATCATTTGTTTGATTTTTCTCTCATTTCTATTCTCACATACACTTGAGTCTTATTTGTTCACTGTTCCATGGTTTCTTCGAGTTCTTAAAATCTCAACATTTCCTCTCAAATGTCTATATCTGTGACGCTATGTAGGAGGCTGATACTGATTGGATGTTTAGAATGGCCATATTTATTAATTGTGTTGGTTGTGACATTGCTTTTCCATTGTGACTGTTGTTGGTGCAGTGAAGCTCACTGATTGGAAAAAATACACAGTACCAGAGCAAAGTAGAGTAGCCACACTCTTTTTGGAATGCACAAACGTAGGTGTAAAAATGGCTCCTGTGAGTCACAGAAAGGACCTCATTGCCACTCTGCCTCAGTTTCTTAAGACTATATAAGATATATAAATTTAAATAAAAGCTATGTGAAAAATATTTTTACACAAATGCAGCTGAAGAAAGAACTCTAATTTAATAGTAATTTACAAATATATTATGTAATCCCTGGGGTAATGGAATAAGAACAAAAGTCTATAAATAGAAAATTTATGATAAAACGCTACTTCCAACTTAGAAAACATGCAAATTAATTTAATAAATATGCATAATAAACTAAAAATAAATTTTATTTTTATAAATAAAATTAAACATTTTATTAGTTAAAATGTAAAGTCTGTTAACATATAAAACTTATTTATTTATTTATTGGAAATTAGAAACCCAGTTGGTCACGTGAAATGCAAATACCTTTCCAGCTGTAATATCTCTTCAGTCCTCAATGATTATGAATTAACTATTTGAGAATCTCCAAGTCTCTTTTTTTTGTAACAGTAGATTTTTTATTTAGATAGAGAATAAGTGGAGTTAGAACAAAAGTTTAGTGGGTGGGGCTGGCCTTGAAAGCAGTTAACCTGGGCTTGATTCCCAGCATCAGTTATGAGAAACCAAGCCTGCCAAGAATGAGAGCAGTGCCAAGAGTACTCTATTCACCAATTGTGGCCCATAAACAAAAACAAACAAACAAGCAAAAACCCATGTCATGGCTCTCTGCATACTGAACTATATAAAGGAAATTAATATCCAGAAGACAGCAGTACCATGAGTGATACCCTATCACAGAGTTTAAAATAAATCTTGAATATCACCAGATAAGAGGGAAAAAGTTAGATAAAAAATTATTCAAAATTAATTAAAACACATTGACTATCATATTAACTTATTCAATATAATATTTTTATTACTGAAATTACAATGATAAAAATGAATAAATCCTAAATCAAACCATAAATAAAGCCAATAAAACACTGATAAATTTTAAAGTGAGAACATCTATGATAACAATTAAAATATAAAAATATAGCACGTTTTAAAATATCTCAAATTTTGGAGAAAAAGTACTATCATCAATATTCTACATTCACATGGAGAGAATTGAATATATAAAGTTATATTAAGATTTTTGGGTGATGCTTTGGGTACACAGGCTACAATAGACCAAACGAAGGGCCTTGCATGTCTTTGGTATGTATTCTGTGACTTGAGCCATGCACCTTGTCTTCTGGTATTTATGAGAGTTTTACATCTAAAAGTCTTTACTAAAATAATTAAACCCAGTAAGATCTATCTGTTATCCAGCAGCATGTTGTTCAGTCTCCAGGTGTTGCAGTTACTCCACATCCTCTTTTTAAAATAAGTCTTGATCTCAGTGACATTGTAGTCTGTTAGGATGCCTTATTATGTTAGTAACAGTAAATAGTAATAGTAAATTAGACTTATATCCTGAAATGTGATCTATCCTAGACAATGTTTAATTTGGCCTAGAGAAGAATGTATATTCAGCTTTTGAGGATGGAAATATCTGTATAAACCAATTAGTCCAACCTCTTCTAGTGTCTTATTTAGGATACATATGTTTTCTCCATTCCCCAATCCTGAGAAACTGGGGAATTGGGAGTCTAGAAACAAATTCCAAAACATGAAAAATAATCCACACAGATTAAAAGTAATGAAACAGTTTTAGGAAAATTCTACTATTGAGCCTTTTGCTCAATAGCAAGAGATAACAATGGGAAGATTTACCAACTGTGAAAATAAAAACCAAAGCAGTTTCACACTGAGACACAAGGTTTTTATTGGAAAAAGAAAGACCACCCCCATAGGGTGGATAACAGGTAGGGTAAGAGATCAATCTAAAGGTACTTCTAGTCCCTAATGACAAGCACCAGCAAAGAAGAATTATTCTGAATAGAATGAAAACTGGTTACTCCCACAACTCCTCCTTCTTAATTTAATAGATAATGCAGAAATTTGAGGTAAAACAAAGTAATTTGTGTCCCAAATTTTTCTGAAAAAGGTGGATACCCCTATCTAAAAGATAATATTGGATGGCATTTTTTTTTTGTATAGGCTCAGCAAAAATCGGGGAAATAGAAAAAACTCTGAACTAAAATCAGGGTGTCCTCATCCATCAAATATCCTGTCACAAGACCAACTACAGGATGCAGGCATACTAATTTGTCTAGCCCCAAAGTCTTTCTTCATGGTCTCAAGAAAATTTCTCATCACAATTGTTTCAGTTAGATTTAAGTCTGAAGGAGTGAAGAACTGAGAATAAAATGGAGTAATAACAAATAAGGGATGAGAGAGTGAAAGGAAACAATGGAACAGGATTTGTAAAGAGCAGAGGTGGAGGAAAATGGAAGTGCTATATATAATAGAAGGAAGGACTATTTACAACATAGACAGACATAATATATACAAAATAGACAGACATTAGACAGATATTAACGTGGCCACCACACACACACTCTCATACACACATAGACGGACATAGAAGGTCAATCATTAGGTTGCAGTTGTTTAACTGACTCAGGTGGAACCGGTCAGAATGCTTCCAAAGTATAACACCAGAAGGTCAGATGAAAAAGTTTTCCAATTCCTAGGAAGAACACAATTTGTGAATGTAAATTTGCCTGAAAAGTCTTTATAAATGAGATTTCGCATAAACATTCTCAAAATAATAATATTTTCCAAGTCTAACATACTAAGTAATATGGTAGTGAGCACTGTAAAAAGAGTCTACACCATGGGGAACGTATAACAGGTCTTGAGCATCCAGTTTCCTTTCCCGATAGCAAACTGAGAACAAAAGCATAATGACATAATAGTAGACTATCTTGAATTAAAAAATAAGTTTCAAAGACACACTTAAAGAATGAGCATGGTAGCAAGAGTCTATGGCATTCAGATACCTTTTCCAAGGATATCATATTAGCAGGATTAATCAAATATAAAATGAATATTTTAGAATATTTGTTAAGACATTATCATAATGATCACACTATTAGGAGTCTAACAGAATATAGCACTGCAATGTTAAACTAGGGCATCAATCAAAAGGCAACTGAACAAAAGCATTCAAAAGATATTATAAACATTAGTATTAAAATTAAGATACTAAAACATTTCTTATAGTGAGCACTGTAGTGGAGCCCATGTCTTCCAAACACATTCTGAAAATGTTTCAATTCATAAGGAAATTATGATAGAATCTATAAAGAGCAGGTAGTTGAACACCTTCTAAATTTAAACAGCTGTATCATTTTTGAAGGTCTCTTTAAAATATTAAAAATAATATAAGCTTCTGGAGATTTCACAGATGAGGTGGAGATTTCTGAAACTTGATCAAATTTAAACCAAATGTTGTTGCATTTTTACAATAGGCTATGTAATGATCCTTTTCCATTTCGCCATAATGGTTAAAAACAGGTTATGTTGTATTCTTCAGAGTTATTTTTAGACTCCATAGTGTTCTGTGATAGGTCAATATTTTCTAAAGCAAAGTCCTCATAGGTATGTATGTTTTATTTTGTTTTTATTTTATTAATTAATTTATATATTTTTGGTTTGGGACTAAACCTGGAGAAGTTTTCTGCTATTATCACCCCCATTCTTTTTCCAGTATGATTATGCGAGTTTGTCTTGCTAAGGTGTCCATAGTTCCCTTGTTTCCATTTCTATGGCTTCTCTCACCTATTTTTTGTTTTGTTTTGGTTTGGTTTTGGGCCACACCCAGTAATGCTCAGTGGTTACTCCTGGCTTTGTGCTCAGAAATAGCTCCTGGTTTGGTGAACCTTACTAGGTGCCAGGATCGAACCCAGGTCTGTCCTGGGTCAACCATGTGCAAGGCAAATGCCCTACTACTGTGCTATCACTCCGACTCCAGATTCTCTCATCTTCTAAAAGGGTTCTTTGAGTTGGCTAAATTGCTCATTTATTGATTGCTTAATGTTTCTAGCTAGTGATAAAGCATGGTTGATTTAGGTCCTCATCTACCAGGCTCAAGCATTTTGATGGACTTGGGAATTTGTTTAGTTTCTTTCCCTATCCACACCTGAAGTTGATAAAAAAAATTAGTGAAATAATTTTATTAATAATTATAAATAAAATTTTGATATAAAATTAGCATCATTTTTACCAAATGGTTAAAAAGTGACATTTATAGGATACTTTGCAGCATTCAGGGGTTACTTTGGCTCTGCATTCAGAAATCACCCCTCAAAGCTCAGGGGACCATATGGGATGCCAGGTATCAGACCCATGTTGGCCAATTGCAAGAGAAACATTCTATCTACTGTGCTATTGCTCTGACCCCAGAAAATGACATTTAAAAATGCAATTTTCCCAAAGAACAAAGCAACAGTTCCTAATATAAATTATAAAAATGTAATAAAAAAGGGGCCAGAGAGATAACATGGAGGTAAAGCATTTGCCTTGCATGCAGAAAGACAGTGGTTTGAATCCGGTGTCCCATCTGATCCCCCGAGCCTGCAAGGAGCAATTTCTGAATGTAGAAGTAACCCCTAAGTGCTGCCAGGTGTGACCCAAAAAAAAAAACAAAAAAAATTGAATAACTCTTTGAGGATATTAAAATTTTTATTAAGAGAAGCCATGCAAGCTAAACAGTGATATCATATCCTCAAGAAATCAGTTTTGCCAAAACCATCAAACATTTTTATCAACTTGATATTTTTTTATTTTAAACATAATTCTTAAAATAATTGTTAAAATATTGAATGAAAAATAGGGTCAGATTCACAATATGACCTTATTCACAGACAATATTTACAAATATACTTAAGTACATACAATACAGAAGACATATACAAGCATTGCAAGCACTAGTAGATTCAATCTCCTAGCATTAATTGGGAGTAGTCCCTGATCCCTTCTCCAAACACAAAAAATCAAGCTAGCAACTTATATCATGACAGACTTATTTTAAAATAATTGAGAAAAAATAAATATAAGTAAATTCAATTGACTATTGGCTATGATAGTTTATGAATAAGGTAATGAGTATTGTTTGCTATACTGACTTCATATATATTTGAAATATTTCATACTTGACTGTAAGAAAACCTGTACATATTATATTGATTTTATTAAACATACTTCATAAGTATTAAAATTAGTTGAGCCAAAGTTCAATAACTTACCAAAAGATTTCAACTATTCTGAGAGGATTTTCATCACAAAATACAAAGATGCTAGAAATACATAATTGTGTTATAACTTATAAAGTAAGGAAGAATTGGCAAAAAGAAAAAAATTAATACAGAGGAAGGCAAAAATTCAGGAACTTCAGGTATCCTGGGATTTGAGGCTGATATCACCAGGTCTTTGTGGAGCTAGTGTGAATACTCTCCCCCCAAATTGTCTTTCAGGAGGGCTGGCAACTGAGTACATGCCCCCTAATAGTCAATATATCATCAACAGTGCTTTGAATCTTTGGACAACTTCATTTGCTTAATTTTGTCACCCATATAAAAACACCAATTAAACAGAATAGACAGCTAAAAATAAGTATTAATGACTTTATTAGAGGTACAAAAATGTTCACAAAAGTGCAACTACTACACTTTTTCTTTTATCTTTGTTTTTTAACTTTGCTTTTTCCTTTCCTTTTTATTTTCCTTTTTATCCTTTTTTCATTATCTGAAAAAAATTTTTATTATCATTTATTTTAAACATAAGTACACTACAAATATAGAGTACCTATGTATTGCTACATTAAAATATATTTAGCAATTCTTACACTCTAAGAATTTATTTTTGAAAATATTAAAATAATGAGTTCCAAAGAGATATTAAAAGACCATTTATTATAAAATGACACTTTAATACTACTCTGTCTACTGTTGTGATAAAGAAACAATATAAGGGGCTGGGGCAACAGCACAGCAAGAAGGATATTTGCCCTGCATGCTTCTGATCCAGGTTCATTCCCCTCATCCCTTATAGTCCCCAAGCCTGTCAGGAGTGATTTCTGAGCAATGCCAGGTATGACTCAAAAACAATATTAGTCAAGACTTAGATTTAACACAGTATAATTAACTAACTTGATTTAATGAAAAATGTTGCATAAATTTGAATCATTTTCAAATTGCTTAAATTTTTGTGTTGGGAAAGATCTCAACACAAGAAAGTAATGTTCTATAATATTACAAAACCTGAATTAATAATACATGACTGCTTCTCTTATCAAAAATAATTAAACCAGAAAATTTAGCTGTCAATATAAATATAAAATTTACACAGCTGGAAAGTTTCTTTGACTCACACATTGGACTGAGATAACAGACCATAGTGTCACATAAGATTGTAAAACTACACAGAACACAAAGCTAAAAAAATGAGAAACCAAGTAGGGATTTAAATTTAGTCAAACTCTACTACCCATATCTTATCCTTTCTACCTGTCCAGAAGAGGGATGTCTGTTTTAAGAAAGATACTAGTATATGTCTGGGAAATTAATAAGAGAACAACTTATTATCTATAAATCTAGAAATTTAAAATCAGACAAGAAGAATACAAATTGCACAACAACTGAGTTGTGAAATAGAAATAGAATGCATAGATTCTTAAGTTTATGCCAAATAAATAGATTCTAATTTTGTACAAGAAATAAAATATCAACTTTGTATCTGGCACATAAAACTAGTATAAAATTATGCCATATAAAATATTATTTTAACTCACTGGCCATTATTTTGAGCTAGTAACTTTAACTTGTTGTGATTTTCTCATCTAGAAAAGTGGACTGCATAATTGTTTATTTTTTGTTTGTTTTTGCTTTTTCTTTTGGGTCACCCAAGTGATACTCAAGGGTTACTCCTGGCTATGTGTTCAGAAATCGCTCCTGGCTTGGGGGACCATATGGGATGCCAGAGAATCGAACTATAGTCTGTCCTAGGTTAGCACGTGCAAGGCAAAGGCACTTGTGCCACTACTCATGCCCCATAATTGTTTAATTTTCTCTCTCTCTTTTTTTTTTTTTTGTTTTTTTGGGCCACACCCGTTTGATGCTCGGGGGTTGCTCCTGGCTAAGCGCTCAGAAATTGCCCCTGGCTTGGGGGGACCATATGGGACTCCGGGGAATTGAACCGCGGTCCTGATCCTTGGCTAGCACTTGCATGGCAGACACCTTACCTCTAGCGCCACCTCGCCGGCCCTCCCATAATTGTTTTCAAAAAGAATTCTAGTTATAAAATTTTGTGATTTTATTATTATGTGAAAGAAAACCCTCTTTTGAGCCAACTAAAAGGCCAACAGTGTCCTCAATTTCCTTCCCACTTCAACCTCTCCGAGCTACCGCTCTGGCAAACACTTTTATTCACTCTCTTTTATACCTCCATTTTTTCCACACTCTTTTGTCTTCAGAGAAAGTACCCATAATTAATTTTAATAGTCTGTTAGCACGTATTCTTAAAAATCTTTTATCAAATAACATTAATTAAATAAATTTATATGGTTTAAGGATATAATTTTATGCATTTCAAAATATGTTGTTATACCCACTACCAAAGTACCTCCACCATTGCCCATTAGATAGATTCCTTCTCTTTCAAACTATCTTCTCTCACAAGCACTATTAAATTCTGAATTTAAAATCTAAAGACTTTCTATATTAATTTTTCATTTGGTTTTGCTTGATTCCTTGCCTTGTATTTTGTATGTTGTATGTGTGAATTAAATATCCTGATATTTGTATTTCTCCTTTTGTCTTATTTTACACAGCACGACTACTTCCATTTTATGTATACATTATAAAATTTAAGATTTCATTTTTTCTTATTTAGCATGGTAATTTACTGGTTATATGTACTATATGTTTTGTCAGTGTCCCCATTTTTGTCAGTAGGCACTTTTGATTTTTCCATATCTATGAGTCTTTATATCCATAGCTATGTGTCTTTTCAAATAAGTGTTTCCATATTTATTGTAAAGATATGAAGAAGTAGTTGAATCTTATGTTAGCTCTATTTTTAATAATTAACAATTATCTATTTTGTTGTCACCAACACTGGATCAATTTATAGATTCATCAGTAGCTTAGAATAGTCTCTTTTTTCATATTATATCTATTTAATCTTTATCTCTGGATTCCTGATGGTGATCAGGGAACCATATGCCAGGGACCAAACCCAGTTCAGCCATGTGCAATTCAAATGCTTATCTGCTGAACTCTGGCCTTGGACTTGTTGTTATCTACAACAATCTAAACAAATGTGATATATTATATATATGTTAGTGTCATTTAAATTTTCATGATACTGAGCATTTTTATTATATTGTTTGTCATCTTTCTTGATGATGTAAAAGTAATAAGAATTTCCCCCCATTTATTATAGAGCTATTTGGTTTTTGTTGTGGGTTTCATGAGTTATTTAAGTGTATTTTTTAAATTTTGTGCCCCAATTCACAATACAGACCAGGCAAAGGTCCTGTGTTGAAGTGTATATGGGGTGCATTTACTGTACCTCCTCTTTCTATACAGTTAGTGTAAAGAACATAGCCTGTGGTAAGAATTGGGAGGCCTCATCTTTTCTTTTTATTTTGGGGACACACACACACACACACACACACACACACACATATATATATAAAATCCTTCACCAGTGCAACATTCCCATGACCAATATCCCAAGTGTCCTTCCTCCCCACCCTACACCAGCCTGTACTGTAGACAGGCTTTCTACTTCCCTCCTTCAGTCTAAATGTATTAGATATTAGCAATTAGTCAGATGTATATTCTTTATTATGTTATTTTGTTTGCCAAATACTTTTCATTGTTCAGAATTTTGCAATGTGACGTGATGCTCATTATTTACTTTTTGTTCCCTGCAAGAATAGAATAGAAACAGAAAAAAAAACCAAAGATCTTCTTGTAACAAAGGGATATATGCCATATATATGTGGTATATAGTGTATTAAATGATGTGGAGATGATGGTATATGTTTTGCAATTGCAATCTCAAGCAGTGATGAGATCCTTAAACTTGTTTCAGAATTAATTTTTGAATAAGTAATTTATTAACTCAGAATGAAATACAAAAATTTTACTTTAGTTATGCCCATTTTCCTGTTTTTTAATTATACATCTCACCTCTAAAACATAAATTCTAAAACAAGAAAAACAAATTGCATTATGTTTATTGAAATATTATAGCCCCATAAAGATTATAATTATGTAGTAAGTGTAAAATACATAGTTATGTATTGAATTAATTACCAAGAGGTAGTGCTACATGCTGACTCAGTAGCAGTAAGACTTCAAAAATCACTATGTTGACAATATTATTTGCAGAGCAGCTCATGTAGCTCTCTGTATTAGAAAATTATTTTCAAAAATACTTTCTTAGCCAAATTTTAGTAACAGTAGAAATTAGTTTATCATTAAAAATCATGTATGGTTTATGAATTTCAAATTTCTGGAGTCCTATTATAAACCACTTTATTTTGATTTTTTATTTGTTTCATCTCACTGTTCAAAATCAAAACCAAATTCTTTTTTTTATCTTTATTAAAAATTTATTTAAAGAAGATGCATCACATAGATGACAGAGTTGATCGTAACACATTTGTTTTCAAATAAGTGAAAGCAAAGTTATTAAAAAATAAAAATAAAAGGAAAAAAGTACAGTATAAGCACATTTATGAAAATTATTGTATTTCCAATGAAATCATTAATACAGTGGCAGAAGGTTTAGTAAGCTCTTGTTAGCTGTCCATTCTGTTAAATTAGTGTCTTCTGATAAGGATGACAGTATTAAACAAATGAAGTTGTCCAGAATTTCAAAGCACTATTACTGATACTACAACTTTTAGGGTGTGTACTCAGCTGTCAGACCTCCTGGAAGAAGGAATATGTAGGGGTTGGGTACAACACTCGCTCCTGAAAGCCCTACTACTGGCATACCTGAAGTGTGGTCAGATTGGTGTCCAAGGAATTGTAGAGTGTCAATGATGAGACAGGGCCATTGGAAAACAGTGATTGTGGATGATGGCGGCAGCAGGCATGGCTTTGGCAGGGAGGGGTTTGGCCCGCCCTCTCCTACGAAGATGGCCAGCTTTCACTGTGTTTGGCTCGGTTTTCTCTTTTGAGAAAAGAGTGAAGCTGGCCAGATTCGAACAGGGTTTGTGGTAAAACTGTTGTATTAAACTTTTAAGAAGTTCAGCGTAGCCTCTGGTAGTTATAGAATGCATTTTTGCCTGTCCTATAAATTATGCAATGCATAGTATTTTTTTTTCTGGCTCTACACTCAGAAATTGCTCCTGGCAAGCTCGGGGTTCTATATGGGATGCCGCCATTCGAACCACGTTCTTCTGCATGCAAGGCAAATGCCCTACCTCCACGCTATCTCTCTGGCGCATAGTTAGGTTTTATATTATTCTTGATCTGTTTTGCCAGACATAAAGATATTATTAATTATGTTTTATTAGAATTAGAAAAGACCCTGATTACATATTATATAATAATTGTTCTATGATAAAACAAATGTAAGAGAAATATAAGAATAAAAATAAATATAATAATATACTAAGAATATTCTTTTTTTGTCCCCCATTCACAATACAGACCAGGCAAAGAATATCCTAATATATTTTTATAATAAGCAACTTTGGTGTTTGAGGTTTGGAAGTTTGAAATCTTGTGAGCTTAAATGGCTTAAAATACCACTTATCTCTATAAAATGCTTAAAAGAATGTATAGGTGTTGATACATCCAGAGGTAAATTACCTTTGCAAGGAATGTATTTGTATATGTGGGACATATAACATTAATATTCAATGATTAAAAATTACTATAGATTAATTGTACAATGGAATATTAAATGTTTTACATAATATTTTAATATTCAAAAAATATTTTATTATTTTATTTGAGGAACTGATTTACTGTTGGTGATGGATTTATACATTCATTAGTTCAACTCTATACCCATTAGAACCAAATTCTTATTTGAATTACTCCAAGATCATTCTGACCAGTCATAAAGATCCACATCTTTTTACGAAGTTCATTCTTCCCTACATAAAATTTATTTGATGCTAATTCAAAGTAGAATAGTCAATTATTTAAGAAAGTAAGTGACATCATTATTGTATCTTATAGGAGATATATAGTTGGAAATTCCAAGGAAAACTTGTTGCTTAGAAGTAAGGTTAAGGTTGGAGGTTTAAATGTAAGAATCATCAGCAAAAAATTGACATTATTGTCTCAAGAATGAGATCAGTCTGTGCCAGTTAGACAAATAGCTGTGATGTGATATACCGGAGTTATCTATGTTATTTGTAAGGAAAATAGATCAGATCCATACAAAGTAAGTTAAAATAAACAAGAATTGTATAAAGTGTTGTAGAAGATAAGACCAGAGGGTGAGAAAGATGGACTAAAATCTGAAACACTGTTGAAAGTCAAGAAAGATCACAACTAAAATTTGGATATTTGGATTTATTACTATAAAGTTATTGGTAACAGTGACCAAAAATATTTTTGGAGAGTAGGATTTTCAAAATAATGAATTCTAAATATAATTAGTGTAACAAAGTAGACTGTAAAATCAATCAACACTTTCAAAGCATTTATAAATATTTGTATATAATATACTAAAAATTAAGTAGTGATAGGAAATAAGACTTACAAGAAACACTTTAATCTTTTGAATTAAAAATTGAAAAAAATGATAACATTTTTGCTGATTCTTTTCCTAAGTACTTTATTTTCTAAGTTTTAGCTGCTTGCTGATGTGAAAGATTCAGAAAATAGGGAACAATGATAATGTCAGAAAAGAAAACTATAACCTGACATCTTTGAATAGACAGAAGATAGAGGATTAAAGCCTGATGCCAGAATGAAAGGCAGTGAACAGCATAAACTTATTAAAAGACATTGAAATAAGTAAATGCCAGATCTAAGCTAATAAAAGTGAAAATAAAAAACAAATAATTTAATTAACAAAATAATAAGTCCATTATTACCAACTGATTTTTATTACAATATATAGTTTCAAGTACTATTAGGTTTACTTTTCTAGTTTCTTTTGGGAGTGAATCAAGGATTTATATATAAACATATACAAGTGTATTGGTACTTATATTAATTACGTAGTGAATTTATAATTTACTTGTAAAATTTCAGTGGTCACCAACATGCATAAATAATCTCCTACTTAATTTCACATGAGAATATAATTTTGGAACTACTTTATTATGTAAAATCAGGCCCACCAGGGCTAAACTACATACTACTTGAAGACTTCTTTGTCATATGCACTCTAAATTATGCTTCATTGTCTATTTCTAGTGTATTACTCGTAAGGAGTGAAAATTAAAATTTCATAACCTGAGGAAAAAAACTTATTTGGGGGCCAGAGAGATAGCAAAGCTGTAGGCTGTAGACCACAGAAGTGCCAGGAATTAAACCCATGTTTAATTTACATACAAAGTAAATGCCTTACTCACTGTGTTATCTCTGCAGACCCTCTATTTCTTGATTGTATTAGCTACTACACAAAATCTAAAACATTCAATGCATATTAACTCTAGATTATATCATTTCTCATTCATTTTCTCTGTTAATCCTTTATTTCAGGGGTCTCAAACTCACGACCCGCGGGCCGTTTGCGGCCCTCCATACAACGTTTTGTGGCCCACGGCTGGCCTTCAAATATCGCAATATTCGCGATTATTCGGTTACCAAATAATCGCAATAAAAATTGCATTAGTAAGAAAAAAAATCGCATTACACATTCGCATAACCCTAGCAGTTCCGTTTGGGGTATGCAAATGTTTAATGCGATTTTTTGCGAGTTTTTTCTTACTAATGCGATTTTTTATTGCGAATATTCGGTAAACGAAATCCCTTATGCAGCCCTGCCTCACCCCGACTTTGCCTCCTGTGGCCCCAGGTAAATTGAGTTTGAGACCCCTGCTTTATCTCAAATCATTCACAAAATTTGTGATATTTCCTCGGTTTGTTTTCCAAATCTATGTAGAATGAAATCTAGGAAAAATAAGCATATTTCTGACATTCAATTGCTTACTCTATAGGTAACCTCAACATAAATTTTGCTTTTAGAAAGATATGCTTAAATTATTTTAAACTGGCACAGTACAAGTTTTACTTTACAAATAAGTTGAAAGTTTCCCTACTTGTAAATATAAGATTCTTTCTTGCATGTGAATTATAAAACAGTTTATGAAATTCTAGCATAGCAATGTTGATGAATGTGATTTGTAAGAACACTTATTTTTGAATCTCTGAAGAATTCATAATTAAATTTAGTGTGCACCCCTTATTTACTATGTGACTATATGTCTATTACATTAAATATAGAATAAGCAATGAAGTCCGGTGTTTTGAGTAATGAGTTCATTTTTAAATAGAAACTTCCCCAGTGGTGTTTGGATGCCTACAGTTACTATTAGTGTTATTATACTGTTACTGGAGCCAAAATATTGGGTACTTGGGCCCAACAATGTGGTAATGCTTGGACAGGTGGTACTAGTTACCTCCAATGTATCCTGGACTACCGGGGATACACATGTTCTTTGCTTCCAGAGAAGCATGTAGTGGCAGTTCAATGCTTTGCACAGAATGCATTCCATGTCAATGAGTTGTCTCCTCAGTCTTCTGAAAACTGGGAAATCATCAGTGAGCATTTCCTCCATTCTTATGACAGGTGCAAATCTTGGTACTTCATTTATACATAAACTATTATAAAGGCTATAGTAGACTCTTGAAATTATTTTCTAATAAATAAGTGCTGGAGTTTCCTCTTGTTAAATAAGTCTCAATAAAAGGAAAAACTCTAACCCTAGCAACAATCTATCTCCTAGACGGTGGGGAGTGAACTTGGAAGAGAAGTATATTTCAGTAATGTTAACCTACCAAGAGGAAATTGCATCTCATCTGCCTTCACTTTGTAAAACATGTTTATAACTAAGAGATGAATCATTGCAGCATTTATGCTAAATCAACAGTCCAAGGCTAAAGATTTATTTTCCACTGACACAGCTGATTTTCTCTTCTATTAACATCTGAATCTCTCCCACTCCTATTGAATAGAAAGCTTGATCTAATTAAAGACTTCCCGAATCTGATTATGGAGTCTGGGAAGACAGGTCCAATTGGAATGTACTACCTTCAGGGCCAACTTCAGTTAGTGGGAGCCCTGCTCTTAGCTCTAATTGGTGAATGATGGACACACCAGTCACTGAGTCATCAGTAAACCTGAGTAAAAATTTCTTGATCTTTTTATGGTTCATGTCTGAGTCTAAAATAAAATTAACAGTATAAAACATATATTCTAACCATTAATTTGTTTATATTATTTTTACTATACAGATAAATTCAATTTATTATAAACAAATTATTTTTCTCTTTACAGTATTTGAAAAAAGGTCTAGAGGTCCTTATCTATGCAGACATTATATTATTTTTCTGCATTTTACTGTATGGAGTTTTAAATTCTTAATTTTTTAAAATTGTAATTATATCAATAACTGGTAAGTAAATGTACCTATCTTATAATTTATAGTTCTAATATTTTTACATTTTAAAGAATTAGTATCCTTACTAATTTTGTTGTACTGCACCTAGATTTAAATTTTGTTTTTATGACATTGGTCTTGATATTTTTTGCATATGAAAATTTTAGGAAACATTGTTTTTGGCATGTCCATTCAGAGTAGTTGTGTGCAATTTTGTTATTATTTACTTTGCCACTCATTGAAGTTATATAGCTAAGACTTCTTTTTACTGTTATTTTTTATTTTTAATATAATTTTTATTTTGATCATAGTGGCTTACATATTGTTGACAATAATATATTAGGTACATATTAACATAAAATCAGGGGGGATTCCCATCACCAAATTGACCTCCCTACTGTTATTTATGATAATTTTCTGAACCTCTTCCCCAGTTAGTGTTAATTAGAGTTCCAACACTACATGATTATATATTCTCCAGGGAAACAATTTTTCTTGCCTCAAGAGCCATCTAATTTCCTATAAAATTCCTTAGGGGGGGCCAGAGTGGTAACACAGAGCTAGGGTGTTTGCCTTGCTTATGGCTGACCCAGGACAGACTAGGGTTCAATCCTTGGCATTCCATATCATCCCCTGAGCCAGGAGTGATATCTAAGTGCTTACCCAGGAGTAACCCCTGAGTATCACCAGATGTGTGGCCCAAAAAACAAAGAAACAATTTCTTAGAATATAGATTTTTTTTCAATAGAACTACTATTCTACATTTTTTGGTTCTGATATTTTTAATTTCTATTGATTAAAGAACCATGATTTACAAATTTATTGATAGTTGAGTTTTAAGCATATCACATTTTAACACCAATCTAACTACCAGTGTTCCCATAATCTATCATTCCCAACCCCCAATCACCTTCTACCTCCCTCCACCTTGACAGGCACATTACAAAGTTCACATGGTTGCTATTTAGATCTTATGTTTTCAGTGTTACTAAGTCTGTCCTTGGATATAAAGCTATACAACATTCCCATATTACCAGAATAACAGAAGCATCTAATCTCTGTTATTTCTCATTTTTCTTTCTTATCTAATTTCTTTCCCCTCTTGATTTCTTTCCTTTTTTGTACTCCCTAAGCTCTGGGATCATGAGTAATCCTGCTTTACTACATTACATTGCCTCATCCAGTTATTCTTTTTTTTATTTTTTTATTTTTAATTATGTGAACAATGATGCAAAGAAAGAGGACAAGGTAAAGTTACAGTGGAAGGACAATCATTCCAAAACAGAGTTCTCAGAAGAAATCCCCCTGCTGACACCTTAATTTTAAACTTACAATCAAAGAGAGATAAAACAGAACCCATGTACAATTACTTTGTCCATCAAGACCCCAGATTGTAGTACATTATAAAAATTTCTTAGCGGTACACAAAGCAATCTAAAGCCATAAAATTTATGCAACTCCTTAAACTTGAAGACATAGTAGTTTTTACATTTGATGTAAAATGGTATCCCTATTTTACACATACCATTTTACCCAGAAATTTGGGTAAAATTTGCTCCTCAGAAGCAGCAGAACAAAATCCAGACTTGGCAAAGAGCCACAGTATACAAAAGAATGATAAGAGGCAAAGAGCCGATTTCATTTTGGCTGGGAGCCGATTGCGGCTAGAGAGCAGCGTGTTCACCACCCCTGATCTCTAGGCTCCATAAAAATGTTTCTTAAGAAGTTTTGAATAGTGGTCTAATGTTCAAAATTCTGCCTATCTCTATTTTAATTTTAGTCAAAAAATATCTAATAACTCTTTCTCACTATGCCCACTTAATCTGCCCTTTTTTAGGTTCTATTAAAGTGATTATCAACTATACTCCTCCTATACTTAACATATAATTTAAATAGCACATTATGTCATTTATGGTAACTATTACCTTTGTATTTTTTTTATCACTTCTTGATCCTTTAAAGACAACATTGTATGTTTTGTTAACCATTCTTTCATGGTATCTAAATATAATTTCATACATATGTGATATATCCCTTAAATTATTTACATTAGTATCATAAATATTAATGTAATATATTTTCATGTTTATTTAAAAATAAGATGATTTATTTATCAGTATTAATTTCACTGTTTCATTATTGTATTCAAAAGACAAAAGTGATGCAATAAATATGATCTATGGTTGCCTATTAATTAATATTTTATTACTCCAGTCAATAAATATTTATATTTATCTTGAGCAAAAACGTGCGAGAATTTTTTGGTTTGTCTTTTTGGGCCACACTCAGTGACACTCAGGGGTTACTCCTAGCTATGCACTCAGAAATTGCCCCTGGCATTGGGGGACCATATAGGGACCCTTGGATTGAAACCAGGTACTTCCTAGGTCTGCCATGTGTAAGGTGAATGTCCTACTGCTGTGCTATCACTTCAGCCTCTATAAACACTATTTTTCAATAATTTTTAATTAATTATTTTGATTTTGGCTTGACAAACAGTGGTGAACAGTCCTTACTCCTGATTCTGAGTTTAGGGTTCTCAGGTTGATTAAGAGACCAAATATGGTGACCAGATTTGAACCTGGGAAAGCTGTGTACAAGATAAGCACTCTAGATGCTATACAATTTATCTGTCTCATGACTTATTAATTATGAACAAGCAAATTTTATAATAACATGCAAAAATATTTTCAATATAGAAATTGATATTGGGGGAAACCTTATTCTATTTTATAGGAGAAATATATCATACAAAATATGAAGGTAAAACAGAAGCAATTAAATATATGATCATATACATATATTTAATTTATTATTAGAAAACATGCAGAGAAAATAAGATGGTGAAAAAATTTCTGAAAAAGTAAAAAATAAAGTTTATCTTTACTTAGCTGATTATTAACCACATGATATCTACCTGTTTCACAAGAGAAAACAGAAATAAGTCAATTTTTTTATTTTACTGAAGGATTTTATTATTTTTTGATGATCCTATAATATTTAGTTGTAATAAGCAATATAAAGTATATTATTTTTTATTTTGATCTTATTAAAACCATTGTGATTTACAAAGTCCTTCAGTTAGATTTCATGCATACAATGAATCAGGGCCATTCCCACCAACAATGTCCTTCTCCCTCCACCAATGTTCCAAGTATATCTTTAACCACCTCCCTTACCCCTCAGCCAGACTATATAGAAGGCCATTTTAAGTTTAGATTGAAAGAATCAATATAATCAAAAAGACCATCTTATCTAAACTACTATATAGATTCAATGCATTTCAATGGGAAATAAGCTCATTATACAAGAGCTTAGAACAATTAATTATAAAGTTTGTGAGGAACCATAAAACATCCAGGATAGCCAAACCCATATTGCAAAACAAAAAGAACAGGGATATATCTTGTTACTTAATTTGAAGCTGTACTACAAAACCTAGTAATCAAATCAGCATAGTACTGGAGCAAAGACAGACTTTTACATCAATGGGTCATAATAGAGTATACAGAGACAAATCCCCAGCTTTATTTTAATTAATCTTTTGGGAAAAAAAAAGCCAAGAATTTGAATAAAGACAATATCTTCAACAAATGGTGTTGGATAAGCAAGTGTAAAAGATTCAAGATTGATCCACATCTCACACCTTACATAAAAGTCAATTTAAATTGGATTAAAGACCTTGAGATTAGAGCCAAATCCATAAAGTTCATTGAGGAAAAATAGAAAGAACTCTAAAGACTTAGACTTCAAAGAAATCTTATGGCAAGAGCTATATCATTAAATCTGAATGAACCAGACTACATTAAACTAAAAAAGTTCTGTATGACAAAAGAAACATGGGATAAAATGAGAAGACAGCTAAATGAATCAGAGAAAATTTTTGCATTCAACACTTTACATAAAGGGTTGATATCTAAGATATACAAAGTATTCATAAAGGTTATATCCACAAAACCTAAAAACCCTTACAAAAAATGGGGAGAGGAAATGAACAGAAATTTCTCTGAGAAAGACCAACAGACACATGAAAAAATACTTATAATTACTTATCATTAGGGAAACCCAAATCAAGACAACAATGAGATATCTCACACCTGTGAGGATGACACATATCAAAACTATTGGGAACAGTCTTTGTTAGCAAGGATGTGGTGAGAGAGGAACTCTCATCCATTGTTGGTGGGAAAAACAACTGCCTGTTCCAAATCTTATGGAAAACAATATGACAATTCGCAGTTATCTTAAAATTTGCTGTCATATGACCCAGAAACAAGTATCAAAAAGACAAGAGGTTAATAATGGGGAAATGAAGAACAATGTAAAATAAACCTTTGTTGATAAAAATTTCTTGTAGACAAATCTTTCGGAAATTAAGCCTAAGAAATTGCAGAACATGAATCATTTTATTCTGCCTATAGTAAAATAAATGGGGTTATTGTAGATAAATTGAGAAACTGTATAGAGAAATCATCTATATGGGACAGCAAAGCATTTTTTTGTTGTTTTGTACCACACCCAGTAATGCTCAGAAGTTACTCCTAACAGCACTCATGAATTACTCCTGGAAGGCTTAGGCATCATAGGAGATGCCTGTTGAGCCCTGGTCAGAAGCAAATGCCCTACCTGCTGTGTTAGTGTTCTGGCCCTACAAAAACTTTTTTGACACATGTAGAAGCATTTATATTGTTCATGTTCGTATTATTAAGTGGTAAGAATAGGCAACATTTCTTGTTAGCACATCTATTTTTTATTATTATTATTATCATGACAGCAGAAAATTGGCAGTCATTTACAGTCAGTTAAAACACTGAAAATAAATAATTCATGATGCAGTTCTGTTTATAGAAAATTAATGTAAATTCTGAACATTTTGCTATACCTCCCACATGACTTCTGAATAAGAAAAATGCATAAAATACTTTAAAGAAAATAATAACTATGAAACATCAAATTATTTATCATTAAAAATATAAATTTTATTTTTTGTAATTAAAGTGAGTTGTAAGAAAATATAAATGTAAGAAAATATAATTATATAATTAAGAAAATGTAAGAAATACAATTATGATAATTATTAATCTAAAAACAGGTCATCGCTTACAGCAATGCTTGTAAGTAACAAAATAACAAGTATTATCCCAATATTTTGAAATCATTTTAAATTTCTGAATGAACAAGAAAATAAGGAAAATTATCTAGATAAAGTGAGAGTATTTTGGCACTTAACATTATTCTGTAGGTTGAACTTGTGTATAGGGAGCTGGAAGAGGTAGAGATGTTGCTATTAGACTTTGGTAGGACTTTTAAAGTTTAATGTGGATTTGGGTCCAGAAGAAGAAGCAGCAGTAAATCAGTAAATCATAAATAAAAAGGCTGTACTAAGCTAGCAAGCCTACATTCCCAGGCACTATACATTCATTTTAAAACATAGAAAAGTTTTTGCTATGCAGAAACTGAGAAGATATCATGTTGATTCTGAAATAAGCTAGAATACGGAAAACAAAATCAGGATGATCTCATTTATTTGTAGTATATAGAATAACTGGATGTTGTCAACAACGACCTGCATACTGGACAGGGCTTTTTGCATTGCCCTTTAATGGTGAGTTGAAATTAAAGGATGCTCCCCACCATCCTGACTTCAGTGTAGGATATACAGATTCCAGGATCTTCAATACAGAAACATGATACCCACAACAGAGACTGTGTGAAAAATAAAACTGTATTGGCACTACATACAATGACCTGGATTGGACAAACTAATTTGCCTGGTGCCTAGAATTGGTCTTATGTCAGAAAACTTCAGGGGTAGGGTCTCCTTGTATTTAGGCCAATGCTTTTCCTTTCCATATCCCCCTGGACTACTGGGGTATGTGATAAAAATGTGATAAAAAGGGGCCGGAGAGATAGCATGGAGGTAAGGCGTTTGCCTCTCATGCAGGAGGTCATCGGTTCGAATCCCGGCGTCCCATATATGGTCCTCCCGTGCCTGCCAGGAGCAATTTCTGAGCCTGGAGCCAGGAATAATCCCTGAGCACTGCCGGGTGTGACCCAAAAACCACAAAAAAAAAAAAAATGTGATAAAAATAAAAATTATAAAATATGAATTTGGTTACTTTAAGTCTACAATGCTTATTTTATGATATGATGAGTAAGAACTTGACTGTGAAGTTTGAGTTGAAAGTTTTAAGACCTTTTTAGGAGATATAATTCCTAGTGTTATTAGCACACCAAGATTATTGAATCAGAAAGATCTGTATCTAGGAAGGTATACTTTTTGATCATTAGGAAAAAAATGGAAGGTGGAAGGAAGAAAGGGAGGAAGGAAGAAGTAAAGGTGGGAGGAAACAGGTGAAGAATGAAAGAAGGGAGGAGGAAGGGTGAAAGGAAGGAAAGGAGGAAAGAAGGAAGCAAATAAATGAAGAAGGAAAGAAGAAAAGAAGTAAGGAAGGAAAGAAAAAGAGAAATAAGGAAAAGGAGGGAGAGTGTAAAGGAAGAGTGGATGAAAGGATGGAATTACTATTCAGAAAGAGGGAACAGAGCAATAGTACAGTGAACAGCGTGTTTGTATGTGGCTGACCTGAGCTTGATCCCCATCATTCCATATAATACTCCCAAGCCCACCAGAAGGATTTCTGCGACAGAAGCAGGTGTAAGACTTGAGCACAGTGTGATATGATTCCCACCCCCTCAAAAAAAGAAAAGTAAAGAAAAAAGAATTTGAATGTCTGAGTAGGGAAGTAATATATTTAGCATTGTTTAGCACTGGCCAATTCTATTTTACCTTTAGATGTACTTTTTTTGTGTGTTTGTGTGAGGCAAGATAGTTATTTTTTTCAACTTACAAATATATGAGGAAAAACAAAGAGAGAAAGAACATGTTCAAGGGAGAACATAACTTGAAAAACTAGCCAGGTATGTTTTCTTTTATAATTTTCTTGATATTCCAATTTATCCTTCTTATTTTGTAATTAAGTCCTGTGACTGAATCCAGACCTTGCATTTGGTAAATCATGTAAGTATGAAAGTGTGCTCTACAACTGACCTACACATTCATCTAGTACAATGATTATTGTCTCAGCTTAAATATTATTTATTTTGGAGGATTTCCTTGGCCTTCTAAACAGAATGTACTTAATTTTTATAAGCTAGCATATTTCACATTACCACCTATATTTTTATATATCACATTTCTTTGTGTAGATAAAAGGATTGTTTTGCACAGACTTTACTTTTAAATTTATATAAATATTTATATTGACCAGTTATTTATCTTATTTTCGAAGTACTCAGTTGTTCTCTAGTGCATACATATTATGCTTTTCTGATGCCTTAATTGTTAAACTGAAGTGTATTATTAATTAGAAATAATATTTTCTGTTTTTTGAGTAAGTGGCCCACTATGTTGCAAGATTATTATCTAATGTTTGATCTCTATAACAAAAATCACAGTTCTATATATTCACATTTTCATTCACTGTCATGCCATTCTACAGTCATCTTGATTGAATAGTGCAATTACAGTGTTAATTGTCTGTTAATAGGAGGAATAATGATAAAATTACAAAGCATATTATGTCATCACACTCAAATTACTATTTTAGAATTCTTCCTAATTCAATCAAATTTAGTTAGGCTATTTCAATTTTTTTAGGCATATTAACAAATAGCGTTTGGTAAAAACATTGTATTTAAATTCTGAATTCAAAAGATCAAAAGTAAATACTGTAAACACTTTTTATACACCAACAATGAAAAATCTGAAAAGGAAACAGAAATAATTTTAGTAACAGTAGAAACGAAATAAAAAATAAACTTCAAAAAAAAATAAACTTCAAAATTAAAATAAAGTAAAATTCTCTCTTAAAACTATGATACATTTCTAGGAACAAAGAAATAATACACAGAGTGAGGTGCTCTTCTTACACATGGCTGATTTAGGTTCTGTCCTTGACACACTTGCCCAAAGCGCACCAAGATGGGTCTCTGAGAACAGAACAGTGAGTTCTTAGCATAGCCTTTCAGATAATATTTAAACAATAATTATAGAAATTTATCAATAAAAATGTATCCCGTGTTCATGGATTAGGCAATTTTATATTATTTTCCTGTAAATGATATCCTATTTTGAATGAACAATATCCATTTTAATTTTAATTTATGTAGAAATATAATAACCTATTCTAAAACTTATATGGAATCTCAAAGGACAATGAAGAATCAGAACAATTCTGAAAAAATGTACCAGATACTTGCGTACCCTGATTTTTAGAACTATATATAAGCTTCTCTAATTAAAAACAATATGGTACTGGTATAAAGATAGGCACCTAGAGTACAAAAATTAACTTCTGGGGCCGGGCGGTGGTGCTAAAGGTAAGGTGCCTGCCTTGCCTGCGCTAGCATTGGACGGACCGCGGTTCGATCCCCCGGTGTCCCATATGGTCCCCCAAGCCAGGAGCAACTTCTGAGCGCATAGCCAGGAGTAACCCCTGAGCGTTACCGGGTGTGGCCCAAAAACCAAAAAAAAAAAAAATTAACTTCTTTTTTAAAGGGCACAATAATCACCTCTTTGCATATAGCCCTTCCTTATCATCCCTTAAAGATTCTCTTTGGAGACACCCATCAGACCAAACTTCAGGTATGCCTGTATTGGAGCTGATATGACCAGGGCTTTTTCTGTGTCTGAACGCCCTCTCACATCATCTTCCTTTTACCAGAAGGCTTCGAAGTTGAAAACATACCTGCCCCACTAAAGCCGTATTATCAGTAATAGTGCTTTGAATTCCTGAATAACTTCATTTGTTTGTAGCTGTAACCTCCACAGAAACAAAACAACTTAGATGCCACTCTGTAGCTGAAGTCACCTATTGTTTGGAAGTAAATAAAATAACAGAATGGTCAGTTAACAATAAGAACTTACTAAACCTTCATCAATGGTATTAATGACTTCATTGTAGATACAATAATGTTTCACAAATTTGCTTGCCACTGTACTTGTTTCTTTCCTTAAAATTTTTCTGGAGCTAGAGAGGTAAGGCGTCTGCCTTGCAGCACTAGCCTAGGACTGACCTCGGTTTGATCCGCCTGCGTCCCAGATGGTCCAAGCCAGGAACGATTTCTGAATGCCTGAGGGTCAACCGGTGTGGCCCAAAAATCAACACAAAAATTTCTTTCTTTCTTCTCTTCTTTTTTCTTTTTCTTTTATTTTTATTTTTATAATATCTTTATTTAAAGCACCGCGTTTACAAACTTTTTTGTTGTTTGTTTGTTTGGGGGTGGGGAACACCCTGTGACACTCGGGCTACATCTGGCTATGCACTCAGAAATTGCTCCTGGCTCGGGGACCATATGCGACACCAGAGATCGAACACAGGACCGTCCAGGGTCAGCCGCGTGCAAGGCAAACTCCTTATCGCTGTGCTATTGCTCCGGCCCCATCAAATATATTTTTACTTGGGATTCAGTGATAAAAAGTATAGCGCCTTTCACTAGTGCAATCTTCCAGACACCAATGCCATACATCTCCCTCTCCCCTTGCCCCTGCCTGTCTCACTCACTACCATTGCCATGATAGTTGTTGGGTTAGTTATTTCTTTAACTGCACTCACAGCTCTTTGTGGAAAGCTTCATATCGTGGGCTGATCCTTTTGGCCCTCATCTCTATTATCTCTGGGTATTGTTACAATAATATATTTCATTTTTCTTAAATATCACAGAGGACTGACACTATTCTGTGTATATTTCTCTCCCTCTGCCTCATTTCAACTGTCAGGAAAAATTAAGTCATGAAAATTTTCTATATATGAAAGGACATGGACATTATTAAGCTTGTTTCTTACTTCTTATTTTGGTAACTAAGCTCTCATAGGTTAATTATGTCAAATATGTGATGCATTTTTAATAAAATTTATAAAAATGTATATTTTTATAAAATAAAATATTTAGTTTAAAAAGCTTTAGAAACTTTATATTTCTAAGCAACTATACCTATTTCTCTTGTATTTGTGATGGAATCAAATGTAGATGTGAGAGAAAAAGTCTCAAAATTGTTCAACTTGGAATGGAGAGATAGATTAATGAACTGAAGATACATGCTTTGTATGTGAAAGACCTTGATTGTATCCCATGAATAACATTGATTCAAAAGAAACGAGATAGGAGTAATGCTTAAATATTTTCAGGTGAGGCCCCAAGCCAAAACCCATACAACATTAAAATGTATGACAAATGATTATGAAATTTTTGTTTCAAATATAATTCAAGAAGACACTAAAGTTATCTCATTTGATTAACATTAATTATTTGTTTTGGTTTTGGGACCACACCCAGTGACACTCAAGGGTTACTCAAGGCTATGCACTCAGGAATTGCTCCTGGCTCCAGGGACCATATTCGATGCTGGGGATTGAACCCAGGTCCATCCTGGGTCAGCTACATGGAAGGCAAAAGCCCTGCCACTGCTCTATCGCTCCCGCCCCAGCTTAAAATTAATTTATACTTACTACTATCCTGCCTTTTTGTTATTTTCAAGAAAGACCACACTTCCAATTATGTATGCTATGATCATTTTTTATGTCTATATGTATTGTTATGTTCATAATATATGTTATAAACATATTTTTGTTTCTAATTTTAAAGATTTTATAAACCACTCTTTCATATAGATTTCCCAGTGCCACATAAAAATACTTCATTCTAATAAGCTACAAAATAATTTAAGTACAATACGTGCTCATATTTGTCATGCTAGAATAATTATTTTAACATTCATTTATATTAGAAATATTCTTTTTGCTTTGTTTTGTTTTTGTGCAAAACCCAGAATAGTCTCGGATTACCCTTTTAATCTCTGCAATATCTGTAGTGATCTCCACCTTTTCATTTCTTTTTTTTAATAGGGTGACACCTCTTTATTTTCAAGCAGAAGGTAAATTATTCATGTGTAAAAATATGTTCCCCATTATGAATGAGAAAGCTTCTTTTTTGCCAGATATAGAGAAGTTTCTATATATAACATATATAAAGTGATAAAACACTATGTAAACATTTTGTTACTTCTTTATTCTATAAGATTTCTTCTCTAAATCTTTTTTAATGATAATATATGTTTGTTTCGTTCACATTGTTATATCAGAGGCTGATACAGAGCTTCGTATGTTCACAGAAAGGTATACTTAAAAGGTCTAAAAACTTAAAGCATTATCTTAATATTATGATGACTCATCTTGATACAATAAAGAAATTCTGAATTTCTGCAATGTTATATCATTTTATTTTATATGAGTTATAAAGTTTCTCTCTTGCTTTCTTTGTGAGTTTGCCAGTGTGTTATCAATCTTGTTTATTTTTTCAAAGAACCAACTTTTGCTTTCGTTGATCTTTCGGATTGTTTTTTGGGTTTCCACTTCATTGATGTCTACTCTCAACTTTGTTATGTCCTTCTTTCTTCCTATTTTTGCTTCAATTTGTTGATCATTTTCTAATTTTATAAGCTGTGTCATTATGCTATTCATAAAGACCCCTTCTTCCTTCCT
This sequence comes from Suncus etruscus, assembly GCF_024139225.1. Taxonomy (NCBI): domain Eukaryota; kingdom Metazoa; phylum Chordata; class Mammalia; order Eulipotyphla; family Soricidae; genus Suncus; species Suncus etruscus. Next base: position 93,584,606 of record NC_064851.1, on the reverse strand, counting down.
GAAGTGTGCTTGCAAAGCTATAAATTTTTCTCTCAATACCGCTTTTGCTGTGTCCCATAAATTCTGATAATTTGTGTCTTTATTGTCATTATTTTGATTTCCTCTTTGATTTCATCTCTTACTCACTGGTTGATCAATAGTAAACTGTTTAATTTCCAGGTGTTAGAGTTTTTCTTCTGTGTCCCTTTGTAGTTCACTTCTAATTTTAGTGCCTTGTGATCAGCAAAAGTAGTCTGCAAGATTATTATCCTCTTGATTTTATGGAGATTTTTTTATGGGCCAGCATGTGGTCTATCCTAGATAATGACCCAGGTGCATTGGAGAAGAATGTGTATCCAGGTTTCTGAGAGTACTATATATATATATATATATATATATATATATATATATATATATATATATATATATAGTTCACTTTCTTCCATTTTCCCTTTTAGACCTAGTATATTTTTGTTGGGTTTCAGTTTGGTAGACCTATAAAGAGGTGAGTAGGGAGTGTTGTGATCTTCCACAATTATTTCGTATGGGCGAGACTGCTCATCTCTGAAGTAGAAAGATCCTCAGGCAGCAGGAGAGCAGGGAGAAGATCCTGATGTCTGCCATGCTTCTGACACACAGCAGAAATCAGCTAGCTCCACTGTCTGTGGGTAGGGTAGCTCACATCTGATGAAGACGAGCCCCCAGGGAAGAATGCCAAAGAGGATAAAAATCCCAGATCATAGGAGAGCAGGGAGAAGGCCCAAAATGTCTGACACTCTTCTGACAGCAGAAATCAGCTAGCTCCACTCTATAATATATATATATATATATATATATATATATATATATATAAAAAAGCTCTTAAGATATTTATATATATAATCAGTATATTTCCATTACTAGAAACATAAGAAGTTATTTATCAATGGCACCTTCAAAGTACCTTGAGATAGCATATTTTGATGTAAGTCTCATTTTTGAGATGTCATTTTTGTTTTAAATAATATTTTACTATTAGGTCTTGGGACTCACAATTTGTAAGTAATAAGCCTTGATATTGTAGTCTGAATTCTTTTGCTGAAGCCCTATTCCATACTATGTAATATTATGAGTATATTTAAACTTCAAAAAGGGTAAGAAAATTATTGCTATTCAGTGGGTTCTTTTTTAATATCTTTATTTAAACACCTTGATTACAAACATGATTGTGGTTGGATTTCAATCATATAAAGAACAAACACCCTTCACCAGAAGCACCATTCCCATCAACAATGTCCTGAATCTCCCTTCTCCCATCCCACCCATACTTACCTCATTCATTCACATTGTTATGATAGTTCTCAAAGTAGTTATTTCTCTAACTGCACTCATCACTCTTTGTGGTGAGCTTCATGTAGTGATCTGGAACTTCCAGCCCTCCTCTCTTTTGTCTCTGAAAATATTGCAAGAATGTCTTTCATTTTTCTTAAAACTCATAGATGTGTGAAACTATTCTGAGTCTATCTTGCTCCCTCTGACTTATTTCACTCAGCATAATAGATTCCACATACATTCATGTATAGGAAAATGTCATGACTTTATCTTTCCTGATGGCTGCATAATATGTATATATGTACCACAGTTTCTTTAGTCATTCATCTGTTGAATGGCATCTTGGTGGTTTCCAGAGTCTGACTATTGTAAATAGTGCTGCAATGAATATAGGTATGAGGAAGAGATTTTTGTATTGTATTTTTGTGTTCCTAGAGTATATCCCTAGGAGTGCTATAGCTGGATCATATGAGAGCTCAATTTTCAGTTTTTGGCGGAATCTCCATATTGCTTTCCATAAAGGTTGGACTAGATGGCATTCCCACCAGCAGTGGATGAGTTCCTTTCTCTCCACATCCCTGCCAGCACTGCTTATTCTCATTCTCTGTGATGTGCACCAATATCTGTGGTGTGAGATGGTACCTCATAGTATATAGTGGGTTCTTATAATAAATTTGGACATGTAGAAATGTGAGGAGTACTGGTTCACAAAGGAAAGAACATGTGGAAATAGAGAAAGGAGAGAGACTTCTGAAGAAAACAAAGCAAAATATTGACACCTTGATTTTGAAATTTTAGCTGCCATAGTTGTTTGTTAGAAAATAATCTATTTAAGACACTATAATATCTGTACTAATAGCACTCAATTTGAATTTTAAATACAATAGTAAAGAAAACATATGGAATATAAAATTATTTTTTATTGTTTCTGTGACCATGGTGGTTGTATTTTATGGGGGGTAGGAGCACCATAGTGGTACTCAAGGGTTTACTCCTGACTCTGCCAGTCAGCCACATACAAGGTGAATATCCTACCCACTTTATATTGCTTCAGCCATCTAAAAGTTACATTTGGATTTGAGTAAATTGTGATGTACCTTGAGTTGGACCACAAATAGATAGTCTTATTAGAGAAAGAGCACAATAGAAGTGAGCAAATTGATGTAAACAAGTGTGCTAACTACATTAAAATGTTCAATTTCTTATATAAATAAATAACCAAGCCTAATTTAATTAGGAAACAAAAAAATCACAAAATCCCTAAATCACTAAGATATTGAAAATAAAATACTTATATATTTATATATGGAAATTATGCACTTTAATATATATTGTTTTATCATAATGTTATTTTATTATTTGAACTCTGCCAAATATTCAAATGTGAAATAATTCAGTTTAGCAGCAACTGTTTTCATTGTTATATTATTGAAAGGTAAAAATAAGTAGTAAACCTATGAATAAAATGAATAAGCAAAATTGTTTGGTCTAGTTACTTTTAAACAGAAATGGGATGGCCTCATTTTGAGATATGACAGAGGATTTATAAGTTTTGGTAATGGTCTAGAAAGGGTCGGCAAGCTGCTCTCCAAAGCTGCATGCAGCTCTTTTAAAGCTTTGCCTTGGCTCCGACAGCAGAGCAGATTGCAGTGGGGGGTAGAGAGGGGAGCAGTATCACTTAAATATTTTAATTGGCTATTAATTTGCACAAATATATGTTTACATTGTTAAGTGAAAAAGTTATTTTTTTCTTCAGATTGACAGCTAACTGCATGATCCTGTATATAACATTTGTGTGTCATCCTTGCTCAGGGGCTATGCTAATCTTCTCTTTTGCAGCTCTCAGTTTTTTTTTTTCCTTCGGAAACGAGTTCAAGTGGCTCTTTTTTTTTTTTTTTTTGGTCACACCCGGCAGCACTCAGGGGTTACTCCTGGCTCTATGCTCAGAAATCGCCCTGGAAGGCACGGGGGACCATATGGGATGCCAGGATTCGAACCACCGTCCTTCTGCATGAAAGGCAAACGCCTTACCTCCATGCTATCTCTCCGGTCCCTCGAGTGGCTCTTTATGTCTTAAAGATTGCAGGCCGATGTACATAATAAGTGATTTTTCCATAATTATATATACACACTTTATTACTCATTTTTAACAACTAGTCATATTAGATGTTATAAGATAATTAAAATTTCGGCTGGAAAGGTAGTGTAGCAAATAGAACATTTACCTTCAATGCAGCCAAAGCAGGATCTATCCCATGTACCCATATTGACCTCCAAGCATTGCCAGCCAAAATCAAACCAAAAAAGACAATAAAAATTCTTAAACCTTTATTTTATTTTAATAAATAATACATTCATTATGTTTAACCATTTAAAAGTAGAACAATTTGAAATTTATTTCACTTTCTTGTCCAAGGCACTTAATTTTCAAATTTCCCAATCCACACAACCAATTTCTATTAATTTGTATCTTTATTCATTTTCTTAATATAAAATGTTAATTTTCCCTTCTTATTTTTAATGATGACAAATCTATAAAATCCCTTTTACTTTTTTATTTATCTTAGCAATATATGTTAGAAACCTCTCTTTTCCAGTATATAAAGTATTTTCTCGTGTTTTGTTTTGTTCTAAGTATACTGGTTTAATTAGGGAGATGAAAGCAAATGATATTAGCACTTCTTTTTGGCTATTTTATTTTATTTTTTTTATGGGCCACACCCATTGACGCTCAGAGGTTACACCTGGCTATGTGCTCAGAAATTGCTCTTGGCTTGTGGGGACCATATAGGACACTGGCACGGGATTGAACCACTGTCTATCCTAGGCTAGCTCTTGCAAGACAGATGCCTTACCTCTAATGCCACTGCTCCGCCCCTATTTTATATAATTTTCAACATGTTTTATCTTCTTCCAATATTTTCTTCTTGCAAACAATTTTAAAGTGAATATCCTTAGAAAGATCCAATCTTTAAAATATAATTCAACATATCCTATTAAATATTATCAATGTGTAAAATTGCTTTATAATTTTTTATTTTTACTTTTCATTACCTTATGTAAATACCATGATTTTAATTGTTGTTCATAATTTAATTGTTTCTGGCATTAAATGTTCCAACAGCAACCCCACCACCAGTGAAATCTTCCCTCCACCATTGTCCACATTTTCCTACCAATCACAAGACTACCCCCATGGCCAAAACAAAGTAATGTATGTATGTATGTATGTATGTATGTATGTATGTACGTATGTATGTATGTATGTATTTATTATAAAGTAATTGAGTTAAACTAAAAACCCTATAAAATTTTCAGAAAGTACTTCAGTACAAGAGAATTTGTGACAAATTGTTTTATTTCACAATGGAGTCAATAAGTCACTGAAGGTGTACTAAACTGTTTGTTGCTTATTGAGCAGTTTTGTGTTGCTTTTGTTTATTGAAATTAGTCAGCTTCTATGCTAATTTCTCATATAATTTAGTGTGTTCCTACTAGGATGTAGATATTGAGGAATTTGGAGGTATGGGTTGGCTGCATAGGTAGCCAGGTACTCACTGATATGTTGAACTGAACTGATGAGCCCATGTTGGTAACTAGCATATGGGTGTGGCTGCTGGGACTTCTGGAAGCATGGGGATATTGCTGGGTGTTCTCCAATCCTGGTTCTAAGAAAACCTGATTTTTTTTGTCAACTTGATGTCTCTGCAGAGATGTATCATGATGCAGTGAAGTTGAGCCTGTTGGTATGGTGGTAACTATGGGGTAGAGATGCACTTGCTGAGGATTCAAAAGAGCAGGGTCTTTTTGCCTGCACCTTTCTGAGTGTACCCAGAGTTGTCAGCCAGAAGACCAGTGTACCCATGAATTTTTATAGTTTGGCTTGCAACTCTTCTGAGATTAGTGGTAAATCCTTGGTACTGGCCAATGAATTTGCATGGCAGCAGCTGGAGAATGTGGGTGTGACTGCTAGGGCTTCCAAAAGAATGGGGGTGGGGGAAAACTGCCTGCCCCCACTCTGAGACTTAAAAGTATTTCAAAAGATAAATTAGCAGAAATGCAGTGGTAGCATCAAGGTAATTATCCTTTTGTAGAATGATAGACAATACTATCACTTTCATCCTAAAAACAAAATAAAATAAATTATTTTCCCATAGTCTCCTAGAACAGGAGTCTGTTAACAAATTACTTCTTGATTTGAATCTCTATTTCTTTCATTTAAAATATTTTAACATCTTTCATATTTTAGAGTCAATATAATATTTTTCTGTTAACCATCTGCTCATATCAGATGCCCATTTTTATTGGATTTTCTTTTGTTTATCAATTTCTAGAAATCTTTTAATATATTAGAGTATTTAGCTGTATTTTTGCAATGACTTGAAAAATCTTCTAATTTGTCTTTGACTTTTCAGATTATGTTTTTATGCAGAAAACTACATTTAACAAAATGTAGCACTTGTTTTTGCAGTCTAGAGTTCAAATATAATAAACATCCTTACTACAAAATTACTACTACTATGACAACAAAATTACAAAATATAGTGTCCTCTCTTCTATATAGGCCTTAATGGTATAATTTTATTTGGTATTTTTTGTTGTTGTTGCTTTAGAATTTTTTTATTTTGTTTTGTCTTTGTTTTTGGGTGACACCCGGCAGCGATCAGGGGTTACTTCTTGCTCTACACTCAGAAATTGCTTCTGGCAGGCTCAGGGGACAATATGGGATGCAGTGTTTCGAACCACCATCCTTCTCATGCAAGGCAGATGCCCTACTTTCATACTATCTCTCTAGCCCCTAATGGTATAATTCTTTTTGTTTTTTATTGTGACTAAAGTTCATTACACAGAATTATTTACAGTACATAGTGACAATGAATGAAGGCTTTCCCACCACCAATGTTGTCCTCCCTCCACTCCTGTTCCCAGCTTGTCTCCCACACATCCCTCCTTTACCCCCCAGAATCCTAGTGTAACTGGTCTCCACCTTACAGCTTGTTACAGGTTGGGTCTCTATTCTGTTTGGTGTTCCAGTCTGGTCATTTTTTATTTACACTACATGTTCATATGACTGGTCCTGGTATCATTCTTTTCCCCTCTCATTTTATGAGGCTGAATGATTCAAGTTATGCTATTCTGTTGGAGATAAAAAGGTTAAGGAAAAGAGAAGAAAAATTTTGGTATCAACTACTAAAATAGAAAGAAAAAAATCACTGAATAATATCCACAAAAGTGAAAAAGAAAGAAAAAAGTGGAAGGAAAAAGAGAAGTGAAATAATACCAAAAAACAAACAAAAAATAAAGCAAAACAAAACCAGAAAAAGTGGTGCAGTGGCAGGGTTTGGTTTTACCCCACCATTTGTGTGTGTGTGTGTGTGTGCGTGTGTGTGTGTGTGTGTGTGTGTGTGTGTGTGTGTGTGTGTGTGTGTGTAGGCACAGAAAATATTGGAGAAGGAAGGAAATTCCCATGGCCTAAGAGATTCAGGGTTTTAATTCTTATTTGAAATTTTTTTGTTTGTTTGTTTTTTTGGGCCACACCCGGTGACGCTCAGGGGTTACTCCTGGCTATGATCTCAGAAATCGCTCCTGGCTTGGGGGACCATATAGGACGCCGAGGATCGAACTGGGGTCTGTCCTAGGCTAACATGGGCAAGGCAGACCCCTCACCCGTTTCGGCCCCCTTACTTGAAATATTTTATCTATTTGATTTCATCCTAATATTGAATTGTAGTTAAACTAATTTTAGTCAAAAACTTTTATTAGAGATAAGGAGTATATAGATTATGCTAAATTAGATATAGTAATTTCAATGCATTATTTTGAGAAAATGACTTTTAATATTTATATTTTCACTGTGGTCCTAAAACAATGCTCTTTTGCACATTATTTTAAGCGGTATAAAATTAATTCAAAAATTAAGTCCAGGAACGAGTGTTTGAAGTCAACCAGATGTTGATGGGGAAATGATCTCATAAGTGTAATTAAAACAAAAAAGCACAGGAGATGAATAACAAATGATAAGAAGCAATGGAACCTGAGATCTTGTCTGCAGAACTGAGCTTACTATTTCTGAGAGGGAAAGGTAAATGTGGGCATTCAGGGTGGAGAAGTTGGGATTTCTGCAGGGCTCTTGACAATGGTATAGGAAGAAGTCGTTCTAATGTAGTCCATAGGGTTGGAACATTGTATTCATGGATCCTTACCATTAATAGTATTATGAATTATGTTGACTAAAATGAATAAAGTCCAAAGTAAATTGAAAATGGTCAAGAAACTCAAATCATTCTTTTCAAGCACAACATTAGCAATGCTAAGATCAATTCAGACAAATTTTGATGGAAAGCTTTTTGCTCCACTTTAGTGAATTCGATTAAATATTTTTGTATGCTTAGATTAACCAATTTAGGAAAACCCAATGCTTCCTTCTACTTTTTTTTGACTTAAGAAATTATAACCTGTTAAATATTATTACTGATAACATTTCTATAGTAAATTTTAGAAAAAAAGCATGCCATGGGGATGGAGAGTGGCATAGCGGTAGAGCGTTTGTCTTTCATGAGGCTGACATAGGATGAACTATGGTTATATCCCTTGGATCTTATATGGTTCCCCAAGCAGGAGCGATTTCTGAGGGAATAGCCAGGAGTAACCCCTGAGCGTCACAGGATGTGGCCCAAAAAAGCAAAAGAAAATAATGCCATAAATTAGCATAGTAGAAATAATGCCTCAGTCATTCTGTGGAATATTCTTAAAAATATTATATTCTTAAAAATATTATATTCTTAAAAAGCAGTATCTCAGCCCACTGCACTACAATCGATTGCTTGGCAATCAATAGGAGATGAGAGTAAAAATCTTCAACATCTGTCTTCTTAAGTCATAACAAATATAGACAGAAAAAACAAGAGTCAAACTTAGTCAAGGTTTTCTCCAGTCTGCCTAAAAATAGTTTTATGTATCTCACAATCTATTGATTACATAGATACCAAGAGGCTGAGAAGATTGAATTAGGCTTTCTCTATATAATAGTAAGATTCCTAAATATAATATCTTTGTATTTTTTTATTTAACCAAATATAATTTGGTAGAAAATTCAAAGCAGAAGTAAAATGTGATGAAAATAAAATGGGGTACATACAGGCAAATGGAACTTAATAAAAACATTTAAAAGGGATAAACAAACAGTGGAAAAGATACTGAAGTAATTACAGTATTTTCAGACTTGTTTTAATTTGGCTTTATTCTTAGCATTTTATTTTATTGGTTGTATAGCATTTAGCAAGAGAGAATTTAGAATCCTCATTTATATACTAATAAAGTAATACTAAAAAATTGGATGACTAAAATGATCATTCAATATTATAATCTTTATTTTCCAGGAAAACAAAAGCAGAATTAGGTTTTGGTTGGGCAAAGAGTGCCATGCTTGAGAGGTACTAATAAAACTTTATCATTTTTACTTTGAATTTAATAATTTTTTTCTTCTTCCTCTAATCAGTTTTATCAAATTGACAAATAGCTTCTTATTTAAAAAATATGTATAATCTCAATTTTGTTTTTAACTCATAAGTTACATCTAGTTATTTTTCTACTATTCCTGAGAAAATTTTGTCAAAAATGTTTATAATGTCTGTCTTATTCCAAAAAACCTATGGCAAAATAAAATTCTTTGATCCTATAAAATGATTTTAAATACAACTTAGCAAATCAATTTTGAAAAGTTCTTTTTTATATTTTCTGGTAAAATTTTATTTTTCAAATAAATTTTGAAAAGTTATTTTTTTATATTTTCTGGCAAAATTTTATTTTTTCTTCCCCAACTTACACTGGAGCTATGCTCTAAAGAATCTATCAAAAATTGATAGTGACCATCATGCACTGAAAATAGTATAATTTTTTAAAACAATTATACAAAACATATCACATATGGAGCAAGGCTTAGATTTCATTAAAAGCAGTCATAACATGGATGTTCTGAAAGGAAACCAGCCATGTGGCTCAGGGAAGATCAAATTCCACATACTAGGTTTCTATTTAATTATCATTTTATTATTATTCTATATGATTATTGTTTTCATACAACCATTACATATAAAAGTCTAAGCCATAATACTATAGGTTGGTATTTATATATGTAAAATGAATCAGAAAGATAACTAGATAAAATTTTTATAAATCAGTTTACATAAGCATGAAATAAGGTATGTGACTGTTGATTCTAGAAACAAGAAATTTTATTATGATGACCATACTAGTTTGTTTTTATTTTTTCATTGAAATTTAATAGCTGTTTTTGACAGTCTAAGATAAAATTTCAGTATATAAAAGAACATTTGGTTATTCTATTACTTAACATGATATGTAATAATTTATCTTTGATAATTCTTTAGTGATAATTTTTCCTTGAACAAAAAAAAATTTCTGGGTTTTCATCCTTTATTTCATAAGATTAATTTTTTTTTTTTTTTTGGTTTTTGGGCACCCTGTGACGCTCAGGGGTTACTCCTGGCTATGCGCTCAGAAGTTGCTCCTGGCTTCTTGGGGGACCATATGGGACGCCGGGGGATCGAACCGCGGTCCGTCCTAGGCTAGCGCAGGCAAGGCAGGCACCTTACCTCCAGCGCCACCGCCCGGCCCCATAAGATTAATTTTTATATATGATTTTTCCCAAGTGAATTAAAATTAGTATCCATGGTGTCCTCTACTCTGTACATACTGAAACTTTTGCATGATAATTTTCCAAAAATATTTTTAAAATGAATACTTAATGAAAAGCAAAACTTCACCTAAATGTTAGAATCTATCAATAAATAATTTTAATATTAGCTAAATTAACACTCTGAAACTATAAACATTAGACCTTTGACCTGTGATTCATAAAATATATAAAAACCTATCCAAGAAGTCCAGAACTTTGTGGTTCTGACTATGCTTAATAGAGTAATTCAAAGAAAAAGTTTGTGATATTTAAAGAGCAGGGCTTTCTGTCTATTCTGCTGAAATTCAATGCTTTATTCAGTTACATTTTATAATTAAATAAGAAAAGAATTCACTATTAAAGGGATAAACCTGGACAAGAGTTAATTTCTGATGACCATCAAAAGTAGACCATTATATATTATATGTATGTATATATATATATTTTTTCTTCAGTGTCTGCAATCTTCCCATCTATGGCCTCTATTGTGCAAAACTGAAGAAACTAAAAAATAATAGTAGTCAACAAAAGGGGAAGGGTGAAGAGATAGCACAGCTGTAGGGCGTTTGCCTTACACATGGCTGACCCAGGAAGGACCTTGGTTTGATCCCCTGCATTCCATATGAACCCCAAGCCAGGAGCCATTTCTGAGTGCATAGCCAGGAGTAACCCCTGAGTGCCACCGGATGTGGACCAAAACAAACAAACAAACAAACATAACTGTAGGGGGATTATTTGTGATTTTTCACAGACAAAAATGTCTCAGATTATGGAGGGAATCATATAACAAAATCTATCTCAAATTGTTAGGACAACGATTGCCTAAATTGCAAATATAGAAATAAGTGCAAGTTTTCACAAAATAAACTAGTTAAGTCTTCATTACATGCCACTAATAGTACGTAAAACTTTGCTTACCTTCTTTTTTAAAGTCTACTTCATTAGAAAGTAAATTTCTGAAGATTAAGTACATTTTCTATTTATTCCTATACAACTAGAGCCTAGAACAACTAGTGTCTGGAACAGAATAAGTTTTCTCTAATAATATGTATGCTAAAAATAATTGAGAGGAGTCAGAACTCAGTGGGGAGAGCTTTGCCTTGCACACAGCCGACCCAGGTTCAATCCCCAGCATCCTATCTGTTACCCTAAGCCTGTCAGGAATAATTTTTGAGTACAGAGCTTAGGATAACCCGGAGCACCACCAGGTGTGTCAAAAAATAAAACAACAACAACAACAACAACAACATACCCCCCACACACAAAAAACAACTGAGGGATAAAAAGATAATACAGGAGTTAAGGCATTTGCTGTGTACACATAATAAAGAAGGCTGATTTAATCTATGGGCCTATATACTAGTCCCTAAGAGCTGCAAATAATGACCCCTGAGTAAAGAGCCAAAAGTAGCTCTGAGTTATGCCAGGTGTTGCTCCAGAATCAAAAACATACTAATAATAAAATAAAAAATAATTTAAGGGCCCGGAGAGATAGCATGCAGCCGGTCCAGAACCTAAGGTGGTTAGTTCGAATCCCGGTGTCCCATATGGTCCCCGTGCCTGCCAGGAGCTATTTCTGAGCAGACAGCCAGGAGTAACCCCTGAGCACCGTTGGGTGTGACCCAAAAACCAAAAACCCAAAAAAAAACAATAATAATAATAATATTAATAATTTAAATAAAAATAAACTGTAACCAACCTCTGCTCCACTCCACTTTTACAGTAGTAATACTTTAAAATGGAAATTGGCTTGTGTTACCATTCTACAATTTTACAAGTCAAAAAAATTACTTTTCATTTATTTAGAGTTTATACCAATTTTATCAAATATATTTATTTGAATCAACTTTATTCAAAATAATTTTACAATGTATGTAAAGACCATTTGAGTGCATTTATATATTATAAAACATCAATATATATTATAATAAAATTACTCATAAGAATTTGATCTGAGGGGGTGGGGAAAATAATTTAATTTGTTTTCTAAATATACAGGGAATTTGTTTATTATGGAAACATTGGAAGGGCATATATGCTAATTCAAATTTCTTCACCTGAATTTTACATAGTTGACATTTTATTTGACAGAATTCTAGTCATCCTCAGAAATAAACAAAAGCATGAAACAATATAGATATAAAACAGTATGATAGTCCTAAGAATATAATATGCAATGCTCTTTTTTTTATCTAATTTATAAATCCATACAAATATGGGTAGGAGCAACAAAATTTACCAAAAAATGTATGCCTAGCATTTAGTTATAAAAAAATTTTTTTTTAAAAGAAATGTTTAAGATAACATAAACCAAAATATATTCTATGTACTGTGTATACTTGTTCTCATACCCTTTAAAAAGTGCCAGAAACCTTTAAAAGATTTCTAAACACATTTTTGAATACTGACCAAATACAGTGTCCTCCTACATTGGTGGCAGAAAATGTGCACTGGTGAAGTGTGGTGTACTCACATTGCATGACTGAAATACAATATGAATTCAAACTCCATAAAACTCAAACGGAACAATTTTTTTGTTTTGTTTTTGGTTTGGGTTTTTGGGTCACACCCGGCAGTGCTCAGGGGTTGCTCCTGGCTCTATGCTCAGAAATCACTCCTGGCAGGTTCAGGGGACCATATGGGACACCGGAATTCGAACCACCTTCCTTCAGCATGTGAGGCAAACTCCCTACTTCCGTGCCATCTCTCCGGTCCCCTGGAACAATTTTTTTAACCATGATGCTTAAGTAAAGAAATAAACATATAATAAATAAATAATATAAAGAAATAAATATTTGAAAAGTTAAAACAGTACAGTGTCACAGAGGCAAATGGCTTGAGTATACTATCAAGGATCTAGTAGTAACACAAGAGAACTCTTTAGCTGAGCAAGAGTCACTTACTTTATTCTCTGTAGAAAGTAGTTTTCTAAAAATAATCCATTTACCCTGGTTTGCCATATAGTGGTGTGATTGAGTTAAAAATATGTGCTCTACAGAACTGAACTTAAAACTACTAAATGACAGATCATCTTCAAAATTTTTTTAAACTTCAATTTTTATTTTTTGGTTACAATATTTTCTTTGGTACTATTTACTAATTCTTCATTTTACTGTCTTTTTAGTAAAAGGTGTATTAGATTACCGAACTGAAAATTTGAATTATCACAATGTAGGGAAATGCATAACAGTGTAGTGTAGAAAAGGGAATGACATGTTTTGTATGAATGAAAGACACATAAAGTATACAAGATAAAAAATATTTAGCTAGTTTAGTACTAAAATTATAGAAAAAAACAGTTCTAAAGTAGGAAACAAAAATGATAAATTTTACAGTTAAAAATGTTTAATGCAAAATTTATAAAATGATAACTACAGTTAAAAGAGAAAACAATGTAAGGACACAATCTATGTGGGTGGGCAATTCTGTCATCTGGTGCAAGAACTAAAAATCTTCCAAGGATAGAATTAAGCAAACAAAGAAAATGTAGATAATAATTAACAAATGTCTGGTTCATGGAGAGATCTTAGAAGTAGCAAACCATTTTCATATTCATTTTTAAATTATTCCAAAGAATAATAATTTCTTTCCTTCTTGAACCTTTTTTGACCTACTATAAGAAACAAGATAATCGTATTTTCTTAATACTGCTTCCAATACTGGCATATTTTTATCTTCCTAGATTAAAAAGATGGAATTATTAGAATAAGCAATAAAGAACAAGTTATATGGTTCTGAACTCAAAACGACATTTTATCTGAGGTAGTCTCTCCAGAGTAAACATTAGTCAAGCATATGTTAGCTATCAGACCCAATTGATTTTAGATAAAATTTAAAGATAATGCATAGGCATTATAAAATTTTGTCTGGGCTAGAAACCAGGCCGGGGAGAAAGGAACGTAAATTTTTGTTTCAAGGTAACATTGACAGAAAAGGGAAATCTCCACTATGAAGATGAATAGAAAACAGGTGTATCCATTAAGAAACAAAACTTTATAAATACATACTACTTACTAACTATAACTTTCTGAAACAAATGACAATCATCATACAATCTCTTTCCATTTAATAAAAGAAATATTTTATTTTTAGAATGTGGATTAGAAAGTGAGAAACTCTACAGAGAAGAAATAGATAAAAGAAAATAAAGAACTCTTAGGTCATGTCATTTCAGAAAATCTAAAGTTCTAAGGGAATTTTGAGCAAAGATCTGAAATCTAAAATTCTAAGAAAGTGTTTTTTGAACAAAGATATGAAAAAATGTAATACCTACATAGATATATGGACCAAAAGAAGTAACAGGAGTGGTTAACAACAGTTTTGAGGTTGTGGGATGCTTGGCAAATTTTGAAAAAAACAATAATTACATTCTGTCAAGAGAGTAAAGATTAAGTAAATATCTTTAAAAGATCATTTAAGAAAACTGATGGTCAGAGGTGCCAAAATGAATGAGTATGTTATGTAGATATTTTTAAAAATATCATTTTTAAAAATGAACGTTTTCTTTCATTGGATGATAAAAAAAATGCAAGCCCAGTCAGTAAATATGCTCTTCTGCTGTACTAGTGATTATTATCTTCACATCAGTTCTGATCATATCTATTATAAAGACTGTTTTCACTTACAGAGGTTTCAGAGAAGACACACTAATGCACTACTTGACTATATCTAGGTTTGAAAGAGTTGGAAAGAAAAGGGATAGTACCACTTTTAAGCCCTAGGTAACTAGACCTAACAGTGAGCTGAAAGGCTAGAGTGAGTCAAGTTCAGAGAATAAGAACAAAATTTTATTAATGCTCTAAATGAGAGAGGTCCTCTAGACTTTCAAGTAAACAATTTTTATTATATTTAAATTCAAAAGGAATAATATTATCATCTTCTTTATGAACACTGGAACAAATTTTTGGCACTGAATCCTCCAAGTATGTCTTTTACCTAGGGAGAAATTTACAAGTCAGCATGCAAATATTTCATTCCTTTACAACTAAGTAAATTATCTTTTTTGTATGTATATGTAAGTGTGTAGTGTTTTTATTTAAAAATCACAAGTGTTTATGATTTATAACTGATACATTTATGATCCCAGCTATAAAAAATGAAATAGGAGATACTTATTTTAATTTGTATGGAGAAAGATCAAGTTTGTCTGATACTTTTGTGATTACAGTTATTAAAAAAGGGGAACATACATATTTAATTTGTATGAAAAATATCAGAGATCAACATTATATTGTTGATATAGTTGTAGTTGTGTGAAGAAAAATTACACATAAGAGCACTGTAACTTCTCTGTGGCCACATTATCAATCAAGTATTTAACTATTGATTTCAAAAATTCCAGGACGTTTTAAGTAGTTTTCAAGATTGATAAAGTAATAATAAACTTTTACGAACTTTTGTGTTGACTTTAGCCTTTCATGCTTTCTCTAGTTATCCTCAGTTTAGTTCCACTCAGAATTATCCTGTAGTCACATTTAAACACTCATGAACCATCTAGCTTTTGAAACAAGTCACAGTCAATAATTCTTATAACCTCAAGTTCTGTGTCAAGAAAAATCATCTGTATTTTACTTAAGAGTAGGATTTATACAGCCTATCAGAAAGAGTTATAGGTCATTTTAATCAAATTCCTTTTCCCTCATTAGATGGATTTTTTTGTTTGTTTGTTTCTGGGCCATACCTGGTGATACCCAGGGATCACTCCTGGCTATGCACTCAGAATTTGCTACTGGCTTGGGGGACCAAAGGGACGCCGGGGGTTCAAACTGTGGTTTGTCCTAGGTTAGTGAGCCTAAGGCAAGTGCCTTACTGCTTGCACCACCGCTCCGGTCCTTTTTTATCCAAAATACTTTAAACACACAGAGGATACAATGTCTGCTTATTGAAATAATGTCTTTTCTCAACAGGTTCAAAATTATTATTTTACACAATATTATAAACAAGAATGACTTTAGGGGCCGGAGCAATACCTCAGTGGTAAAGCGTTTGCCTTGCACACAGTTGAACCAGGACACACCTAGGTTCGACCAACAGTGTCCCATATGGTCCCCCAAAACCAGGAGCAATTTTTGAGCACATAGCCAGAAGTATCACCAGGTGTGGCCCAAATCCAAAAAAATTGTTTAATATAATTTTTTACCCAATTTTCTATAATTAGAGTTTCAAATGAAGTTAATTGACTATTTAATAAGTTCATATTAACATATGAAATATTTTATTTACTAATAATTCTACTGAAATTTAAGTTAATTTATTCAGGATATCGCTTGAAAAATACTTTATAAGCTATAAAATACTAAAAAAGTCATTTAGTTAAATTAAGAATACTTCTGATTAAGCCTAAATACTAAATATTTATGAGAAAATTTCAGATATCTTATATCTTATTAACTAACTACATTTTCTTATAAATCTATTAATTTCCATGCTTAAATTATGCTTTAGCAATTTTCATTTTTAAAGATATAACAAATCTAGAATTATAATACTCAAAACTCACAGTATTTTAAGAAGTTTTAAGCAAAAATATATGCAATTTGTAATTTATTGCAATAGATAATTCAATCAAAGGGGTAAAAGTATTTGAGCCAATATTACAGTGAGTGAGGCATTGTTATCAAGGATATGTGTAATTTCCTCTTTTTTTAGTCAGCTTTTAAAACAAGTTACTTATAATTTTTAACTATATTTATCTTCTAAACAAGCATGAAAATCAGAAAACCAAATTAGATTCAAGATATTTTTTCAAGATTCTGCTATAAGTAGAATCAATTAAATTGCAATTTCTGATAGGGTGGTTGTTTTTCTTGATTTTAAAAATTTGTTAACATTTATTTCTGGATGAGGAGAGATAGTACAGGGATTAAGTCACTTGCCTTAGTTGTGACTGCCAGCACTTTTATCCTACCATATGGTCCTACACATATGGACCCATAGCAAACCTTGGGAATGATCCTTGATCATAGAATCAGAACTAAGCTCTGAGCGCTGCTGAGCATGTCCCCTCTCCTCTGAAAATATTTATTTTAAACTAGGTCTCTCTCATTTAACACAAAAAATAATCTTGACAAAATAAATGCAATAGAGGCTGGAGAGATAGCATGGAAGCAGGGCATGTGCCTTGCATGCAGAGGATGGTAGTTCAAATCCCGGCATCCCATATGGTCCCAGAGCCTGCCAGGAGCGATTTCTGAGGATAGAGCCAGTAGTAACCCCTGAGTGCTGCTGCCCAATAAATATACAAACAAACAAACAAATAAATAAATAAATGCAATAGTACAATCTGTGGCAGAAATATTTGTATTGAAAAACAAAAATTGGGCAAATAACATTTTTTCCAAATAACTTTTATATTAGAACAACTACACTATTTACTACAAAAGTGTATTTATATTATTATACCTTCTCTTTCCTTATTTTGTAAAAATATCTTACTCAACCATATAATTTGTAATCCTATTTTAAGAAATATAGTATAATTTGAGTATTTTATCCCACTGAATTGCTGTTCTATTTTTGTACGATCAATGGTAGTTTATTCCACACTCAATGCAGACTCACAATATGGTGAAGATATTGGAGTAAACTATGGATGTTTACAAGATAAAACTATAAACTTATAAACAATTCCCCTGTGAGATGGGGGAGGGGCTGGAGCAGTGGCGCAAGCGATAGGGCGTTTGTCTTGCACTCAGCTAACCTAGGACAGATCGTAGTTCGATTCCCTGGCATCCTATATGATCCCCCAAGCCAGAAGTAATTTCTGAGGGCATAGTCAGGAGTAATCCTGAGCGTCACCTAGTGTGGCTGAAAAACAAAAAAAAAAGATTGCGATATGGGGTCAGAGAGTTAGCACAGCGGTAGGGCATTTGCTTTGCATGTGGCCTACCAAGGAGGGACACGGTTCGATTCCCAGCATCTCATATGGTCCCAGAGCCTGTCAGGAGTAATTTCTGAACACAGAGCCAGAAGTAACCCCTGGGAAGCACTGGGTTTTGTGAGATAATAACATTTCAAAATCAAAGCTCCATTTGTATTCAAAGCCCCTGACTTGGGGGGGGGGACCATATGGGACGCAGAGGGATCTAACCGCAGTCCTTTCCATGGCAAGAGCTTGCAAGGCAGACACCTTACCTCTAGTGCCACCTCACCAGCCTCTTAAGTTTTTTCTTTCAGCTAAAAGAAGATATCCTGGGAGGGAGGTAAAAAGTAAAATAAAATAAAAATAAAGACATCCTTTTTACCATAAAATATAATTATAAATTACATGTTCAATAAATCTACTCTGATTTAATTATTATTTTGTCGAACCTTACAATTATTGCAATGACATCATGTACTTAAATATACTATTTTAAACTAAAAATCACATATAAAATGGAATATATGCTTATTAGTTTACTGTAATGAATAATGCAGTTACCATATCGTAAATTTCATATGTCATCACAAGCAGTACTCATTTTATTTTGTGCACTGAAAATCATCTTAATATCTTCTCAGGGCTTATAACTTTTCAAGTAATAATTGATAAATTAATGCATTCAAGAGAAGAAGAAAAGTGATTTTACTAACCAGTTAGACCAGTGAAACCTTTAAGTATACAAGTATACAACAGAAGTGTATACAGCCTTCAGCCTTCTAGCAGGTTTTCTTTTTCATTATTTTTTTTTTTTTTTTTTTTTGCATGTGTGGCATTAATGATCAAACCCAGGGTGTCAAACTACAAGGCAAATCTACTGTTGAATTTTTGCACTAGCTTCAGCAGGTTTTACCGATATGTATATATACATATATAAATATAAGCATACCATAGACATATGCATAAATCTTCATGCTGTTTGTAGAAGGAAAGGGATCCTGTAATGAAAACACTTTGCTTTATCTCTTAAGGTTTCTTTTGTGAAATATAAGTATGTTCCACAAAATTCACAATAACTCTCCATTTTCTTAATGTAATGAAGAGATTTCCTTTGAGAATACAGAAACTTTAAATGTTTAATTTAACAATATGACCCTGTTAACATATTAAAGGGAATCTAGCTGTTTTTCCTTCATGCTTATGAATATGTGCATTTCAGTACTGTAAATTAAACAAGCATTTTATATGGCAAGAGTAAGTAATATTTTTGAATGTAGACAAAGTATTTTAGTGGACTGAAAAAAGGTGAAGCATGCATGTCCCCTTCAAAATTTTGTTTGTGTAACTTACGCTTGTGTATTTTTTGAAATAATGATAGGTATATATAACAAAAATATGTTCAAAAATTTTATTGAGCTTACATAATAAATACTTAATACTGTATTGGAATATTGAAAGGAAATCTTCAAATATTATTCTTCAATAATATTTATTATTAATAATAATATAGATATCTATATCTATATAAATTTTGGGTAAGAGGGTTCCTAAAAAGTGTTCAGTCAACCAGTGATACATTTCAATGCCTTTGGTTGTAGTGCTGTTCTGGCCCCGTGGTTTTGCTGGGCAACCAGTAACCCCATCCCAGAAGTGCTGAGGAGATATCTACATTTTATCTATTGTTATATATGCATAAATTTACATTTTTAAGACAATACAAATAAAATCCATATTCTTGTATCATTGCTTATACCACTTTTAAAGAGGCACTTCCTCATATTTCAGATCATATTTTTATGAAAATATTTTCTTTTAAAATAGTCAGAAAATGTTGAGGCCAGCGCAATGGCCCAGCAGTGAAGCATTTGCCTAGCATGCTGCTGACCCAGGATGGATCACAGTTCGATCCCCCGGCACCCTAAATAGTCCCCAAGCCAGGAGCATTTTCTGATCGCATAGCCAGGAGTAACCCTGAGCATTACCGTGTGTGCACCCCCCCCCAAAAAAAAAAGTAATAAAATGTGTGTAAATACTACCAACAAAGAGAAACAATTTATTTTAAAAACTAGCTTTGGAAGAAGCTGCCCTTAAAGCAATGAAAGAAAATATCTATAAAAATTAGGTAAAGTGAGAGAATTAAATTGGTTAGTTTTATTCTAAAATAAATTTGCTGATTCTCTGATGTCCACAAATTTTAATACAAGATAACTGAAATAAAAATATAGCTCTCACAAGAAATGCAAATTCATCAAACTATTTTGAGGTTGTATGTTTGTGAAGGGGGTGAGGCTTGACATCATAAATGAATTGAAAGGATGCTAATCTATGTAACAGTAAACATAGTAGATGAAACAGAGAGTCACAATAGGGGGGAAATTTCCTAACAATGCAAAGTAGCTGATGAAAAAAATTATAAATTTCATCAACTATCCCTGACTAATTGACTTCAATAGTATTATTGAAAAAGTGTTTTTACTCAAAGACTGAACTATACATAATAGTGTCCACAGGGATCATTATAAAATTTCCATTCATTTAAAAACATTTTAAAGGTAGACCCTCAATCATTTATTCTAAGAGTAACAAATGATAGCAATAAAGCCAGTGCAAATTTTTTAACTGTACAGTAAGGAGACCATCTGACTGAATGGAAATATGTTAACTTTTATCTATGCAGGGATACACGGTAAATATCTTTCTAGAAAGTTTTATATATAACTATTGCCTTATGATAGGGGAAAAATTAGGTATGCTGGATGACATCAAAGGATGGTAAAAATTAATAAATGATGCACATAAAATACACTAATAACAATAAAAAGCTATCCACCCTTCTATACTTAGTTTTATTTTATTATAAAGTATCACATGACTTAACATTTGCATATAAAGAATAATAATGCCACAGATAAAGAAAAATACTATGTTGGCTATGCAATAAAAGGAAATTAAAATAAAAAGTAGGAGCACCATTGACTAAGATTCTCACAAAATATGAATTGCTGTGGCTTTTTATCACAATTTAGTCAGCCTCAGAACAGTCAGGAAGAGAATTCCTGTGTCTTCAGTACTTGATTTGAGGTTATCTTTCTTAGTACATATTTTATTATATTACTTACATATTTTATAAACATTAGACAGTTCCTCAGTACAGTTTTGATTTTAATATTTTAGCTGTAGAATTATAATTACAACATTTGAAGCAATTGGCTTATATATAATATGTTATATATGAGGTTTACTATGTACTTTTAATTCTGTTGGTTTCTAAATGTCTTTTGAGATTTTTTTGGTACAAAAAATATTTTTATGGTGAATTCTCAACCTAAAAGTTTATCATTCTGAAAAGTTATAGAATTTTGCTTTTTCACATTGGATTGTTAAATGTAAGTTACAATTTTTAAAACATACTACGACTTTGAAGCATAAACAAAATAATGTGAGAATTATAAATGTAGTTTAACTATAACATACTGTCTCAAAATGTTTCTTGAACTGCTTTCTTTGTCTTCTAAATACAAACATTTTCCTAAAAAGCTGTGATGTGTAGAATCAATGTGATAATTAACCTGAATCTGAGAAAAAAAGTAGTATATTTAGTTATCTTATACTACAATGTTATGCTGAGATATGTTACTTTTTGAAGAAAAAATAGTTTTCATTAAAGTAGCAAAGACTCAATTGCATGATTTAAATTGTGATTCCCCTAAAATAAGTACACTGAAAGTTTATTTCACTGTATCTCATTTTCACCAACCAGAGAAATAGTTTTCCAGTTTTAGTATCTTGTATAATAAACTATAGGATCTCAATAATCAAGTCATATTATGTATTTATTAGAGTTCAGTACATGTATATCTGTGTGATTATATGTATATGATACTCATATACATATGATTGCATGTACACAAGAATTAGAAATTAGTTCTTTATCTGTAAATGGTAAATTTTATATCCAAGGTGAGATGCCAAAATACTATTCATGAGTGAATTTGCTCTCTCTTGGTCAAAGACATTTTTGGAGAAAGTATTCTGAAAGTAGCTGAGGCAGATATATAACAACTCTTAAATAAGAGACAGATAATGAAAACAGCAGTTTAAAAATAATCCCTAATATTCAGAATTCTACATCTTAATTGGGAGAACAATTTTTACAAGACACCAGGAATTAAACAGCATATAAAAATTTAAATGTTCAGTTTACAAGTCTATCTACCATTTTTTGTTTCCAAAATGAAGGTCCAGTGATATTTTTCTGTGAAATAAAAAATATTAAACAAGAAATACAATTTCATAATAATTTTTTACAATTCTTTAGTTTCCTATGCCAATTAAAATACATTTGAAGATGACAGTTTCAGCGAAACATT
Organism: Suncus etruscus; assembly: GCF_024139225.1. NCBI lineage: Eukaryota > Metazoa > Chordata > Mammalia > Eulipotyphla > Soricidae > Suncus > Suncus etruscus. The sequence goes on along the minus strand of NC_064851.1, from coordinate 93,562,387 downwards.
CACTATAATAGCTGAAATATGGCTTCATAGGAAACAGGGCTATATTTAATTAGCTTTTATTGTTTTTGTCTTTTTTATTTTTTTATTACAGTTCATATCACTGGCATGACTCATATGTCAGTTTTTTCCAAGTGAAATTACTACCAAAATTTACAAAGTAGATGTAAAGATTACATTATATTTACAAAGAACTTGGCACTTACAGAATAATTTTTATTTTTCAATTCAGATCAGGCACCCATGGTTCAGGAGAATGGGAAACCTAATACCTTATTATATTTTATGCTATATTAACTTGAATAAATATTTCCAGCTGGTATTTCCTCCACGGTGCTGTCCCTGTTGCTGATACCTAGTATTGACTTTCTAATCAATGGGGAGTGTAGAGAAGCTATCAATCCAGAGAGAGCAATGGTTGCATATTTTCTTCCTCATTTTTATCCATGCGTTTTAGTACAGTAGGATCCACTACTGATTGGGATCTGGAAATGATAAAGCCAGTGTCAATGAAGTGTTATCAGAGAATCACATTACCTTTGTCATGTTATCACTGTATTACTATTGCTTCTCTCCTGGATTAGTATTTGTCTTCATCAATGTATTTATGGATTGAGAGTGCTTATACCATTAAAGAGAAACACTTGACACTTGTGTCAGAGTTAGGAAACAATTCCCTGTGGCCTCTAAATAGAATAATGAGCAGCAATAAATTTTTGACAATATTAGACTTACACTAGTTGCATATCCAGAAAGATTATTTATTTACTTTCAGATATATAAATTACAGTGTAGAATAATTAAATTCAAAAGAATGTTGTTAGCTATGGCATTAAACAAGCAGCTGCCTTCTCAAACTCTCCAGGGTAGTGATATTTTCCCCTGATGTTGTATTCCAGTCAATTGGCTATTGCAATATTCCTCCTAGAAAACCTCATTAACTCTCAGAGAGGCAATAAGCTAAAATACAAATACACACACTAATGAAAAAGAACAGCAATGGAACTAATTATCAAAACAATCTCAAAATTAACTGATAAATTTGTTTAAATAAGATGGAATTATTGCAACAAAGTTTGGCTTTCACTATCTCAAAAAAGGTATTATATGCCTAAATTAGCACTTAATTTTGAGACTGTTTAGATTATATCCCTAGAATACCTCTTATTAAAGGGAAATGACTACAAAATTGTTTGTCCAAAAAGGGGCTAGGGGAGAGAAAAGAGAAGAAAAATAAAAAGGACGATTAAAAACTAAAAGTAGAGACATTTTACATTAAATTAAATGATAACTGCTGTAAAAGTTCAGAGAAATGTACTTTGAAAATGCAATTACATATACAAAATAATAATTAGAACTGCACTTTAGACTTAACTAAGAAAATTAGTTTCCTGAAATAAATTCATGCTAATACATACAAGTTCATTTCACTTGAACAGCAATACCTACTAGAATAAAAATTCTATGAAAAACCATTGTAGTTCCTCTACTTACAGTAAAATCAAGGTGTATCAGAGATTTTACAGTGATTATTTTAACTTAATTTTTATCCAATAGTTTCCAAGTGGTAGAAATTAAGTACAAAGCATTAAAAGTCAAGACTAATGAAGATAATCCTGGAATTAAATCAAGTAGTAAGCAGCAATAAATGTTTGATAACAATAGACATACATTATTGTATACTCTAACAAGAAAACAACAGATAATATAAAAATCCCACAAATCTGTTATATAAAAATTGTGTCATCCTAATATTAATATGTACACACCAAATTTCTTCAAGGTACACAATTTTAGCTTATACCATACTTACTAATCGATTCAAACACACATCATTATCTCTAAGCACATAGACACCTAAGATATATGTTTATATATATTTTTTGGTTTGAGGGCCACACCCAGTGAAATTCAGAGTCACTCTTGGATATATGCTTAATAATCACTCCTGGGTTGGGGGACCATATGGAACACCTAGGATAGAACCGAGGTCTATCCTGGGTCAGCTGCGTGCAAGGCAAACACCAAACTGCTGCACCATCGCTCCTGCCCCAGACACCTACAATCTTTTAATTTTTATGTCTCAATTATCTTTTTTTAAATCTAGTATTTATATATTTATGTCCTATTTATGTTCATGATCACATCCTTAATTCCATGTTATAGTACAGTAAGTATTGTAGATAAATATTAAATGATAATGATAGGTAAACTCATGGAAATTGTTTTTATGAAAAAGCTATGTTTCTATGGAAAACTAAAACCTCTTTAGCTTTAACTAATAATTTTAAATTTATTGTATTGTTCTTCCTGGAATTAAATGCCTCTATGCTTATACACCTAGAGTGCACTAGGGTCACTCCTGGCTCTGCATTTAGATATCACTCACTCCCAGCTAGCTCAGGGAACTAATGTGGTGCCAGGAATCAAACCTAGACTGACCGCATGCAAGACAAATGCCCTGCCTACTGTAAAATGACTCTGGTCCTAGGCCTAAGTGCTTTTCTCAAGCACTGCATTTGTTTGATGTTGAATATTGGCTCCATCTGAATAACTCAACGCTAAAAATAAGCCACGAAAAAATTTTTCTATTCAAAATTGTTTTATTATTTATTTACCCTATATACTGTCATTTCATTGACTTGTTTTGTTATCTTATTTGTGCAGGATTGTAACTATTAATGAGTTAGACTGTTTCAGCTTCCATAGGAGGAGTTATCATTTATTTATCATACCTCTCAGAAGTCTCCACACAGCCTCCACAGTCTGTAGAGGTTTTAGTTTTCATAAAAACATAGTTTTTTCATAAAAACAAAGTTTCAATTAATTTACCTATCAATAGTTTATTTATTTAATATTTATCTACGATACTGTACTATAATATGGCATTTAAGGATAATATCATGAACAAAAAAGGATTTCAATTCCCATTCTATTAATATATTTGCACTATTTAAACTACATAAAATTTTTATTCACTTATCCTCAAACTGAGACTAATAATAACAGCATAACATAGATGTCATAGAATCAAGAGCAACCAGTCCCAGCACAAATATTGACATAGTAAATAGTAGTAGTGGCTAAATAAGACTTATATTCTAACATTCTCTATGTTCTAATACTAGTCATGCTACTTGATAGATGTGTGACATATGGAAAGTACTTATATTTATTATATTTAAAAATATTCATCAGTAAGGAGATAATACCACCTAATTAGTTGATTAAAGGAGCACAAGTGTTAATATATGCAAAAACTTAATTAGGGTTGGCTGGTTGGCTATGTAAAACACATTAATAAATAAGACTGCTCTGTAACTTCAAAAACTCGCATTCCATTATATTATTAATAATGTCACTCACTGCAACTATTAATATATTTGGCATGATCCAAGATGCTAGAGATATAGAAGATACAATGTAGTTAACTTTTTGACTCTTCCACAAGATGATATTGTCCCTCCACGTATTTACTTAATTATACAGGGGAACCAAAGTCTCCAACATATTAGTTAAATTCACCTAAATTCTAAATCCTTTCAAGAAACAGAAATTATTTTCCATGTTGATCTAAAGACAATTTAAAAACTGGAAGAAAAAAGGGGCCGGAGAGATAGCATGGAGGTAAGGCGTTTGAAATGCAGAAGAAAAGTGGGGCAAAATAAAAGCCAGAAACAACTTTTTTCTCATTCTTTGTGGGAGAAACTGCCATTTCACAACACAGAAAAGATGAAGACAAAGAGAAGCAACTTTTAAAATTTCATTCATCAGAAGTTTTCAAATAAAACTATCTAAGTTTCATATAATACAAAATCTACACCAACCAAGAGATAATCTGAAATTCTAATCAACCTACTTGTCAGAAGCAAGAAACTCCAGGATCAGAGGTTAATATCCTGTGAGCCAAATCTACAGGGTACAAAATGATTTAATTAAGTGAAGAAGAAAATCAGAATCTAAAAGATTTCAAAAGGTGATTGTAATAAGCCATATCTTACAAGATGATATAAGTCAATTAAAATGATTTTTAGTTGACTGGAAGAAATAGCTATGTCCTGAAGTAGAAAAGTAAAAGGGCACAGATATATAAATAAAGAGATTTAAGAATTTTAGGAATATCAATGAATCTGCAATATCCTTGGGTTGCTGAACTACAGCAGCAGAGATAATATCAACCACCACTAAAGGCCGTCAATATTATCTAAATAGCAAAACCAGAGTTCTGGAGCTAACATGTAATCAGTTATAGCATTAGGTTTCACCTATTCAACAAAGAATACTGAGATATATTAGAGACTCCATTGATTTAACTAGTATCAACTGGGTACAAACTGCATGCCAGACCTTCCATACATTGAGTGTGCAGAAAGATAGAGTACAACAAAACCATTAAATTCTTGACAGGTTTTGGAAAGTGGATATAAGGTAAAATAAACTCAATTGTTTCACATTGAAGATCTCTAAAGGAAATAAGAGATCATTTTAAAGCAGTGATAAAGAAGATATAGAAAAGATTAAAGATAAAGATCAAATAGCTCTCTGAAGAATGTATGCCTTTGAGAGGGGCCCGATATATAAAGATACATAAAACAAATTTTACAGACAGCAGGAACAAAAAATAAAAGTTCTTAGAAGCTGACAGAAAATAAAATAATGTTGTGTCTAAAAGATAAAAGGAGGAGGAAATGTTAGATTAATTTATGAAAAAGGAGGACTGGAGCAGATCATGTGGAACCTTCTTTGTTTTGTTTTTGTTTTTGTTTTGTTTTTGAGCTGCACCCATTGACACTCAGTTATTACTCCTGGCTATGTGCTCAGAAATCGCTCCTGGCTTGGGGGGACCATATGGGACTCCAGGGGATCAAACTGCTATCTGTTCTAGGCTAGTGCTTGCAAGGCAGATGCCTTACCTCTAGGGCCACCATTCTTGCCCCATGTGGAACCTTTTTAATTCATGAAGAAAAATTTATTCATTTATACTAGACATTCAAAATATCACTTCACTATTTTACTTGTTATAAAGAAGTGAAGTAAAATTTACTATCTAAGAAAATATTTGGGGAAACTGAGTGATAGTAGAGCACATAGGGCATTTGCTTTCATGCATTGAATCCTGAATTAATTCTCTGGCATCCCACATGGTCCCCCAAGCCTGCCAGGAGTAATTTCTGAACACAGAGCCAAGAAAAAACCCTGAGCACCACCAAGAATAGCCTCAAAACAATAACAAAAAATTAAAAACAAGACATTTTGTATTGTAATATTTGTATTGTAATATAGTAATGTAAATAAGTAAAAGGGGAAATGAGGACAAAGCAAGTAGACACAAGTAATAGGCCATAAGATAACTTGCTCAGAAATCACATTAATGAATACATTGCAGAGTGGATACAAGAACTAAACATTGTTTGTTTTTGTTATTTTTTTTTGTTTTTGTTTTGGGGAGACATCTGGCATTGCTCAGAGTTTACTCCTTGTTCCCTGCTCAGGAATCCTTCTGAACAGTACTCAGGGGCTATATAGGATGCCAGGAATCAAACTGGTAGGCATCATACAAAGCTAGCTATCATGTACTATACTGCTGGTCCTGAACTGAACATTATTAACTGCAACACTCTAGTTTATTGTCTCCAAATTTGCTTATAGTTCTCTCTAGAGTGTGGGAATTCTGTCTTTTGTTGTTACTAAAAGTAGATTATCAATGTCTTTAAAGATCTTATACCTACGTAACTACATTTGACTCGATGACTTTGGTAATAGAGTCTCATTTAACAGGGTTTTTGTTAAGATCAAATAATCTTATAAGAAAGACATACAGAAAAAGCTAAGCTCTTAAATCAGAGTAAATAATAGTAAATGTTAACTCTACTATAGTTAGGATTATAATTTATTAATTTATTTATAGAAAATAAATTAAAAAATATTTTATAAAACTTTGAAAATGAATAAAATATTTTCCTACTGATCAAAAATGCACTATATATATGTATGGTTGCATGTATATAATACTGATCCAGAAACCCCTTTGGTTAAAGGAACACAGAACCAAGGAAATTGCAGAGAATCATGAGTAGGGGATGACACCAAAAAAAAAAAAAATAGCAACAGCAAGAGCAACAGTGACAGAAAGGAAAGAAGCCAGACCCCGGAACCAGAAATACTGATGAGTAAAACAGAGCTATAGCCAAAGGACAATAAATAAGGCTTTTTACTGAGAAAGATGTAAGACAGGATTTCTGATGACATGCCAAATACTTTGGATATTTCCTAAACTCAGTGTGGATAAATGTGCTAAACTGGAGTGCTTACTTTTGTGATGCAAGATAAACAAATGCATACTCTTTGTTACCTATTTAAAATCTGGTTTGGTATAGCTCAAGCAAATCAGATTTGATATTTTCTGCTTTGCTATAAAATGTAATCTTAAAGCCAGTCATACTTGTTAAGACTGGGAACACTCCACCTTCCATCACCACCAGGCTATGGCTAAATGGACATATTATGAACACTGGATGGATCCAAAAGATTGAGCAAGTGATTATAGCACATGTGTTCAACAAACACATGTTGATTGAAAAGAAAACAAGCATAAGAGTCCAAAACATGGAGTTAGACTAGGATCCAATAATGGAAGTTATCAAAATTAAAGATTTCATGAAATACAAATGTTTTAACCCAAGATGGGCTAAATCTTTAAAGAGAAAATTGGCAGAGGTACTAAATGAAAATAAGTGTTTTATGTAGTGTTTGAGAACTGAGTCTGTGCATATGTCTATGTGAATTTGCCATGAATCCCTTTCTTCACAAAAAAGTCTTACACAAAAGTATACATTTAAATTATTTCATCAGAAGACTAGTCATTTAGATAATGAAGATGGACACTGTCCTCACCCCATCTGCTGACATATGTGAGGCACTCTACCAGAATCATAAGGCTTCAGTTTGAAACCTAGCAAATTTGGTGACTGCTAAGGTTTCTGCTAGAATGTGAATTTGAAATAACACCTAAATAAAAGTACTTCATATGACTTCATCTTCTATTTTAAATTCTTATACAACTAACAGGAGGAGAGAAAAGCTTTAATTTCTTATTTAGAAAAATGTAAATGAAGTTAAAACTTAGAGTAACCCCTCCAAAGGCTTAGCCCACTTCCCAGCGATGTTCAGATTACCTCTTCATGGATTTGGGAGAGAGTTCCTTTTCGACTTCCTTGACAGGCATGCTGTAGGAGTCCACGTTGTATTCACTGTCATCATCATACTCGTGGTCTAGCAGTGTTCTTGCCCATGTTCCCATGTCATAGGGAGGCAGCATTCCCCCAAACTCAGAGGGCAGGATCTCAGGATGTATTAGCTGGTGCAGACTATTCAGGTTGTTACCATGCAAAAATATCTACAAATGCAAGAAAAGGCATGGAAAGAATACAAAAGGAGAATAAATACAAATCAAATGCTGGCAGGGAGGAAATGTTGCTAAAACATTTAACTTTCTCACATACTTTGCAAAACAGGTAATGCTATTACTATTGTATTAAAATCTCATACAAATCTCTCTGACTCAAAGATTTTAAGCACATTGCTAGAATGTCAAATGATTATTAGGTTAGAGAGAATTATTGGCTTCCTATTTCATAGATAGGGACATAAGCAAAACTTGAGGTGCATGCTGATTTGAGCATAATCCTGGCATTAGTCAAGCAGAGCTGATGATGTGCATAATGAAAGCTGTTAAAACAGAGCCTTTTCATTAGGGGCTCATCAATTACAGAGCCCATCCATGTTAAACTTAAAAGCTGGGGCTGGAGCCGTGGCGCAAGCAGTAAAGCGCCTGCCTTGGCTGTGCTAGCCTAAGACAGACCATGCTTCAATCTCCCAGCGTCCCATATGGTCCCCAAGTCAGGAGTGATTTCTGAGCACATAGCCAGAAGTAATACCTGAACAGGTGTACCCCCCCCCCAAAAAAAAACCTTAAAAGCTGTTGAGAGTGTGATTTGTCTTTATCATCAATAAAAATTAAAATACTGTAATTAACAAATAATCTTTTATGGGATGTAAATAAAAGTAGATTAATATTATTATGACAAGTTCAGTAAAAGTTTATGTCCCAAAGAATTTATATTCCGTGATACAGCCAGCAATGTCCCCATCATAAGTCTCTATGTTTATTGTTCAAGTATACAATAGAATAAATGGATTGAAAGAGTAGAGCTCTCAGTTTATAGTGATTACTGGTATTACTGTTTTTATGGATCTTTATAAAAACTGGAACATTTTAATGCTGCATTATTTATTTTTCTAAAAACTTACTACCTCCTACCTTTCTCTTTATTTGATAACTAAATAACAGACTGTGATAAAGCATTTATCTTTGCATTTTTGAATTTTAGAATAGGCTGGATTAAAAGCAAAACAAACTTCAAACATCAGACAAAATGATAGAAATCACCACCAACAAGCAATTTCAACAAATTGTGGAAAAATAAAAGAAGACAAGAATAGGTCCCTAGTCAAAACAGAGCAAATTGCTTCTAGTAATGCACAGGAGGAAGATACTTTATACCTTCACACTGAACACTCCTGTTTGCAGAGAAAAACAATCTAGGAAATGCATGTGTGTGTGCATGCGTGTGTGTGTGTGTGTGTGTGTGTGTGTGTGTGTGTGTGTGTGTCCTTTCTGGTCTCTCTTACTTTCCTTCTCTAATCCAAAAGCTAATCTATAGCATATGAAATATTTATTTTATTTGTAAACTTTCTTTATAAAATGTGTTACTTTCACAAAGGAATCTTTCTTTAAATCATAAAATATAATGGTACTAAATCCTTAAAGAAGTAAATGTAGTCGTAGCACATTATTTCTTCTCTTTATCTTTAAAACTCTGTTACCTCCTCTCTCAATATCTCTTGTTTTTTACCCAAAGGAGATCATCTCTGGTTTCTTTGCATCTGCTTGTTTGCAACTTGGTTTTACCCAAAACAAAGATTGTCTTATATGTAAACCTAGATGGAACAGGCTCAGGATAGCTGATCCACCTTGGGGAAGTCCCTGTACTCAATAAAAAGGGCAGTTCTGGCAGGCAGATTTCCCTTCAGTATGAGAAAGAAGACTGCCAGATTACATGTGTTTCACCCTCAGTCTGGTTTGGATTATTTCATGTGCACCTTGATTCAGACTCATTCACTGGGGATGGAGATAAGGCACATGGAGTAAATTTACAATCTCTTCTTTTTCACTAAAAACTTAGGATCACTAAATGAGGCCCATCCACTCGTATCTGTGTCGTTATGTGTGCTTTAGATTCTAATACAATGAAAAGATAGGGGCTGGAAAGATAGCATGGAGGTAGGGTGTTTGCCTTGCATGCAGAAGGATGGTGGTTCAATTCCTGGCATATCATATGGTCCCCTGTGCCTGTCACAAGTGATTTTTGAGCGTAGAGCCAGGAGTAACCTGAGTGCTACTGGGTGTGACCCAAAAAACAAAACAAAACAAAAAAAGATAAACTCTACAACTGCCAAATTATTTCTGTTTAAAAATTCATCCTCTTTCTTCCACTTAGTTATGTTTCCAAAGCAATTTTTGTCTCTCTCACATAATCAAATTTTCTCTTAGAGAACAAATTTGTCAAACTACTCTATTCCCTTCTTCCTAGTATTGATATATAAGACTTCTCTTGGTGGTACTACCATCTTTCCTTCATTTTATTGCAAAATCCATCAAAGAAATTACATACAGTTTCAAACCAAATATCTTTGCCCCATATCTCTATATTCTATTCTTCATAGGATTTGTCTGCTATCAAAGGATAAAAATAGTCCTATATAAGACAATTTTCATTAAAGAAGATAAGCCTAATATATTTTTAGATGTTCAGTAACTGTAGCTATAAAAGAAAGATTTTCTGATTGAAACATTTTTCCCAGGACTACTGGTTATTCTTTTTTTTATAGTGAGAGATGTTTTTTGGTCAGTCTCTATTGATGATTACTGCTCATTTTCCTAATACCTCAATATCTGGGGTCTCCCTGTTTTAGATCTCACTTTTATTCTCTTTACACTACTTCCTAGTGAATTTATTCAGTTTAGTGATTTTAAATATCCTTACTCTGAAAAAAATGTAATTGATACAGACCCCTTTCTTTCAAAGTCCATATTGGTATTTCTACTCTCTACCTAAGAAAACCAACATGCACCTAGAATTTTGCTTGTTCAAATCAGTTTGAACATCTTCCATATATTTTCAACATTAATTGGTAGTCAACTGTTTTTCCAGGTTCTCAAACCTAGATTTTAGTTTACCCCTCATTTCTTCAATTATCTAAGTTGACAGTAAATCTTTTTCTTTTCTTACCCTCTAACTATACTCTGAATTCAACCATTTGGTAAATTTCTACTACAATTGAACTCATGATGTGATCATGTTCCCAACAGTATCATGATATTACTAAACCAGATTAACTGTTTGCCCTAACTATGTGCTTATCCTAATTCTCTATTTCAATTTTAAAAAGAATTACTAGAATAGCTATATCAAAAGATCATTCAGATACAATTAGTCTGCTCAGAGTTTCCCCACTGAATTTCCCTTTATTCTTAGAATAAATTCTGTAAGACTCTTCTCTATATAAATTTCCCCCACTCAAAACTTTAAAAACACTTAAGCATACATCAATCCCAGGACATTTGAATAGCTTTTCTTTAGCTGGTAGATATTTTCAAAGTTTCCTCTTCCACATTATTAAAGCCTTTGCTGAAAGTCTCCTATTGGGAAGATTTTCCCTGGTAAAACTTTTTTGTTGTTGGTTTTTATGTCATACCCAGTGATGCTTAAGAGTTATTCCTGGTTCAGCACTCAGAATTTATTCCTGGTGGGTTTGGGAGACCACATGGAATTAAAAAGTACATTGAGGATAACATAGGCAGAGCACCCCAGTATTTGGACCGCAAAGGTATCTTCAGTAATCTGATACCAGTAGAAAGAGCAATAAAATAAATATATGAAATCACATCAAATTGAAGGAATTTTTTATGGCCTAAAGAATACAGACTAAATCTAAAAGACAGCTCTTGGAGTGGGAAAAATATTTAAATTCAACTATTTAGATGAGGGCTTAATATCCAACATATATAAAGTATGAACAAGAATTAACAAAAATAAATTAAAATATCCTATTAAAAATGGGGAGAAGAAATGAACAAATACTTTTCAGATAAAAACAAGCAAATCACCAATTAGCATATGAAAAAATGTTCAGCATCACTTATCATGAGAAAGAGAAGTAATTTGGGAAATGGTTTTATTGTATTATAAAATAATGGGCTTCAGTTATATTAGGGATATGGGAGACTGGTATACCTATATATCCAAATCAATAACTCAACAGCACTGAATACTGGAGATCTAAACTAAAACCACTGAACTTTAATGTGTCTGCCAAGGTAGGAGATTGGGGGAGGAAGAGCTTTATTGGGAAAAAGAAAAAAGGACAGAGCATGGGATCACTAATGATGGATGACACTGGTGGTGGGATTGGTGCTAAAATATTATATGCCTAAAATTCAAATATCAATAATTTTTAAATGATTCTTTAAATAAAATTTAAAAAACAAAAGAAATCCTCTCTCTATTTTCCTATATCATGTTTTTATAGCATCTCTCACCTTTTAATATATTACTTAACATAATTATTACGATGCATATATTGTTTTGATAATTCAAATAATGTCTTCAAATCTACAATTTGATAAAAATATGCTACATAAATATTATTTTTGAATCCATAAATTTGACTTTATTTCTGAACTGATCAATAAGCATTGACATCAGATAGAGCGGATAAGGCATTTTCATCCCTGGGTTCAATTCTCATCCCTTGAGCTCTTAATACAAAGCAATACCATCCATAATGGAAGACCATCAAGGACTAACTAGAGTTTAACTAGATTAACAGGTGATGTCTAGTCATTATATTGTAACTTCGGAAAACCTGTTTTATTAGTTTCACAATTTTACAGCATGAAAACGGTTTTAATTCAAGGAACTAAAACACTTCAGAAGCTGTCTTGAAAGAATAGAAGTTTGTTTCTGCATAAAAGACTGCATATGTTGATAAAACTGAGAAAACAAGGGACTGATTAACACTTGAGGTTGATACTATAGCAGCCTATCTACTGGAAACTCAGTGAGATTAATTAAGAAATTGAATAACAAAAAAATTTTGTTTGTAAAAGGAGAGTTAAAACAAACACTTTGCTTTTACCTCTCTGACATAACATATATGTATAACAGCTGTTTAAGATATTTGTTTAATATTGTCATAATGAGTCATTAGAATATAATAAAAGGATAAAACAGCTTTCTACTGTGCAATAGTCAAATACATGTTAAACAGGTTTCTAGAAAACAGTTCTTACTTAATAGTGATAAAAAATTATCATGTTCTCTGAAAGCCAATAAAACAGTTACTGATAAAAATAAATTAAAATTAGTTAACTTATAATAATACATAAAAACCTCAATAGAAAATTTTAATTAACGTTGCAAAATGTAGACACCTCATTTCCATTGTCAAAATTTTCAAATTTAATTAAAAAAAGAAAAAACCTCTGAGACCTGAAGTTTTCCTTATTTCTTTAATGAAACTATTAAGCCTTTTACAGCAGAGAAGAATGACACTAAAAATCATGTCAAAAACAAGTCAATTTTGCCAAAAATAAGTCTTTACTCAAAGTCCTTCAGTTCCTTTTCATTTCATTGATTGAAGCCCAGGTTTCAACCAAGTATTTGCAATCATATACAAGATTGTTCTCCTTTTATTTCCTATTATGTACTAACTCATTCAGTTCCAGCTCTGGGATCCATATTTATTGTCATATACACCTGATATGTGTCTTCATAATTCCTGTGTTTTTGCTATTTCTTTTGCTAGAACTGTCTTCCCTCTATGTGTACATATCAGCTCTGTTACCTTCTAATTGTTATTCAGAGAATATTGCTTAACCTTTATACCTCATTGTTTTGTCTATAAAAAAGAAAAAATAGTAATACTTAGCCAGAAGTCTAGTTGTAAGAAATAAATGAGCTAATCTAAGTAATGTAGTTTCATCACCATGTAGTATAGAATGAATGCTAAAAAAATAACGCTAGTATAATTTTTATAAAAATCCAAAATAGATACTTTTCCTCCCTAAGTAACATAACATGAAAGCATTTTTTGTGAGGTTCTCCATTACCACAAACAAGCAATCTCCCTAGGCTTCCTAGTCTGTTTATTTTATAATTCAACTTAATTCTGACACTACCTGAATATGTCATCAGGTTCTGTAATCTAACACTAAGGTTCAGTACTACCGAACTGACCTCACTCTCCTATATACACATACACAAATAACCTCAGACACAAATAGCAATTTCAAAATACTTCCTACAAGCTAGTTATATAAACTAGAGGTTTCCTAGACTTCATACTGGAATTTAATTTGCATAGCATAAGGCATAGAGAAAGGGCATATATGCCTCCTAATCTCTAATACTTTCTTTTTTTTTTATTAAAATACGTTTTTCTTGGGGCCAGCGAAGTGGCGCTAGAGTTAAGTTGTCTGCCTTGCAAGCGCTAGACAAAAAAAGATTGCGACCGCAGTTGAATCCCCCGGCGTCCCATATGGTCCCCCAAGCCAGGGAAGATTTCTGAGTGCTTAGCCAGGAGTAACCCCTGAGCATCAAACAGGTGTGGCCCGAACCCCCCCCCCCAAAAAAAAAACAAATAAAATACGTTTTTATTAAATTTTTTATTCAAGCACCATGATTACAACCATGTTAGGGAGCTATCACCCTCTAACATTTTCTAAACATTCTCCTTTTGGAATATTGTGAAAACTAAAAGTGACTAAATAACTGACCTTTAGAAATTAATCCCAATATCCTGAGCCTCTATTCTCTGAGGTCTAGGGGTGAGACTGGAAGTTCCTACCCTCTAACCACAATTTTGGTTCCACTGGCAACAGTCCCTGCTCATAGGCTAGTCCAATACTCTGCACACAAACAACAAAGCACACCTTTGATGTTGTCGATATTTGAAAATTTTAAAGAATTTAGGGGCTTGTTAACTGAAAAGAGGTCAAAAAAGATATATACATGTCTCTTATCATAAATCGTAATACAATTGGCAGGTTAAGACATTTGCTTGAATTGTAAATTATAAATTAATTGTATTCCTAATAAACTAATAGAAAAACTTTCTAATATAGAGTATACAGAATTCTCCCTAAACTACTGAAACATTTCTAATAATTATTTTTGGGGTGTTTTTTTTTTTTTGTTTTTGTTTTTGGGGGGGTCACACCCAGTGACGTTCAGGGATTACTCCTGGATATGTGCTCAGAAATCTCTCCTGGCTTGTGGGGATCATATGTAATGCTGGGAGAGCAAACCATGGTCTGTCCTAGGCTATTGCATGCAAAGCAGATGCCTTACTGATTGCCTCACTGCTCCGGCCACATCTAACAAATTAATATATAGAAAACTCTGTTCAAATATTTTATGTAAACACATTTAATGATTACTTCACTTTGACACCACTTATGACATAAAATATCTGGACTGCCTGCTCATTTATTGAAAAACCCAGAAAATAATCTCCCATATAGATTTAGAAGCATAAATTATTCACTTAAAATATTGGTCTAATCACTTAAAGCTTAGTGGTAAAAATAACTCCAAATGGGAATCTGCCCAATTTTATATATAACTCTAAAATTTTATAGCTGTAAAATGAGTAAAGCACATAATAACTTCAGTCTTAGGATTTAACGTTTGTTGGCTTTGAAACAAAAGATAATGATTATTTTTCTTTACAGAAATGTGTATTAGAATCTATTTTAATGTATAGTTTAGAAATAATAATAAATGTGCTCAGAAGATGTCATATATCATCACTACACACGCACTGTACATGTACAATATTGAATTCTCAAAATATCAATACTTTTATTAAATATATTGGTCTTATTTTTAGATTAAATTGAATTGTAGAATGCAAAATAACTTGTTTTTGTTGGTTTTTGGGCCACACCCAGTGAAGCTCAGGGGTTACTCCTGGCTATGCCCTCAGAAATCACTCCTGGCTTGGGGGACCATATGGGATGCCAGGGGATCAAATCACAGTCCCTCCTAGGCTAGCATGAACAAGGCAGATGTCTTACCACTTGCACCACAACTCTGGCCCCAAGAATGCAAAATAACTTTTAATTTAAAAACTAGTAAAATTTCTACACAGCACTTCTAAAATGTACACTCAATCATGAAAATAATATAAAATTATATTAGATAGAAATACCTAATTAATTATATTCAAATGCTATATATTAAAAATGACATGACATGATTATTTTTTATAATTTTAAACAGGCATTAATATATATTAAATGTATTTAAATTCTTTTCCTATTTTGATAAAGCAGAATTGCTAACTTTTAAAATATTTGTTTTATATATAAACAAATTAACCACAAAGGGGGGAAGAAAAGATAGTACAGTAGGTAGGGCACTTGATTTGCACACAGACAACCTAGGTTTGATACCCTACTTCTCTCAAGCTGCTCTAGGAATTATATTTTAATACAGAGCTATAAGTAACCAGTGAGCATTGCCAGATGTGGGCCCCAAACAAAAACAATTAGTCATAAAGTATTTTAGAATTGTGAATATCTTTTCAGTCGAATAATTATATTCAGTGTAGAAGTGCATCTTACCAAAGCCAATATTATACTCAATATACATCAAAAATTATTTAATGAGGATGAAAAGGCATCTAAAAGGAAAAATAAAATACCCTTTTCCGAGTCTTCTCCTTTAGGAAAGGCCGAATCACAGTATATAATGCATGTATATACCATGGTTGGTTAACAAAATGAATTCCTCCAAATCTTGCTGGAAAACTATCCTAGAGAAAAAAAGAAAAAATTCAAAATACACTTTAATATATGTAAAATATTTTGGGTATTACATATAAAAAGATGTATTATTCTACATACTTAAATGAGAGTATATAGTTAAGAAGCAATTTTTAAACATTAAATTGTAATAAAATTGAAGCAATATAAAATAAAGCAAATTTCTGTTTAAAGAAAATATTAACATTTTCAACATTTTCAAGACTAATATTTTAGAACTTCTAACCACTACTAATAGGTCAAGAAACTGAAGTGCAAGACATTAGAAATCTCTAAAATATGAATCTATATTAAGGAAGTATTAACTTGTTCATTTAACTCATTTCTACTAAGGAGTATTGAAATGGAAATGCTTCATTAAATGTACTTGTAATAACTCTCTTAGCACTCACATCAAATTTCACTTTATTCTTCATAACTCATAAATTTATATTACAGACATTACTATCATTTGAAAAAGAAAACATTTAAGCAAATAAAATTGAAAACATCCACCAAGACAAAAATTAGGCTATTTAACAACAGTGGAACCATGCAGGTAGGATAGAGAAGGGACCATTATGACATTTAAAATTGGAACTCATCACTTGAGATAACTGGGTGTTTGATGAAGATAAAGTGAAATGCACGCTCTCCCTTCATTAACAATATTGCAAACCACATTGTCTAAAAAGAAAAAAAAGGAAGAAAGAGAGGTTATGGCAGACAGGGGCTGAGGGGTAGAGAAACCTGGGACATTGGTGGGAAAGGTTCATGGGTGAAGGGTAATGTCCATTGTAAGACTTAAACTCAATTATAAACAACTAGTAGTCAGTGTTTAAATTAAAGAAACATAAATGAGGCTATATATAAGACTGTCTTATCTACCTGTATAGGTTTGAAAAAGTCTAAAGGAATCTAGAGAGGTGTTTTCTCACTTCTTTTGCAACTCAGTAGGGGTATTTCAATTCTCTACTATTATATGAAGGAAATCCTTAAACTAAGCTAATCATTAGCTAAATGAACTGTTACATTGCACACTGAATATGCTGTGGATATCACATAATGAATATGATTCTTGGTACTAGTTCAAAACTCCATACTGACCTGACTACAAAAATCTTTCTTAAAATACTATACTAACAAAATTATCTGCATCTCAAGTAACAACATAAAATCTAAATTCTTGATTTTACTCAGTATATAAGTAATAATATTTTGAATAGCATGAATGTTAGTAATCAATGTGAGTTTGTAGATTGATTTTCAGAGCTGATGAGCATTTTTTCAGTGATTTTATCTCTGAAAATAAAACAAAATACAAAAATAACTTAGATATATTAAATACAAAACTGTTCTATATGTTGGTATTTTTAAAATTTGCAGTCTAGGGGCCTGAGCAGTGGCGGAAGTGGTAAGGCATTTGCCTTGCACATGGCTAACCTAGAACAGAAGGTGTTTTGATCCCCCAGCATTCCAGATGGTTTCCCAAGCCAGGAGTGATTTTTTTAGCTCATTACCAGGAGTAACCTCTGAGCATTTTGGGTGTGGCTCAAAAAGCCAAAAATATAATAATAATAGTAATAAAATAAAAATGCAG
Source organism: Suncus etruscus (assembly GCF_024139225.1). NCBI lineage: Eukaryota > Metazoa > Chordata > Mammalia > Eulipotyphla > Soricidae > Suncus > Suncus etruscus. Next base: position 93,544,859 of record NC_064851.1, on the reverse strand, counting down.
TCTTAATTCATCAAGTAATAAAAATTTCACATGAATCAACATAAACGTGTTTAAACTATGTTAAAGTCATCTTATCTATATAGACATATACTTAAAGGTATTTAAGAGACCATATACATAAAGACCCATTTGCCCTCCACACAGCTTAAAAAATAAATCTTTGAATTCACTATATTCAACTTCTCTCACATTTCCTCAAATTAAAATTTTATATTATATTATCTTTATGATTTTATTTTATCTTATAAGAACATTATGTAATCATTAATGTTTATATATATTTATATTTAGTGAAAACTTGTCACTTTATGCTAATATGTATGCTGTTAAACTTTATTACTTAAAAATCTATAAAAATGTGGCCAGAGAGAAAAGAATGTAGAGTGTTTGTCTTTCATGTGAAATATTCATGTTGGATCCTCAGCACTACATATGGTCCTTTGAGTCCCATCAGGAATGATCCCTAGCTACTGAGTCAGGAGTAAACACTCAAAATCATTAGGTGTGGCATCCCAAAATAAAATTTTATAAAAACATTATAATATTATATATACCCTTGAGCATTATTTTTAAGATTCACTGCAAAGATATCTCTACAAATTGTAACTATAATTCAATGTCACTTTTGAATAGCATACATTTGTTTTGATGTCACAGTCTTTATGAAATCCTCTATAATGTCTAACTTCTGTTGAGCATTTTAGTGCTTGCATTTATTTGCAATGAGTAAACTATTTTTCATCTGCATATTAAGTTTTCCTACAACAGCATTAATTCTCCCTTGGTTTCATCTCTTCTCATCCCACTATTCTCTTATGAATGTTCATTCTCAGTTATTTATTGCCATCAGAGAGTTTACTTTCATTGCTATATATTCACCAGATAGTCTTGTGGTTTTCTTTGTGTTTAATTTTTATAATTTAATAAAACCATGTTTATCTGCTCTCATCTACTCAACTGTGAGTTATTTGAGTACAAAGGATGTCTCCTAAGTGGTCTGTTAGTGCTAGTTTCCTGCATCCATTTCTCTCACTTCTTGGAAAGTAAAGTACAAGAATTTTACAGATTTCTGAATAGGAGAATTCTACTGATGAGATACACTAGACTAGAAAAAGACTTAAAGGAAAAACAGGAAAGCAGAAGACATTTTATTTTTGTGAATGATGCTAAGTCAACTCTAGAGATGTTAATTTTGTGTTTGTTTGCTTTGGGGCCATACCCAGTGATGTTCAAGGGTTACTCCTGGCTATGCACTCAGAAATTTCTCCTGGCTTGGGGGACCATATGGGACGCAAGGGGATGGAACCACAGTCCATCCTAGGTCAGCGTGTGCCACAGCGCTTGCACCACCACTCTGGCCTAAGAGATAGTAATCTTATTGATAGTCCAGCATATGGGAGATGTGCTCAGTGAGTAACAGTTACGGTTAATCTGTTCCCATTTTGCTTATAAGCCAAACCATATGACTAACATTCCCATTTTGCTTATAAGGAAATTGTGGCTCAGCAAAGAGAGCTTGCTTAAACAGTCAGCATCAGAATCCATGTTATTGGTAAATATATATGTATAAATACATATACACATACATATATACATATACATATATACACATATATTTTTCTTCTTTAGAACTTAAATACACATTCTTTTAACACTGTTTCTATGTCTGGCTACCACCCTCCATATTTTATATATTTGTAGTTGGATCAGATAAGAAAAATTAGTGACATAATAAACATATTAGTTTTTGACCTTTGGAACACATCTGCAAAATTGTGATCTTAAAACCAAGAGATATAATGACCAATCTTCTCAAAAGCATTACTCATTCTTCCAATGACAAACCTCTATCTAGTTGTTTTCGTTTATTCTGAGACTATTAGGTAAGATTTCTACTTTGTGTAGTGAACTTTGAAGCAGACTATACCTGATTCACATATATATTCCAATTTAAAATTCCATATGCTTATAATGCTAAACTTGCTCTAGTTTGTAGTTTAAGTAGGTGGTTCTAGGTCCTGCTGCCTATCCAGGACCCTTTTTCTTAGTATGAACTTATATGATCTCTTTTGTTCTGCTCCCAAGATGCAATTCTAGTTTACAGTTTCTGAAACTGAGCTAAAATGATTTGTATCTTTTGTAATTCTCCTTGTTGAGTTCTGCAATTCTGCAGTCTGGCAGTGGGACTAATGACCAGCCTTTTAAATCCTAAGGCCACACAACAATTTGTCTTTTTTATTTTTCTTTATTTACAAGTCCAGATGGTTGGGAATGCTACTTTTATGCTACTTGACTGGGCACAGATGAAGGATCAAAGAGAGATTTGGTTCCTTCTCCTTCAACATATTTGCATAGTTACATATTTGTTCTCCCTGCCCCTTTGTCATTTCCATTATCTATCTAATTGGCTATCAGGTTGGTGAGATTTAATATGACAGTTCAATTAACTAATTAACTAATCACACAGTCTTCTTGCTTCCATCTACTTCCATCCACCTTAAAACAATCATGATGAATCCATGTTTACTTTTTTTTTTTTTTTTTTTTTTTTGGTTTTTGGACCACACCTGGTGATGCTCAGAGGTTATTCCTGGCTATGCACTCAGAAATCACTTCTGGCTTGGGGGACTATATGGGACGTCAGGGACCAAACCACTGTCCTTCCTGGGTCAGCCGCATGCAAGGAAAATGCCTTACAGCTGCATCACTGCTCCTGCCCATGTTTCTTAAAGAACTTATGAGAATTAAGACAAGGTTGTCTCAGGAATCACAAAATTTTAAAACTTTAAATTATGTGCATATTGGGCCCGGAGAGATAGCACAGCGGTGGTTGCCTTGCAAGCAGCCGATCCAGGACCTAAGGTGGTTGGTTCGAATCCCGGTGTCCCATACTGTCTCCCGTGCCTGCCAGGAGCTATTTCTGAGCAGACAGCCAGGAGTAACCCCTGAGCACTGCCGGGTGTGGCCCAAAAACCAAAAAAAAAAAAAAATCATATGCATATTTTTTAAAGAAAGTTCGAGAAGTTAAGTGCCTTTTTTTTTGGGGGGGGGGGTGATGGGGGGACATACCTATCAGCACTCAGTGGTTACTCCTGAAAGGCTCTGGGGACCATATGAAATGCCAGGAATTAAACCAGGGTAAGTCCCTGGTCAGCCTGTGCAAGACAAACACCTTACTATTGTGCTATTGCTCAGACCCCCAAGTGCTAATTTTGAAATATAATGTGATAGATCTTTATAGTATATTTCCTGTAACTTGATTTGGCATCACTTTTTAAAAAGTTTTTATTTTATTATATAAAATTTAGCATTGTTGCTTCTTTACATGTCAATATACCTAGGCAAAATTTTGCTTTGATATAATTATTTGTATCTAGGTAGTTATTGTTATGTGTGTCTACCAAAACAACTCAATATTTAAATGGACCTTTATAATTTAAGAGGAAGAAACTGGATCATCCTCCACCATGTGTAAAAAAAATAGCTTAAATTCCCAAATTCTTTACAAGGGTCAAGATCCTTTGTTTTCATTCTATTTGCATAATTTACATGTACTTCATTACCATGAGACAAGCACAGAAAAAGACTTTCTAAAATAGCTACTAATTAAATAGTTTTCTAGTTGTCTCTTAATTTGGCGGAAGATAACTAGTTAGAATATTTTGGCAAAAAGCTCTGTTTTCCCTGTGAAAGTAATTGAATGACTATATACTACAGTTTATCTATAGACTACAGATGAGAATAAATACATGGCTCACAACTATCGGTCTGTTCTTTTCCAATCCAGTTACTGACCAGGATAATAATGGGAAGAGGACTTTGGAACTAGGACAAACACAACTTCTTTTAGAAATGTTAATCTTTTTTTGGGGGGGTGGGGGGCACCTAATAATAGTGATGGGTTACTCCTGGCTTTGTACTCAGGAATAATTCCTGGCAGACTTAGAGTACCATATGGGATACCTGAGATAGAACAAAGATTGGCAATGTATAAATAAGGTATAAGACAAGCACCCTATCTGCTTTGCCATTGCTCCAGCCCTAGAAATATTAAATTTCTTAAGCAGGGAGAGGGGATGTATGCAAATAACTAATTTAGCATAATAAAAGATACTTATTATTAATATATATTATCTTTCATATATCTTTCATATATATGAAAGGCAGATCTTTCATATAGCGATCCAGAAAGAATACCCCAATAGACATTTAGAATAATATGGTGTATTTAGCAATTTAATAAAATTGGTAAAACAAAAAAAGTAAACATTTTTAATAAACCATTATTGTTGCTATCTTAAGGACTGTTGTTGGTGACTCAGTAAAGTGGAGAACAAGAGAGATAGATTCTAGGAAAACTTATTTTAGCTCTCTGAGGAAATATTTGGTGCTTTCACCTCTCAGGGAAATGTGTCAGGACTGTTAAAATGTCATAGGAACACTTACAAGGCATGGACTAGATTTTCAAGAAAACTCACAACAAGTCATAAAAATGATAAGCACGTGTAATTGAGAAAAAGCCATATTGAGTAATATATTATATATATAGAGTATGGCAGAGAAATGTCACCTGAAATGTAAATTTTACTACAGTATTAATGAGCAAGGAATCCAGAGATTGAAATGATTCTAATATATTATATTTATGAGCTTTCAATTATGGTTAGAAAAGTGCTATGAAGAGGAGGTACCACAAGAACATTTTGAATGCAGGGTGATGATGACTGCATGATTTTCATGATTCTACAATTAGCATTATTGGGCCTTTAAACTTCCCATCCAGCAGGATATGAAGGAACCTTTTTAGGGCACTTAGAACACATCAGTGGTTAGGGCTGCTCTCTCCATTTAATAAGTCCACAGACTCAGTTAAAAAAAATAAATAAAACAATGGCACACTTACCCTTTTCCCATGCAAAATATATATCAGGTTATCTGCTCACATAAAAGTGGCTTGCTGTTGTTATTAACATTATTGAAACCTTAACACAGACCATCATTTCCACATTGAAAGTTTTGTCTTTGAAATTTAAAAATTCAGTTAATTTGTAAAATCTAAAAATAAAAGTCACTTATCTTTCCTACTAAATAATCAACAGAAAATAACAATGTGTCAATTCTACAAAAACACACAAATATAAACAGAATCTAATTTCACCCTACCTTTTTTGCTGTTTTCTTATATTTGGAGCACATGAACTGAAGTAATACATTGTACTTGAATTCTAGATTTCAGTAATAAATATACTTCTATCAACAAAAGTTATTACTGTCCCTCCATCAGCTAGAATAAAATAATTACCCAATAGATCAGATGAATTAATATGCAGAATAAAACTAATAGATTTTACTATAGCTGCACAATCAGACTCGGTTAAATGTTTGAGCTAGAAACTAATACCTCGCAAGACTTCAGTTAATTCTGTGTTTCCTAAAGGAGGTGATTGTGACATTCTGCTCTGGTGTTGTTGGGGGACTGCACTGGGAAAATATGTGACATAGTAGACTCAGGTGCTATAGGGAGGTTCCGTTTGCCTCCTTAAAAATCAATGATTTACCAAGAAGCCCTCAGTGATGATTTTCTCTTTCTGGAAAGAGGACAGGTGGTCAAACAAACTACAGAAAACATTATTTTCTAATGTTCCACAGAGTATCACGTGGTGCTTGGCTAGCTGTGCTTCAAATATAATTCTCCTCAACCTCAAAATACAATATTAATATAAAATATTGCATTAAGCTTGGGTTATGAAAATAATAAAGTAAAACTAAAACTCTAGTCATTTTATTTTAAACATGAAAGATATTGTTTCCACATTAAAGGAGTTACATGAAAACATAGATTTACAATATCAAATTCTTTTTTTTTTTGTTTTTCTATATCAAATTCTTATGCTATATACATCTACTAAATTAACATTCTTGTAGCACAATAATAACAAGGAACTTTTCTCAAGAATAGTGCTAGTGCTAGTGCTAGTGCTGTGGTAAATTCTAATTACTATTTGTTGGCTTTTAAGGCAGAGAAAAAACCCAGTTTAGTCATATGCAAAGCAAAATCTTATCCTTTATATTATCTTACCACCCCCATGAAGTTAATTCAACTTGACTTAAATATTTTCCTCATTAAAAAAATCTAAAAATGAAGTAAATAGTTTACATAAATTTTGCCTCAGTTAATGATAATTCCTTTATGATTGATTTCTAAAACAAATATTAGGGACCATACAAAGTACATTTAGAAGTTCTTTTAAAATGTTTGAAAATACTGCCTCAACAGAAGGTGATGGCTCCTGTTTGTCAATACCTTAAGGAATTATGTCTCAACAAATGATTAGACATGAATTTTTCAATCTGTGATGAAACTGAATCAAAGTTGATCAGAAGGAGAGTCAGAAATACAATGATCTCCCTCATAGATATCATATAAAAATAATAAGTATGCAACACTGGACAAAGGCAACAAATTTGAACATTTTTGTCTATACAAGTGATCTTAAAAACATAGGAGAAATTGAGGGGTGGGAGTATATCTTGTGATGTTGATATGGGAAAGAAGATATTCGATATTGAATATGTGTTAAGTTTTTTTGGTTTTATTTTGTTTGGCCAAACCCAGTCTTGCTTCTGAGTTCAGGGACTATTTCTGATGGGACACAGGAGACCATATATGGTGTTAAGGATTTAGATGTGGTCAGTTTCAAGCAAAGTAAGTGCCTTATTCACACTGTACTATTGCTCCAGCTGTTGGAATGTTATCATTAATAGCATTGTAGGTCACAATACTTCAATAAAAATAACTAGAATAAACTAGTTTCACATGCTTTTCTCAATTCCTTTTTTCAAAGTTCAGTGGCTTAACTCCATTTTGGTGATTTTGAATATAAAAATGATAGTAGTCCTGAATGCATGTTACTAAAGTGGTTTACAGGAAGTGGGCAACATCTATGGTGGGAGGAGATGTTCAATTGGGAGGATGAGGGAAACTAAAAGGTGGTAGTTTTATGTATACAAACCTATAAGCAACAGTACTATAAATCACAATAAAAATTTTTATATATACACATATATATGTAACTATAGTTATATACATATACATATATGTAAGTTCCTATTATAGAAGCAGACTAGTAAGTGAGAGGTGAATGGGGTGGGGAAGCATTGTTAAAGAGATAGTGAACACTGATGAAGGGATTGTTGTTAAAATATTGTTTTCCTGAAATCCAATTCTGGGTAGCTTTGTATTTTCATAGTACTAAATTTTAAAGAATAAAAATCTAAAATATTAAAATAAAAGTAAAAGATAAAGAAACAACCAATTAGAACCATTAAGGAGTTACTTTTAAAAATGCATGATTAAAAAAATAAATTAAGTAGAACTTCATCCATTATTGTTACACTAGCTAGGATTCTGGTGAGATCATGCTACTGTTGTTGACATGTAGATGGAAGCTATGAGCCTCAAGATACTGGTTATAGAAAATTACTACTATTGGGCTGAAGCAATAGCACAGTGGACAGTGTATTTGCTTTGCACACAGCCAACCTGAGATTGATCCCTGATATCATATATAGTCCCGAACCCTACGAGGAAGCATTTATGAGCACAGAGCCAGGAGTAACAACAGAAAAATTCCAGGTGTGCCCCACAGAAAATAAAATAAAATTGCTACTACTCTATTGATTATCAATTGTTATAATTCTTTGTACTTTTGCTGTGCATTCAATTTTAATAAAAATAATAAAAAGAGTTAACATAACATTTTTATAAAGTGGGTTTTTTTACTTTAGTTTGTTCGTTATATTCAATTGCAGTTGATATATTATGGATTATTGAGGTGTGAAAATGGTTTCAAATCATGTTTTCCAGGCTTCCTACCCCAACAGTGTACAAAACACACATCAGCATTGACTATGTAAGCCTTGTGTATTTATGAAAAGGCTATGTGCCTTTGTTTTGCTTCAATTATTATCAAAATGTAATTGGTAAGAATATCACACTTATTCTTCATTAGTAAAATAGGTCTTGTCCATTGAATACATAATACAATTATTTTATCATTATGTCATATGATTTGACAGTTTTACTGAGAAATATTTTAGCTAGATATAACTCTGTCAAACAGTACTTTTCTCATCATAGTCAGAGTTGATGTTGCTGAGTAGTTACCAATATAACATGAGAGTGCTATTCAAATTTCATAATTCTCAGACATAAAAATAGTTATGATTTTACATATCTAGTTTGTATGATAAATTCTTTAAAAATGTCCTAGGTACCTTATTTTAAATATGGAGTAAGTTGGATGATGACATAGATTAAAGCTTTTAACACTGTAAAGCTACAAAGAGTTTGAATTTAATTCATATCTAGAAAATAAACATAAAGGGACAATAGCACACATACTAGAAATATAAAGTCATAGGATGTGTCAAATGACTAGATTATAAAGGTGTGTTAAATAAAAATAATAATAGGTTCTTATATTTAATAATATTTAATAATTCACTAATTCTACTTGAAAGTAAAATTGTAAAATGATATTTTCAGGGAAGAATGAAGTGTTGAATAGTAAGTAGGCAATGCATACAGAGATATCCCAAAGCTTACATAACTCAGACAGAAGTGCAAATGTAGAAAAGTAGCAACAGAACAAAATAAATTATAATTCATGAATATGTTAAATGGCATTTTACAATGCTACTGTCATCATTATACTTAAAAATAATAGCAGCATAGATCGTTTTTTAAGTTATTAGTAAATAATATGGAACTGGCTTGAGTAAGAATAGGTGGCTAAAGTCAGAATGATGCTTTCTAATCACTTGCCAGAACAAGTCTAGTTCTACCACCACCTTCCAAAACTGTGGCATCCATATGGGTTGTAAGGCAGTAGACTATAACAGTGGTGAGAGAAGGCCAAAAAATGTTTAGGCATGTGTACTTCTAAGAAGCACACAAGAAGAACAATACAGTGAGGCTTAGTGCAACATGATTCTCTGTTACTGCATCAATATTGAGTCTTGGGACCCAAACCACAAGAATAATAATGTTTTGGGCAGGATGAGTATTTGGGGAGGCACACCTGGCAGTGCTCACATGTTGCTCCTGCCTGGCTCTGCGCTCAGAAATGGCACCTGACAGGCTCAGGGGAATATAAGGGATGTAGGGGATTGATTCCAGGGATAGGTTCCAGGTTGTCCACATGCAAGACAAATATCCTACCGCTCAAGCCCCAGAATGAGTATTTTTATTAAAACAAACAAACAACAACAACAAAAAATAAAACACCATATGAGGTACCATGTATTTTGGCCCAACTAATATCAGGCACAGATACTGAGATGAGGAAGAAAAGCATGTGCTATCATTTGTATCTGCAGAGTTTGGTTGCATTCTGATATTACCTGGATGTCAAAGCCCATTTTTGAATAATAAAAATAAATCAGAAAAAACAGGTCTGAGAAAATGTTACTCAAGTTAGAACTGACCTTTATTATTTCATTGAGTCAAGTGCTCTTCTTACCAGTTAGGGGTTTACCTTCTCTTAATAAGAATAACAAAGAAAGATATGAGAGAAGACCATGACAAATTCCAAACTTCACTATTATTTTACAATTTTGAAGAAGAAAATTGGGACTGAATATAAAATCCTTAGAGAAAATTGTCTTTAGTTCCTTTTAAAAATCTAAACATTAAAAAAAGCTGAACATTTGTAGGACATGGTGGGTTCATCCTACATAACTCCAGTTGATATGTATTGCTTGATAGGGAAAGATATGCTGATTAGTTATATTATAGAATGATTTTATTTAAGCCTAAAACAAGATTCCTCTATAATGTAATTTTATTTATATTCTCTTGTTGAGCACAGTGTAAAGAACTGCATGGTTAGTATTGACATTAACCAAGGATCATGTTTGAGTAGCTATCTGTGCAATTCCTTTCAAACTTGTCAACTTGTTGAATACTCACAATAATGTCAAATGAAAGATAATAATCACAATTTTCAAAGTTATAACAAAGGCTAGAAGTAACTAAGACATCTATCTAAAATAGAAATCTAAATGTGACAGCAACAAGCAAGACCAGAAATGTTTATTTCTAAAATATGATCTATTGTAACAATTGTTACAGGAGCTTAGTCTTTCAACTATATTTATTATACTTATTTTCCAAATAACTCTTACCAAGAAAGAAGATAATAAAAGTATAAAAATTTCTCAGATGTTTTGTTTTATTAACAAGAATTTTCTTTTATTTTTCTTTTCAAAATATTCTTTTCAAAAAATGTTAGCTTTAAAAATTACTTTAAAATACACAAGTCACTATGAATGACTGGATGTGCTTCATTTTATCACCTCCTCTACAAATTTAAATGGCAGTAAAACATATAAACTATAGGGGCTGGAGTGGTGGCGCAAGCAGTAAGGCTTCTGCCTTGCCCACGCTAGACTAGAACAGACTGCTTTTGATCCTCCGGCTTCCCATAGCCAGGAACGATTTCTGAGCGCATAGTCAGGAGTAACCACTTGGCATCAAAGGGTGTGGCCTCAAAAAACAAAGAAACAAACAAACAAAAAATGAAACAGTGGCCAAAGAGCTAGTTTAGCAGGTAGAGAACTTGCCTTGCATACAGACAACCCGGTTCCCACCCCCCTTCTTCCCTAACATATCAGGAACAATCTGAATTCAGAACTAGAAAAAAGGAATGACCACCACTTCTGTCCTCTTCAAAAGATAGTATTATATTTTAAAGTGATACAGTGATAATGCTTTTTTCTAAGTCAAGGATGGAACTTAAAATGCTTATACATAGTTACAAATGCTAATGGTGAAGAAAGATTTAAAAATCTTTGCAGACACAGTACATGAATCTACAAGGTTTGAAGTCATTACTTTTTGTTTGTTTTCTTGTTTTGCCACATCCGGTGATTCTCAGGAATCACTTCTCGCTTGGGGGACCATATGAGATGCTGGGAATGAACCAAGATCAGACCTTGGTCAGCTGCGTGCAAGGCAAATAAATGCCCTACCACTGTGCTATTGCTCCAGCCCCAAAGTCATTACTTTTTATCAATAATAATGGATGCCAAAATGATGGTATAATAGTTTAAACATATCAAGAATAATTTTAAATGTGTATTCCTATATCTAGGAAAACTATCAACCAATGTGATGAAAAATAAACATATTTTAGTAAATGCAAATACTCTGCAAGTATACTTCATCTTACTCTTTAATGTAAAAAATTAAGATTGCTTATAAAACCAGAAATAAAATAATAGAGAGCAATTCACATCAAATAAAAATAGCTAAAACAGGGATCCAGATAGATAGCACAGCGGTGTTTGCCTTGCAAGCAGCCGATCCAGGACCAAAGGTGGTTGGTTCAAATCTCGGTGTCCCATATGGTCCCCCATGCCTGCCAGGAGCTATTTCTGAGCAGACAGCCAGGAGTAACCCCTGAGCACCGCTGGGTGTGGCCCAAAAACCAAGAAAAAAAAAAGCTACAACAATAAAAGTGACAGTTCTATTACAGGTCTATTTTAAACTATAGATAAAAATTTAAAATTAGGGGCTGGAGTGGTGGTGCAAGGGTTAAAACATCTGCCTTGCCTGAACTAGCCTAGGATAAACTGTGGTTCAATCCCCCAGCATCTCATATGGTCCCCCAAGCCAGGAACGATTTCTGAGCTTATAACCAGGAGTAACTCCTGAGCATCACCGGGTGTGGCCCCAAAACAAAACAAAACAAAACAAAATTTAAAATTAAAGAGTTCTGAAAATATCTTTAAAAAATATAGGTTTTCTATGGTACACAACATGATTAAAAATCATTCATGGATGTTATCTTTCCTTCTCTTGAAAAAATTAATACACAATATTTTAATGTATAGCATAAATTTCATTTTGAAGAAATTCAGAGTGCATTTCAATTTATCATTAAAATTAATTCAGGTATATAAATGTAACATATCTCAAGTACAAACTCACAGGAAATGCATCAGTTACAATGGAATGATTTTACATTCATTGACCTTTTTTCCTAAATAAATACTTTATTCAAACTAGGCAATCACTCTACAGTCAGTAAGGTCACACTCTGATCCCACTTCCATTAAGAGGCATGGCTCTTTCAATTGCAATCAGAGACAATCTAATTTTGAGATCAGGAAGTTTCTCTTTCAAAAACAAGACAAAGCAAGAAGAATTAATAAAAAACTAAATCCTTACACTCTTTAAAGCATTTGAATGCTTAAGAGGTGCCTATAATATTGAATTGAGGAAAGTCTCCTAAAACCTAAAACTCTTTTCATTAAAAAAAAAAACACTCTTCATTTTATCCTATTTTTTCATATCTGGGGTTTTATTGGACAAATGTCTAAGTTTAAAAGGTTTTTTGTTCATTTGAACTTTCCTACCACCAGTGTTTCCCATTGCCCTCCTCCTCCACCCCCTGCCTGTCTTTGAGACAGGCATTCTATTTCTCTCTCTCACTATCCTTTTCATTGTTGTTGGTTATTGTTGTTGCAGTTATTTCTATTACTATTTCACCACTCTTTGTGGTAAGCTTCATATCATGAGCTGGTCTTTCCCTCCCTCATTTCTATTTTCCCTCAGTATTATTTCCTTACTCTATTTTATTTTTATTAAATCCACAGATGAGTGAGAATATTGTGTGTCTGTCTCTCTTTCTCTGACTCTTTTCACTCAGAATGTCTCCCTGCCCATCCAATGTCTAGGCAAATTTTATGACTTCATATTTTCTAACAGCTGTGTAGTATTTTATTGTGTAGATGTACCACAGTTTCCTTAAGTCAATCATTTTTTGCTGGGAATCTGGGTTAGAGGGCATTTTTGTTTTGTATTGTTGTGTGTTGGGGATATATCTCTAGAAGTGGTATTGCTAGATCAATTAGGAGCTTAATTTTCAGTTTTCTGATGATATCCAAATAGTTTTCCAGAAAGCTTGGGCCAGACGGCATTCCCTTTTCTCTCTGAATCCCTACCAACAATGTTTTTTTGTTTTGTTTTGTTTTGTTGTTGTTGTTTTTTGTTGTTGTTGTTGTTCTCTGTGATGCGTGCTGTCTCTGTGGCATGCGATGGTACCTCATTATTGTTTTGATTTGCATTTCCCTGATTAGTGATGTGGAGAATTTTTTCATGTGTCTTTTGACCATCTGTATTTCTTCTTTGAGGAAATGTCTGTTCATTTCTTCTCCCCATTTATTGATGGGGTTAGATTTTTTTTTCTTAAGTTCTGTAAGTACCTTGTATATCTTAGCTCCTTATTTGATTGGGATTGGGTGAATAGTTTCTCCTGTTCTGTGGGTGGCCTTTGGACAGTGGTATTTATTCTTTGAAGAGGTCTTTAGTCTTGATGACATGAAGCATTTTGCCTATGTTTCTTCTATATATCTTATATATTATATCAGATATAATATGAATATTCAGGTCTGAAATCAATGTCTTTGAGCAACACTTTGATTTGACCTTTCTGCAGGGCATTAAATGGAGTCCAAGTTTGCTTTTTTGCATGTGGCTGACCAGCTGTCCCAACACAACTTGTTAAAAACGCTTTCCTTGCTCCATTTTGCTTTTCTTGTCCCTTTATCAAATATTAATTGATTGTATGTCTGGGGAACATTCCTGAATACTCAGGTCTATTCCATTGATCTGAGGGTCTGGCTTTATTCCAATACCATGCTCTTTTAATGATTATTGCTTTGTAGTATAATTTAAAGTTGGGGAAAGTGATGCCTTTCATCTTTTTTCCCTGAGGGTTGCTTTAGCTATTCTTGGGTGTTTTTCATTCCAAATAAACTTGAGGAGTGTTTGATCCACTTCTTTGAAAAATGTCATGGGTGTCCTTAAAGAGATTACATTAAATATGCAAAATGCTTTAGGGAGTATTAAAATTTTAATGATGTTAAACCTCCCAGTCCATGAAAAGAATATATGTCTCCATTTCCTTGTGTCCTCTCAATTTCTTGAAGCAATATTTTGTTGTTTTCTTTGTACAAGTCCTTCATCTCTTTCGTTAAGTTGATTCCAAGGTATTTGAGTTTTTGTGGTACTATTGTAAATGGGGTTGCTTTTTAATGTATATTTCTTCTCTATAATTATTTGTGTGTAAGAGGGCCAGTGATTTGTATAGCAAAGTGTTAGCTACAAAATCATTGACTGTTCTTAAAGTCCACTACTTGCATTTCTTTTATCTGCTTTTAAACCAAGACAGTCTTATTTGTAAAATATATTCTATTTATCAAAAAAAAAAGTCCTCTAACATTTTTAAATTAGATCTTAGTGTGTAATATTTCAAAATTACTCAAAACTAAACTTGGTAATTTAATAAAATTGCCACATGGCATGATTTTTTAATTAACTCAGTTTATTTTTCCTTAGCTGTAATGTAAAATTTGTGTTCATACAAATAAATAGTGAAAGAAGACGGGTGGTGGAAACTTGGTAATAATTAAGACTGTCAGATGTATGGTTCTCATTAGAGTTTGTGGCTAAATTTAAACCTCTCTAAAAGCACTATAGCAAATCTCCTTATCATAATTGCCCAAAAAAAAAAGATCTTAAGGAGTCACGTGATGCTGCCTTCTTGAGTCTGTTTTGAAAGATGAGAATGGTTGGGTTTGGGAAGCTACAGTAGCCAAAGATTTTGAATAAAACTTCAATAGGTTTATTATTGTTTGGAGGCCATAGACCACATGGATTACTCCTGACTCTCTGCTCAGTGATCACTACACCAAATGCTCAGGGTATCCTAGTGGTACCAGGAATGAAACCCAGGCTAAATACAGGCAAGACAAAAACCTTAATGGCTATACCCTTTAGTCTACTTGATAGGTTTATCAAAGTATGTGATAAATATAGTGAATAGTTGTGGAGTCTACAACCTAATGTTTGCAAGTTATTCTGTTCTTTAAATCAATTCAGTAAGACTTTTTAGTGAAGATTTTCCACTATTTAGGAGTTAACATTCTTTTCTGGGATTTTCATAAGTCATAGCCATATTTTAGTTTTTAAAATAAGTCTTATTTTATAAAAATGAAATCTCAAATTCTGTGTTGGCTACTGTTATAGCCTATAGAGAGATAGTTAACTCTTTTTATCTCAATTGGAATTATAATCATCTGTGTAAAGTTGAGTTGAATGAATCCTTACTGTATTTTGTTTGTTATAGAAATGTCACAACTATCATCTATATACTTAGAAATTACCAATCTCCTAAGTAGATTTAACTAGATAGTAAGATTTACAGTACTTAAAATACATTTTAGTAAAAATGTATTTATTCCTTAGTGCTTGAATGTAGGAATCAAACTTTTTTTGAAAAAGTAATTATCACTCTTTTGAGAGCATAAGCAAAACATATAATATATAGAGTTTACTTAAGAATCCTCAAATTATTTTGGGGATACAGTAATATTGAAATAACCACTATTTCTCTTGGTAGGATCACATTAGGCTGCATTTCTTCTCTGCCTCTGGCCAACAAAATGCAAAGGAAAAATTATGCAGTACTATAGGCCTACTACACAGAATAATAATGTGATTCTTTAGGCTTTTCTAATAAGGAGAAAAACAATGGAAATAAACAAAAGTGTCCTTAAAAGTTATATGAAATTGTCACTATAATAAGATAAAAGACATGAGTCTCTTATTTTAAACATTTGAATCACAGTGAGATATGCAGTTGCAAAGTCGCTGTTTTGTTGCTGATAGTTGATGTTTCAGTCATACCATGTCCAACAACCTATCCATTTTCCAGTGTACATTTCCTGCATCAATGTCCTTGTTTCCTTCCCACCACCAACTCGGTCAGCCCTTATAGCAATTTTTCTTTACTCCTTCTCCTTCTCCTTCTCCTCCTCCTCCTCCTTCTCCTCCTCCTTCTCCTCCTCCTCCTCCTCCTCCTCCTCCTCCTCCTTCTCCTTCTCCTTCTCCTTCTCCTTCTCCTTCTCCTTCTCCTTCTTCTTCTTCTTCTTCTTCTTCTTCTTCTTCTTCTTCTTCTTCTTCTTCTTCTTCTTCTTCTTCTTCTTCTTCTTCTTCTTCTTCTTCTTCTTCTTCTTCTTCTTCTTCTTCTTCTTCTTCTTCTTCCTCCTCTATCCCTCTCTTACTCTACTTATATTCTTTCTTATCCCCCCCCACTTTTCCGTTTAGAAATGTGACTTAAAATACTGAAAGTATTATGTTTATCATCTTATCTCCTTTATCTACTTCTTATCCAGAGAAATAATTGTCTTAATGTTTCCTTCTTTATCATAATTTCTCTCATCAATTTTTGTGGCAACCTTCTTATGCTAAACCTATCCTCATTAATTTCAAGCTATGTTTTTAATATGCATTATGAATATGTAACCTGATCTTTGACTAACTTCATTCATCATTATACTCTGAATGTCTATCCATGTACACAAATTTCAGAATTTTATTTTTTCCTATCGGCTATGTAATATTCTATTGCATATACTGTTTATTCTTCATTTTTCTTGGCACTCAGGTTGTTTTCAGATTATTGCTATTGTAAATAGTGCTGCCATGAACATAAGAGTGCAGATGCTTTTTTTTCATTGTCTTTTTTGGGCCCTATGATATATTTCCAGGATTGCTGGATTGAAAAGAAGCTCAATTTCTAAATTTTAGAGGAATGCCCATATTGTTTATGAAAAAGGCAGGACCAGTGTATTTTCCCATCCAAAGTGATTGAGAGTAGCTTTCTTCCCACATCTGCACCAGTACTGGTTCTTGTCATTTTTATTTGTGTTCCAGTCTCTGTGATGTAAGATGATATCGTGTTGTTTTGATTTGCATTTCCTTGATGATTAATGATGTGGAACATTTTTATGTGCCTTTTGGTCATCTGTATTTCTTCTTTGAGGAAATTTTTATAACTCTCTTCTCATTTTTTGATGGGCTTGTATTTTTTCTTGTCAAGATCTAGCAATGTCTTATGTATCTTAGGGATCTTATATACCTTGTATATTGTATATGGGGATTTTATGAATAATATCTCCCATTCCCTGGGAGGTCTTTGTATCCTGATCATAGTTTCTGCTAAGAACCAGTCAAACTCCTTCAAAAGAATGTAGTGACACCATATTTTCCAGCGTATAAAACTACCGAGCATACAAGATGACTCCCTACTTTTCCTGTTAAAATATAGGGGTTGGGCTATATTTGCCATATAAGATTACCTCTCTTTTAACACTCACCAAATGGAAATTAAAAAACGTAAGAGAAAAAGAGTAGAACCCTCAAAGGTTAACAATATATGTTTAATAAAGCTAGACTTTGGAGTGTCAACAATCATTTTACTTTTGTCATGTATAGTGATTGTGATTTTTTTTTGGGGGGGGGGTCACACCCGCCAGTGCTCAGGGGTTACTTCTGGCTCTATGCTCAGAAATCACTCCTGGCAGGCTCAGGGGACCATATGGGATGCTGGGTTTCGAATAACTGTCCTTCTTCAGGCAAGGCAAATGCCTTACCTCCATGCTATCTCTCTGGCCCCAACTGTGATGTTTTTTAATTCTGATCTACATTGAGAGCACGGAGTGGGTGGCTCCTCCTAGAATATCTGGATGGGGTGCAGTGATTAATAGGACAGCTAGAGGGAAACAGAGTGCCTCCTCTGTGTCCCATAAAAGCTGAACAGAGGACTGAGTACTGGAAAGCCATATTCCCAGTGGCTGGATGAGATGAGGTACTCGGTAACTCAGCTCCTCTGTGTGCTCTGAAAGATGAATCAGGACAAGCAGAGGACTGAGTGATGAAGCCTGGCAGCTGGATGGGATGCAGATCACTCCTCCCTGAAGCTGGAGTAAGTTTCAGCATGCCATATACCAGCGTATAAGATGATCCACAACTTTTAAGAAGTTTTTCATGGATTTAAAAAGTAGCCCTATACACCAGAAAATATGGTATTTATCTTAGCTTCTACTTGCTTAGTCAGTAGTATGTCATCCTTGAAGATGCTGTTAGCTTCAATGTAGAGAGTTCTACCTAAGTTTTCCTCTATGCACCTATGATTTTAGGTATAATATAAAGCTCTTTAATTCATTTTGATTTGACTTTTGTGCATGGTGTTAGAAACAGGTTTTATAAATAAAACAGTTTTGGATTAAAATCAGACAACAGAAATATAAGTAGTTTATTTTAAGAACAGTCAGTGATTTTGTAGCCTGCCATTTTGCTATACAAATCAATGGCCTTCTATATACACAAGTAATAAAAGAAAAGATTAGACATTAAAAATCAATTTTATTCACAATATTACCACAGAAACCCAAATTCCTTGGATTCAACTTACCTAATGTGGTGAAAGATCTATACCAAGAGAACTACAAACACTGTTTCAAGAAATAACGAGAATAAATGAAAATACAATCCATGCTCATGGATTGGGAAGGTTATTAAAATGGTAGTAGTATTTAAAGCATTGTACAGATTTAGTGCAGTTAAATGTGAGTAACAATAAAATTCTTCAGTAAATTTAATTCAGAAGGACTTGATTTACTGAAGCATAATTGTAAGTATATTTGTTTTGCTTTGTTTTGGTTTTTGGGCCACACCCAGCGGTGCTCAGGGGTTACTCCTGGCTATCTGCTCAGAAATAGTTCCTGGCAGGCACGGGGGGACCATATGGGATGCTGCGATTCGAACCAATCACTTTAGGTTCTGGATCAGCTGCTTGCAAGGCAAACATCGCTGTGCTGTCTCTCCAGCCCCTGGATATTTTTAATGTAAGAGCCAGTGTACATATTTTAGTTTTGTTGTATCCATTATCACATTGTATACTTGCCTCATACTCATCTATATGATAAAATATCAATGGACTAGGGTTGTTCACAGTTTACTTTAAGTCAAAAGACATATTTTATAAAACTTATATCAAATTATAAGCAGATAATTACAAGGAATTTCAATTAGAAGTATTTTGACTTTATCAATTGTAATTGCAAAGGAAACTATGCATACTGAAAATAGGTTCTCATAATAATTTTAATGTAGAAATAAGAGTATTTTAATTTCAGGTCAAATCTAAAATATTACAAGTGTGATACTAATGGGTGAAACAAAAATATCACTAACAAATAAGATCTGACTCAATAGTAAAGTAATGTTAAACTTTAAGTAAATAAAATCACAATTTTATATAAGATTTCAAAAGATTCCAATTTATATGCTTACAAAGTTACAGTTTTGAAAGAATAAATATGTTAATTTTATAAATATCTATGGGAAAATTTGAGGTCAGTGAAGTTCTAAATGATACTTTCAAAATATTGAGATAACATTGACAAAAAGCAAAATATATTTAATGTGCACAGCATGATGATGTGAAAAATAAATACATTTTAACATGATCATTGTAACAAGAGATTCTAGTTTTAACTTTGCCTTACTAAATGTGCATAGTTTAAAATAACACAAAACATTTGATATCTATTAAGTGAAATAATAAAAAATAACTGTACTCACCATGTTACACAGTAGATCTCCTGAAAAAGTTATCTTATAATTAAAAATTTGACTTGCTTTAACCATCATATTTCAATTTTTCCCATTTTTCAAATTCTAGGAACCACATACATTTTACTACCATTACTGTTGAGTTTAAATCTATAAGTGATATCTACCAGACCATTAATCTTTCTTAACCTGTTCCACTTCATTTAGCATAATGCCCATATATCAAATGACAGACTTTCTTGCTTTTTTAAGTTTAATAGTATCCCATTGTTCTTTTTTTAGTTTGGGAATTATATTGAATATGTTAAATATTCCTCAATATGTTCTTGGGGTTTACTTCCTGTGATACTTGGATTGTGAAGACCATGTGTCACAAAAGATTTACCTGACCTGTTGTATGCAGCTCATATGCTTAGTCCCTTGAGCTATCTCAAGTTTTTAAAAGGCTAAATATGTGTTTATTATTTGCCATTTGTATTAAAAATAGAATTAAAAAATAGAAGCTATGCTGGAAGAAAATATATCAACATTGGGCTTGCATAGTTACAAATAAAAATGACTATTTGCAGTTATTCATCTCCTTTATTTTCTACTTAATGCAATATCTAAACAAAGGCCATATTACAAAATACAGACTAACAGATAAAATTAATTTATTTTCCTAGTAGTAACTATTTTATTCAGACCAAAACATTAATTGCATCTTTCCCTTCTATTAATTCAATTTTGTAAAGCTCATGATAGTCTTTTCTCCAAATGGTTGGAAATATAAAAGTTTCAAATTGTATTGATAACAATTGATACACTCTGATTCAGTAGGTTAAAAACTTTATTGTACTCCAACAACTCTAATGTACTCCAAGAACTCTAATTCCAGAGGTCTGACTGAGACAACTGCAACTGACAAGAACTTCTAGAAACATAATGAAACACTCTATCTTGGGCTTCATCCTAGAATGGGTGAAAACACCAAGACCACCAATTACAGAAGACTGATTAAAACAACAATGTTGGAACAGAACATCTAAAACCACAAAGAATGATTCTATTCTAGACTCCATAATATGACTTGTGCAAATACCAAGATCTCTAGCTACAGAGGCCTGATTTTATCATCCACGACTGAGCAGAAAGTTTCCAGACACCACAAAGGACCTAGGGAAAAGTAAAAGAGCATGTACGAAGCCTGTAGTTATTCCCATAACAGTATGCTTCAAGGGTGAAGAAACCTGTTCTCTTAGGCTAAGGGAGTTCCTTTTCTAATCTCTCAATATTTAACTGTGCCTTTGCAAAAGAGGGGTGAAAAAGGAAGCACAGTCTTTTTTTTTTCTTTTCTTTTTATTTTGGGCTTGTGATTATTGCTTGTATTGTGGTGGTGGTTTTTGGGTTTTTTTTTTTTTGTCGTAGTTTTGAGTTTTTTATTTATTTGTTTTCTTGTTTGTATTTTTTCCTAATTTTCATTTTATTTTTTGTCTTTTTGTGATGTTTTTCTTCCTTATCCCCTTTCTTCTCTTAAATTGATACTTATAACCTTCTAGATGAATCCCTCTGGGTTTGTTTGTTTTTTGCTTTTTTGGGGGGGAGTTTTCTTGTTTTTTCGCTTTTTGTTTTGTTTTTGTTTTTATTTTTATTTCCCTTCAAACAGAACCACATAACTTGAATCATCTTGTTATGCCCCATAAACTGAGGGAAAAAAATAGATGGTACCAAAACTGAACAGTTGTATGAACATTGAGTAGAAAAACAAATAAATGATCAGTCTTAAACACCAAATCCAAAGCCAACGACAACAGAATCTATACCCATTTTACAACAAACTAGACACAGAATGAACCACTTATACTTGCAGCTTGGAGGGCAAAGGAGGGGATGTAGGATGCATGCTGGGAACAGGGTTGGAGGGAGGGCATCACTGGTGGTGGGAATGCCCTGTGTTCAATGCCGCTATGTACCTAAAATATTACTGTGAAAGATTTTTAATCCATTTTGGTCACAATAAAAATTATTAATAAAAAACTTTATTGTACTCATCTTTCAATTTTGTATCAACTCTAATAGGTAATTTCTATAGCCAGACATTTTAGCATATTTATCTTCTAATCAAAAGAAATGATCAATAAAATAATAAGAATTTTATCTTACAATTAAAATAAATAAAGAAATAAAAAGTAAGTTAAAAACATAGTATATATTTATATAGAGAGATATATAAGTTTGAATTGTGATACATAAGTACATATATTGACACATTTGGCCAATATATTGAATACATATATATTTACAGAATTTGTCATACCTGTAGTCAACTGCTTCATAATAGTAAGCCTACTTGAAAAGTTTAATATTATATATAGCTTTTCCATGCCTACTGTTAGATTTTTTTAAAAGACCTCTCATGTTCTACTTTGACAGACTAGCCCACTCAGTTAAATCATTATGTTTTCACACAATGAATAAAGCAAATTTAAGGTTTTCACTTATTTTGTTTTATACAAAGTAAAAACTGAAAGGAAGCACACTTACCTCATACTGCTATGCATGTGACAAATTGTCACTTTTTTTTACACACTGCCCTTGTCACTGTTTCTCAATATGGTTCTCCCTGTGCTTAAAAATTGTGGGGTGGGAGGATATAGCCATCTTTAGGCTGTCTGAATATAGTAAATGAGTCTGTGCTCATTTTTCCAAAAATGATCATGCTACCATACAATTACAAGGTAGTTGATGTACAAGATGCTCCTCTTGTCAGATTATAAACATCAAATCTCTTCGCAGGTTCACAACCATTGAGTAAAAAAATAGATTCACAATGTATTTCTTTTTTATAAACACCTAATTTACTAAAAATAAAAAGGAAATGAGTCATTTTTTTACTATCCTATAATAAACATCCTACACAACACACACACACATACACACACACACATCCTAAAATCCAGAAATCACAGGCTAAGTTTGGAAACCTGAATAAGCAGATGCTAGACTAAATTTAATGGAGCCCTCATACACAAGTCTTGAACCTTGTTCTGTACTGTTAGCATATCTTCTGATTTTTGGCAAGATCTCCAGGTAGGATAAACAGAGGCAGAATTTATAGTGAAAGTACTTTCAGTCTTCTACACTAATGACAAGAGCTCTTAAAGAGCACTTTTGTTGCTGTTTATATCCAAGACACTTGAGTCAAAAGGACCAACATTAAGTACTGAGAATTGATAACATAGTCTTCATTATTTCACAAGATCTGTTTATTGAGGACTCTTGAATATCAGGCATTGATTTACAAATTCTGTGATGGTCCTACATCTGAGTCTTATGTAGTTATTCAAAGAGCTATTCAATTCCTTGCTAAAGCCTTGCCGGCAAGTTATGTGTTGACTATATTATGTACTCCTCAGCACATGCAGTTTAAAATTTCTGTGAAACCATGAAAGCAAAAGCACAGAGACACAACAGCACAGTGCTAATAAATACATGTAAGGGGCAGTAATAGCATAGCTAGGGTTAAAATATTTTTTTTAATTCACAAATCAAAGACTAGAGAATCAAAAGACTTTGAAAGTCCAGATAATTCAATAATCTGAGTGCACAATTTGAATTCAGGGGACTCTCCCTGGCACCACATGATCACCTAAGCACTCCAAAAAACCACCGAGCAAAGTAGCACCTGAATACCACCAGGTGTGGTTCCACACAAACAAAAAATAGTTCAAGATTTTATTACTAAATCAATTTTTAGAATGATAATTTAAAAATAAATAAAGCAACAGCAATCAAAAAAGAACATAAGAACATTTCATAGTAAATTCAGTCTGGGCTATTTTGGGCATTTCCAAACATTTCACATTTTAATTGGCTTAACAGGTAGATAATTTGAAGACTACAAATCACATTCACTTAATCTTGTATTGATTGCCTAAGATGTTTTCTGTTACTATGACTACTCTAATCAATTAATTCTTGCAAGTAGAAAGACAATTTTCTCTTTCTCTTGTCTTTGTAAGCAAACCTGGATGCTTGGTTTCTATTGAAAATATTTGTTGTCATCTCTTATTCATAAAACAACTAAATATAGTTAAATGTGTAATATCTTTCATTCTGTAAGAAAAATTTGAATTCTCTAATCAAGAATTCAAAATTGCTTAGTACAGTACCATGAACAGATTATCAGTTTGTGGTGTGTTGATCCCCACCTTACTTTTCAGTACAATATTTTCCCTTGGCCTCAGTACAGTGAATTTGAAATCTTGCATTCTATTCAAGAACGTTACTTGCAGGGCTTGAGAAATAACATAGTGGGTAGGACATTTGCCTTGCACGTGGGTGGCCAACCAAGGTTCAATGCCTGGCATACCCTATGGTCCCTGTGCTTGCTAGGAGTAATTTCTGAGTGCAGAGCCAGGAGAAATCCCTGAGGGCTGCTTGATGTGGCCCCCAAACAAACAAAAAGAATGTAACTCGCACAAAAAAAGTAAGTGTTCAAATAAAACTACAACATGTAAATAGAACTAGAGGACAAAATGATGAGTGTAGTTATTCCAAAGGAAGTTGACATACAGATATCTCTATGTAATGGTATGGAACAAAAAATGTACAAATTTAGTAGAATAACATAAAAAATTAGTAAAATAGAGAAATGAACCTATCTAGGTATTAAGGAGCATTAAGAGGAATCCCTGAAATATTGGTAGTAAAAAAAAAAGGTGAGTAGTCATATTGGGTATACTTTGGGAACAATATCTGCATAAAACTATTAACAGTATTGTAAATCATGGTGCATTAATAAAGGGTGAGGAAGTTACTATTTCAAAACCATAAAAAAGTTAGAAAGTTACAAGCCAACTTAATTAGAACTGCACAATCCCAATAAAGTTCACTTTGATTTAAATGTTAGACTTTAAAATGAAAGAAAGGAGTTATTTTAATGAAAGCCAATTTTCTCTTCCTTAGGCACAGCATTGGGAATGATAGAAATGATTTATTTATTTGTGATTTTGTTTGTTTTGGGTTTGAGGCCACACCTGGAAATGTCAGGGATTATTCCTGGTTCTGCACTCAGAAATTACTTCTGTTGGTCCTCAGGAGACTAGAGGAATGCTGTGGATCAAACCTGGGTTGGCCATGTGCAAGGCAAATGCCATACCAAGTGTACTGTCACTATAGCTCCTGGAGCCATAGAAATATGTTGAATATACATTTGAATTAGAAGGAAAAGGATGGGGCCTGGAGAGATAGCACAGCGGTGTTTGCCTTGCAAGCAGCTGATCCAGGACCTAAGGTGGTTGGATTGAATCCCGGTGTCCCATATGGTCCCTCGTGCCTGCCAGGAGCTATTTCTGAGCAGACAGCCAGGAGTAACCCCTGAGCACCGCCCAGTGTGGCCCAAAACCGAAAAAAAGAAAAAAAGAAGGAAAAGGATGAGTTCTAAAGATGACAACATGGAGCTAGTGAGATAATACCAAAAGGAATTAATGTTCCCTTCCTTAATCACTTTGAGTCCTGAGAGAAAAGAAAGGAACTGGGACATGAATAGGAATAATAATAAAATAATGGTTTCTATGCAGCAGCATACATTCCAGCTGGAAATATTATCTCATTTTCTAGACTGAAGCACAGAGTGAACTGATAATAGTTCCCTTTGTGTTTCCTCAGCACTTAAAGATTTCTGATAACAGGGTAGGTACCAAAAATCCAAATTGTCATTTTTTTCTCCTGCAATAACTTTACCACATTACAAACTAAGAATTTTATGGTGTATATATGTATATCTTTAACTGCAGAGAGGGTTAGGTTAAATAAGAACAACAATCACAGTAGGCTTGGATGCAATTTTATATTAAACAACATGGTTATTGATAAAGAAATTATTTACAAAGTAAACATCACTGTTGGAGATGTGGCAGAATTGGGACTAATTCAACATGATATATTCAACTCCAAGCATATGTTAACCTAAACCTTCTGCTCATTCTTATAAATATTTGTATGAGGGAAATAAAAAAAGTATTACTCTCAATGATACAGGAACAAGGCTGACTCATCATAAAGAAGTCAGAAAATCTGCATTAAAAAATCCTATGCAAGAATAAAAGACCTGTGTTCTTATTCACCCCTGAGGCAAAACTCAAATGGTTAAGGTGACCTGCTATTAGAGAAGTGGCCCAATGTAACCATCAATTTAGATTCCTAAGCATAAAACATAAATTACTACAGAGCAGATATTTGTTATAATTTGGATATTCACCTTGAACTTTTAAAAAGTATTTTTTAATCCCCTAAAAATTAAATTTTTATAGTCTAAACTACCATCCAAATGGATAACAGATATATAAGTAACTATTTTAAAAGAAAGTTGCTTTCAGTGGAAAAATTACAAAAAATTTATTGACTGTTACCTTGCAATTATTTATTTAAAATTATTTAAAATTTATCTTGAACATACAAATAATCAGTTTTTAATATCACTCAAGGGAAGCAAAGAAAGTGAGAGCCACAGGTTGGGGAAAGTGAACGCTGGTGGAAGATTGGTTTTGAAACATTGCATATCTGAAACCTGATTATGAATAGCATTGTAATTTTACAGTGACAAAATAAAATTATATATAAAATTAAATTTAAAAATATATCTGCCTGGGGCTGAAGCTGTGGCACAGCGGTAGGGTGTCTGCCTTGCATGTGCTAACCTAGAATGGACCATGGTTAGATCCCCCGGAGTCCCATATAGTCCCCCAAGCCAGGAGGGATTTCTGAGTACATTGCCAGAAGTAACCCTTGAATGCTGAGCATCACTAGGTGTGGCCCACAAACCAAAAAAATACTATATATGTATTTATTTGAAAATCTTTTTTAAGTTTATGACACACATGTTCTTGAGTCCATGCACCTGGTACCAATATGCACATGTAATCTGCATCTCCTGCTTGAGATGTGTACTTTCTTACTCTCATAGTGCTTTGTATACCCTGGCCTCCAACGGTTTTGGGAGAAGCTATATCTCTTTGGGGGGGGGTTGGGTCACACTTAGCAGCGCTCAGGGTTACTCCTGGCTCTATGCTCAGAAATCACTCCTGCAGGCTTAGGGGACTATATGGGATGCCGGGATTCGAACCACCATCCTTCTGCATGCAAGGCAAACACCCTACCTCCATGCTATCTCTCCGGCCCCAAGAAGCTTTATCTCTTAATCACACTAATCAATCACTTTCTTATCCTCTCCCTCCCTTTCCTCAATACTAAATACAACTAGTTTTTGATACAAAAAATATTTTTTTCTAAATATCCAAAGCTAATACAAAGTTGCTAAAATTATAGATAAAAATAATTTTAAAAAATGAAGATTATAAAATAAATATCTCAAGTCATTAGTCATACATGTTTTAGGCATTTGTAAAGATTTGTGTCAAGTGTCATTAACTCCAACTTTCACATTTTCATACCTTCCACTTTTTCTTGTATTTTTTTATCAATTATTGAGTTAATATTTGTTCCTGAAAACTATTTTAAGTAAGATTTTTTTTGATATTTTTAGCACATTAGGTTTAAGAAGTCAAACACTGGAGATTAAGAAACTAGATAATTTAGCAATCTTTACCTGAAGGCCTTCAATAGCCAATCGTAGCATGCTTGGTGTAAGTTTAGAAGCTTGCTTAAAGGTGAAATTACTCCAATCTATGATCAAAACAAATCCATTCACTTGAAGTTCTGGATCTTCAATCATAGCTTCTAAAGAAAGTAAGATCGCACGCAAAATATCCACCAATGTGTACCTGCCAGAGTCAAAAAATAACTCATTAAATTTGACAGCAAGTTTTGAAGAATATATAAAAAGTCTCTAGCAATATAAGATTATATAAGATGTTTTAAGGACTGCTCTAGAAACCACTTTTTAAAGGAAGGTTTAGTTTTATGTGCTCAGACAACACATTAAACCTTATCATGAATTCTACAAAAGCAAAATGCAGAGCTTTTGAATTCTTGTCTTTTTCGTATTTTCAATCACTTCCCTTTATCTCAGTCTTCCTATGATTATATCTAATTTCAACTATGAATAACTCGATATGATTCTTTAATATAATTTAATAATATTTAAGGCTAACATTTTAGATTTCATAATTTAAAAACTGCTATTTGTAGAATTCTCAATAAACAAAATGTTATAGCTGAACAGTGTTGTTTAAAAAATTTCACCAAGTTTTAATTGTTTGTACTAAACTTGATCATAGAAGTAGAAAAGAAGTAAAGGTGAGATAGACAAAAAATCCATAATAAACAAAGGGAAAGTGTAGCTGCCAATTTCAATATGAAGCAGGTTATAATACTTTCAGGGTGAGTCTGCATAGTTTTCTGCTTTACAACTTAGTGACTTATAGAGTATATAAACATAATAAATGCCCTAAACTTCCTATAACGTAAGACTAGAATACAATTAATGGTACATAATTTAGTTATTTGAAAATGAGTGCAAAAAGGAGCCACATTTGAGAAGTGCTTATTAGGTAAACTTTTGTAATAAGAAGTAGTGATTAAAGTAGAGAAAATAGAAATAGAAAATAGAAATGAGACATACTTTAGTTTCAGAGCCTAAGTGATATATATATATATATATCATTTAAATCAATAATGAAAAAAGATATAAATTGGCATAGGATTGGAATATACTATTTATATAAATCATTAACTTTACAAAATTTTCCAATAATCTCAACTTTTGGTAAATTGTATTTCAAGTCTTGTTTCTCCTAATGCAGATGTTCATAAAAACAAGATACATAATGCTTGGGGGAAAAGTATTATTTATTAGTAAATCAGTTGCATTTAGAAGTGATGGGATCATTGGGAAGAGTGTTAAACAGAACATATCAGAGAGAAGCTCTACTTTTTATTTTTAAAAACATCTGTAGGCAAATAACGAAAGCACAGTAATTTAAAAAGGAAAAGTCAATCAGCAATTGATCTTCAGGTGATTCCTCACTTTTCCTAGGTCTCATTTCCACATCTATAAAATGACTCATATTGAAACAAAATCATGTTTGGATCCCATTAACTAAGCACAGCTTCATAATCTCTTCTCTGTCCCTCACAAACTATGTACTTGGACATGTCACAGATGTGTAACTGAGGCCTGTTCTCTCTCCTTTTTTTTTTTTTTTTTTTTTTTTTTTTTTTTTTTTTTGGTTTTGGGGCCACACCAGGTAGGTGATGCTCAGGGGTTACTCCTGGATATACGCTCAGAAGTCACTCCTGGCTTGGAGGACCATATGGGACGCCAGGGGATCAAACCGCGGTCCGTCCTAGGTTGGCGCTTGCAAGGCAGTTACCTTACCTCTAGCGCCACCGCGCCGGCTCCAAAGTTTGTTCTCTTATATGAGTGAAAGAAAGCAACAATACTGATCACACTACATCTTAGCAGTAGTGGCCAAGCAAGTGGGAAGAAGGGATAGAAGGCTAGTTGTTAAAGACACTTCAGATAAAAGCATTTGCACAATTATAAGTATACAGCAGGTATTCATTAAATATTGGCTGCAATATACATATAGCATACTTTTTCTTGTAATTACAGACATGGTGTACCAGGTAGGTAAAATCAGAACAGAAGAATATTTGTACATTTTAGTTTAAAATTTAGTGATGACCTTTATAAAAACTTTTTGCAACTGTAAATAGTAAATATTAAGACAGTATTTCTAAGCTGCTGCAGGAAAGTTATTTTATAAGCCTAAGAAGAGAGCATCCCCTCAAACTTCTTCAATACATAAAGTAATATAATTATAATTATATTATTTGTCTTTAAACTGTAATTTTTGGGGCCAGAGTGATAGCATAGCAGGTAAGGCATTTGATTTGCATGTGGTCAACCTGGGTTTGAACCTCAATATCCTTTATGGGGTCCCCTGAATTACTTCCAGGAGTAATTCCTCAGTGCAGGGCCAGAAGAAAGCCCTTGGCATTGCCAGACATGACCCCAAAACAAAAATAAAATTGTAATCTTTGTACACTTAAATCAAGTCACATTATTATTGGATTACTTCTATCTTGGGTTTTTTTCGGGGACCACACACAACAGTGAATTATTCCTGGTTCTGCTCTTAGGAATTACTTCTGGTTGTGTTCAGATGACCATATGATATACCAGGAATGAAACTTTGGTTATCATATGCAAGGAAATTCACTACCTGTTGTACAATTGCTCTGGTCCATGGATTATATCTTTTTCAAAGGTTATGGCCTGTATAGAATTATCACGCAAAACCTATAAACACAGACTAGACAATTAAATTAAGGTTTTATAAAGGTTGTCTTTGTTTTGGTTAAAATGTAGATCTCTCTCTAAAATATTATTTGATGGGCTGGCGGAGTAGTACAGCAGGTAGAATGCTTGCCTTGTATATGGTAACACAAGTGCAATCCTCAGCATAAATGTGGTCTCCATACTTTTGCCAGGAGTGATTGCTGAATCAGGAGTAAGCCCTGAGAACCTCCAGATGTAGCCTCCACCCGACAAAAAGTAATTTATTTGAATTTCTAAAATTTATAATAGGATCACAAAGACCATTGGAAATAAAAATGACTAACAGAGTTTTCCATTTACAAAAGTAATTCATATGTCATCTATAATAGCATTTATGTTCAAGTGTCCAATCATGTGAAAAGAACATTAAGTAAAATTTAAGTTTGAAATAAACTTTTGAATAATGATTCACTATATGAAGTAAAAATAAGTCATCATACTAGTAAGGATTAAAGACAAAAATAAGCTTCACATGTTAATTATAGTTTTCAAATGATCTAAATCAAGAGAAATTGATATACATTTCATTATTTAAGAAGTAATAAAATAAGGTAAATTCCAGAATGGTCAATAAAGAAAATGTTTAGAAAAATCCTGGAAATTATATCCAAGTTTCTTACTTTATATTGTGCTCCGGAAAATAGAATCAAGTAGTCTTTAAATGAATTATATTAACTCTAACATTTAATAAAATTAAGATATGCTAACTTAATTTCATTAAAAAGGAAGGATTAAAATCACTCTTGATATGCCTTTCCTCTATGGTCAAATGTCAGTTCACTAGTATTCACAGCTCTGCAAGGCTACTCATCCCTAAGCAGAACAACATTAAACAATATCTTACTAAGGTCTGTGTAATTTATTCCAAAGAAATGATACGTTTTTATAGTTTTATCTTTTAGGACTCCACTATCATTCTTTGAATTTGTTTTTAACTGTTGAAATACAAATGAGAGGTTACTTTAATAAAGCACATGCTCATGTTTGGAACTTACACTTCAGTCACTGAAGCACCATCATTACTATTCTTCCTTTGTGTCTTGGAAGAAAGCCATAAATAACAAACTAGCACATTAATGCATCTCCTGACTCCTGATTGTGCTTCTCAGAATAGCATTAAGTAAAGTTTGAATCTGAAATCAACTTGGAGACGATGATGCATAGCATGCAGTAAGAAGAATAATGACTCCAGTAAGGAATTTTACAATAGAAACTCTAGATACTGTATATCATGTCTCTTAAATTAAATCAAATGTAAAAACTATGTGGATAATTGTTTAACTCCATATTTCCTGTTTTGCACCTATGTAGTGAAGATCAGGGAAGCTTTTTGTGTAAGTGGTCACACAAGTTTTGGGGGCTTTCTGGCGTATATTTCTCTCATGGATTTCACAGCCTTTTTACTTTATTAAGGACAATGTGTCCAAAGAGAAACCTTAATCACAAAACAGTCATTTTCCCCCCTACACTCTCTAACCCTTTTCTTGAAGTTTGGTAAAGAAAAACATTGAAAACTGGCATCTTGATATGAAATTTAGCAGCACAACAGCAAACAATTTCTCTGTCACTAAATCAATCAGCCATTATTAAATTCTTCATTAAAGCTGCTCCCACCCTTCAGTTTTCATTAAGACATGTTTCTTAATGTCTCAAGATCTCTACATTAGAAAGATGTCAGGGGAAGAAACATAGAGAAGAATTAACTTTAGAAATGCCACAGGGTATCATTAGTTCTAAATTTGATGAACCCATCTAAGCATTTTATGTTTCCTGATTGGCAATAATAGAAATATTATGTACACCAGTTAAGATTTCCAGAGTAATTTTAAATGTATTATCTTAATTTCAAGACAAATTCAAGGTATCTCAGCTGGCTTTGTTACTATTATTTTGGATATGAAGACATAGATGATGACTCAGAGAATTATAAAGATTAAACACAAGACTTCACAGAACGGAAACAGTTTGCCTGAACCACATGTAAAGGTTGCTTACCAGACATGCCAGTCTTTTGGATAAGACACAACCCAGTCCTCTCTACTCCTTAGAGATTTCTATACCTTGAACATAGTTTGATGAACAGCTGTTCTTTTCATAATTTTGTGATATAATGTGTGTCTAAAGATAGATCACAAAGTTAGTACTCACATGGACCCATGTCAAGTACCAGCTCAGCTCCAAACTAACCCACAAGGGAGATTTTTACCAAGGAAAAGCAACAGGACAAAATATAAGAGTTGAGCAGGAAATAAGCTATATTTACAAATGCTGAAGAAAAATTTCAAAAGCTTTGTCGTCCTGATGTTATCAAGCAATAGATTAGTTATTACAGCCTTATATCATTTTTACAGTTATGAAAATATAGGTGGATGAAGACAATAGAATCATGAGAAATAAAAACATTTAAAGGAAAATGTGTTTTTTGAGTTGGAGGAATGCTTTAATATCTGCACCAATAGTCATTAAAATAAAATTCAAAAAAAGAAAGTAAAATTATACTGGGAACTATAAACACATAAAAAGGCATCTTCATTACAAAACAGATCGAGACTAACCATTAGTATAATTAGTATAATTCTTAATTATGAGAGCTTCTCTTTGATATAATTAATTCCCCCCTTTATATTTGTTAGTAACTATACACATCAAACTGTGACCATGTCTTAATAAGCTTACTAGTTTTGTTGCTATGTGCAAAATATGGAAATAGTCTATATCATAGTGTCCTCAGGTGATAAGATGCAGTAAATATTTTTAATTACTTAGAAGAAATTATTGCACAAAACACATACCAGAACTGTTTTAAATAAATTAATTATTTGAAATGTAAAAATCAGGTCTCTGTAGTGGTGTTTTTTTTTGTTTTTGTTTTTGTTTTTTTGTTTTTTGGGTCATACTCAGCAGTGCTCAGGGATTACGCCTGGCTCCACTTTCAGAAATTGCTCCTGGCAGGCTTGGGGAATCATATGGGATGCCAGGATTTGAACCAATGACCTTATGCATGAAAGACAAATGCCTTTACTTCCATCCTATCTCTCCACCCACTGGAGTGGTGGTTTTTAAGTGCTGGTGAGCTATCCAAAAAGGGTTGACAATCACTTCTATACACAACACTGAGTAGTCAGAAGCTTTGCCCTCTACATCAGCACTAAAAATATGCACCTTGATTTATCATTTACAGTATCTTTGCTAATTACTTTGTTTTGATGTCTTTCTGCCATGATAAACTGTATGGTGAAAGGAATTTTTCACAAATACTCGTTTTCCTCTTGGTCTTCCAAATTTCATCTACATAGCTGATTTGTGACTAGAGTGCTTTAAAAAAATTGATTTGAGTTGAGTACTATTCTTTCAGATCCTTATTTTGTGTCAGAAGGATCTAATATCCAGGAATATTTTTCCTTAATTTCAAAAATTTCACTTAATAAAATTTCACTTAGTTAATGAAATATATGTATGTGTCCTCCATGGATTAAAATAACTCATTTTTTGCCAAAATGAGAAAATGCACTAATTTACTAAGAATAACTTGTTCATGTGTTAACCACTATTTTGTGTTTTGAGCTATCTTTAAATTTTTTTGAGGCACAACTTCCATCGCATCATAGTAACCTCAAATTATTTGTCTCACCAAGAGAGGCAAATAATAAAGTAATGTGTTTAAAATGTTAAAATAGTCTTGTCAAGATCTGACACAATCAAAAGCCTACTGAAGATTCATACTCAATCTTTGCTGTTATTTTAGGATCGTTGAACTAATTTGTATATAATTGCCCCAGTTTTTATAGACTGGCCAATTTTTATGAGTTTTGTTTTAATAGTCTGATAACATTTCTCAGGCCAATATTTTTATCTTCCATTTTCCACTTATAAACAAAAGACATTGTGTGTAATAAGCTGCATTTTCCAGAGTATTCATTAAGAGAGACTCCCTGTCCAATAAAAATAACAAAGCTCTGCTGGAACAGACATCCTATATGGAATGCATAACTGTCATAACCAGTGTTATATTTCTGTATAATTTGCCATAACATAGCCTAGAAATGTATTCAGATTTTTAAACATAAGGATCCCTGACCTTACCACTGTAATATGACACCATGAAGCAAAAAGTTGTGAAATACTTGAATATTTACATAAATAAAGATAAGAAACCTCAAAATTTCAGGCCAAACAGTTTCTTTTTAATATTTTTAAGTATTGAATATTATAATATTTTGAATATTTGTGATTTTTTGGATTACTTTATAATGGTATTCCTTTCTGATCATCCAATAAATGTCCCTGTTTGTGTTAATCTATTCTAACTATATTTTCTTTTATTTTAGCACACTTGCAGACAAAAGTTTTATGACTGAAATTAAAGTAAATTTGTGTAGCACATTACTATGTTTTTAATGTTTTACTAAAATATGTAAACTTTCATTTTTAAAAATGGGTGAATTTTTTAATAAATGAAACTGAATAAAAACTGAAACTAATAAAATGACCATTTGTATAATGATTTCTAATTCAAAAAGTGACAGACCAAAGACAAACTAGCTAACATTAAGAATGACTTTTAGGTGATTCTAAGATAAGATAGAGGATCATAATGAAGTCAGACTAGACGATGCCTTCCAGAACTTCAATACACTAAATGATAATCAATGACCATTATGACAAACCAAACAGACCAAGACAGTCAATGCTTTATAATTTGCCATTATTTTTTTAAATTACTTAGCTGGATTTAATTGTCTTCTAATAACTTTTAGTTAGAATAGAGATAAATGGATGTTTGTGGTAATAAATGCATATAGAATATCGTTAAATATCTTAAAAAGTACAATAGTGCTTGCAGGCTAGCAGAGTCCAGCTATCAGAATATTTATCATCATTATGTTTTAAATTAACTAATTTATTCATAAATGTTCCTGATTTCATGTGCCAATGATCCTCAACTCTGAGACACCAACTCCCATGCCTCGAAAATTAGACTTTCATTTCAAACTTTTTTGTAAAGATAGTGTTATCTCCTCCCTCACAGTATTATACTCACACTGTTATTAAGATCAGATGGAAATTCAAAGACACTGTCTGACACTTACGAAAGGCATTATTACCTCAGAAACACAGCACATACTATACCCTATTATGTGTTCCTGTGATGCAATAGAGTGAGTCCTGATACTTTTAAACCTTGTAGAATTTACTTTCACTTTTAGAAATTATATTAGACATTCTGAAAGAAAAGACATAATATTGTATGAATTTTTCTAGCAACAGTTCATTCAATAAAAGCAATAATCTATCTGTGCCTGTTTTATATTTTAATATACTATAGACAACAAAATGAAAGGTTTTTTGGCATTTTAGTATGTTGATATTTTTAGATTTCTAGAAAATGGCAAACTGTACAATATTAAGATTTTACTTTAATATCCCAAAAGAGTCCATAATACTTATAAAGACCTGAAAAAGGCCCAACTTTTTACAATAACTTGAAATTGACCCACACTATATCGCAATAAAGATATCGTTTTATTTATAGTCACCATCTCATACACTTTTATTGCTTTTAGTTTCCTAAGGAACATAACTGTCCTACAAATTTAATATAGGAAAAATGTCTTTCAGATATCTTCCTATTAAAATTATTTAGCGTATAACTCAATTATTCAGGTGCATATTAATAATTTACTAATTCGCTGCTGTTCTAA
Organism: Suncus etruscus; assembly: GCF_024139225.1. NCBI lineage: Eukaryota > Metazoa > Chordata > Mammalia > Eulipotyphla > Soricidae > Suncus > Suncus etruscus. The sequence continues at coordinate 93,509,383 of NC_064851.1, read as the reverse complement.
GTATAATAATATAACAATTTTTCATCTTTGAAACAATATAATAGAAGTTGTATCTGTAAAACAATGCTCCTTTAATTTTTTTAAAACATTGTTACATTTTAAGAAGTTTTCTAAAATCCAGGTAACAAAATATAGTCAGAACTATGATTAGATCTTCATTTTTTAAAATACCCAAGATACTATGAGCTGGTATAATAAGAGCAAGAAGGAAAGACTCACAGAATAAGGGAGGGAGAAGAATCAACAGAATTTGGCACATGTTATATCCACTTATCAGAGCAACAGTAGGGTAATAATAAACTAGGGAAGGAAAATAAAACTATTTTGGGTTCAAGCAAGTTAAATCTCAAAAGTGTAGTTTGAAGAAAAGAGATTCAAGCCAAGGGAAAGATAGGAGTAGTGGGGCCAGAGAGATAATATAGTGGGTTGAGAGTTTGGTTTGTATGGGTCACCTGAATTTCATCACCAGCACCACATATAGTTTCTTAAGCACTGCCAGGAATGATTCAGTGAAGACCCAAAATTAAACCTTGAGCATGGGTAGGTGTGACCCACAAACAAAACAAAAGAAAAAAGAAAAAGAAATAAAGTGGGGGGGGGGGGAGACGTAATTAAGCCTTAGTATACCCCAAAAAGCATTCATTCTTTAGCATTTAAGTCAGGAAAGATACTCTAATGCATGCAGTACTATGATAAAGGTTATAGAAGATGTCAAGAGAATAAGCCTGTTAAACCATTACTCCTGGCATTTGGTACAAGTAGATGTAGGATGAAAATAAGCAGATGTAGCAGAAAATAAGCAGGCAATAACTCTTTTTTTTTAAGTGTACAGGAAAAAATTCAAGTGAGTTTTTTTTAAATCTCTAATTAATTAGTATAGCATTTTGACCTTGATATAGTATAATTTACTATCTATAATTATAGTATCATAATCCAAATAAGCATCACTCTAAGAGAGTACTACATGACACAGTACTTTTATCCTTAATTTAATTTGTGCAAACATTTAATATTTTATGTTGGCTTAATATAATTTCTCTCTAGAGATAAGTAGATTTTTTTCTTGTTAACCAACTATTTTTATGAAAACATGCAATAGAATGCAAAAATAGTTTCTTTAGTCAATTTAGGATAATTACCTTCCATGTACATACTACAAGTGACTTTGAAGTTTATACTTCAGGGTTAATATTAATTCACTTATAGAAATAACTATAGATTAGGTGTACTTTGTATGTTTCTCTGAATAAAATCTGCCATCCTAATAATACCTCTAGCTACTTTTAGACATTTTCATTATAAAATTTCCACATCTCACAGTTGACCATAAATATAAAGCTTTATATAGTTATAAATTATAAATTTCTAATCTAATCAATATGAACATCAAAGGAGACAGGTGAGTCTGAGAGGAGCAGAATTCCCTATAATACATAACGTATTATATTCTTGAACACATATAATTTCAAGTTTGGCAGTTAAAATTTGGTTTTCGTGACTTAGTTTACAATGTATCTCTGAAGTGATTAAAGGCATGAATCATAGTCAAAAGAAGACATTTTATAGTTCTATCAATGTTTCTACCTAATAAAAAGGAAATAAATGAACTCTTACTGCTTACTTTGAACTAATCAAAATGAACAAAATAATTCTTATTCTTTGTGTTCTTTAGCTTTATGATGCTGCAGGCTGTAACTTGTTTTTATATTTTTCTTTAAAAATTATCTGAGTAGTTCTCAAACAATAATTTAAGGAAAACCCTGACCGGTTGAAGGGGAAATCTGTTTAAGTATTAATTTTTATTTTAAGATGCCAAGACTGAAAAACATATATATATATGATTTCTCAGTAACTACATGCCTTTTACAAATTGCAGCAGTTACATCAAAATTCACCACCTACCATTAAGTATACTAAAATATCTAAGTTCCTAACATATCTAAGTTCCTAGCTAGTAACATATTTAAGTTCCCAGAAATGACACCTTAAGTTAAAAATACTTTATAAAAGAATCTTTTATAATTTCTTCTGTTTAAATCTAAGAAGATCAGTAAGTCTGATTCAGAAGACTCGTCGTTTTCTTTCTATTATCACATAGATAAGATAAAAATATTTCCTCCATCAAAAAACAAAAGCACTCCCAAAATCTACCAACTCACATACCTGACTATCCCCACTCCTGTCCCAAAGATGAAAAGAATCACATCAGACAGGAAACATATTCTTTAGATTAGTGACAGGTGCAGAACAAGCACACCAGTCAGCCTTCATTTTTTAGCATTGTGAGGTATGCTCAGTGACAGAGGACACAACTCTTGCTTTTTATTAAAGTGACACACTTCCTTTCAGACCGTCATCTACACATCACCAAGGAAAAAAAGTTCTTAAACAATAAAACTGTTTGATCTCAAGTTAAAAGCAAGACTATTGTTAAAGTATAAAAATCTCACTACGAAGGTGTAGGATGGTGGTTAATAACAACAAATGATAGTAGAGCAGATTAGTCTAATTTAAAGATTTCCTTAAGAGAAAAAGTTGACTCCATCCTGACATTTTTTTAATATTTTAAAAATTACTTTATTTCAAGACCAGGTATTAGATAGTTGATCACAGTACATCTATTTCCAGGTAAGTGGGAGAAGGAAGGAAGAAAGGAAGGGAGGGAGGGAGGGAAGGAAGGAAAGAAAGAGGGAAGGAGGGAGGAGGAAGGAAGTAGGGAAGAAGGGAGGGAGGAGAAAGGAAGGAAGGAGGAAGAAGGAAGAAGGGAGGGAGGAAGGAAGAAAGCCTTCCTCACATTTTCAAATGGAAGAGTAAACTTAATCAGAAGATAAAATGTAGTCTAGAATAAAACAACTTAGATTTCCACAATTATAGCTTATAGCAGCAATTGGGGGCTTTGAAGGGTTTCATGGGTAAAAATATCAAAGTTCTTTTACCACTACCAAAGTAGTACTATTTTTTGTCAGTATCATTTTTTTTCTTTCCATGCCAAATAAAAATGTCTAGTTGCAAAACTAGGACATGATTCAAGAACAGTTTCTAGAAAATGGGAAAATAAGAAAACCTCTTAACAGAAATTGGTTTGTAGAATTTACCTGTTCTGATCCCAATTGGCAGCAAAAAGAACTAGAATCTTCCTTCCGTAGTGGTCCAGATTGGCCAAGCCTCCAGGGAAGCCATCCTTTAGTGCCTGCTTGATGCCAGGGTCAGTGGCCTTGAAGCTTTTGAACATATCTAGGTTCTGCTGCCTGTACTCAAAGTATTGTGCCAGGAGGCGAAAGGCCTCAAAGTGATGAAACTTCCTGGCCCGCAAGAAACGTAAGATGAAGGCATCATCCGTGCGCAGAAATCCAATGTCTGGCCTGGTAATGACCATATCCCTCACCTCCTGGATGTCCTGGTGTAAGGTGTCAGGGTTCTCATTGAGTTCCAGTCGAGCTTTCTCCAAGGTCTCAGGAGAGAGACCTGCCTGTAAATGAGTCATTGTTCTGCTGACTCCAAAGCCTTTCCTTCTCTTCGTCCTGCTGATTGTCCCACAATCAGCAAATCTCCACCACCCACCCTCTGGCTTCCAAAGACTCAGCTATGGCCTGGTTTCCTCCTCTTCACAGGAAATGATTTGTCTTTGTGTCCAATCAAGCACCCTGTTGCTCTGGTTTTCCAACAGCTTTCCCAGGAAGGAGATAAACTTCTTCCCCGGCCCCTCCAAGCCAACGACTGCCTTGGATTCCCCTCTGCCAGGTCTTCTAGAAAGATGTGGTCAGCCCAGGTCTCTCCACTTCTTGTCCTTTCTGGCACCTAACAAAACACTCTGACTCTCAGACAGCAGGGGTGATGCCGAGCCTGGCACTGTCCTCTTCTCTTGCAAGCGGCAATAAAAACAACCCCCACGCACATCTCAGCCCCAGTGCTGAGACTGAGTCCACGGGATCCGACAGAAAGCTGCGCCTGCCTTGGATAACGATGGGAATTGGATTAATAATAAGGAGGCTCTCCAGCGCTGCGCTCCGGGGCGGGGAGAAGGAATCCCTGCTAAAACAAAAAGGAAAGAGGAAAGGGAGCTTTATAATTCCTTCTGTTTACCCAAAGATGTTATTTTAATTAAAATTTAAAAAAAAAAAAAAAAAGCACTCGTGAGGTTTTATCTTAAACGACCAGGATCCAATCATTGATGGCTCAGAGCATCAGGCACCTTCTCTCCTGTCCTCTTAGATGCGCCCCGATCTCCTAGGGCACTGGGAGGGTTTGGGGTGGCCTTAGTGCCAGCGTGGGCTCCCCCTCAACCACCCCCAACTTCAGCCTCTGTCTTGCCCCTTTATTTCAAAGGACTGGCCTTGAAGTGGGGGTGGGGAGAGGCGGTCACTCCCGATACTCCACCACCCCAGTTCCAATGATGGGGATGTGGGGAGGAGGAAGAGGAAGAGAGAATGAAACCATCTCTATCTACCTTTTTGCCATCAACCCCAAAAGCGCGAGAAAAGAAAGAGCAACCGGCTCCTACCAGCAGCACCTCCAGAGTCGGGGACACTAAGCAATGCGGCACTCCCCGGCATCCATCAGCTTCGGCGGCGACGGCAGCATCAACTCCTCCCGATGGGATGGAGCGAGCGGTGTCGAGGGGTGGCGGCTGGGACCCAAGGCGAAGACCACCTGGGGGGAACCCGTGGCCACATCGTCCTCTAGCAGCCTGCTTCCTTCCTCGTCCAGTGAGAGGGGAGCAGAGAGGGCCACCCGCCGTCACTGGTGCACCCCGGCCCCACCGTGCTCGCCTCCGGGAGAGAAGGAAGGGAGGAAGGGAGCCGGACTCCAACGCCGGGGTGGCAAAGGCCACCGGGGCAGCTGTCGCCTTTGTGGGCCTGAGTTTTCCAGGCTGGAAGAGCACTGATGTAGGGAGTCAGGTGTGCCCCTCCGGGGCGGCGGAGGCTGCAGCTCCGCAGCTGCTAAAAGAAGATTCAGCTCAGCCCAACTCCTCTCTAATTATCCCAGCGCTGAGCTGGGTGCTTACGTAGCAACCAGCTCACGCATGCACTCGGCTCCCCTCTGCTCTCTCTCTCTCCTCTCTCTCCTCTCTCTCCTCTCTCTCTCTCTCTCTCTCTCTCTCTCTCTCTCTCTCTCTCTCTCCCTCCCTCCCTCTCTCTCCCTCCCTCCCCCCCCCCCTCTCTCTCTCTCCCCCCACCCTCTCCACCCCCTCATCTTCCCATAGGATGACAATCTCAGATTGAGTTGAAATAGCCTGAGCCCCAAGTTCAGCCAATTTGGTGCACCACTCCTAACAAGGAGAGGACAATGCCTTGCCAGGTGGGACAAGGATTCCAAGCAGCCTTCCAAAGCTCTCCTACAGCCTATGTATGCAGGACCCTGGAGAGCGCCAGGCAGATAGTAATTTACAAGGAGGGAGCCGAAGGTCAGGTTTCTAATGCCTGTGCTGTCTCTGAGGGGTAGCAGTACTGAAATGTTTTGTACTTAGCGCTTTGGCGACAGCAATGTTGAATTTAGAAAAGAAGATCGAAGTTGTTCCAAAGCATCTTGTTAATGATGAAACCCCTGGGGAAAGTTAGAGGAAGAGTAATCAATCATGTATTCTGGCTACTAGATTCCTATTGAAAGAGGGCACAAATAAACCCATGGCAGAAAAATTAAGATGTTAGGGAAGGGGAGTGGAGGGAAATATCCAAGAAAGGCAAAATATTTTCTTTAGATAGAATTTCATCTCTAGTAAAGCATTTCTGGAAATGCGGTTGTCCCCTAAGTTTTACACATCTGTATACTGGACTCATTCATGATTGTTAGAAGTCTTTAAGATCAAAACGACTGACTATAGGTTGGTATATATTACTGACTATGTCACAAAGAGCAAATTAGTAATTTCAAGGTAATATATTTACTGTCATTATTTACTGACGTATCATTTTCTATGACTTGATAAAAAGGCCTCATTTGAAGTTAGAATAACACTAATCTTTAATAGTTATTACAATCCACCAATTTAATTGAAGCATGCCTTTACATTAATTAAATCAAAACAAAATAATGTAGACTTTAAAATGATCACATGGACAAGAACTGGATACTGAAAGGAAGTAAAGTGAATGACATGCATGATACCCTTTCAGTTACAGTTTTGCAAATTCAATGCCTACAGGAAGAAGGGTGGGAAAGAGACAGAAAGAGTGAGAAAGTGAGGAGGAAGAGGAAAAGAGAGAGGCTTCTTTTTTAAGTATGGGCTGCAAGGTGTGTGTGTATGGGGAACAGGGATATTGGTGAAAGAAAATGTGTACTAGTGAAAGAATGGTGTTGGAACATTTTATGGAACATTGTTGGAACATTGTATGAAAATAACCATCAATAATTTTGTAACTGCATATTAATGGTGATTCAATTTTTAAGGAAAAGATTAATAAGTAAAATATTTATGTTTATTTACAGAAAAAACTATAAAATATTAATAAATATTTTATATAAATAATTGTACTAAGGAATAAATAAAATGTGCTACAGAAATAAATAAAATGTTCCAAAGATGACTGCTATGTCTGAGCAATAAATTACTTTCACTTAGGTTTAGGACCTTACACCAACACTCACAAAACTTTGCCTAGGGAGACAGAAAAATAGCACAGCAGGTAGGGTCTTTGCCTTGCACTTGGCCAACCCAGGTTCTATTCCTGCATCCTATATGGTCCTGAAGCCCAGAAGTGATTTCTGAGCACAAAGCAGGAGTAAGCCTGTGGCTGCTTAGTGTGGCCCCAAAACAAACAAGCAAAAAACACTAACTAGCTTATTAGACTTTCAAGTAGAGATAAATCTCATATTTTAAAACAATATTTTTATAAAGAACTGTATAAAATAAAATTTGCATGTCTTTTATTTAGTTGTAATATTTTATCAGATAGTAACCAATAGAATTGATTAACAAACAGCTATGAAATATCATTGGGCTGGAAAACCAATATCGCAGATAGAGGACTTGTAACCAGCCAAACTAGTTTGATTGCCAACACCCTATCCACAAGCCACATTGGAATAACTTCTGAGTACAGAGTCAATAATAATAAGCCCAAAACAAGAGAAAAATCCAATGTGAAGCAATTCTATTACTTACTATATGATAAAATATTACAACTAAATAAAAGTCATGCAAATTTTATTTTATAGAGTTCTTAAAAATATGAGATTTATCTTTACTTGAAAGTCTAAAAACTAGTTTTATGTAATATAATAATACAGTATGGTTGTTTATAAAATATATAATGTAATAATACAGTATGGTTGTTAATAGGTCAATTAGAAACATTTAAAAATATTTAATCATATTTACAAAATATTAACTCTACTTTTTAATAATTGTGCTATCATGTTCTGCTTATGTACTACAAAGAAAATAACTTTGCAAGTTCCCATCCAGATATTGTAAGTATCCAGAAAGCCTCCTTTTCCTACTCCTGTATTAGCTACAATCACATTCCCAACAAGAAAACCTACTGCTATCATTTTGAAAGTTAGTGGCTCATTTATATCTTAAACTGTACAAATTAACTGCTCCACAATATGTAGCACAATATGCTACAATTTAGGGCATTTTTAAGTTAAATGAACACTAGCTAATTTAGTGAGTGACCATTTACTTTGTGAACTTCATCCATATTTTTGAATAAATTCATTTTACTTTAATTTACTAATGATTAATAAAATTTTATTTTTTAAAAAATGTATACTTAGTCTCCTTGTATAGCCTGGCACTTAATGTATTGAAGACATTAACCATTTACACCAGGTGTTTCTTTGTACAGTTATTCTATGAACCAAATATAAGTAATATTATTCTGTATTTATACTACTTCTGACTTACTTCAATTAACATAATATATTCTAGATATCAAAATTTAGCTAATGTGTTGAGTGCAAAAAATTTTTGCCATTCAATTAGTTGTCTATTAATTTTAGCCTGTGTTTCTTTTACCATACATAAACTTTTTATTTGATGTCTAATTTATTTAGGTTTGATGCTATAACTCCTGTCATTGGCATCCTAATGTCAAATACTTTTTTGAGGTGTAAGTATTGGATTGTTCTGCTTATGCTTTTTTTCAGTAAACTTTATGGCTTGTACATATCTAGGAACAATTTTCTGCTTGTATGAAACAAATAGTCAAAATTAGGTAGCTATCAAATTATTTCCCAAATGATGTGCCATTGTCTCCTCTCCTTTGCAATCCATGAGCTTTCTTTCAATGATCCATGTTTTCAAAGGCTCTTATGATGAACTTCTTTAACTTTAGCTATTTTAATTCTGACCACTGTTATTGCACTGTGCTTTGGGTATGCACTTACATGATCACTATCTATGTTCAGAAAAAATTTTTGTTGCTTTGGCTATTTTTTAATATTTTGTATAAAATGTTATTTCAAGAATTTCTCACATTTTTACAACAGTTTACATGCTCTTATTTTTAACTTGTAGGGTTTCATGAGCCTTTGTAAATTGCATCATTGCAAAATTATTTGTTTTGCCCTTTCTAATCATATCTTTTGTTTGTCTGGGAATTTCAGGGAGGGTTGATGTGTTTTTGGGTCACATATGGTGGTGCTCAGGGATTCTCCTGGCTCTGCACTCCGAACTTACTTCTGGAGGGCTCAGAGGACTATATAGGATGCCAGGAATAGAATCCTGGTCAGTAAAGTCAATGGCAAATGTCCTACTCAGTATAATATCGCTCCGGTCTCCACCAGTATTATCTTTTAATTAGTACAATTTTAAAATCTAATACATTAAAATTTATTTTGAACTTCATTTATTTCATTTACTCATTCACCTTTCCTACTATAAATGGTACGTTTTAGGTTATATTAAAGAACATTTCAACATCAACAGATATTTCCTGAAATTACCTATCAATAGCCATATGCACCTAATTCTATGTTTGTACATGAGATAATTCATTCTTTTACTTAAATAATACCCTTTACTGTCTCTTTTACTACAAATATGAGGTTGAAAATTTATTTCTTTCACTGTTCTTATGTCACTTTATTAATATTGTACTCACAGCTTACTACTGGCTTAGTCTGGGATTTCTTTGTAATGGTGGGAATGAACCTAGGTTAACTACATTTAAAACAGGCACCTTATTTGCTTTGTAGTCCTTTAGAACCTATGACTATTTTTTTTAAATTATAACCTTATAACAGTATATATTACCTAAGAATAAATTAAGGCTTGTGATAATGTTTTCTCGCTCCAAAGAATATTTGTATTAGTGACTATCAGTGACTGAGAATATATTGGGTACTAGAACTTCAGATGAATTCATTCTATTTCAAGGAATAAAATTATTGATGCATTTTCTATGAAGGCAAGTACATTTCCAATTATTTGACCCAATACCTATTTCCTGGATTTCTAAAGCACTCAAAAAGCATTGGTCAGTCTCTCAAAATCTAGGAAGCCTGCCACTCTTCAATAATAAAATATAAAATACTCTGAAGGAAAAAGTGACACAAAACACTAAATGTAATGTTTTATTTAGGTTTTTGTGATATTATGTAATTTGCTTTCTGGTATTTAAAATTAGGATTGGTTTTGCTGATTATCATTTCAAGATTTTTATTGCAGGATTATTGATTTACAAAAATTTTAAGCTAACATTTTGCTTAAGAAATGGCCTATTTAAACCTGTCCAAATTGTTTTTATGTTAGATATAATATTGTATTGAAATTTGTGATTAACAGAATATAAAACTATGGCATGAGTTACAACTGCATTATTGAATCATCAATAGATGTTCATATAATATGAAAAATAAATATACTTTAGAACATATTTCTGAATTTCTCCTGTGGTATTTCTTAACTGCCTATTTATTCCACCTTCTAAATTTTTGTCATATGAAGTTAATACCTGAAGTATAAGAAAATATTTATCAATTAAACTTTATCAAAAAAATATTTTAATTTTATTTAATTATTTTTTCTTACATTGTTATTTTTTCTTACCCTTAGAAAGGGCCTTTTGGTGGTCAGGCAGTGACCAGAAGGAGGCATTAGTAGTGTGGAGTATTCCAGGGTAGATCAAAGTTCTCAAAATTCATCTTAAATTCTAATGTAAATATATGTAAGCACATGCCAACAAAATCCTTCTTTGTAATGTGGGAGCAGGGCTAGACATCTACATATGGGCAGGAGATTTATTTAAAATTACATTTTGGGATCATTTTATATTTATATACAATGTTATTAAATAGTACAGAACAATCTAATGCACACTTTGTCTTTTTTTTCTTTTTTTTTTTGTTTCATTTTGTTTTGGGGCCACACCCGATGACGCTCAGGGTTTACTCCTGGCTATGCACTCAGAAATTGCTCCTGGCTTGGGGAAACATATGGGACACCTGGGATTGAACCCAGGTCCGTCCTGGGTAAGCACCGTGCAAGGTAAGCCCCCTACCACTGTGCTACGCTCCGCCTCCTATTTTTCTTTTTTTAAAACACTGTGATTACAAAATTGTTCATGATTGAACTTTAGTCATAAACTGTATACCACCCTTCACTGATGAGCATTTTCCACCATCAATGTCCCCGATTTCCCTACCCGCTACCCCCTGCCTTTCTCTGCGGCAGACATTTTGCTCCTCCCTCGCCACCTCTTCCTTTTTTTCTTTTACAACTCTGTGATTTGAACTATTGTTAATGAAGAAGTGTTGTGAACATCACTTTACCTCCATCCAATAACTAGTTATGTCCAGAAGGATCAGTTTCAACTATCATTGTCATGGTGGTACTTTCTGTATCTTAACTGCACTGTCTCAAAATTTGTGACAAGCATCTTAATGTGGACTGGTTCTCCTGGTCCACATCTCTATTGTCTTTGAATATTTTCATTCTATCTTTTTGCCTTTAACCCTATAAATAAATGAGATTATTCAATGTCTCTCCCTCTGACTCATTACATAATACTCTCCATATCCATAATGTATAAACAAATTTAATAAAATCATTTTTCCTAACAGCCGAATAATATTTCATTGTACATTTACCTCTGTTCTTTTAGTCAATCATCTGTTCTTGGGCACTAAGGTTGCTTGAGGTTCTGCTTCAATGAGCATAGGAGTGCAGAGGGCTTTTCTGTATTGTGCTTTTTATTTCCTAGGTATAGCCCTAGGAGTGGTTATGTTGGATCATATGGGAACTCATTTCCAGTTTTTTGAGGAACATCATTATTGTTTTCCAAAAAGGCTGGACTAGTTAGCATTACCACCAGCAGTGAATAAGAGTTCCTTTCTCCCCACATTTGTGGTGTGAGATGATAACTTGTTTTAATTTGCATCTCCCTGATAACGAGTGATTGCTTATGTGCCTTTTGGTAACCTGTATTTCTTCTTTGAGGATATGTCTGTTCATTTCTTCTTCCCATTTTTGGATGGAGTTAAATGATTTTTCCTTACTGAGTTCTACTTTGTGTATCTTAGCTATTAATACTTTATTTTATCCCTTATATTAATCTTTTAAGCCTTATATATTTTAGATACTAATTCCTTATAAGTTGAGTATTAAATGAATATTCTCTACCATTCCGTGGATAGTCTTTGTATCCTACTCACTATTTCCTATGAAGTGCAGAAGCTTCTCAGTTTAATGTATTCCCCTTTATTTATCTTTGCTTCCACTTTTTGGACAGTGGCATTTCTTCCTTGAAGATGCCTTTAGCTTCATTGTCATAAGTTTCAGGTCTAATATCAAAGTCTTTAATTCATTTTGATTTGACCTTTGTGCATGACATTAGAGATTTGATTTCACTTTTATGCAGGTAGTTGAATAGTTCTCCCAAAAATACTTGTTGAAGAGGCTTTCCTTGTTCCACTTTATACTTTCTGTCTCTTTATAAAAGATAAATTGATCATATATCTATAGATCTTTGAATATCTAGTCTACTCCATTGATCTGAGGATCAGTCTTTATTTCTGTACCATGCTATTTTGTTTGTTTGTTTGTTTTTGTTTTGGGGTCACAGCCAGTTGAGCTCAGACTTTACTCCTGGCTTTGCACTCAGAAATAGCTCCTGGCAGGCTCGGGGGAACACATGGGATGCCGAGATTTGAACCACAGTCCGTCCTGGGTCAGCAGCATGCAAGGCAAACACCCTACAGCTGTGCTATCTCTCTGGCTCATGCTTTTTTTTCCTTTTTCTTTATTATTTTTTTTTTGCTGTGATATTTCTTTTCTTTATGTTTTTATGATAATTTTTATTTTGACCAAAGTGGATTACAAATCATTCACAGTAAAAATTTTAGGTATATAGTGACATTGAATCTGGGGCATTCCCATCACCAATGTTGTCCTCCCTCTCCCCACTAGCTCCCAGCATGCATCCCGTATCCTCCTCTTTTGCTCCCCGGGCTGCTAGTATAAGTAGTCCCCTCTGTGTCTAGCTTGTTATAGATTGGGTATCGAGCCTCTTGTCATTGGCTTTGGATTTGGTACCTAAGTCTGATCATTTTTTATTTCTACTCAATGTTCATACGACAGTTTGGTCTTGGTAACCTCCATTATTTCCCCCTCAGTTTGTGAAGTGAAACAAGATGGTTCAGGTTATGTGGTTCTATTTGAAGGAAAGAAGAAAAAAAGGAGGGCCAAAAATCAAACAAGCAAAAACTGGGAGGAGTCCTTCTTGAGTTTATAAATATCTGTTTAAGAGAAGAAAGTAATCACAATCCAAACCGAGAAATCGACCAAAATAGGTAGGTAAATAAAAATAATAATAACAATAATAAATGAAGGTAATATATATATATGTATATAAAAAATATCCAAGGTTTTGTGCTTTTTGCATTTTTGTTTTTTTCCCTCTGCCCTGGCACAGTAAATATTGGGGTCATTCGAAACGGAATTCACTTGCCCTATGAGATATGGGGATTCTCCGTCCTTGGAGTATACTGTCATGGGATCAGTTCTAGTCTTTGCTCAGGATCATTACTCTCCCGGTGGTGTTTTTTTTTTGTTTTTTGTTTTGTTTTGTTTTGTTTTTTTGTGTGTGGAAGACTTCTGCTTTGTCCAGGGTGATACATTCAGAGCTCTGTGTTTAGTGGTCTCAGTATCTGTACAGATCCTGAGGTGGGCCTTATGGTGAAGTCAGTCTTTGTGAATCTAGAGGTTCTGTTGCCTCAGTGCCATTTGAATCCATCTTCTGTGGTTGGTGATCTTGGTCTTTGCACTGAACCTAGGATGGCATCTAGGATAGTGTCTTTCTTTGTGCTTCCAGAAGCCCCTTTCCGTTACAGTTGTCTCTGCCGGACCTTTGGAACTGGGGATCATGCTTATTCTCGGTTTGGATGTGATTATTGAAATTGTTGTCCCCAATTATTCTTTTGTTTTTCTCTTCCTTTCTTTTCTTTCGTTATGTGCTACACCATGTTTCTTATTTCAAGACCACGACGAGTTTTTTTGGTTTATATGTTTGTTTGTTTTTGTTTGTATTTTTTATCAGTTTTTTGTGGTGCTTATCGATGTAACTGGAGACCTCACTGGATATTTGACACTTCTTTTAGTACTGATGGGGTGTTTCACCTTCTTTTTCTCCTTCATTTCCCAAATCGATGAGGAGAACCCCTAGAAGGATTCTGCCCATTTTTGGGGTATTAGACTCTTACCCCAGTTTACTCATTTTCTCTTTTTCAGGCAAAACCACCCAACTTGAACTGCTAGCCCTGCCCCCACTTAGAGGGGGAAATAAGGGAGGCACCAAGACCAAACTGATGCAAGACTACTAAGTAGTAGGTCAAATACAGAGGGGATCACATATTCTAGCCACCCTGGGGGGGAGGGAAGAGGAAATGGGAGGTAGGACAAAAACGGAGGTGTAGGGAGGACAATTTAGGGATGGGAATCCCCCCTGATTTTATGTAAATATGTACCTAGAATATTATTGTCAACAATATGTAAGCCACTATGATCAAAATAAAAATTATATAAAAAATAAAAAAATAAATAAAAAAAAAACGCCTGATCCAGAGCAGGCAGGGGAGGGTGGGTGGGAGGGTGAGAGAAATTGTTGACATTGGTGGCAAGAAATGTGCTTTGCTGTATGAAGTAAGTCAAAGGGATAGAGAGAGAGAGAGACATAGAATAGTCTCACTTATCTATGGGTTTTAAGACATTATTGTAATAATGCGCAGAGATGAGGGCCAGAAGGACTGGCTCATGATATGAAGCTCACCTCAAAGAGGGGTGAGTGCAGTCAGAGAAATAACTACACTAACAACTACCATAACAATGTTAATGAGTGAGAGAAGTAGAATGCCTGTCTTGAATACAGGCGGGAGGGGGGGTTGGGAGGAGGGAGATGGGGGCATTGGTGGTGGGAATGTTGCAATGGTGAAGGGAAGTGTTCTTTTTGTGACTGAAACCCAACTACAGTCATGTTTGTAATTACAGTGTTTAAATAAAGATATTATTAAAAAAAAGAAAAGAAAAGAAAGAGAAGAAAGTAAAAAGAAGAAAAGCATAGCAACAATACAAAAAAGAAAATCAAACTAAAAACCCGAAAGGCACCACAACAATAAATACAACAACCAAACAATAATCCTGGTCCCAAAATAAAAACAAAACAAAGCTCAAAAACATAAAAAAGCAAAACAAAAACAACAATAACAACAATAAAAACCATGCTATTTTTAATGACTGATGCTTTAGAGTATAGTTTAAGGTTGGGGAAAGTGATGCATCCTCATTTTCCCATGAATTGCTTAAACTATTCAAGGATGTTTATTGTTCTATACTAATTTCAGTAGCGTTTGAACCACTACTTTAAAAAATGTCATAGGTGAGTGCAGTTGGAGAGATGACTACACTGAAAACTATCATAACAATGTGAATGAATGAGGGAAGTAGAAAGCCTGTCGTGAGTACAGGTGTGAGGGGGTGGGGAGGAGGGAGATCTGGGAAATTGGTGGTGGGAATGTTGCACTGGTGAAGGGGGTGTTCTTTAAATGCTGTAATCATACAACTATAATAATATTTGTAATCACAGTGTTTAAATAAAGAGAATTATAAAAATGTCATGGGTATTCTTATAGGGATTGCATTAAATCTGTGCATCATCTGATATTAGTATGGCCACTCCAGATTTTTTATGGGTGTTGTTTGCTTGGATGGTTTTTCTCCAGCCTTTTATTTTGAGTGTATGCTTGTTCTGACTATTCAAGTGCATTTCTTGTAGGCAGCAGAAGTTTGGGTTGAGTTTTTTGATCCATTTAGCCACTCAGTGTCTCTTACCTGGTGCATTTAGTCCATTGAAATTGAGAGAATGAATTGTCCTGGGATTTAGTGACATTTTTCTATCGAAGTTTGTGTCCCTGTTGGTCAGTCTTGTCTTAAAGTAGGTCTTTCAGTTTTTCTTTTAAGACTGGTTTTGAGTCTGTAAATTTTCTGAACTGCTATTTTGTCTATGAAACTATGTTCTTCCTTCAAACCTGAAAGTGAGTTTTTCTGGGTGCAGTATTCTAGGTGAAGCATTTATTTCATTGAGTTTTGTCACTATGTCCCACCACTGCCTTCTGGCCTTGAGTGTTTCTGGTGACAGGTCTGTGGTAAATCTCAAGGATGTTTCCTTGAATGTAATTTCTTTTTTTGATCTTGCTGTGTTCACAATTCTGTCTCTATCTATGGGGTTTGTCATTATGACTAGGATGTATCTTGGGGTGTTTTTTTCTGGTGTCTCTTTTAGTTGGTACTCTTCAGGCATTTGGAATTTGATTGCATGTATTATTTAGCTCAGGTAGTTTCTCTTTACTGATGTTCTTGACTGTTGATTCTTCCTGGAGATTTTTTTTCCTGGGTCTCTGGGACTCCAATGACTCTTAAATTGTTTTTGTTGAGCTTATCATAGACTTCTATTTTCATCTGTTCCCATTCTTTGAGTAATTTTTCCATTGTTTGATAATTTGTTTTAAGGCTTTTTTCCGGTCTCTTCTGCTGTATGGAGTTGTTATTCATCTCATCTTCCAGTGTACTAATTCTACCCTCAGCTGCTGTTAACCCGTGGGAAAGCTTATCCATGTTTTTCTTCAATTCATCTACTGAGATTTTCAGATCTGTTATTTGACCTGAAATTTCAGTTTGGAGTTTTCTGAGTTCTATCTTCATATTCTCTTGGTTCTTATTAGTGTTCTCTTCTATACTTTTTTTGAGTTCTTTGAATATCTTCCATATTTTGACTCTAATCTCCTTATCTGAGAGACTGACTAGTCAATTGGCCATTTTTGTTCATCTGAGTTGCTGACTTCATTCTCTATGTCTGGCGCTGGCCTGTGTTGTTTTTCCATTGTCACACTTGTATTGTGGGTTTTTCTACTTGTTGTGGTTGTATTCTTTGGCTAAATGATGCACTTCTCTGGCTCCTCCCTTTCTGGGCATGTAAACTCATCCAGGGAAGGCTAGCCATTCACAGATGAGCCACATACAGGATAAAATCAGGCTGAAAATGCAGCACAGCACAGAGGACAGGCAGATAGGGGTGCTGGCATCTGAGGTCCAGCAGAGTTCAGCGGCTTCCCTTTTCTGGGCATGTAAACTCACCTCCAGGGAAGGCTAGCCATCCACAGATGAGCCACACAGAGGATGAAATCAGGCTGAAAATGCAGCACAGCACAGAGGACAGGCAGATAGGGGTGCTGGCATCTGAGTTAAGAATGCTTCTATGTATGTAGTTTCCTTTTTTGATCTTGCTGATTAAGTATTCTATTTCCTTCTGTTATTTTCATCATTGTGACTAGGATGAGCTTTGGGTTTTAGTTTATTTAATTTTTGCTGGTATTTTGGGACATGCATGATATGGTACATGTATTCAGTTCTGAAACTTCTCGGAAATCGCAGAAGCCTTTGACAATTGCTTTTTCATAGGGATTTTTCTGCATATGGCTCTGAGACACTAATACTTCTTATGTAGAATTTATCCCAAAGGTCTATCGTTGACTGTTCACTTACTTTGAGATTTTTTTCCATCTTCTATTCACTTTTTTTAAAGCTCTTTTCCAACATCTGTTGTATGGAAGTATATGATTCATCTTTCAGCTCACTGGTCCTATTCTCAATAGCTGTCACTTTGCTGGTGAGGCCTTACTGTGAGTTTTTCATCTTGCCAACCTAGTTTTTCAGACCTATTATTTGTTTGAAGTTTTCTCATTTCAGCTCTCATATCCTCTTGATGGTTTCTGTCCCATTAGTTCAACAGTTCCTTTAAGTTTTTTGAACATCCTCCATATTTCCTTTCTAATATCCTTATCAGCCTGTATAGGTAGCTGATATTAGTTGAGTCCTCAGAACTATCATCTTTATTCTCTAAGTTTGGTGGGTTCTGTGTTATCTTTCCATTGTAATCATTGCAATGTGGTGGTGTTTTAGTGTATGTTGTGAGGAAGCTTCTTCCATATAAGAAATATGCAGCCATGGAGAAAAGCAGCATGGCTGTAGTCTTTTCTTGGTGCTCTCACCTGAGTTCACAATAAAACTTTTGATTCCAAAAGATACCCACTATCACCATAGCTTCTGGTCTCTGGTCTTGCCTGTCTCAAGGCCAAGCTTTTCTCTCAGTTCAGGAACCTTAGTTCAAAATACAGACTTGCTCAAGGTCCTCTTTAGGTCACTCAGGATGTATGGCCAGGGTCATATGAAAGGATGTCCATAAACAGAATAGCTGCATGGCCTCACTGCCACTGCTGGCCATCTCATAGCCAGCAACTCACAGCTGTGGAACCATTGCCCTTATTGCCAAATTCGGATTCCTACTGCCTTGCTTAGCTTTCCTTGCCCAGTTCACTCCTTAGTGCTAATATCCATAAGATTAGCTATGCAGAAGGGCCTCTAACATGTTTCACAGTTCTCAGTCCTGCTGTGGACCATCTTAGGGTACAAATCAAAGCCAGAACTCCTGTCTCTGGAAACACTGGTGGTAGCCACTTCCAGCACTGCCTCTGTTGCTGAAGTCTGCCCCCACCACCATGTTTTGCTCCAGCAATCTCCCTAGGAGCTTGTTTCTTAATCTGATGACTGACCTAAAAAACTTCTTCAGGAGTCTGGTCCACTGTTGCTAAGCTTGGGATTTTCAAGAATTTTGCACTTGGGATTGCATGTAGATGAATCGTTCTTGGCATCTCCAGGTTCCTCTGCAATGTTTCTGCTGCAATCATACTGCTGCATTGACTCTGCCATTGTTTTCTCTCTCCTCTCATGCATACTTAAACCAGCTTCCCTCAGTGATAACATGTCATAATCATGATTTGACACTAACTCTGTCAAGAGACATAACATTACAAAAAATATATATGTGTAATCATATAGACAGATAGTATAGCCTTTTCTTGAAAGGACCACTTTTATAAATTATAAATGACCCTTACACTCCAAAATTAATATATGCACCAAAATGATAGTTTTTCCCCCACAGAGGGTTCATAACCAGTAGACTCCTTTTTTTAAAAAAGTATTAAAATAGTGTTTAGACAGTCTTAATGATCACAAAAATAATTTACAATATTCATTGTGGTAGGTAAGGCAAAATTCTTTCCTCCAAGGTTTACTATAATTCTCTCTTTCATATCTAAATATTAGCACAAATAAGTTAAAAAATTTAAATTAGGAAGATTTTAGTGGCTTCTCCAAAACCAAACACTACAGATTTAGTATATTTTATATCATTATATCATTGCATTAAGAGAGAAATTACACCTTTACAAAAATTGTAATAGAAATTTGATCTATCTATATCGCTGATAACACAAATGTTTCTCAAAGACCCTGTGAGCTACAGTGGACATGATTACCTAATTTACCTTATTTTTTTCTCTGAGAAGTTAATATACTCAAGAAAATAAATATATTAAAACTTAGTGACTTATAGATTGATTTTTAAAATATACATATAACTATTTTAATCTTATTTTTTATCAAAGATCCCTATAAAATTATTTTGTGTATTTTGCAAATTTTACTCTGTACCTTTAATAATTCTATTATAGTAATACAGATTAAATTGTATTAAAATAATTGTCAAAATCCATTCCAAGATAGAACACTATATAAAAGGTTTGAGAGTGGCTTGCATGTAACTGTGTATATGTATATACAAGTTTGTGTGTGTATCTGTGTGTACTTCTGCACAGAAAAAAGGGAAGAAGATCTAGATAAAAATGCATGAATCTTGGCTATTTAAACTGCAATGAGTATCTACATATTAGAGTAGTAGAAGAAGATACATTAAGTTCCCTAAAGTGAGTACTACAACTTAAATTGTAAAAAGTAATCGGAACTAAAATAATTTAAATAAATAGCATAATTTACAGAGTGTTTTAGAGTTACTATTTCTGAAATGAATTCAATTGTATCCTTGCTCACAGATGGCAATAAACATACCTATAAGTAAATGTTCCCCCTTTGGTATGTCTTATTGATAGATAAAAACAATTTCAGATGGACAGAAAAATAGTACAGCATGAAGAACATTTGCTTTGCATGTTGCCAGCTGAATTTGATTCCTGGCATCCCAGATTGTCCCCTGAGCACTGCTAGGAGTATTTCTTGAGTGTAAAGCCAGGAGAAACATTTGAGCATTGCCAAGTGTAGCCTAAAATCAAAAACAAACAAATTCAGTTATGCCACATGTTCTTACTTTGAGTCATATGACTTCTGTTGAAATATATTTTCAAATCAACTGATCAAATATGAGTATCTTTCCTTTGCACACTAATGATTTTGTTCTCAACAATATTAAAATGTCTATTATAGAGTCATTTTTATTAGTTATTGTCTAGTAGGATCTGGTTTACTAGAATAAAAAATGCAATTATCTAAATTTCACAAAATTTAATGTAAAAATTTTATAAGTTCATAAAACTTTGTAGCTACATGCTCAGGACATATTAAGGAGAAAAAGCAGTAAAGGAAAGTATGGTTTGTAAATCTAAAATAATCCTCATATTTCTCAAGAATAGGTCACTTTTTAAATTGAATTAGAATAATTAAAAGTGAAAAAGGGCCTACAGTCATGACACCCATCCATCTGACATCTCAGGTATGCAACCCAAGAGAGTGACCTTTGGGCCCTGATATCAACTCCAGAAACTCCAGGCTGACAGAGTCACTGCCAATCTTTTCCCACAAACTTCCCTCAGTCAGCCACCCATCCTGAAACCCATCTCAGAACACTTCTTTAAATAACAATGAACATGAAATGGCATTATACCAATCTAGCAAATGCAAGTGATGAAGGGGGAAAGTATGAATGACAATGGCAGTTGGTATATGGAGAGAAACCTAGGTAAATACCACTCCCACCAAATGCCTGAACCTTGTAGACAAGAACCTAAAATCAACACTTAATGTTTTTTTTTTTTTTTTGGTTTTTCGGGCCACACCCGTTAGATGCTCAGGGGTTACTCCTGGCTACGCGCTCAGAAATTGCCCCTGGCTTGGGGGGACCATATGGGACACCGGGGGATCGAACCGTGGTCCTTTCCTTGGCTAGCGCTTGTAAGGCAGACACCTTACCTCTAGCGCCACCTCGCCGGCCCCAACACTTAATGTTTTAACAACAGAAATCAAGGAGGCATTAGCCTGTGAAATAAGCAATCTGTGATGAACAACTCAAACAACTCAAAGAACTCTTTCAGTAGATGAGAGAATTCATACAAAAGGAATTGAAGGAACTAGAGAACATGTTAGCAAGCCATAGGAGAATTATTACACAGGTAGAGAAATATATAGAGAAACCAAAAAAAATTACAAACAAGGGTTGATAAAAAAAATAAGTCAAAAGAGAAAGGAGAAACAAAATGATGGAAGAAAATGTAAGGTACTTAATAAACAAAGACAATAGAAATAGTCTCTGAATTAAAGGATTCCAAATTCAAACACAATTCTTCAAGGATGTAGAACAATTAATTGTAAAGTTTGTGGGAACTATAAAAGAACAGGATAGTCTTCTAGCTTTACTAGGAAGCTATAATGATCAAAACAGCATGGTATTGGAACAAAGACAGACTTTCAGGGCAATGGGTCAGAAAAGAATATCTAGTGACCACCCTCCATGTATCTGGTCAATTAATAATTGACTAATACTCCATGAGTTTGAAATATAATAAAGGCAGTCTCTTAAAAAAGTGGTGTTGTAACAATTGGATAATCATATGTAAGAAATTAGAGATAGATCCATATCTCACATCTTACATAAAAGTCAATTCAAAATGTATTAAAAACCCTGAGAATAGAACTGACTCCATAACATTTATTGAGAAAAACTTAAGACAGAACACTCCAAGACTTAGATCTTAAAGATGTCTTTGATAATAGGATATAATGGCAATGATTATAGAATGAAAATTTTCTATTTGGCAAAAGAAACATGGGCAAAATTAGAAGGCAACTAGCTGAATGGTAGAAAAATTTTGCACTCAACACATTAGATAAAGTTTTGATATATAGGATAAACAAAGTACTCACAAGGTTAACTCCACAAAACTTAAAAACACCATCAAAAATAGGGAAAGGAAATGAACAGACACTTCTGTGGAGTACCATCAGATGATCAATAGGCGCATGTAAAATGTACATCATTGCTAATCATTAGGGAACTCCAAATAAGACAACAATGTAATATTATTTTAAAATAATGATGTGCAAATTTTATACCAGGATGGCACATATCAAACAAACTGGGAACAATCTCTGTTGGCATAAATGTTGTGAGAAAGAAACTGAATTCCTACTGCTGGTGGGAATACTGCCTGGTCCAACCCCTATGAAAAACAGTACAGAGTGTTCTCATTAAACTCAAAATTGAGCTGACATATGACCAAGTAATACCACTTTTGCGTATCTATCCCCAAGACAGAAAACATTTATCCAAAAAGATGTATGTACTTTGCTACTCACTTCAGTAGCAAGTATAATAGTTAAGACTTGAAATTAATTTAAATGTCCAAAAACAGATAAGCAGATCATGAATATGTACATGTATACAATGAAAGACTAAATAACTGTAAGGAATGATCCAATTATTAAAGAATGCAGCAACATGAATAAAACTTAACAATATTATGTTGAACAAAGTAACCCATAAGAAGGATAAATACAGAATGATATCACTTTTATGTGGTATTTAGAAAAATACAATGGTCTAACTGGGAATTGCCTCAAACACCCTTGACCCTACAATATATAGCAAGGATATTAATAGAAACTGAGTGGAGGAGAAATACAAAATAAAAGGGGCAGGGGCCAAGTAATCTCAGGTGCATTGGTGAAGTTAAAAAAGAACAGAACTAAATATCCGAGCCGAAGTCAATAACCATGGAATCGAGAGACCCAAACTTTAAAAATCTAATCTTGAAATGGGCCTGTTATACTGACAGGCTGGGGGCAGTGTTGTTAAGGATTGCACTGTGGGAACATTGATGGAAGGAATTTGGCATTAGTGGTGGGATTGGCCCTAATTCACTGTATGTCTGAAACCCAACTATGTGGTACTTTGAGATCACAATGGTTTCAATAAAATAAACATTCTTGTGAAGAGTGAGAAAAGTTTAAACATTTTTGTTTGTGAAAGTCTAACTTTGAACTCAGTATGTTGCATACATATAGGGCTTCTGTCAATTTCTTTTGTAGTCACATAAATCATCCTTTGATAGTATTTACCATAGATCAAGTGATTAACTTCCTCTCACACTACACCTTAAATACCAATTTACCTTTCTCAGATTATTTATCTTTAATTTATGAAGAAAGTTTTTATGGTAAAAGAAATGCCTGAACCAGACCTGCTGGATATTCACTAAGGATTATTAAAAGTACATTCACAGTGATACAAATTTATTTTATAAAAATTATTCTAGGGACCAAAGCAATAGTTTGTAAGGAATTTACCTTAAATGTGACCACTCTAGGTTTAGTGCCTTGCAACACATATGGTTGTTCCCAAGAGAACTGCAAGGAGTGATTCTTAAAAATAAAGCCAAGGGTGAACTCTTTCTGAGCACTATCAGGTGCAAATAGAAAACAAAAAATATTTAGTCTATAATTTATAAAAGTATGTTGACATGATATTTGAAGAAAAGTTTATTTAAAGATGAAAAGGAAGTTTCAATGCTTTACTAATTCATTTGGTCTTTTATCAAAACCCCAATAAACAAGCCACTAAAAAAAAGTATCAAATAGCTTTTGAGAATCAATTCTGATAGGGTTTCTGTGCTAGGAAAATTTCTTCTTCCTTTTCAACATTGTAGATAAAATACAATATATAAATTATTAGAGGCATATATATTGTATATATATATAATTATATATATATAGTTTTGTTTTGGTTTTGGGCCACACCCAGTGATGCCCATACTCTTGGCTATGCGCTCAGAAATCTCTTCTGGCTCAGAGGAACCATATGGGATGCCAAGGATCAAACAAGGTCTGTCCTGGATCAGCTGCGCATGCAAGACAATACCCTATCGCTGTAATATTGATCTGGCTTCAATTTAAAACAAAAACACCAAAATGTCTCATATTTAGAGTTTTGTATTTGTATTATTTGTATTTGTATTGAGTTTAAGATGGACACACATTTATAAATTCGACTAATGCTTAGAGTAGCTATGAAATGCTTAGGGGGGCACTCCTTTTGGGTTTTTTCTTAGTTCTTGCCCCACCCTAATACTTCTTTTGCCACAAATAGTGAGGGAGTACAATTAGGACAAAGAACAGGCTACTATGATAATGGTAGTTAAAAATGATCACTCTGAACAAGAATTTGGAGCTGAGGGAGATAAAGTGATAGAAATAATACTCTTTCAGTAATCATATTGAAAATCACGATATCTAAAATAAAAAGGATAACAGAGAGACAGAGCTACTGAGAGACAGAGGAGAAAGAAGAGAAGAAAGAGAAGAAAGAAAGAAGAAAAATGTCTTCCCTAGAGTCAGGCTGGAGGAGGATAGGAGGGAAACTGGGTATATTGGTGGTAGGAAATGTGGACTGGTAAAGAGTGTACTAAATTGTAGGACTGAAATTCAATCATTAACAACTTTTATTTGTGAAATTAAAAAAAGAACTACAGTATTATAACCATGGTATTTAAATAAAGTAATTTTTAAAACTCTTGTACTTTTGTTTTATGCAATTATCTAGCTGTGCTTGAATGATAAATTTTAGTGTACCTGGGATTCAAATCACTGAATGATTGATCTAACGAATGGAGCTGTGATCTGAACTCTTCTTTTTACTGGGAAGAGGTAGCCAATCCTGGCATGTTCATCAGCTACCCCAGGTTTTGTCAAGCTCAGGATCAAGATCAGAATTTGTCAAGCTCCTGGTAATGCCAGGGGACTGTGAAAGGCTGTGCCAAAAACTGAACGCTGGCCTACTATGTGCAATGTATGTGTCCAATGTAAATACATGCAATGTATGAGCTATCTTGCCTACCTGATACTTTTTTTTTAATATAAATTTTTATTTTGATCATAGTGGCTTACATATTGTTGACAATAATATTTTAGGTACATATTTACATAAAATCAGGGGGGATTCCCATCGCCAAATTGTCATCCCTATGCCTCCGTTTCTATCCTACCTCCCTTTTCCTTTTCCCTCACCCCAGGGCGGCTAGAATATGTGGTCCCCTCTGTATCTAACCCACTACTTAGTAGTCTTGCACCTGTTTGGTCCTGATGCCTCCCTTATTTCCCCCTCTATCTGGAGTCAGGACTAGCTAGTTCAAGTTGCGTGGTTTTGTTTGAAGGAGAAAAAAGCAATAAACTGGGGTAAGAGTCTAATACCCCGAAAATGGGCGGAGTCCTTCTAAAGGCTCTCATCATCAATCTGGGAGATGGAGAAAAAGTAGGTGAAACACTCCACTAGTACCAAAAGAAGTGTCAAATATCCAGTGAGGGCTCCAGCTATATCGATAAGCACCACACAGAGCAGACAAAACAAACAAACAAACAAGTAGAAAAAAAAAATAAAACAAAAACAGACAAACAAAAATCATGCCATGGTCTTGAATTAAGAAACATGGCATAGCACATAACGAAAGAGAAGAAAGGAAGAGAAAAAAAAAATAAATAAAAAAAATAAGTATAATTGGGGACTACACTTTCAATAATCACACCCAAACAGAGAAATCGACCAAAATAGATTGGTAAATCAAAAATAATAATAACAATAATAAATGAAGGTAATATATATATTTATATCAAAAAAATAACCAAGGTTTTGTGCTTTTTGTATTTTTGTTTTTTTCCCTCCTGCACTGGCACAGTAAATATTGGGGTCATTCGAAAAAGAATTCACTTGGCCTAAGAGATATGGGATTTCTCCGTCCTTGGAGCATACTGTCATGGGATCAACTCTAGACATTGCTCAGGATCCTTTACTTTCCCGGTGGTGTTTTTTTTTTTTCTTTCTTTTTTTTTTTTTCCTTTGGTGTGTGGAAGACTTCTGTTCTGTGTTTAGAGGTCTCAGTATCTGTACAGATCCTGAGGTGGGACTTATGATGAAGTCAGTCTTTGTGGTTCTAGAGGTTCTGTTACCTCAGTGTCATTTTAACCCATCTTCTGTGGTTGATGATCTTGGTCTTTGCACTGAGCCTAGGGTGGCACCTAGGATAGCATCTTTCTTTGTGCTCCCAAAAGCCCCATTCCGTTACAATTGTCTCTGCCGGATCTTTGGGGCTGGGGATCATGATTCTTGTGCAGGTCATAGTTCAAACCCTAAACTAGGGCTTATTTATTGGTCCCAAGATGTATACAGTCTGGTCGTGGATCAAGCAGCCAGTCATCTGTAAATCCCGATCTTGGGTTTTTGTCCTACCAAAGGGAGCCAAGACTTCTGGTTTTGTCTTGTCGTTAGTTGGTAAGGTAGGCTAATCTGCTCTAAGGTCAAGATGATCGCATTTTCCCCGTTGTCAGGATATCATGTTAGAGCTGGGCCTTGTTGTTGGTCTCGTCGTATTAAGGCCGTCCTGGATGGAGTTTGTTTCCTGCAGCTGTTGTGGAGAGCTGTGCCGTTTCTATGTCGGAGATCCAGGGTTCAAGGCTGGATGAATGGTATCTAATCACCTGAGGTCTAATTTGATTCCACATGACATATTTTCAAGGCAGGAGATATCCCTATATTTTAAATAACTATGAGTTCCTATCTCTAGTAGATAAGAGCTCTCTTTTATTTTTTTTTTAAATGTAAAATTTCCCCTTTACTTAGTGTGCCTTTGTAGGGGGAAGTGGTGCTACATTATAATGTCTGTGTATTCGTGGGTGGACTGATGGGATAACAGTCACAGGTCACCTACCAAAAAACGAAGAAAAAAAAAAGGGGGGGGGGATTGAAACTGTATGTGCTCACAAATATATATGAAGGACAAACATTTAAAAAAAAAAGATAAATAAATAAATTAAAAAAAAAAGAAATAAAATGAGTTAGCGAAATTTTTATGGGACCAAAGTGGTGCAAAAGACTACCTTACATTTGGGGGAGGGCAGGTAAAGAGGTGGTGTATTACAGGTCTTATGCCTATGTTGGAAGTACAGTTTTTCCCATTATCTTTTGGGTTTTTCTTGTGTGTGGGTTCCCAGGCATCTTCCTAACCCACCCCCTGACCTTCTTCAGATTGGTAAATATTTGTGGCAGGGGGGTCTTGGAAGAGTTCTTGCATTGGGGATACTTTTGGATCTAGGCCCGGTTTCAAGGAGCAGTTCGCGTTAGGGGGAGTTGGTCGGGAGGGCCTCGCAGCATGAGTCCATAGGGGAGTTGGCTGTCTTTTCTTTCAGGAGACGAGGTGTGGTTTTATCTGGGTGTCCTCTCGCCTGGGTGCTGGGTACTGGTTCGTTGGGTAGGAGGTCGATCTTGATGCCTAATAGAATAAGGACTGGGGGTGAAGAGTTTTAATATGGTGGGAGATCTGGATGGGATTGAGGGGTGAGGGGATAGTTGGATTTCTGGAGGGGGGAAAGGGGAAGGTGTATGGGAAGGGTTTGAAGGGAGAGAAAAGAGAAAATACCTTAGAGAGAAAAAGGGGGGGAGAAAGGGAGAAAAGTAATGAGCAGAATAGAAAAAGAAAAAGAAAAAAAAAAGTAGTGAGAAGAGGGGAGAGAATAGCAAGGGAATGCTGGTTTGATTGAATGTGTTCGAAGAATAGAGCCTGTAGTTTAAGTCTGTACGTCTCAGGTACTGCTTCAGTGGTCTGACTGGTCACGTGCTTCAATTCCTAAATGAAGGTATTACCTAAAGATAAAGTGTATGTTAAAGAGTTTTCTTGTGGCCATCTCGTAGTGCAAGCAAG
The DNA here is from genome assembly GCF_024139225.1 of Suncus etruscus. NCBI lineage: Eukaryota > Metazoa > Chordata > Mammalia > Eulipotyphla > Soricidae > Suncus > Suncus etruscus. The sequence goes on along the minus strand of NC_064851.1, from coordinate 93,482,074 downwards.
GTATGGTATCCCGTGTGGTATCCCGAGTTGCCACCTTAGTTTGTCCGCCCTTTGTATCCAAGGGCACCTGTGGGCAGAAAAGCTGAGAGGTTATTTAAAGTATAGTAAGATAAAGGCATTAAAAGGTAGTGTTATGGTATGTTGCCATTGTAGTCCGTGATTTCCCTTGGTGTTCTATACTTGTGTTCCTGTATATGAACTCTAAGGGATTATTGTGGACCTTTGTTGTAGAAGTCTGATTACATACCTGTTCTCTCTATGCTGCCGTTTCTGTTGTTGCTGTTTTCTTTGTGGTATAATGTGTAGTCAAGAGTTTGCGTTGTTCCTTTTTCATGTATTTTGGACACTGCTCCCACGTCTATGCTGACTATTACAGTGTTCGGAGTTTCTACCCTGTTATTTGATAGGATTTAGTTGTGTATAAACTATGTGTTCTAGGTGTTTCAGAATAGTGCTACCATTCTGTGTTTATCTTTTGTCTTCTGACTTACTTCGTTTAACATAACATGATCTAGGTCCATCCATGTTGCTGCAAAGTCTGTGATTGTATCGTTTCTGACTGCCATGTAATATTCCATTGTGTATATGTACCACATCTTAATGATCCATTCATCTGTTGTTGGACATCGAGGTTGGTTCCAAGATTTGGCTATTATACTGAGTGCTGCAATAAATAGTGGGGTGCATATATATTTTGGAATGAATGTCCTTCCATCTTGTGGGTATATGCCTAGTAGAGCAATTGCTGGGTCAAATGGCAGATCAATTCTGAGTTCTTTGAGCACTCTCCAGACTTTTCTCCATAGATGTTGGACTAGGGGGCATTCCCACCAGCAGTGGATGAGAGTTCCTTTCATACCGCATCCTCGCCAACAAAGGTTGTTTCCATTATTTTTGATGTGAGCCAACCTCACTGGTGTAAGGTGGTATCTCATTGTTGTCTTGATTTGGATCTCCCTGATGATGAGTGAAGGTGAGCATGTTTTCATGAGTTTGTTGGCCATCCTTCTGTCTTCCTCAGAGAAGTGTCTATTTATTTCATCTCCCCATTTTTCTATGACTTTATTTGGTTTTGAGGGGCTCAGCTTTCTGAGTGCTTTGTATGTTCTAGATATCAGCCCTTTATCTGATATGTCAAGTGAAAAGATTTTTTCCCATTCTGTTAGCTGTCTTCTTGCATTAAGTAGGGTTTCTTTTGCCATGCAGAAGCTTTTTAGTTTGATGTAGTCCCATTTGTTTATATTTGATGCTAACGTTCTTGCCATTGGTGCTCCGTTCTCAAAGACCTTTTTGATATATAGGTCTTCGAGTGTTCTGCCTATTTTATTCTCGGTAAACTTTATAGATTCAGGTCTGATTTCAAGGTCTTTGATCCATTTTGAGTTGACTTTTGTATAAGGAGTGAGGTATGGGTCAATTTTCACTTTCGTACATGTGGTTTTCCAGTTGTACCAACACCATTTGTTGAATAGGCTTTCTTTGTTCCATTTCAGATTCTTGCCTCTTTTATCAAATATTAGTTGGCTGTATATCTGGGGGTTTATGTCTGGGAATTCTGTTCTGATCCACTGGTCTGAGCTCCTGTCTCTGTTCCAGTACCATGCTGTTTTAATTACTATGGCTTTATAGTATAGTTTCAAGTTAGGTAAGGAGATGCCTCCTAGCTTCTTGTTTTTCAGTATGTGTTTGGCTATCCTGGATCTTTTGTGGTTCCAGATGAATTTTGTGATTGATTGTTCTATTTCTTTAAAGAATTGTGTCTGAATTTGGATAGGGATTGCATTAAATCTATATAGAAGTTTGGGTAAGATAGTCATTTTGACTATGTTAATTCTACCTATCCATGAGCATGGGATGTTCTTCCATTTCTTTAGATCTTCTTCAATTTCTTTCTGAAGTGTTTTGAAGTTTCCCTGGTAAAGGTCTTTCACTTCTCTTGTAAGGTTTATTCCTAGATACTTGATATTTTTTGATACTATCTTAAATGGGATTGTATTTTTAATCTCTCTCTCCTCAACTTCATTGTTTGTATATAGAAACGCTACTGTCTTTTGTGTATTGACTTTGTATCCAGCCACTTTGCTGTATTGGTTGATTGTTTCTAGGAGTTTTACTGTGGACTCTATAGGGTTTTTGATGTATATCATCATATCGTCGGCAAATAGAGCTAGCTTGTGTTCATCTTTCCCTACTTGAATTCCTTTGATTCCCTTCTCTTGTCGGATTGCTATTGCTAGGACTTCTAAGGTTATATTGAATAAGAGTGGAGAGAGTGGACAGCCTTGCCTAGTTCCTGACCTTAGTGGGAATGCTTCTAGTTTCTCGCCATTAAGTATAATGTTGGCTGTAGGCTTTTCATAAATAGCTGTAACTATCTTGAGGAAGGTTCCTTCTAACCCTATTTTGCTGAGTGTCTTTAACATGAAAGGATGTTGGATTTTGTCAAATGCCTTCTCGGCATCGATTGATATGATCATGTGGTTTTTGTCTTTCATGTTGTTGATGTGATGTATCATGTTTATTGATTTGCGTATGTTGAACCAACCTTGCATTCCTGGTATGAAACCCACTTGGTTGTGATGTATGATCTTTTTGATGAAGTGTTGGATTCGGTTTGCTAGGATTTTGTTGAGTATTTTTGCATCTATGTTCATTAGTGAGATTGGTCTGTAGTTTTCTTTTTTGGTGGTGTCTTTGCCTTCTTTGGGAATGAGTGTGATATTAGCCTCATAAAAGGAGTTGGGGAGGATTCCTGTTTTTTCTATGGTTTGGAAAAGCCTTTGGAACAGTGGTAATAGGTCTTCTTTAAATGTTTGATAGAATTCACCTGTAAATCCATCTGGGCCTGGGCATTTGTTCTTAGGGAGTTTTTTAATTACCTCTTCAATTTCCTCTGAAGTGATTGGTCTGTTTAGACTTTCTAGATCTTCCTTTTCCAGTCTTGGAGGAGGGTGTTTGTCCAAGAATCTGTCGATTTCTACTGGGTTCTCTAGCCTACTTGAGTATAGTTGTTCATAATATGATCTCATGATATGTTGTATTTCTTGGGGTTCTGTTGTAATCTCTCCCCTTTCATTTGTGATCCTAGTGATTTGGGTGTTTTCCCTCTTTTTTTTGGTGAGTCTCGCCAATGGTTTGTCTATCTTGTTTATTTTTTCGAAAAACCAACTCCTGGTCTCATTGATTTTTTGTATTGTTTTCTGTTTCGATGTTGTTTATTTCTGCTCTGGTTTTTATTATTTCTTGCCTTCTGGTTGTGGTTGGATTTCTCTGTTGCTGTTGTTCCAATTCTTTGAGGTGATCTTTTAAACTGTTGGTTTTGTTGTTTTCCTGTTTCTTGACATAGGCCTGTATTGCTATGAGTTTCCCCCTAATTACTGCTTTTGCTGTGTCCCATAGATTTTGACATGTTGTCTCTTCATTGTCATTTGTCTCAAGGAATCTTTTTATTTCTTCCTTGAGTTGTTCTTTGATCCAGCTGTTGTTAAGCAGCATGTTGTTTAGTCTCCAGGTATTAGTTTTCCTCCATTGCTTCTTCTTGACATCAATTTTAAGCTCTGTTGCATAGTGATCTGAAATGGTACTTCTAATGATCCTTACCTTTGTGATCTTACATAGGTTGGCTTTGTATCCTAAGACATGGTCTATTCTGGAGAAGGTTCCATGTGGGTTTGAGAAGAATGTGTATTCTGCTTTCTGGGGATGGAGGGCTCTATATAAGTCTGTTAGCCCTAAATCTTCTAATTTTTCATTTAGAGCTCTTATTTCTTTGCTATTTTTCTGCTTGGAGGATCTGTCCAGTGGTGATAGTGGAGTATTGAGGTCCCCTACTATTATCACAATTCCCTTCATGTGTTTCTCCAGGTTTGCCAGTAGTTGCCTCACATATTTTGGTGACTCTACATTAGGTGCATAGATATTGACCAGGGTTAGTGTTTCTTGATCTAATGTTCCCCTGACCAGTAAGTAGTGACCCTCTTTGTCTCTGATCACTTTCTTGAGGTTGAATACAATTTGGTCTGATATAAGAATGGCTGTCCCTGCTCTTTTTTGTTTTCCATTGGCCTGAATAATTACTTTCCATCCTTTTATTCTAAGCCTGTGCTTATCCTGTAGCTGTAGGTGTGTTTCTTGCAGACAGCAGAAGTCCGGTTTATTTTTCCTAACCCAGTTCTGTACTATGTGTCTTTTAATTGGAGAGTTTAGTCCGTTTACATTTAGGGAAATTATTGATAGAGAGGACTGTTGTGCAGTTGTATTGTGTGAAGTGGTTGTTGTTACAATCGGGGGTTTGGATTGTGTAATTCTTCTCTGAGTAAGTCGCTTAGGATCGGCTTAGTTTGCACAAATAGTTCAAGTTCATTCATGTTTGAGAATGTTTTTAGTCTGCCCTCCCATATGAATGATAGTTTTGCTGGGTATTGGACCCTGGGTTGGAAATTTCTTTCATTCAGTCGTTTAAATATGTCATTCCACTGTCTTTTTGCTTGAATTATTTCAAATGGGAGATCTGGTTTGATTCTTATGTCCTTTCCTTTGTACTTGAGGTTTTTTTTCTCCCTTATTGCTTTCAGGAGTTCCTCTTTCTCTTTGTTTTTTGCCATTTGGATTATTATGTGTCTTGGTGTGGGTTTATTGGGGTCTACTTTATTAGGGACTCTCTTGACTTCTTGGATTTGTCCTGAATTGTCTTTCCAGAGGGTGGGAAAGTTCTCTGTTATTATCTCCCCGACTACCTGTTCTACCCCCTTCCCTATTTCCTCCCCTTCTGGTATACCCACAATTCTTAGATTGTTTCTTTTGTCCTTGTTGATTAGATATTGGATTTTTCCTTCCAGTGCTTTGCCTTTTATTTCTTTGTTGGTTTCTTGATCATTTTTTGATTGCAGTTTACCTTCGAGTTCTTCTATGTGCTTCTCCAACTCTGTGTTTCTGCTCGTAAGGCTTGTTACCTTGTCTTTTAATTCCTTGACTTCTTTTTGTATGGACTCTCTCATGTTCTTTGACATTTCTTCTTTCATTTGGCTGATTCGTTCGTCTATGGATTTTTTATATTCGGTTCTTAGGGTTTCTTTTAATTCTTTTAGTAATTCTTGCATTTCCTTCCTCATGACTGCTTTTAGGTCTTCTTCCCGTGGATCTGTGCGCTTTGGTGGACTTGGAAATTTGATAGGGTTTGTCATGGTGTCTCCAGTTATTAGCGATTTTCTTGCTTTACGCATTGTTCTTTGTATTTAATGGTGTATTTTGGAGTGCTGTGGCTTCTAATTTTGGCCTGCTTTGGTCCCCTTCCTGAAGGTGTTTCTAGAGGGGCCTGTTGGGTGAGTTTGTTGGGCCTAGCCCTTTCTCCTCCCCTTTGCTACCTAGAGTGCAGCCTTCCTGCTGTGGGTCTTGTCCCTTTCTGCTCCTTATTTCTGTCAGCGGTGCAATTCCACTCCTGGCCACAATGGTTACTGGCGCTGTTGAGCCTAGCTCTCAGTCCCCCCTCCTTTCTCTGGGAGTCAATGGAGCTCCGCCCCCTCCACGCCTCCCTTGAAGGGTTCCCTCAGTCCAACCCTTCAGGCTCTGTCCTCACCCTTGGGGAGTTCCTGGTCCACTCCAGGGTCCAGGGAGGTGGACTGCTCTAGTTCCCCTGCGAGTCCAGATGGCTGGCCCTATCTCTCCCGTCTGTTCGGGTCGCTCAACTTGACTTTCTAGTCACCCACCTGGGGGAAGGGAGTCACTCAACCCTCTCCGGCTGGCAAGCAGGGGTTCCTTGGGGAAGGGTCCGTCCCAAATGCCGCGCGCAAAGAGACAGAAATTCCCTCACTCACTCCTCCAGCCGGCCCGCCAAAGGGTCCGACCCAAACACCGGCGCAAAGAGACAGAAATTCCCTCACTCACTCCTCCAGCCGGCCCGCCGGGGTCCCTGGGGAAAGGGTCCGACCCAGACACCGGCGCAAAGAGACAGAAATTCCCTCACTCACTCCTCCAGCCGGCCCGCCAAAGGGTCCGACCCAAACACCGGCGCAAAGAGACAGAAATTCCCTCACTCACTCCTCCAGCCGGCCCGCCAAAGGGTCCGACCCAAACACCGGCGCAAAGAGACAGAAATTCCCTCACTCACTCCTCCAGCCGGCCCGCCGGGGTCCCTGGGGAAAGGGTCCGACCCAGACACCGGCGCAAAGAGACAGAAATTCCCTCACTCACTCCTCCAGCCGGCCCGCCGGGGTCCCTGGGGAAAGGGTCCGACCCAGACACCGGCGCTGTCTGATACTTTTTTAAACAGCACATTCTTAATCTCAAGTCAACAGCATATTTCACAAGATAGACATGCATTAGTCTACAACCTTAATTCAAAAAGAATAAAAATTTAAACATAAAAGATTAAATTACACATGATGATAATAAGGAAATAGCATAAAATTTAACATCAGTTAAAGTTTAAGCTTTATATTATAAAAAATTCTCTTACTGTAATTCCCAGACTGTTCATCATACATGAAAATTAAGTTAGCTATAATGAATTAAAGCATCTTCAAAGGTCATTTTATAACTCTGTAAAATTATATATTTAAAACAGTAAAAAGCAAACATTTCTTAGAATGTCATTTAATAGATCACTATGCTAATTCCTACTGTCATCTCCCTCTCATGAAAATAGCAAGTAGTGTTCTTAGAAAAAAAGCTTACTTTCAACAGAATAATCACCAAATTTATAATATTAGTGATTTTTAAGAAAAAAAAATAGAGATAAGATAAAAAAGGAAACACCAGAGCATTAGTTAAAATGGCACAATTTTTGCTTTAGAGAATAGTTTCCCTATAATATTCTATTTTTAAATCTGTACCATAATAATGCACTGTTTTAGAAAGAAAAATTAAAGTAGTTAACATTACATACACTTTAGTGAACAATATATACAGGTCAAGGTATGTGATGAAAATTGATTTAGTGGGGCCTGAGAGATAGCAGAGCAGTAGGGCATTTTTGCCTTACACTCAGCAGACTCAGGAGGAACAGTGGTTCAAATCCTGACATCTCATATGGTCCCTGGAGCATGCCAGGAGCGATTTCTGAGCACAGAGCCAAGAGTAACCCCTGAACCTCACTGGTTGTGACCCACAAACCAAAAAGAAAAAAAGATTTAAGATTTTTTCTTTATTTTATAATTACATATCATCTCTTACATTATTAGCTTTTGAAAGTAAGTTCAAAATGTATTTTCGTGGCTGGAGCAGTGTTGCAAGTGGCAGGGCATTTGCCTTGTAAGCGCTGAGCTAGGACTGACCGCAGTTCGATTCTCAGCATCCCATATTGTCCCCCAATCCAGGAGCTATTTCTGAGTGCATAGCCAGGAGTAAACCCTGAGCATCACCGGGTGTGACACAAAAAGGCAAAAAAAATGTATTTTTATGTTGTTTAAAATTATTTTGAATTAAAAATTATATTGTATATGGGATTTTTTCAATATTAATTATAAAATAACATTATATTTATTCCTGGATGTTTCTTCAAACTTTTTGAAAGGCTCTTTAAAGTCATTTCCTTCTCTTGCCATCATCTATTCACCCTAGATCATGCCCTCTAACTTGTTCCATTAACATTTTACTCAGCTTGCATTAGTGGTTGTCATTAACAAATTGTTGCTAAATTTACTTAAAGTTTTATAGCTTTTGAAATGTCATTTTGCCCACATATCTTCTCATCCATTCATGGATTTTTATAAGAAATTTCATATCTCTTTTTAGGGGTCCTATTTCCTTTTCCTATTTTCCATTAGTAATATTACATATTTTTACCTATATTTAATTTTACTTATAAGCCTAATGTTATTAACTATTCTAAGTATTTATGACAACTTTATTTGATTGCTTATTATAAATCATGCAATGGAATAACAAACAGCCATTTTAAATATAGTCATTTAAAAATAGTCATTTAAAAAGTAAGAAGTAACTTACAATAATATGTAAAAATCAAACTTTACAAAAGCTATATAAACCTTTTGTTTATAAAAACAATTATCTATATATAGAGAAAGATGGCAAAATAGAGAAATAGTCATAAAAATTTACCAAAACTTGTTTTATGGACTGTATTACATAGTACAGCTAGCTACCTTCTAAATTATGTATTTACATCATGGTGAATTTTGTATAAGCATCTATTATTTTGATAGCTATAAAATATAAAAGAGAAAGTGAGAAATAGGAATATAATGGACTTCATTGCATTGTCAGGTTGATTAAATGATATAGCATTTGGCACTGTCTATGGTACTTAGTAAGCCCACAACAAATGCTAACTGTCATTATTACCTCACTCCATCTTTGTGGTTTTATTAATCTTAGAATCCTAAAGTGTTTTTTCCTCAGGATTTTCTTTTTGGTGTTTTTGTTAGTATTCTTTTTATTCCCCTCCCATTCTCCTGACAATTACTCATACCTCTCTACCCTGAGGAATTCAAGCAGATCCCACTACCATATTTTTATAATTACTGCTATTGTAGAATTTCAGGCTTCAAAATGTAACATATAAAAAGAAAAGCCTTCATTTAGAGTTTAAATTTTAGACCTTACATAAATGCTCTGATTAAAGGCTCTCAAGGTTAGGTACTACTATCAAACAATTTCATAACCAGAAATATGAAGTTTAACCAATATTTTTCATGATATTTTATAACTGATTTCTCCCCTGTAAAATTTTCTCCTCTATACCCTCTATAGTTTTAGAGCGAGCATTTTATTTCCATCCAACACCATAGTCATTCTGTTGATAGGGTATTCATCATATCTGTAATAGTATCCTATATATCTAATTGCTCAACTCTTTAACACTTCATTTGTTCAACTAGCATTTATTGAAAAGAATTTATCAACATTTGGGAAGGGGACAAATAAACATTTTTTTTGGGGGGGGGTTTTGGGCCACACCCGGTAACGCTCAGGAGTTACTCCTGGCTATGTGCTCAGAAGTCGCTCCTGGCTTGGGGGACCATATGGGAAACCGGGGGATTGAACCTCGGTCCGTCCAAGGCTAGCGCAGGCAAGGCAGGCACCTTACCTCTAGCGCCACCGCCTGGCCCCACAAATAAACATTTAAATTTACTGGTGCAATTTAATTTTTTTTTTTTTTTTTGGTTTTTGGGTCACACCCAGCTGTGCTCAGGGGTTACTCCTGGCTGTCTGCTCAGAAATAGCTCCTGGCAAGCACGGGGGACCATATGGGACACCGGGATTCGAACCAACCACCTTAGGTCCTGGATCAGCTGCTTGCAAGGCAAACGCCGCTGTGCTATCTCTCCGGGCCCGCAATTTAATTTTTATATAATTTCTTGGTTGGTTTGTTTACGGGCCACACCCAGAAGTATTCAAGGTTTGCTCCTGGCTCTATGCTTATATATTGGTCCTATGCAGTCTCAGGAGACCATATGGGATACTGGAATTAAACTAGGTCAGCCCTGAGTCAAACCAGGTAGCCCTGGCCCTTACCCCTGTGCTATCACTTTGGTCCCTAATTATTTTAATTTTAATATTAATAAATCACAGTATTATATTGAGTTAAAAAGTTGTTGATAGTTGAGTTTAAATCATACATCATTCTAACACCAGTGTTAATTTCCACAAAAAGTTTCCCAATTACCTTTCTGTTATCCAACATCCCATCCCCCAAACCAACCCCATCCTGCCCCTATGGCATATACTTTTCTTCTCTTTATCTTTCTATTTTTTCCCTTTTATCCTTTTAGATATTGTGGTTTGAAATAGCCACTAAAGAGGTATCATACGTATCAGTTTACTTTCTTTAAATTGCACATTCTTATTCAGAGTGATCATTTCTATTAGTTTCATAACAGTTCATCATCTTAACTGTACTTCCCATTCATAATGTTTATTGCCTGATGCCTTTGTATATAAACACATTGAGATACACAACTTAAACGGTGTTTGTGATTAAGTTTCAGTCTCCAATACCTATTTTTGTACCAGTTCACATTTACTGCCAGCAATATCACCCTCCCAGCCTCCCCTCTGCCTGCCTCTATGATAGGCATTTTCTTCTCTTTCTTATCTCTCTAGGTGTTGTGATTTATTATATTGTTACTGAATGAGGTATCATGCAAATGACTTTACCAGCTTTTAGAACCTAGTTCATGTCCAGAGTGATCAACTATGGTTGTCATAGTAGTCCTTTCTCAACTATTTAAATTCTTTTCCTTGTGTGTACCTTTCATTATTTATAACTCATGTAATATAACAAACATTATTCAAGTACAGCTTCTGTAAGAACAAAACATCACAATCCAATCTAGCTATAGGATGGTAATGATGTAATTATGGTACTGCAAGGCACTTTTAGATTCAGTGTAGACGATAATTTCAGAGTAATTGATAATCATCAAGTAAACTTCTTTGATGGTGTGACACTTGAGCTGAAATCTAAACTATGAAGAGATGCTGGCTATAGAAGAAGGAGGGGGAGGGGGAGGAGGACAGGGGGAAGGAGAGGATGAAGGAATGGAAGAAAGAGAAAAGAAGAAAAAAGAAAGAGAATGAAGAAAGAGAAGAAAGAAAGAAGAAGAAAGAAGAAAGAAAGAAGAAGAAGACGAAGAAGAAGAAGAAGAAGAAGAAGAAGAAGAAGAAGAAGAAGAAGAAGAAGAAGAAGAAGAAGAAGAAGAAGAAGAAGAAGAAGAAAAAGAAGAAGAAGAAGAAGGAAGAAAGGAAGAAGAAGGAGGAAGAAGAAGGAAGGAAGAAGAAGGAGGAGGAAGGAAGAAGAAGGAGGAAGGAAGAAGGAGGAGGAGGAAGGAAGAAGAAGGAGGAAGGAAGGAAGAAGGAAGAAGAAGGAAAGAAGGAGGATGAGGTAGAATAAGGAAGAAGAAGAAAAAGAAAGAAGGAGGAGGAGGACAAAGAAGAAAAGAAGGAAGAAGAAGAAAACAAGAAGAAAAGAAGATGAGGAAGAGGAGAAGAAAAGGAGCAAAGAAAAAGAAGGGGAGGAAGAACAAGAAAGAAAAGAGAGAAGGAAGGAAGAAAGGGAGGGAGGGAGGGGAAAAACAGGGAGGGAGGAAGGGAGGGGGAAGAAAGGAGGAAGGGAGGAAGTGAGAGAGGAACTGAGGAACGGAGGAACAGAGGGAGAGAGAGAGAAGAAGGGAGAGAGGGAGGGAGGGGGTTGGTAGGTCAGTAAGCAGCATCATTTTCATTATCCTCAAATTTTGCTTCAGGGTTGGAGAAGACTATACTAAGGATTGTTGTCTCTATTACTGTATAGGAGCAAGAATGTCATAATAAAAAACTCATAGTGGTAGCTGTCCCTGCTCTTCAATCAGAGCAAAATCTGTAGCACCTCCATATGAATTTTAAGTAAATCTTAAATTTTCTCAATTTTATTAGGAGATAGCTCAAAGAGATGGACCCAGAACTTTGCATGAAGAAGGCCCAGTTTTATCTTTGTTACACATGTTTACTATAAAACATCTAGAAGTAATCCATGCACTAAGCTGGGAACAAACACTGAGCACTGTTGGGTGTGACCTTGAAACAAACAAAATAAATTAATCCATGCTTAAATACTTTCTAACCCTTGATTATATCTATACTCATTTCCCTTGCCATTTACTCAACTTCAGCAAAATATGACTCAATACAGCCATGAGGAAAAAAGGTATCACTTAGTTTTTTCATATTTGCAAATTCTATTCCATATTCTGATTCATATCACTGGAAAATAGTTCTTCCAACCTTCCTCACTATCATGATAATAAAAAGCACCATTCATTCAGGACTCAGCTTGAAATCAACTTCATTCTATGATAACCTTTTTGCATTACTGCTTTTGAGATGTTAAATTTTATCTTCTCTTTTTAACTTTGAACTCTTGAAATATATCTATTCATCAAGTCTGAATAGCACCTAGAACCATGTGAATTTGTTTCGTAGATCAAATTATGTAGCAAGATAATCAAACCATTAGCAGGATATGTTGCAAGTTGCAAAGAAACAAAGAGGAGCATTCTTTACATACCATCAAAAAATGTGACTGGTGGGGCCGTGCGGTGGCGCTAAAGGTAAGGTGCGCCTGCCTTGCCTGCGCTAGCCTTGGACGGACCGTGGTTCGATCCCCCGGTGTCCCATATGCTCCCCCAAGCCAGGAGCAACTTCTGAGCGCATAGCCAGGAGTAACCCCTGAGCGTTACCGGATGTGGCCCAAAAACCAAAAAAAAAAAAAAAAAGAAAATGTGACTGGCAAATTTCCCCATATATATCCCAGATCTTTCTCATTAAAGTAGGACATTTGTTTTGTTTTTTTGTTTTTTTTTTTACTTTTTTTTAAAGTAGGACATTTGTTCTCCCACATAACCTTGTGTGGTTCCTCATTATTTCATATTTCACCATCCTTGCATCTACTTTCCTAGAGGGAATTCAAAGAAGTTCTCTAACATAATCGGACCAGGCTAGTTGCAGCAGGTGAATTATTAATTAATAATAATAGTGTTCACATTGAAAAATAACAGGTTTTCAGGGCATTCAAAAATTGTAATTATATAATTTTGGGGATGCTGGGATAGCACGGAGGTAAGGCGTTTGCCTCTTATGCAGAAGGTCGATGGTTCGAATCCTGGAATCCCATATGGTCCCTTGTGCCTGCCAGGGGCAATTTCTGAGCAGAGAGCCAGGAGTAACCCCTGAACGCTACCAGGTGTGACTCAAAAAAAATTATAAGAGCAATTTAAATAGCTAAGAATTAGTTCTATGAATTATTAGGTTACTACTACTATGATTTGGTTACTACAACAACTACTACTACTACTATTACTACTACATTAGTAAGGGACAAGAGATGAAATATTTTGTGTATTTTTTACGTACTAGACTATCAATTTAGGTTAAGATCTCTTAACCATGCTTATAAATTACAGTATTCAGTTAGGTGATTTTAACTATTTTTTTAAATTTAGAATCTTTATTCAGTTAACATTAAGTGTACATATAGCTTTTGAAAAGTACAAACATTCTAATTATAAGCAATATTGCTTGTTTATTTTTCTATAATTGTACAAAAATGTAAAAAAGGAAAAAGCAGTAGATTTTTATAAGCCATTAGCTTTAACTAAACTTCTTAACTAAACTCTCCTGGTAAGTTTGCTTTACTACCAAATACAAATTTTGATATTAAATAAAATAGAACTGAAAAACAGTTTGTATTAACTATAAATGGTATTTGAAACTTACACATACCTATATTTAGTATTTTAATTCTAATTACTGATTTAACCTTATATAGAATTGTAATTATCAATTGAATGGTGTTTTTCACTGATCTGTAGTATATCAGTACATTTTCATGCATTATCTTCTTTGATTAGAACTATCCAATGTCTGTCATGTGGAATTTAGTTTGTTTTTAGCTTCTTTAAATGAGTATGCTTTATTGTCATAAAGTTACAGATCCAGAATTTTCAATTTTTGGTGAACAAGATAATATTACCCTTGATAATCTATACAGAGAACCTTAGAGCAAAATTAAAAGCAATTCATCAACAAAACATATTGGCTGCCTAAGAGGATGGACATTGATTATGTACCAATTAAAGCAAGCATAACTCTCACTGAATGGAAATCAATGGACTACTTGTATAAAACGCATGATCCTCTCTTCACTGTCTTGGAGCATGAATATGCAGATTATTGGGGAAACAAAAAGGCTTTATGGTCACACTGAGCTATATTGAAGTTTAAGACAGCTGAGTCCAAAGCATGTGTGGTCAAGGAAGTACCTGGAAACACATATTTATATCTTTGACTCTACTTAGCTTCCAGCTTGTCTAGAGAGGGAACTGCAATATATGTACTGCTGGCCTCAGGGATTACAGGAATTCCCCATGGAAGAAAGTTGCAGAGAAGGAAGAATCTGGAGGAGAGACAAAAGAGATTCCTCTCCCACCCTCATAAAATATGTAAGAAACAGTATATTCCTATAGTGTTTGGTATCCATATGTCTCTCACCTTCTCTTCACAAAGTGAACATTTTAAATGACTTCACAGAGCTGCCCTGATTCCCTGAGAGCATTTTTAAAATGAAAAAAAATATTGAGATTTAAGGTGAGTTCTTCCATGGAATATGTGGCAGCCACACAAGAACAGTCCCTCCATAAAAGAGACTTTTAGCTAGTGCAGATCCTTGGTGAACCCTGGAATAGGCCACAGGGCCAAAGTTTACATACCTGCAAGATAATCTCTCATCCACATAAACTCCTCAGAGATATTCCTGGCAGTGGGAAGAGTGACAACTACATAGGAAAGAATTACCATGGCAAAGGTAAAGAGGCACAGAAAGCTACACAGTGTAGTAGAAGTGAAGACTGTAAGCCTTCAGATCCAATTAATACTAAGGCCCTTTATAATTAACCTCTCTGAAAGAATGGAAATACTTAGTATATTCAACTAATTCAAAGGAAAAAGTAGCATAGACTGCCAAAAAAGAAAAAAAGGGGATATGAGAGCACAAATGAGAAAAATATAAACAAAAATATTAAAACTCAAAAATTTGGTAAGTGAAATAAAAAATTATTAGAACACCTCACCAGCCACTGCTGAGACCTGAATATGTGAGACTGAAGATGAAGTTCAGAAAATAATCGACATAAAAAAAAAAAACTCATCATAAACAGAACAGTAGAACTTTGGGATAATTTCAACAGAAAAAAAAAAAAAAAAAAAACAAAGAGCCAGGAAAAAGAAACCATGTGAAGATGTAACAGTCAAATAAATCATTGTAAGGCACATATTAGTCACAATAACGAAAATCATAGTTAAAGAAAGAATACAGAATACAGCTAAATTAAAAAAATATTACATACAAGAAAGCATCCTTAAGATTTACAGTAGATTTATCACAAGCAGCTCTAGGCAGTGGTAAATTAATGAAAATAGTCAACAAAACTAACATTTCACCAAGAATATTTTATCAAGTTATACTCTTATTCAGATTTAAAGTGAGGATACACAGCTTCACAGAAACAAAACAAAATAAAACAAAAACAATAGCTCAAAAACTTTACAGATTAAAAAAAAAACTTAAAAAGAACTTTAGGGCCCGGAGAGATAGCGCAGCGGCGTTTGCCTTGCAAGCAGCTGATCCAGGATCAAAGGTGTTTCGTTCGAATCCCCGTGTCCCATATGGTTCCCCGTGCCTGCCAGGAGCTATTTCTGAGCAGACAGCCAGGAGTAACCCCTGAGCACCGCCGAGTGTGGACCCCCCCCAAACAAAAAGAACTTTAAAGCAATACAAACCCACAAACACAAAGATGGCATGAAATTCCATGACAATAATCTTCCTAAATACCAACTAATGTATACAGAGTGTCAAAATAGATAAGAAAATTAAATCTGGGTCTGAGCTATAGCATACTGGTAGAGCATTTGCTTTGCATGCTGCTGACCCAGGATGAACATGGGTTTGATCCCTGGCATCCCATACTTTGCAGCCGTCAGGAGAGATGAAGTCATGAAATTTTCCTATACATGGATGTACATGGAATCTATTATGCTGAGTGAAGTAAGTCAGAGGGAGAGAGAAAGATGCAGAATGGTTTCACTCATCTATGGTCTTTAAGAAAAATGAAAGACATTTTTAACAGTATCTCAGAGACAAGAGAGATGAGGGCTGGTAGGTGCAGCTCATGGCATGAAGCTCATCACATAGAGTGATGAGTGCAGTTGGAGAGATGACTACACTGAAAACTATAATAACAATGTGAATGAATGAGGGAAGTAGAAAGCCTGTCTTGAGTACAGGTGTGGGGGGGTGGGGAGGAGGGAGATCTGGGAAATTGGTGGTGGGAATGCTGCACTGGTGAAGGGGGGTGTTCTTTACATGACTGTAATCATACAACTATAATCATGTTTGTAATCACGGTGTTTAAATAAAGATAATTATAAAAAATAGTAAAATAGGGGCGGAGCTGTAGCACAGCAGTAGTGGGCTTACCTTGCATGCTGCTGACCCAGGAGGAACCTGGGTTCGATCCCAGGTGTCCCATATTGTCCCCCAAACCAGAAGTGATTTCTGAGCGCATAGCCAGGAGTAACCCCAGAGTGTCACCGGGTGTGTGTGTGGGGAGAGAGAGAGAGAGAGAGAGAGAGAGAGAGAGAGAGAGAGAGAGAGAGAGGAGAAAGGAGGAGAGAGAGAGAGGAGAGAGAGAAGGGAAAGAGAGGAGAGAGAGACAGAAGGAGAGAGAGAAGAGAAAATTGAATCCAACATTTTGTTGCCTACATGAAACTCACTTGAACAGTCAGTGCAAATACTGGCTCAAAGTTGAAAGACAATCCTTAAAAAGACAACAAGCTTAGAATGGCTGAGGTGAACATAATAGTATCAGACAAGACTGACTTCAGGTTCAATAAAATTATGAGACAGGGTCATTTCTTTTTTTCCCTAGGTCAGCAGCATTCAAGGCAGATGCCCTACCACTATGCCACTGCTCCGGCCCCCAGGGACATTTCTTAATAGTCAAGAAATATGTATTTCATGGAGAAATCACTCTTAAACATATATACACCTAATGGGAAGCCAGAAAAATACTTAAAACAACCACTAATAGATGTTTAAAAAAAGACATCAATAACAAGATAATAGTAGTTAGAAACTGTAACCCAGCTCTGTCCCTTCTTAATAGATCAGTCAAGCTAAAACTCAAAGATATATTGCCTTTGAAGAAAAAATTGAAAGAGGGGGCTTAGTAGATATATGGAGAGATTGCATCCTCCCAAAAGCCAACTATGCACTCCTCTCCAGTATACATGAGACATTTCCCCCAAAGAGGCCATATACCAGGTCACAAAACAGACCTAAATAAAATCAAGAGGATAGAAATTGTATTGTCTTCATGATGCCCTAAAAATAGAAGTGAATTACAAACAGAAATAGAGAAATAACTTTAATATCTGAAAAATTATAAAACTCACTACTGAACAACCACTAGGTCAAAGAGGAAATCAGGAGATTCCTGGAAAAATATGAGAATGAGGATATGAACTATCAGAATTTGTGGATACAGCAAATATGGAAAATTTATAACTTTAAAAAAACCCATCAGGAAGGAAGAAATAGTTTACATAAGCAATTTAATGGTAAAGCTTAAGAAATTAGAAAATGACTTTAAAAATGGACAAAACTCAGGCAGGAAAAAGGAAATAATTAAACTTAAAGAAGAAATTAATGAACTGGAAAATGAAAAAAAAAAAAAAAAACAACCAAACTATTCAAACAATCAAGGAAAGCAATCAAGGAAATCAAGGTTCTTGGAAAAAATAAACAAGATTGATAAACTACTACTATTACTCACAAAGAAAGAGAGAGAGAAAAAAGAGGGGGGAAGGAGGAAGATAACCCTAATAATTTAAATTAGAAATGAAACATGGGATGTCATGGGAAATTCAAAGGGTTACTTTGAGAATTTTTTTTTATAATTTTTTTATTTAAACACCTTGATTACATACATGATTGTGTTTGGGTTTCAGTCATAAAAGGAACACCACCCATCACCAGTGCAACATTCCCATCACCCAGGTCCCAAATCTCCCTCCTCCCCACCCAACCCCCGCCTGTACCCTAAACAGGCTCTACATTTCCCTCATACATTCTCAATATTAGGACAGTTCAAAATGTAGTTATTTCTCTAATTAAACTCATCACTCTTTGTGGTGAGCTTCCTGAGGTGAGCTGGAACTTCCAGCTCTTTTCTCTTTTGTGTCTGAAAATTATTATTACCAGGGTGTCTTTCATTTTTCTTAAAACCCATAGATGAGTGAGACCATTCTGCGTTTTTCTCTCTCTCTCTGACTTATTTCACTCAGCATAATAGATTCCATGTACATCCATGTATAGGAAAATTTCATGACTTCATCTCTCCTGACAGCTGCATAATATTCCATTGTGTATATGTACCACAGTTTCTTTAGCCATTCGTCTGTTGAAGGGCATCTTGGTTGTTTCCAGAGTCTTGCTATGGTAAATAGAGCTGCAATGAATATAGGTGTAAGGAAGGGGTTTTTGTATTGTATTTTTGTGTTCCTAGGGTATATTCCTAGGAGTGGTATAGCTGGATCGTATGGGAGCTCGATTTCCAGTTTTTGGAGGAATCTCCATATCGCTTTCCATAAAGGTTGAACTAGACAGCATTCCCACCAGCAGTGGATAAGAGTTCCTTTCTCTCCACATCCCTGCCAACACTGTTTATTCTCATTCTTTATGATGTGTGCCATTCTCTGGGGTGTGAGGTGGTATCTCATCGTTGTTTTGATTTGCATCTCCCTGATGATTAGTGATGTGGAACATTTTTTCATGTGTCTTTTGGCCATGCGTATTTCTTCTTTGTCAAAGTGTCTGTTCATTTCTTCTCCCCATTTTTTGATGGGGTTAGATGTTTTTTTCTTGTAAAGTTCTGTCAGTGCCTTGTATATTTTGGAGATTAGCCCTTTATCTGATGGGTATTGGGTGAATAGTTTCTCCCACTCAGTGGGTGGCTCTTGTATCCTGGGCACTATTTCCTTTGAGGTGCAGAAGCTTTTCAGCTTAATATATTCCCATCTGTTAATCTCTGCTTTCACTTGCTTGGAGAGTGCAGTTTCCTCCTTGAAGATGCCTGTAATGTCCTGGAGTGTTTTGCCTATGTGCTGTTCTATATATCTTATGGTTTTGGGGCTGATATCGAGGTCTTTAATCCATTTGGATTTTACCTTTGTACATGATGTTAGCTGGGGGTCTAAGTTTAATTTTTTGCAAGTGGCTATCCAATTGTGCCAACACCACTTGTTGAAGAGGCTTTCCCTGCTCCATTTAGGATTTCCTGCTCCTTTATCAAAAATTAGATGGTTGTATCTCTGGGGAACATTTTCTGAGTATTCAAGCCTATTCCACTGATCTGAGGACCTATCCTTATTCCAATACCATGCTGTTTTGATAACTGTTGCTTTGTAGTACAGTTTAAAGTTGGGAAAAGTAATTCCTCCCATATTCTTTTTCCCAATGATTGCTTTAGCTATTCGAGGGTGTTTATTGTTCCAAATGAATTTCAAAAGTGTCTTATCCACTTCTTTGAAGAATGTCATGGGTATCTTTAGAGGGATGGCATTAAATCTGTATAATGCCTTGGGGAGTATTGACATTTTGATAATGTTAATCCTGCCAATCCATGAGGAGGGTATGCGTTTCCATTTCCGTGTGTCCTCTCTTATTTCTTGGAGCAGAGTTTTATAGTTTTCTTTGTATAGGTCCTTCACATATTTAGTCAAGTTGATTCCAAGATATTTGAGTTTGTGTGGCACTATTGTGAATGGGGTTGTTTTCTTAATGTCCATTTCATCCTTATTACTATTGGTATATAGAAAGGCCATTGATTTTTGTGTGTTAATTTTTTAGCCTGACACCTTGCTATATGAGTCTATTGTTTCTAGAAGCTTTTTGATAGAGTCTTTAGGGTTTTCTAAGTAGAGTATCATGTCATCTGCAAACAGTGAGAGCTTGACTTCTTCCTTTCCTATCTGGATTCCCTTGATATCCTTTTCTTGCCTAATCGCTATAGCAAGTACTTCCAGTGCTATGTTGAATAGGAGTGGTGAGAGAGGACAGCCTTGTCTTGTGCCAGAATTTAGAGGGAAGGCTTTCAGTTTTTCTCCATTGAGGATAATATTTGCCACTGGCTTGTGGTAGATGGCCTTCACTATATTGAGAAAGGTTCCCTCCATTCCCATCTTGCTGAGAGTTTTGATCAAGAATGGGTGTTGGACCTTATCAAATGCTTTCTCTGCATCTATTGATATGATCATGGGTTTTTTATTTTTCTTATTATTGATGTTGTGTATTATGTTGATAGATTTACGGATGTTAAACCAGCCTTGCATTCCTGGGATGAAACCTACTTGATCGTAGTGGATGATCTTCTTAACGAGGCATTGAATCCTATTTGCCAGGATTTTGTTGAGGATCTTTGCATCTGCATTCATCAGTGATATTGGTCTGTAATTTTCTTTTTTGGTAGCGTCTCTGTCTGGTTTAGGTATCAAGGTGATGTTGGCTTCATAAAAGCTATTTGGAAGTGTTTCTGTTTGTTCAATTTCATGAAAGAGTCTTGCCAAGATTGGCAGTAGTTCCTCTTGGAAAGTTTGATAGAATTCATTAGTGAATCCATCTGGACCTGGGCTTTTGTTTTTCGGCAGACATTTGATTACTGTTTTAATTTCATCAATGGTGATGGGGGTGTTTAGATATGCTACATCCTCTTCCTTCAACCGTGGAAGATTATAAGAGTCCAAGAATTTATCCATTTCTTCCAGGTTCTCATTTTTAGTGGCGTAGAGTTTTTCAAAGTAGTTTCTGATTACCCTTTGAATCTCTGTCATATCAGTAGTGATCTCTCCTTTTTCATTCCTGATATGAGTTATCAAGTTTCTCTCTCTCTCTTTCTTTGTTAGGTTTGCCAGTGGTCTATCAATCTTGTTTATTTTTTCAAAGAACCAACTTCTGCTTTCGTTGATCTTTCGGATTGTTTTTTGAGTTTCCACTTCGTTGATTTCTGCTCTCAGCTTTGTTATTTCCTTCTGTCTTCCTATTCTTGGGTCCTTTTGTTGAGCATTTTCTAGTTCTATTAGCTGTGTCATTAAGCTACTCAGGTAAGCTCCTTCTTCCTTCCTGATGTGTGCTTGCAAAGCTATAAATTTTCCTCTCAGTACTGCTTTTGCTGTGTCCCATAAGTTCTGAGAGTTTGTGTCTTTATTGTCATTTGTTTCCAGGAACCTTTTGATTTCCTCCTTGATTTCATCTCGGACCCACTGGTTATTGAGCATGAGGCTGTTTAACTTCCAGGTGTTAAAGTGTTTCTTCTGAGTCCCTTTGGAGTTCACAAATAATTTCAGAGCCTTGTGGTCAGCGAAGGTAGTCTGCAAAATTTCTATCCTCTTGATCTTATGGAGGTATGTTTTATGTGCCAGCATGTAGTCTATCCTGGAGAATGTCTCATGTACATTGGAGAAGAATGTGTATCCAGGTTTCTGGGGATGGAGTGTCCTATATATATCCACTAGGCCTCTTTCTTCCATTTCTCTCCTCAGGTCTAGTATATTCTTGTTGGGTTTCAGCCTGGTTGACCTGTCCAGTGTTGACAAAGCCGTGTTAAGGTCCCCCACAATTATTGTGTTGTTGTTGATATTATTTTTCAGATTTGTCAGCAGTTGTATTAAATATTTTGCTGGCCCCTCATTCGGTGCATATATGTTTAGGAGAGTGAATTCTTCCTGCTCTACGTACCCCTTGATTAATATAAAATGTCCGTCTTTGTCCCTTACAACCTTCCTGAGTATAAAGTTTGCATTATCTGATATTAGTATGGCTACTCCAGCTTTTTTATGGGTGTTGTTTGCTTGGATAACTTTTCTCCAGCCTTTTATTTTGAGTCTATGTTTGTTCTGACTATTCAGGTGCGTTTCTTGTAGGCAGCAGAAGGTTGGATTGAGTTTTTTGATCCATTTAGCCACTCTGTGTCTCTTAACTGGTGCATTTAGTCCATTGACGTTGAGAGAAAGAATTGTCCTGGGATTTAACGCCATCTTTATTTCAAAATTTGGTGTGTCTTTTGGGTAGTCTTGTCTTAGATTAGGTCTTTCAGTTTTTCTCTTAAGACTGGTTTTGTGTCTGTGAAGTTTCTGAGCTGTTTTTTGTCTGTGAAACCATGTATTCTTCCATCAAACCGGAAAGTGAGTTTTGCTGGGTATAGTATTCTGGGTGAAGCATTCATTTCATTCAGTCTTGTCACAATATCCCACCACTACTTTCTGGCATTGAGTGTTTCTGGTGACAGGTCTGCTGTAAATCTCAGGGAAGCTTGCTTGAACATGATTTCCCCTTTTGATCTTGCTGTTTTCAGAATTCTGTCTCTATCTGTGGGATTTGTCATTGTGACTAGGATGTGTCTTGGGGTGGTTTTTCTGGGGTCTCTTTTGGTTGGTACTCTTCGGGCATGCAGGATTTGATCACATATATTCTTTAGCTCTGGAAGTTTCTCTTTAATGATGTTCTTGACCATTGATTCTTCCTGGAAATTTTCTTCCTGGGTCTCTGGGACTCCAATGATTCTTAAGTTGTTTCTGTTGATCTTATCATAGACTTCTATTTTCGTCTGTTCCCATTCTTTGACTAATTTTTCCATTGTCTGCTCATTTGCTTTAAGTTTTTTGTCCAATCTCTCCTGCTGTATGGAATTGTTATGTATCTCATCTTCCACAGCACCAAGTCTATTCTCAGCTTCTGATACCCTGTCCCAGAGCTTATCCATTTTGTCATTCACTTCGTTTACTGACTTTTTCAGTCCTGTTAGTTGGCATGTTATTTCAGTTTGGAGTTTTGTCATTTCTGCCTTCATATTTTCTTGGTTCTTATTAGTGTTCTGTTCAACTCGATCCATGGTTTCTTGGAGTCTGTTGAGTACCTTCCATATTGCTAGTCTAAAGTCCTTATCTGAGAGGTTGATTAGTTGTTCAGTCATTATCTGGTCCTCAGAATTGTCATCTTCATTCTCTATGTCTGATGCTGGCCTGCGTTGTTTCCCCATTGTCACACTTGTATTGTGGGTTTTTCTACGTGTTGTGGTGGTATTCATTGTCTATATGATGTAGGCAGCACACTCCTCTGGCTCCTCCCTTTCTGGATGGGCTGACTTGCCTCTAAGGGAGGGGAGTCCTCCGTGGATGAAGCCTCACACTGGGTCAAATCTTAGGCCTGAGCATGCAACAGAGAAGACAGTCCAGAGAGAAATGTTTGCTTCTGTCATATAGCGCCGTTCTTAGTGTGATTTTTCCTTCTTGTTGCAATGGAGTTCTTTCCATAGAAAGAGTGCACGGCCGCGTAGCGAAGGGGAGCGGCCGTGCTCCTCTGAGCCTCTTTTTGCCCCACTTGCAAGAGTTTCACGCAAGAGGACAGTAGACAGACATAGACAGGTCACACTCACAGTCTTTCACAGTTGAGCCCCACTGGGCCAGTGTACTTTTGCGGATTTTCCCCGCCTGGTGTCACACACAGGGAGCCAGCTCTTGCAAAGCTTAGCCGGTTTTTATGCTCTGAAGTCCCTCCCTGAAAATGGCGTCTGGGCGAGCGAGGTTTCTGGAGGCTCTTTTTGCCCCACTCGCAAGAGTTTCACGCAAGAGGACAGTAGACAGACATAGACAGTTCACACTCACAGTCTTTCACAGTTGAGCCCCACTGGGCCAGTGTACTTTCGCGGATTTTCCCCGCCTGGTGTCACACACAGGGAGCCAGCTCTTGCAAAGCTTAGCCGGTTTTTATGCTCTGAAGTCCCTCCCTGAAAATGGCGTCTGGGCGAGCGAGGTTTCTGGAGGCTCTTTTTGCCCCACTCGCAAGAGTTTCACGCAAGAGGACAGTAGACAGACATAGACAGGTCACACTCACAGTCTTTCACAGTTGAGCCCCACTGGGCCAGTGTACTTTTGCGGATTTTCCCCGCCTGGTGTCACACACAGGGAGCCAGCTCTTGCAAAGCTTAGCCGGTTTTTATGCTCTGAAGTCCCTCCCTGAAAATGGCGTCTGGGCGAGCGAGGTTTCTGGAGGCTCTTTTTGCCCCACTCGCAAGAGTTTCATGCAAGAGGACAGTAGACAGACATAGACAGGTCACACTCACAGTCTTTCACAGTTGAGCCCCACTGGGCCAGTGTACTTTTGCGGATTTTCCCCGCCTGGTGTCACACACAGGGAGCCAGCTCTTGCAAAGCTTAGCCGGTTTTTATGCTCTGAAGTCCCTCCCTGAAAATGGCGTCTGGGCGAGCGAGGTTTCTGGAGGCTCTTTTTGCCCCACTCACAAGAGTTTCACGCAAGAGGACAGTAGACAGACATAGACAGGTCACACTCACAGTCTTTCACATTTGAGCCCCACTGGGCCAGTGTACTTTCACGGATTTTCCCCGCCTGGTGTCACACACAGGGAGCCAGCTCTTGCAAAGCTTAGCCGGTTTTTATGCTCTGAAGTCCCTCCCTGAAAATGGCGTCTGGGCGAGCGAGGTTTCTGGAGGCTCTTTTTGCCCCACTCGCAAGAGTTTCACGCAAGAGGACAGTAGACAGACATAGACAGGTCACACTCACAGTCTTTCACAGTTGAGCCCCACTGGGCCAGTGTACTTTCGCGGATTTTCCCCGCCTGGTGTCACACACAGGGAGCCAGCTCTTGCAAAGCTTAGCCGGTTTTTATGCTCTGAAGTCCCTCCCTGAAAATGGTGTCTGGGCGAGCGAGGTTTCTGGAGGCTCTTTTTGCCCCACTCGCAAGAGTTTCACGCAAGAGGACAGTAGACAGACATAGACAGGTCACACTCACAGTCTTTCACAGTTGAGCCCCACTGGGCCAGTGTACTTTTGCGGATTTTCCCCGCCTGGTGTCACACACAGGGAGCCAGCTCTTGCAAAGCTTAGCCGGTTTTTATGCTCTGAAGTCCCTCCCTGAAAATGGCGTCTGGGCGAGCGAGGTTTCTGGAGGCTCTTTTTGCCCCACTCGCAAGAGTTTCACGCAAGAGGACAGTAGACAGACATAGACAGGTCACACTCACAGTCTTTCACAGTTGAGCCCCACTGGGCCAGTGTACTTTCGCGGATTTTCCCCGCCTGGTGTCACACACAGGGAGCCCTACTTTGAGAATTTTTATACAGAGAGAGAGAGACAGAGAGAGAGAGGAGAGAAATTCTCAGAGAAATGGATAAATTCTTTAGATAACCTCCAAATTTAAACAAATATTATTTGAAATATCTAAACAGATATAGCACTATTGAGGAAATCAAAATTTTAATAAAATTATTCCCCAAAACAAGAACTTTGGCCCATATGGATTTACTAGTGAATTGTTTCAGACCTTCAAAGAAAACCTACTGCCAATACTTTCAAGTGCAACCAAGAAATTGAGGAAACAGAAATATTCCCAGTTCCTATGAAGTTAGCATCACCCTGATATCAAAAGCAGACAGATACCACAAAAAGAAATAGTATAACTGACTGATATCCCCAATGAATAGAGGTGCAAAAATCCTCAACAAAATACTATTAAATAGAATCCAGCAATTCATCAAAAAAAAAAAAGCATACATCATGATAAAATAAAAAAAAAACTCTTAACTAGATTGGAATTCAAAATGTTTCCTCAATATACACATGGTGAAAATCTAAAAGCCTTATCTGGTGCAAGACAAGTCTGCCCACTTTTACCACTTGTATTAAATATTGCATTGTCATGGAAAGTAGGTCTAGAAACTATATCAAATACATAGAGTAAAAAGGGGAGAATTCAATCTCTCCCTATTTGCAAATATTATGATAATCTTATAAAACTCAAAACTCAAAAAATAAAAAGCTCAACAGTAAAGGAGTAGTCTACAAAATTAACACACAAAAATCCATGGCTTTACTGTATACAAATAATGAAAGAGAAGAAAGATATACTTAAAAAGTAGTCCCATTCCCATTAGTGTTTCAAATAATAAGTACCTTGAAATCAAATTGACTAAAGAGATGAAAGACCTATGCAAAGAAAACTACAAAACAACGATTCAAGGAATCAAAGAGGAAACAAGAAGGAAATGCATCGCCTGCTCACAGGTTGGGAGAATTAGCATCATTGAAATAGTAATATTTCTCCAAGCATTGTACAGATTTAATGTACTCTCTGGAAAGATACCTATGACACTGTGAAAAAAATTAATCAATCACTTCTGAAATTTATACGGAACAATAGACTTTCATGAATATCTAAAGCAATCCTTGGGAAAAAGAAGACGGAGGCATCACTTTCCTCAACTTCATCTCTACTATAAAACAGTAGCCATTAGAACAGCATGGTATTGGAATAGACACTCGGATCAATAGAATAGACTTGAATATTCTGAGATTAACCCTAGAATTTATGAGCAACTTAATAAAGGAGCAAAGAATTTAATGACTGAAACTCAGCTACAAACATGTTTATAATTATGGTGCTTAAAGATTTTATTTTAAAAAGAGGGAAAAAATAAAATTAATCAAGGAAAACCTCTTCAAAAAGAGGTGTTGGGAAAACTTATAAACTACATGCAAAAAATTGAGCTCAGTCCTCTCTTAACATCATTCACAAAAGTCAAATAAAAATAGATTAAAGGTCTTGGTATCATATCTGAAACATAAAGTACATAAAGGAAAATGTAAGCAGAACACCCATGACACTGAAGGTAAAGGCATTTTCAAGGTTGAAACATCATGGGCCAAACAAGTGGAAGCAAAGATAAACAAAAAAAGCTACATTAAACTGAGAATCTTTTCTTTTTTTTCTTTTTTTCCCCCACACCCAAGGTTACTCCTGGCTATGCACTCAGAAATCACTTCTAGGCCGGGAGACCATATGGGATGCTGGGAATCAAACTCACATGGGTCCTGGGTAAGCCACATGCAAGGCAAATGTCCTCCTACTGTGCTACCACTCTGGTCCCTGAGAATCTTTTCTCAAAGAAGTGGTGATTAGGACAAAAAGATGATGCATGGTAATGTTGAGAAACTATTTACTTAACACTCATCTTAGAAGGCATTAATATCTAAGATATATAAGGTAGAGATTAATTAGACAAAATAATCTTACCCATTCAAACTGTGAAGATGAAATACACATTTCCTCAGAGGAAAAATATAGATGGCCAAAAGTCACATGAAAAAGTACTCACCATCACTAATAATCAGGGAGATGCAAAACAAAAAATAATGAAATATCTTACAGCATAGCGATTGGTACACATTACAAAGAACATGAACAAGTGCCAGAGTGGATGAGGAAAGGGACTCTCATTCACTGCTGGTGGAAATGTTGACTGGTCCAGCCTTTTGGGAAACAATGTGGGTATTTCTAAAAACAAATAAACAAAAAACCCAAAGACAAAACCCTAGAAATTGAGCACTCTTGCGATTTAGCAATATCTCTCTTAGGAATATAGTCTAGAATCCCAAAAACACATTGGATTTTTAGGTTCATTGAAGCACTATTTATAATAGCCAGAATTTTGAAGTGACCTACATGCCTAAGAACAGATAAGAAATAGAAAGCCTATCTAGAGTACAGGTGGGGGCAGGGTGAGAAGGAGGGATATTTGGGACATTGGTGGTGGGAAAGTTGCAATTGTGATGGGGGGGGTTGTCCTCTTATATAACTGAAACCCAACCACAATCATGTTTGTAACCAAGGTGTTTAAATAAAATATTATTTAAAAAAAAAAAGAAAAGAAACTGTGGTGCATCTATATGTAATGAGCTATTATGGAGTTGTTAGGAAATATTTGCTTATACATGGATAGAAATAGAGAGTATTATGCTGAGCAAAATGAGTCAGCCATTTTATAGACATAAAATGATCATTAGTGGGACATAACAAAAAAGAATAATATGGTAATAATATCCAAAGACAGCAGAGATGACAGCAGTTCATGGTCGGAAGATTGCCACAAATAGTGGGTGAGTGCAATAGGGCAGAAAAGGGACCACTATGATAGATAGTTGGGAATGAACACACTGGACAATAATGGGTGCTGAAAGGAGATAGTGATAGGTAGTGATAGGCATGTTACCTGTTCAGGCACACTATTGCAAACCATAGTGTCTTAAAAGGAAAGAGAGAGACAAGAGAGAGAGAGAGACAAAGAGAGAGAGAGACAGACACAGAGAGAGAGACAGACACAGAGAGAGAGAGAGAGAGAGAAGAGAGAGAGAGGAGAGAGAGAGAGTGTCTGCCCCAGAAGCAGGCAGAGGGTAAGTGGAAAACTGCGACATTGAGAAAGGGTACTGTGCACTGGTGAAGAGTGTTATACATTATGACTAAAATTCAATCATGAACTTTGTAACTAAAAAAATAGAATTATTGGGGCTATTATTGTGCTATAGCACAGCAGTAAGGTGTTTGCCTTGCACGCAGTCAGCCCAGGACAGACCACGACCGTTCAAATCCTGGCATCCCATAATGGTCCCCTGAGTCTGACAACAGCGCAGAGCCAGGAGTAACTCCTGAGCACCAGATGTGACCCCAAAACAAAACAAAACAAACAAACAAAAACATTTATTATTAACCTTGTAATCATGATGTTTAAGTAAATTAATTTTAAAATCTTTTTATTTAAGAAAGAAAAAAAGAAAAATAATTATAAGGTTCTACACTGTTAAAAATTAACACTTCTGAGAGCAAAGGCCCTAAATTTTATCATTTTTAATAGATAGTGTGATCTTATTGTTTACACAGAAAACTGAGTATTGCAGCAACATGATGAAACAGAAAAAGTCATCATAGTGTCTGTAGATGTTGTAAACTCAGTAAGATATATACAACTCATTAGAACGCTGAATAAAAAATTTACTAAAACTTTGTCATTTTTGTCCACAGAAATAATTTAATCCTGCAATGGCATTTAGCACATTGGGAAAAACTGCTCATATAACCTCTGTTTCTCTTGTTTTTATTTAAATATTTATTTATTATTACTAAAAGGATCATACCTATTCTCAAACTTCCTTTGCCTTTAACAATTAAAAGAAAAGGCTGTGTTTATTATTGTTTTAGAAATCATATTTGCCTCATGTAGTAACTTTAGTAGTATCTCAGGGAAAGAATACATGTTACTTTAAATTTTTGTATAACACTTGAGACAATCTGCACTCATTAGTCCAACCTTTTTTTTCCTTCCACTCTTATTCTCCATAATAATTCTCCTCTTGTCCTCATTTATTTAAAGCACTTGTTCTGTTCTGTATAGCTTAAGTGTTTTTGTATCAAATCAAAATGTTTCCCTTAACCAGTCCAAAACAAATCCTCTTTCTTTAACTAATTAAAGAGAAAACATAATTTTTTGCTTTATGGTCACATTGAATAATCAAGGAACAAGAAGAATAGAGAGAATTTACATAATAAGAGCCATCTAATCACCATGTTAGGCACAAATATTCTCTAAATAGATGTTATAAACTAAACAATAAGATCAGATGTTAACAGAAGCAATGGAGTGCAAAACATAGAATTTTTTTGCCATTACTATATAAAAATAAAGATTCTAAATGAAAATCTATTTCAATTACATGGTGTTTCATAAACAGATTAAATTGTCAAATTTTCTAAAGGTATACTTCATATATAATTATATTCAAATCTTTTTCTCAACTCATCTTCAATATCAGTTGAACAAAATATTTGATGGAGTATATTTCATATAATCTATCACAAGTAACATACTTACATTTTTGCATGCTTTGTTCCAGTTAACATTTTATTTGGTGCTGATCATGATCCAGTCTCTATTAAATCACTTTATTAAATCCCTGTGAGGTTTAAAAAATCAATGTGCATGTTTCATAAATCACTTCTGTTTAAATTATAGAATTTAGAAATAAGAATGGAGGACGGAAGTTAAAGCCCATGACCAAATTACCATGTTTGATATGAGCTATGTGACAGAGTCAGTACTTATAACTCAGGGAAACTGGATGTCTGATGTTCCATACCACTTTCATATTTGTACAGATCTAATGGGAAAATTGTGATTGACTTATTTATTGGCATATTTTCTTGCATCATTATTACATTTTAACAATAAATTCATGCAAATGGGATTATTAATAGGTTACATAATATGTGTGAGGCTCATTATAAAACATTTTGGGGCTAGAGAGATGTACAGGATTAAAGCAATATCTAATCATGTAGCCAACCATGATTTAATCTCTAGCATCATGTAATAGTTCCTTTAGCATATATATATATATATAATCCCTCTAGGTTTATATACATACATATACATATATACATATATTTATATATATATATATATACATACACATATATTCCTCTTTCCCAGGGTGAGCCCTGAGTACAGACCAAGAGTAATCCCTAAGTACTGCCAAGTCCCAATCCCCAGCCATCTAAAAGTAAAATTCTATGGAAAAATAAAATAATTGAGAAAGATAGCACATGGGTTAGAACACCCAGCTAGATTAGGTTCCTAGCACCTGACTCTGGAGCTCCTCAAAGTACTACCAAGGTTATCCTGATGGTCCTTAGCAAGAAGGGCCCAAATAGCACCATAAGATCTCCTACTGAACTTCTATCTTGGTTGACTGACAATCATGAGTAGTATCTTTGAAGCTTCCTGAATTCTATTTTGGTGACTCCTAATCCAAATAAAAAAGAAAATGTCTTGAAAGAAAAAAAAAAAAAAACACTGAGAGTAATGGAATGTTTGGAGATAATGAGCAAAATTGAAGCTGAGTTAAAGATACATAGGAATTTGTAATGCAATTTTGCCCATTTTGTGTATGTTTAAAAAGCCCTATAATGAAAAGTTAAAGAAAATAAAGAGGGTATTTAAAACACTCACTTGGGAACATAGATGGTAAATTATTCAAGTAAATGGTTTCTTCTGATATTGGCAAGAGAGTAATTCTAGAGAAAGTCCATGACAGCGACTTTTAGAGTTCTAGATCTGAAGATTCTGCTTAAACTCATGTTTATTTTCCACAAAGAAAACTTTGACATTCAGAACCTGTGCACCAAAAATTAGTACAAAGTAAAAATATGCATAAAAACCTAAAATTAAAAATTCTTTCTTAAAATAATAAAACTTATTTGAAAAATTAAAAAAAGAAAATAATATGTGAATACATTATTTTCACTTCATATACATTGGCATAATATTTAATAAAATTAGAGAACATTTGTTTTTCATAAAATGATGAACTCAATAATATGTACTAATTTGTTATAGAATCAAAAAAGTGGAGAGTAACATTCATTTCAAAATTGTGTAAGCAGATGACAATTTTACTTGAGATCATTATATGTCATTACAGGAGAAAGCTGAATGGAGTAAAAAATCATATGTATAGGACTATATGTGTTTTCATTTGTTTAATTTATATTTTGCTTATTTGTTTGGGGGTTACAGCTGTTTCAAGATTCATTCCTGGTTCTGTGCTCAGGGGCCACTAATGGCACTTGGGGTGGGGTGGGGTGGGCATGTGTGATGTCAGGAATCAAACTGGCATCAGCTTCATGCAAGACAAGCACCCAACCCACTCTTTTATAGATTGTTTATAAATTATTCATATTGTGGGCCTGATAGCTACTCAAAGGCCACTTGGTAAAGGAAGATATAGAAAGTGAAAAAGGATTGTAAATCATTCTGTCTTAGTGACACAAAGATAACACAGAGCAAGATATTAAATGGCCCCTAAAGGTTTGGATCAATAAAGATAATTTTCTATATTTTTACTAAAAAGACACTAACACGTTTTGTTTAAGTAGATAACTGCCTAAATTGATTTTAAAAATCATTGATTTTTCAGTGTGACCTCTCTGGAATATTTATCACATCAGTCAAAAAAAAAAAAAGACAAAAATCATGCCATCATTTAAGTTGTATTATAAAAAATCCTGGACATGCCTGGTATTAAAGGAACCTTTCTCTACATAATAAAATGAACATGAAAAATCCACAGTTTACATTAAACTCAATGATGAAAAACTAAGTTCTCCTTCTTGGATAAGAACAAAATCAGAATGTCTACTGTTGACTCTACTATTCCATATAATGTTCAAAGTCCTAATAAGAAATATTACTCAAAGTTTTTAAATTAAAAAGAAAGGAGTAAAATGGTCACTATTTGCACATGCCATGAATGATAGACAATCACAAATATTCTACAAAAACATTGTTAAAATTAAATAGGGGCTACACATGGCCAACACATATTTGATCCTACTCAAGTCCCCTGAGTCTTGCCAGAAGTGATCCTGAGTAGCCCTCAGCAAGTGGAGTTTGGCCTAAAATCCCCCCCCCCAAGAAAAATAAAATAAAAAAGTAATGTGGCGCTCTGAAATATTTAATTCAAAAATATGCTCTGGGTCTAGGGAAGTAGTCAGACTGAAAATAGGTACAAGGACTAGAGTTTGACCCTATTACCACAGGCTCTCATAGCACCAAAAGGGTATCTAAGCACTGCCAGGGTTGACTCTAGTGTTGCAAGACCTGAACAGTTCCAGCTAAAAGAAACCCAAAGAGACATACTAGTCACAATGACAAATTGCACATATGGTGAGGAATCCTGAAAGCAGCAAGATCAGAAAGGAAAATTACATTCAAGGAGCATCCTTAAGATTTACAGCAGACCTCTCACAAGAAACTCTCAAGACCAGAAAGCAGTGGTGGGATATAGTGAAGAAACTCAACAAAATGAATGCTTCACCTGAAATACTGTACCCAACCAAACTCACTTTTAGGTTTGAAGGAAGCATACATGGCTTCATGAATAAACAACAGCTCAGAAACTTTACAGACTCAAAACCAGCCTTGAAAGAAGAACTGAGAGTTCTACTTTAAGACAAGACAGACCAAATGATACACCAAATTTCTACATAAAGATGACACTAAATCCCATGACATTTTATTCTTTTAATGTCAATGGGCTAAATGCACCTGTTAAGAGAAACAGAGGGGCAAAATGTATCAAAAAGTTTAATCCAACATTTTTCTGCCTACAAGAAACACATCTAAATAGTCAGAACAAACATAGACTCAAAATAAAAAGCTGTAAGAAAATCATCCAAGCAAACAACTCCCTTAAAAAGAGAAAGTGTGGGGGAGCAGTGGCACGGAGAGGTAAGGCTGCTGCTTTGCTGACACTGCCTAGTACAGAACACAGTCGACTCCTCCAGTGTCCCATATTGTCTTCCAAGCCCCCAAACCAGGAGTGATATCTAAGTGAAAAGCCAGGAGTAACTTCTGAGAGTCACTGGGTGTGGCCCAAAAAAAAACAAACAAAAAAGATGGAGTGGTCATATTGATATCAAATGACATAAAATTAGACTCAGAAAAATTAAAAGGGACAAAGATGAATATTTTGTACTAATTGAAGGATGTATACAATGGGAAGAAATCACACTCCTAAACATATGCACTCAGTGAGGGACCAGAAAAATATTTAATAAAATTGTTGACAAATCTAAAAGTAGACATCAATAGCAACACAATAATAGAAGACCTCCACACTTCCCTGTCACTTCTTGATATGTCAACCAGGCTGAAACCCAACAAGAATATAATAGCTTTGAACGGATAAAAGAAAGATAGTGACCTAGTAGATATGTGTAGGTCACTCCATCCCCAGACAATAGATACACATTCTTCTACAATGCAAATGGGTCATTCTCCAGGATATAATACATGCTGGTCCATAAAATATATATCCAGAAAGCAAGAGGAAAGAAGATGTATAGACTACCTTCTCAGATCACAATGCATGAAATTAGAAGTGAACTACAAAGGCACACAGAAGAGAAACTTTAGCACCTGGAAATTAAACAGCTTATTACTGAATAACCAGTGAGTCAGATATGAAATCAAAAAGAAAATAAAAACATTCCTGGAAAAATATGCAAATTAAGACAGAAATTATCAGAATTTGTGGGATATATCCAAAGCAGTACAAAGAGGAAAATCTATAGCTTTGCAAGCACACATCAGGAAGGAAGAAAGGGGCAACATAAATAACATAATGACATAATGACACAGCTTATAAAATTAGAAAATAATCAACAAAAGAAACCAAAAATATGTAGGCAGAAGGAAATAACAAAACTTAGAGCAGAAATAAATGAAACGGAAATCTAAAAATTAATCCAAAAGATCAATGAAAGCAAAAGTTGGTTCTTTGAAAAAATAAACAAGATTGATAAATCACTAGCAAAACTCACAAAGAAAGGAAGAGAAAGAAACTTAGTAAACTGGATTAAAAATAAAAAAGAGGGGCAAGAGTGGTGGCGTAAGCAGTAAGGCATCTGCCTTGCCTGCTCTAGCCTAGGGCAGACAGTGGTTTGGTCCCCTAGAGTCTCATATGGTCCCCCAAACCAGGAGTGATTTCTGAGTGTATAGCCAGGAGTAACTCCTGATCATCACTGGGTATGGCCCAAAAACCAAAATAAAGAAAAAAAGATCACTACAGATACTACAGAGTTTCAAATGGTAATAAGAGACTACTTTGAGAAACTCTATGGCATGAAACATGAGAACCTAAAAGAAATGAATACATTCAAGGACTTTTATAATCTTCCATGGTTGAATCAAGATGATCTAGCATATCTAAGTAGACCCATCATTATGGAGGAAATTAAAATTGTAATCAAAGACTTCCTCCCAAAAAAGTTCAGGCCCAGATGTATTCACTAATGAATTCTTTCAACTCTTTCAAGAGGAATTACTACCAATCCTGTGTAGGCTCTTTCACAATATTAAAAAAAAAAAACAGAAATAGTCCCAAATAGTTATTATGAAGCTTGCATCACCCTGATACCAAAATCTGACAGAGATGCTGCCAAAAAAGAAAACTACAGACCAATCTCCCTGATAAACACAGATGCAAACATTCTGAAAAAATAAATAGGATCCAGTACCTCATCAAGAAGGTCATACACTATGACCAAGTAGGTTTTATTCCAGGAATGCAAGAATGATTTAACATACATAAATTAATCAACATAATACACTGTATCATCAAAAGAAAAAATAAAAACCATATGATGATATCAATAAATGCAGAGAAAGCATTTCATAAAGTCCAACATCCATTCATGATAAGTACTCTCAACAAGATTATAATGAAAGGAACTTTTCAGTATAGTCAAGGCCATCTACCACAAGCCAATGGCAAATATTATTCTCAATGGAGATAAATACATTTCCTCTAAAATCTGTTATAAGACAAGGCTGCTTATCTCACCACTCCTATTTAACATAGTGTTGGATGTTCATGCCATAGCAATTAGGCAAGGAAAGATATTCAAGGGCATCCAGATAGGAAAGAAAAAATCAAGCTCTCACTGTTTGCAGATGACATGTTACTACATTTGAAAAGCCCTAAAGATTCTACCAAAAAGCTTCTAGAAACAATAAATGCTTATAGCAAAGTGGCAGGCTACAAAATTAACACACAAAAATCAATAGACTTCTTCGTCCTCTGACCTGTGTAAATACCAAGATCTCTACAAAGGACTGATTTTATCAACTATAAACAGAACATTTCCTGGCACCATAAAAGACCTTGAGATTAGATAATGAGCATATCCCGAGCCTGTAGTTATTCCCATGACAGTATGCATCAAGGTTGGAGAAATTCTGTATCTCTTAGGCCAAGAGAATTCCCTTTCTAATTTCCCCAATACTTACTGTGCCTATGCAAGAAAGAAAGAAATTAATGAAAAGGAAAAAGTACTAAAAAAATGTTGCCACACAATCCCTCCTTCCTTTTTTCCCTTTCTTCTTGTTCTTTATTATTGCTGTTTGTGTTTTTTTGTCGTTGCTTGTTTTTGGGGTTTTTTCCTTTTCCCTTTCTTTTTTTAAATTGATATTGATAGTTCATAGACAAACTCCTCCCAGTTTTCATTTGTTTTTCCCCAACAGAACTTTAATCATCTTGTTCTCCTCATAAATTGAGGGAGGAATGTGAATGGTACCAGGAGCAAACAGCCTCTTAAACATTGAGTAGAAATAAAAAATGATCAGATTTAAATACCAAACTCAAAGTCAACTACAACAGAATCAAGATACCCAATCTACAACAAGGGGACCTGTTACACTAACAGTTCAGGGGTTAAAGAGGGAGGTATGTGTTGCATGCTTGGAACAGGGGCTGAGGGAGGAAAACACTGATGGTGGGAATGGCTTACGTTACTGTCACTACCTTAAATATAACTGTGAAAGACTTGTAATTCACATTGGTCACAATAAAAAATTTAAAATATCAATGGACTTATACACAAATAATGAGAAAAGAAATGGACAATAAAAAGCAATCCCATTTATGTTAGTGCCAGAGAAACTCAAATATCTTGGAGTCAACTTAAGAGGTGAAGGACCTATATAAAGAAAACTACAAGACTCTGCTTCAAGAAATAAAAATGGAGATAGGAAAAGGAGACACATACCTAGTTCATGAATTGGGAAGATTAACATAATTAAAATGGCGATACTTTCCAAAGCATTGTACAGATTTAATGCAATTCCTCTAAGGATATCCATTTCATGCTTCAAAGAAGTAGATCAAAAACTCCTGAAATTCATTTGGAACAAAAAACACCCAAGAATAGCTAGAATATTCCTTAGGAAAATGAATATGGGAGACATCACTTTCCCCAACTTTAAATTGTATTACAAAACAATAGTCAGCAAAACAGAATGGTATTTGAATAAAGATAGACCCTCAGATCAGTGGAATAAATTTGAGTATTCAGAAAATGTTCCCCAGACATACAATCAATTAATATATGATAAAATGACAAGAAATGCAGAATGGAGCAAGGAAAGACTCTTCAACAAGTGATGTTGGGACAACTGGTCAGCCACATGCTAAAAAGCAAAGTGAGACCTTCGTCTAACACTATGCACAAAGGTCAAATTCAAATAATTTAAAGAACTTGATACTAGACCCAGACCATAAGGAATATAGAGCAAGTAAAACATTTTATGACATTGAGGCTAAAGACATCTTCAAGAAGAATCATCACTCTTCAAACAACTGGAAGCAAAGATAAACAGATGTGACTACATTAAGCTGAGAAGCCACTGCACCTGAAAGGAAATAGTGATTAGGATACAAAGGCTACCCACAGAATAAGAGGAAATATTCACACAATAGTCATTAGATAATGGGTTAATATCTAAGATATACAAGTTACTGAAAGAACTTAACAAGAGAAAAATGTCTAATCCCATCAAACAATGGGAAGAAGAAATGAACAGACACTTCCTCAAAGAAGAAAAACAAATGTCCAAAAGGCATATGAAAAAATTCTCTAAATCACTAATCATCAGGGAGATAAAAACAACGAGATGCCATCTCATGCCAGAGACTGGCACACATACATAGAATAAGGACAATCAGTGCAGGATGGGATGTGGAGAGAAAGAAAATCTTGTTCACTGTTGGTGAGAATGCCACTTCGTCCAACCTTTATGGAAAAACACATGAAGATTCTCAAAAAACTAGACTTTGAGCTACTATATTATTCAGCTGTACAACTCCTAGGGATATACCCTAGGGACAACAAAAAAAACCTTTTTCACACCTATATTTATTGTAGTACTATTTATAATAGCTGGAATCTGGAATCAACTCAGATACCCTTCAACAGATGAATGGCTAAAGAACCTGTGGTACATAAACACAGTGGAATACTATGCAGCTCTCGGGAGAGATGAAGTCATAAAATTTTCCTATACATGGATGGACATGGAAACTATTATGCTGAGTGAAATTAGACAGATGGAGAGAGCTATGCACAAAATAGTCTCACTCATCATCACTATGGGATTTAAGAAAAATAAAAGACATTATTGTAAAATACCCATAGATAAAAGAGATGAGGGCTATAAGGACCAGTCCATGATATGAAGCTTACCACAAAGAGTGATGAGTTTAGTTAGAGAAACATCTACATTAATAATTATCATGACTATGGTACTGAGTAAGAGAAGTAGAATGCCTCTCTTGAATATAGGGAGGGGGTGAGGAAGGAGGAAGATATGGGCATTGGTGGTGGGAATGTTGCACTGGTGAAGTGGTGATGTTCTTTTTATGACTGAAACCCAACTAAAACATATTTATTATCATGGTGCTTAAATAAATATATTATTAAAAATATGATATCTATCTACAGATAATAAATTAGAATAAGGAGAAATCAGGAAAACAATCCCTTTTATAATGGCATAAAAATAGATGCCTTGAAGGGGCCAGAGTGGTGGTGCTAGAGATAAGGCCTTGCAAGCACCAGCCTAGGACAGACCATGGCTCTTCCCCCGGCATCCCATATGGTTCCCCCCAAGCCAGGAATGATTTCTGAGTGCACAGCCAAAAGTAACCTCTGAGTGTCAATGGGTGTGGCCCCCCAAAACAAAAACAAGCAAATAAACATAGAAAACAGAAGCTGGAGACATAGCATGGAGGTAAGCCTTTCATGCAGAAGGATGGTGGTTTGAATCCAGGCATCCCATATGGTCCCCTGTGCCTGCACAGAGCGATTTCTGAGCATAGAGCCATGAGTGATTCCTGAGTGCCGCGGGTTTGACCCAAAAAAAAAAAAAAAAAAAAAAAGGAAACAAATGCTTTGAAATAAATTTAGCCAAAAAAGTTAAAAAATTATACACTGAAAACTATAATAAATAAAGACCTAATGAGATGGAAAGGTAATTTGTATTCATGGATTAAAAATTAGCATCATTTAGATGGCTACATAATACATGAAAATTATTCGAAACTTTAGTATATTCTAAATAGCAATATAGTCATTCCTTTGGAAAAGGAAATATAGTGAAAATGGTACAAATTACCCTCCCTAAATTCAAACTGTACTCAAAAGCAATAATAATAAAACTGCATATTTACATTTTAAAGTACATATAAATGGATGAGAATTGAAAACCCAGAAGTAAATCTACACATATAAAGATAAATAATTTTTACAAAGAAACCAAGAGATATGAAAAAAGTTACTCCATTCTTTGTTTAAAAGTTTAGTATATTGGGGCCAGCCAGAGTGATAGCACAGTGGTAAGGCGTGTATACCTTGCACATGGCCAACACAGGAGGAACCCTGGTTCAAATCCCACATCCCATATGGTGCCCCCAGCCTGTCAGGAGCTACTTCTGAGCACAGAACAGGAGTAACTCCTGAGCACCACCAGGTGTGACCCAAAAACCAAAAAAAAAAAAAAAGTCTAGTATATTAATAATTAAAATAATTACTGATGGAGGAAAACTTAATGTTGCCAGTTTGTGAATTGCTTTTTGTCTTATAACTTTTCTCTCCCTCTCTCTTCATTTGTCCTTTTCCTTTGTGCCTTGTCACATTTTATTGTGACATGCTTTCAATTATTTTGTGTGTATAGTCATCTTCTTTGTGTTACAGCAGGACTTACATTTAACATTTCAAAACAATTAATTTTGAGCCATTCTACTTTCTCCCCACACCGTAGACAATGCTTTTTTATTATCATCACCAAATTTTATAATTTATATTAAGTAGCATATTTTAGACTTATATTTTAATCTTCCTCAAAATTATTTGTGTGCTACTATTCTTATATTTGTTTACAATTTTTAATCATTCTGCTTTGTTCTTTTATTTGTTTATGTATTGCTATCCTTTTGTTTAAAGTAAAAGCCTCTTTTTTTTTACAAAGTTTAGAATGTTTATAAAGTTCTTCATTACAGTCATTTAATATATTCAATATCCTAACACCAATCTTGCCAACAATGGGATCTTCCCCTTCCTTCATCAGTTCAAGTTACTCACACTCCCACAATTGTACACTTAGTAGGCACAAGATAATTTACTTTCTATTGCTTGTTAAAATATATACATTTATATATTATAAATGCTGTTACAAAAGTTATTGTCTCAGTATTAGCGGAGCTGTTAGGTATAAATTGGGTCTCTGTACTATTGATTGCCTTAACTGAACTTAGTGGGTTTCTTCACAACTTATTCATATAATTTTCTGTGTTACTACTTGTTTGTCAGTACTATACATTTTGGAGATGTTGATTGGAGATAGTCTCATGGGTTTATCACAAAGATGATTAAGCACTGTGGTGTCTCAGGCCTACGCAGGCTTTTTTAAAATTGGTCTTGGGTTCTGGACAGTTTAAATGGAAATGGAAGAGTGTGTGATTGGGAAAAGCTCTGGACTCTCCAACATGACAGACACTGGGCTACTCCCATCCCTGGAAGGCTCCAGTGATCTTGACCAGGATTTGGTCTCAGGTTTGGTATGGCAGTGGCTTGTTTCCATAAAAGGCTCTCTCATATGTTTTTGTAAAGAAACCAAGTAGTATTTAAGTCTGTTTTTATTTTTTGAAAAGTATCTCTTTTTACTCTGTGAATATGTTATAGTTATAATGAATATACCATTCTTGGATGATGAATTTTAATTTCAGCACATTCATTTCACTTTTCTCTAGTCTGTAAGTTAATAACTCTATCTAGACACCTATGAATAAGCCTTGGTCAGTTGTACTTCTTTTATTATTATTATTATTTAGGTAAAAAGTTATATTATCATTATTTGTTCATATACAAAGTCAGCATTTCTACCACCACTGATGTGCTCAAGAACCTTCACCACTAACCTAATATGCTACTTTGGCCTAAGTGTCAAGCCATTTCCTTTTACAGAGTTGAAAAGTTGTCCATCATTATTTCATCAAGTAACTTTTCTTCACTTTCTTTTTTCTATTTCTGGGACTACCGTAATATGCATATTTGTTGCTTTATATATCACTACAAATTAAGTAACTTTCATTCATTTTGTTCCTCCTCAGGATATTATTTCATACAATTTTTTGTGTGTTTTGACCCATGTATAATGAGGGTTTCAGGCTGCTGTGTGGTATAAACTAGATAGAGTCTTTGAAGCCTCACACATGATAATGTGTGGGAAATTTTTCTGGTTCTGTGGTAGGAATCTCAACCAGCAAAGCTCTGGAGGCCATGTGATTCTGAGAATTGAATCTGGGCCTCCTGCATACAAAGAATGTTCTCAGTTCAATGAACTACCTGAGCTTTATAGAACCCAATTCTCTAATTTCTAGAGTTTTTGTAATGATTAAATAAAATGTTTGTAAAACTTCTATCAAAGCATCAAACACTCAAGTTTCAATAAGCCTTAGTTTCCTTAATTATAGATATTCAACATTTTCCCTCCAAATATCCTTAAACCTTGTTGATAAGTGCTTTATACTTGTCACTTTTTTAAGTGTAGTAAAACACTCTTATGTAGTTACCAGAAGTACAATTCCTCCATCACAGGGTTTTTGTTTGTTTGCTTTATGTTTCCAAGTTATAAAGTAAGTTCAAATTCCTTGTCAATTTCTACTCTTTAGTCCAAAACTAATTTTTCTACAAGTTTTACATTCACGTGTCTAAAAGAAATAAACATTATTTTACAGCTGGATAATGAGCAATAAATTCTATGTTCCTACATCAATTTTTATAACATAGAATTTATTGCTCATTATCCAGCTGTAAAATAATAAAATATTCACTGGCAAATTCTCCAGAACTTGTTGAGGCAGTAATCTGACATGAAAGTGAAATGGAGAATGGTGAAAATAATAAACTCAGGACTAACATGATAGGTTTTAGTTAGCAAAATAAATAAATGGTCCAAAGAGATAGTACAGCAAGTAAAGTGTTTGCCTTGCATGCAGTTGACTTAAATTCAACCTCCAGCATCCCATTTGGTAATCCAAACACACCAGGAGTGATTCCTAAGTACAGAGTTAGGAGTAACTCATGAGTGATCCCTACACATCATCAAGTGTGGCTCAAACACATAAAACAAAATCAAGAGGAAAATAAACTATAAACAAAGGTAAGTAGTATGGGAAAATTGATACATGCAAATTACAATTTGGAGTTTATATCAACTCGCCCAGCTATTTCTACTGTTCAATCTGTGACCTTATTTCTTTCCAGAAATCTTAGAGTATCAATCATATGAAGACTATTTCAGATAATAATGTAGAACAGATTTAAGATGACTCAAGTAAGATTTAGTGTTTTGAGCCAGAGAGATTTTCCAGGGGGTAAGTTGCTTGCTTTGAATGCATTTAATTCCTGGAGCTACATATTAAAACTGAGCACTGCCAACTGTGATTTTTGAGCACAGACCCATAGACCCAGGCAGGAATAGTACCTGATCTTTGCTGAGTGTGAACCAGACACCAAAATTAAAAAGTTGAGTCACTATATTTCTTTGTGATATTTTTTCTTTTATCAGATATGTCAGTCATATGGTTTGCTGAATCATGCATGGGGTAAAGGACAAATGCAAGTAGTGTTCATTGTGTACTTTTTTAAAATTTTGTATCAGCTAGTGTTTATAGTGCTTTAAATCTTTCAAATAGCTAGTGAAAAAATTAGAATTGAATATACAGAAAACTCCAATATAACTATACTATAGATTTTTCTTTTTCCAACTTAAATCCATCTGTCCTTTACTTGGGAATTTTGATACTCCAAGATATTTTTTTTTCTTCTCCAACTTACATCTTATTTTTAATCAAGGGTTATACTTCTTCAAGCAACATTAATGAACCATTCAGTTTGGGACTGTATAGTTTCAAGAAAATTTGTCCATATTTCTTTTTAATTTAGTAATATCATTGCTTGTAAAATAGACTAAAATCAGGTATAAAAGAAGCATAGAAATCAAACACAGAAGTTTATAACTTAATAGCAATATTAAACTGGCTGCTTCCTATGTATTACTATTCTTTGCTAATGAATTACTTTGAGTAGCTCATTAACTCATTGAGTTTGCTTAATCACATTTCCCAAAGATCCATGTGGTTGTCCTGCTGTTCTTGTGATAAATTTATTATTGTAGCATTTATTTTCTCTATATCATACATGTCTTCTAAGTCTTTAACTTAGAAGAATAATGTTGTAATAATCATGCAAGCTTATAATGTAGCTTGAATAATTTTCAACTACTTACTCAAATTTTTATTAAATATATTAAGGAGACTAAATGGGAAAGAATAATAAATTATAAATCTCATGTTATATTTGATAAAAGAATAAATGTTGTAGATATATAGGTATGCCTATAAGTACATTTATATAAACTCATAAGTTTCTATTTGACAAAAGAATAAATTTTGTAGAGATATATAGATAGATAGATTTATAAGGTATATATGTTTATATATGTTTATGTATATAGGTACGTTGCATAAACACATATATGTATGCATTGTATAACTATGTAGAAACACTATTGTGTATTATTTTATAATTATAATTAGTAAACTATATAAAATTACAAGTTTCTTACTTATATAAATATTTGATGCATCAGACATGTAAATAATGTATCACACTTTTAAATATTTATATTCATATAGAAGGTACAGCGGGAACATGTAATAAATATAATTATACAATCTATTATATTATATATGGTAAAATAACAAAATTATTGGTAGAGAAATAGTAATGTGGGTAGGCAGCATGCCTTGAACATTGCTTACCAGGATTCAATATTTGTCATTCCATATGGTCCACCAGTGGTAGGCATAATTCTAGAGTGCAAAGCCAGGATTAACACAAAGCATCACTGTGTGTGGCCAAACATCACCAAAAAATATCAATTTGCTTTCTTAATGAACTAAAAAAAAAACACTTTTGAAGTAAAATAATGGCTGGAAAAACATTTTCTGTTTCAGAGTCTATTAGATCATATAGTTTATATGTTCTTTGTTAGAATCATTCTATTCTATGGCTTTCCCTTTCATTATACAAGTAATAGTGTGTGGATATGTTCTCCAGAATACAAATTTAATCTTGTAACTAGAAAGGTTTTGTTATGGTCTTGCTTTTTCACAGCTGTCATGAGATTCTTCCTTCACCATGGCTACAGATTTGATATTAGTGACCCCCCAATACAGAACTTAGTATTGACGTCTCTGTTTCTGTAAATTCCTCAGAGATTTATTTCCTCTTCCTGGCAAGTCTTGGTTTAAATATGCCTCCTGTATGTTTTCCTTAGTATGTTATTATGAGCTTAGTACACAACATTGAGTCATCCCATAGATGTGTCCAAACTATGCATTTTATTTCATAGTAGTAGGTTTGGTAAGTGCTATAAAAACACATAGATACTGGAACAAGAATATCTTGAAGGAGAAACATAAAAATTACAAGAAAGAAAAAAATTGCTTGGTGAGGATAAAAAATGGTCCTCCAGTGGTAAACTTAATATAGTAAATTGGCTTATCTCACCAACTATAGACCACGATTTGATTCTCAGATTTGCATATTATCTTTTGAAGTTATCCCTGAACACAGTGCCAGGAGTAGGTTTTGAACATACTTCCCTCCCTCAAACAATAAAAAAGAAAAAAATTATATGTAAATAGAAATGTTAGATAAATATACTGGCTCCCATTAATGCACGACCCAAACTAATAATGCTGTAATTCAAAGTTACTTCAATAAAGAAATACTGTATGTGTGTTTTTTTCTAACGTCTATGTTGAATTCTTATATTTTAATAGACTATAATTTAAAGTCACAGAGTTTAATTTTTGTTCATTTTCCTTTATCCATAAAAATGGATTCTAAAATAAAAAAATCTTAGATATGTGTGAAATAATTTATTAATTGTAATACCCATGTTTTAGTTTATATATAATTATTTATATATAAATAGATAATAGCTGATAATTTGGAAGAAATAAAATTAGCAATTAAAGAAAGTGATCTATGTTATCACTTTATATATAAATGTATATACTTGTGTGTATATTATATGTATATATATATATACATACAGAGAAGTGCA
Organism: Suncus etruscus; assembly: GCF_024139225.1. Classification (NCBI taxonomy): domain Eukaryota; kingdom Metazoa; phylum Chordata; class Mammalia; order Eulipotyphla; family Soricidae; genus Suncus; species Suncus etruscus. Next base: position 93,437,652 of record NC_064851.1, on the reverse strand, counting down.
ATTGGTAGTCTCCTAGAGTAGTGAGTAAGCTACTCATTACCTAATTTATCATCTATTTTTTCTCTAATAAAATGTAACCTCCAAGTTAATTATGAAATACTCACTTATCAGGTCACCAAATCCATATTTAGTACATAAAGTTGTGACTATCATGGAATGATACCATATATATAATGAATTAAATTTAAAAAACATAGAGGAAAAAGGCAATTATTCAACAGAAAGAAAGAAAGAAAGAAAGAAAGAAAGAAAGAAAGAAAGAAAGAAAGAAAGAAAGAAAGAAAGAAAGAGAGAGAGAGAGAGAGAAAGAGAGAAAGAGAGAAAGGAGAGAAAGAGAGAAAGAGAAGGAAAAGCACCTCTTCTAATGATCAGAAGAATTTTTAAAATACTTTGATGACTGCACATATAATAGTGACTAACCATAAGTAATGATATAGATGTATTTTAAAATATGTACATATGGAAATAAAATTTAGGTAACATTTTAATATTAGCCAAAATAAAAATTAATTTAAATTTTATTAAAAGAGGGGAAAGAGTACATAAAGATCAAAATGATAAACCCAAATATATATACTCATATATATTCATATGACATATATATAGTTCCAATAAAATCATATAAAATTGTTGAGCTTGTGTATACAAGTTTATTTAGGTAACTATTTTAAAAATAATTTCTGTAGGGACCAAAGCAGTGGCACAAACTGTAAGGTATCAGCTTTGAGTGTGCTAGCCTAATACAAACAACAGTTCAACTCCCATATGGTCTCCCAAGCCAGGAGTGAATTCTGAGTGCATAGCTAGGAGTAACCCCTGAGCATCACCAGGTGTTTCCGAACACTCCCCCAAAATACTTTCTCTAACTAGCTAACAATTTAGAGATTTAAAGAGTTAAATTTGGAGTTCAAGCTCTCAGAATAAAAGATGAAATCATTATTCTGTACTTAATATTTCCTGTTGTATCATAACATACAGAAGCAGCACCAGGGTTTTGTGGGATCTTTGTAAGGTTATCAATTTCTTTTATGTGGGTTCTCCCAAAAGAGTCACTAATATCTTCACATTAAGTATTGGTATAAAACTTGTAAAAGACACAAGCAGAAAGGCAGTAGCAATAGTTAACTCAAGCGCGCTCCTAAAAATATTCATTGCATGTTATTTGCAGCAACAAATGTTATGTCATAGTAGCTTAATAAAAATCATGATATAGAGGGCAAATTTATAAACATAAAACTATTTCAAGTTACACGAGACCCAAGTAGACTTATTTCAAATTATGCCATAAAGCATTACTAAAGATATACAGCTGAGAAAGAGGTACATAAATAGATGGAAATAATCTATTATTACCATGCAAATATAGTTCAAAACCATAATGAGAGATTCACACACTAGTTAAAATTATTAGCAATAGACAGGAAACATGGACTTGAAGGAAAAGGAATCGTTTTTGTATGTTGTAGGTAGGAATATTATTTGATATAGCCATTATGGAAAACAGCACAAAGGCCTCTCAAACTATAATTGAAACAGCATATTATGAAACAAAATTTTGCTCAGAGATAAATTTTTTCGAAGTTTTGCTAAAGTACATACAAAATAAAAGCATCTCCATTTGGATTCTGAAAAATCTCTGTTACCCCAGCATCTAAATGCCTGCTACGTCTCCATGAAGAGACCAAGCCAAGTACAGAAACTGTACTGTCAGGGCCTAGTTTCCACCCAATAAACCCTGTTTTATATTCTTAATTTTATATTTTTGCACCTATGTGGTTCCTGCTCCAGAGATAACAGTCTCAAATTTAAAATCTGCATATTTTTTGTTCAGTGAAGGTGAAAAAATAGTCATATGTCTCTCAAAGACAAAAGTTTTGTTACTTTTTGTATTGCTTTAATGTAAAAAATTCTTCTGTTGAAAAAAGTCTCTTCTATTCTAACAGCACTTCAATTGGACCTGACCAGGTGGGGGAGGGAGTGTAAGCAACGAATGAGAATTCTCTCTGTGTTAGCATCTTCTCTGGATATTCTCTGCTTCAGCTTCAAAAAATGAAGGTTTTTTTGTTGGTGGTGGTGATGGTGTTGTTTATTTATCCTTCTTCCAAGTAATGGCTATATTTCATTTAGTTAATTAACAATACCCAGTTAATCTCACTTCTCAGTAATTATCTGAATAACACAAAAACACTAATTCCGAGAGATTTATTCATTCTCTTCTTTGTTGCAGTATAATTCACAATAGCTAAAAATTGGAAAGAATCTAAACTCCCCTTGACACATAAAACAATAAAAAATATGTGACATATGTTCAAATGCATTTAGTAGTATACTAAAAAGATGGGTTTGTTCTGCAACTAACCAATATGGATAGAACTAGAGTGGATCATGCCTAAGAAGATATGTCAGACAGATAAAGACTCAAATGAATAAAGAAAAGAAAACAGGTATAAAGTAGTTTTATATGTATATTACAGAACCAATAGAACTGTAAGCATAAGATACAAACTACAACAACCAAACTTAAAATTGTCTTGTCCTGGGAGGTAGGCTGAGGTAGGTAAACTGGAGACATTGAAAAAAAAAATTTGACACTGGTGATGTAGATTGCCTTTGAAAGATTGCATTCCCAGAACTCAATTAGAAATAATTCTATAAAATCATGGTATCATCAATTAAAAATATATTAAATAAAAGAAACAAGAAGACATTATAAGTACAAATTGTAGTTATCAGAAGGGAAAAAAGGAAAATTAATTGGGAAAGTTGGTCTATGGTGTAAACTAATTGGCCATGGAAAGAATTATATGGTAATGGTTATGAATGTAATTTACTATATAGAGATATATACAGTTGATTGATATGATTATATACCTAAAATATATATTATTAACAAGTTTATGGAATAAAATGCTTAAAAACTAATTTATATAAATAGAACAATAAACATAGTTTAACATTGTTATAAATTATATGTTACATAGATATTGGTAATAGACATAAAAAAAACATGGAAATCAGACTATACTTGATTTGATACAATAATACAAAAGCTTTATTTTTTTAATATATGTCAAATTAATATATATAATTATGCTTATTATTACATATTCATTTTGGATATAACATATATCTTCATATATTCACAAAAAATGAAGGATCTAGGTTGCAGCAAATATCAGCAACAATTGTTATTTCAGTATGATAGAATTTTTAATTGTTTTCCAAATTTTGTTCAATAAATACTACTGTATATTTTTGAAACCATAAAAATAATACTAATTAAAAGGTTTACTAAAAGTTTTACTAAATATACATAATTATATTTATACCTAAATATACATGTATGATGACATCAGCATTTATTTCAGCTTTAATTTTGAAGGCATATAGCTCATTAAAATGCTTTGGAAAATAACTAATGACAATTAAATATTGGTCATAGTCAGATGTTATTTTTGTTTTTTTGAATTTGCATTGTAATTTAAATTCAATTCAAATTTATTTGTTTTATTTTATTTGGAGATTGTGCATGAGTAGTGCTTGGAGGCCTGGGGATTTCTCCAGCAATTTACTATCAATCCTTTTGTGGTTCAATTGCCAAAGCAGGAAGAGCCTCTAAGGATCCTGAGCACTGCAAATGCTCAGGATTAATAGAGAGTCTTCAGTGTATTCAGGGGCCTTCGGACTACATCCAGTATAGTCTCAAGGGACCATATGGTAGCCAACATATGTTATGTACAACTCCAACATCAACCCTAAACTGTAATCATTTCCTGTTCACTGATATTTTTGACTATATGTTCTTGTATAAATTTTTATGTTCTTATTGAGAATAAAAAAACTTATTAACATGCACTAGCTTTCTCCAGTGTAAATTCAAGCTATAGCAACTATTCACCAACTCCACATTCAATTTCTGCACTTCATCTTTGCTGAAGATAACAGTACATTATTTCTGTTTTCAAACATAAAGTTTCATACATTTGAAATGACAGAAAACTTCCTGCTGTTATCATCACTCTCCAAATCATTACTTCAAAAGATATAGGGAAAATGACTACAGCAATTGTGAGAAAATAAAAAAAAAAATTACATACAAACATGTTTGTAATCATGGTGCTTAAATAAGATATTAATTTTAAAAAAAGCATTGCAACTGTTACATTTTACATTTTAAATTATTGTTACATTTCAGTTATATTTTAAAATATCAGGTAAAAATAAACATTGGAAATTATCCAATGTCATGTGAAAAGGAGGGAGATTTCTATTCTCCCTCCTCTCTCCTTGTCTTCTCTGACATACTTCATGTGTCTTCCCTTTATTCTTTTTCCCAGTCGTGCTCCTATGCTTTGTTTAGACTTCACCAAAAGAGGCAGAGCTGGGATTGGAAAAGATAACTTAATGGTAGGCCTGATCATCGTGCTTTGCGTGCAGGGGGTCTGATTCGAGCTCACAAATGAATGACAATGGAGACAAGAGGGATGCTGGAAAAGGCATGTTTAGAGTGGTGGTATTTGTAGGGAGGAATAGTGGAAAAAATTACCTGTTAGGCAATACCTGCTGTAGCCTAGTGGCCTCCAGAACACAGGGTCCAAGAAGCATTACATCTCTGGACTAGAGCACTTCTTCCACCTTCTAGCTGTACTGGACAACCATAGCAAAGAATGATTTATGTGAGCACTGTTTGTCTTTTATTCCTACCCCTGAATTAAATTACTGAGAAATAGAAATGTCTTGAGAGAGGAAGCAAATGCCTGGCACCATGAGTCTTGCAATAATAGTTACAAGTTTCCTGGTAATAGAAGAATTCTGAAGAGCTAACTCTAATCTTACCAACACATTTAAAAAGAGAATCCTCACCCTCTTTTTTCTTTTTACACATTAAAGCCAAACACATTTTAATTCACATTTTCTAGCTGTGTAAGAAGATGCTAGTGGAGTACTAAGCATATATGTAGCATTGCAACCTTGTGCAATACAATTGTGCGACATCAGTACTGCCTAAATCATTTTGTAGCTTAATCTTTTTGTTTAAATGTCTTATCTTGGTTAAATCATTGTAAAAATATTTGCTTCCAAGTTCTGCCATATTCTTCCTTAAGATCAATTCCTCTAGTGCACGTGCACGTGTGTAAGTGTGTGTGTGTGTGTGTGTGTGTGTGTGCATTCCTTTGGTGCATACTTGATTTTCTTTTTTAAACAAATTCATTGGCTTACTATATGCATTGTTTTTTCTTTACAATTCGTTCTCTGAATATAAACAAGATTCTGTTGACCTGGATGAGTCAGGCTTGATTCTCTTCCCGCTCCAATCTATAAGAAATAACATTTTGCTTGATTCATCATTCATGGCTCCCCTGAGTCTAAGGCAGGGGTCTCGAAACGTCAATTTACCTGGGGGCCGCAGGGAGGCAAAGTCGGGGTGAGGCAGTTTTATTTATTTCTTCTGAACATGAATAGAACATTGAGTGAAGATTATGAAAACAGTTCTCTGAACATGGCATCTTATGCTAATCTTGTTGCGCAGAGACTTGACAGCGCTTCTTCTCACAAATCTGAACCACATTTGGCTTTAGAGACGAAGCAGTTTGAGACCAACCTCAGTATGGCTTGAAGATGATCATCATTAAGTCTAGACCTGTATTTTGACTTATTGAAGTCCAATGTGAAGAATAACTTTTCACACAAGTATGTGCTCCAAAAAAGGCACACGATGCACTTGAACATTCAGGAAAGCTCAGGGAAGCTGGGGGGCAAGTCTCTCAAAAATTGCCCATGCATGTCTGCTTTTCCACTAATCTCCCTGAACTTGGCTTTGAGATCAGAGTTGCATTGCAGGTCAATGAGCCCCATTTGAAGCACAGGAGGGGCATCTTGCACATCAAAGGAAAAGGGGCCCACAAAAATTTGGAAAGTGGCTCTGTGCTTTTTAAAGTCTGCAAATCTGTGATCAAATTCCTTTTCTAGCTTAAAAATAGCATCAACATATTTCTCACCACTGAATGGTATGCCTACATCCACAAGTTCCTTGCATGCTGGGAAATGGCAAAGGTTTTTCTGAGAGAGCTGGGATTTTCATAACACAAGTTTTGTGGAGAATGCTCTCACATTGTCATAGGCAGCACTGATAAGCTGCCCCAGGCCTTATAACATCTTGTTTAGTACATTCAGCTTATGTGTGATGTCAACAAGAAAAGCTAAGTCCAAGAGCCACTTGTGATCACTCAACTCAGAAACAGCACACCCATCCTTCTCCATGAAGGCTTTCACTTCTTCTCTCAACTCAAAAAATCTTTTCAGGACATTTCCCCTGCTGAGCCAACATACCTTGGTAAAATAGAGCACATCTCCATATTCTGACTCCATTTCCTCTAAAAAAAAAAAAAGCACAGAACCTCCTGTTCTTTAAGCCCATAGATCGGATTTGGTTGAATTTCACAACAGACATCACATTGTCACACGGCAGGCATTTACTGCCAAGGGCCTGCTGATGGATAATGTAGTGAAGAGCAATGACCTTCTCTACACCTCCCTCTTCAAGTTTTTTTGAACAAGTGCCACCAGTCCATTTTTCCTCCCTGTCATCAATGGCGCTCCATCAGTTATTATTCCAACAAACCTCTTCCATGGCAAACCTGCATTCTCAATAGCATCACACAGATGCCAAAATATCTCATTAGCGGTGGTCTGGCCATGCATTGGAATTATTGTGAGCAGCTCCTCTGTCAATTCAAAATTGCAATCAACACCACGGACATAAATTGTGAGCTGCGCAGTGTCTGTTATATCTGTGCCCTCATCAAGAGCAACTGAGTATGCATCAAAACATTTGGCTTTCTCACACAGTTGATGATAAATGTCACTTGACATGTCAGAAATGCGCTCTGCCACAGTGTTGGCAGAAAGGCTGATTTTGTTAAACTGACCTATCTTTTCCGGACAGATAATACTTGCAGCCTGTACCATGCATTTTTCAACAAACTCTTCTTCTGTAAATGGTTTCCCTGCCCTAGCAGTCATCTCACTAACCACGTAACTAGCTTCGACTGATGCAACATTCTCTTTGGTTGCTTTCTTGAAGAAATCTTGTTGCCTCATTAGACATGCTTTAAGACTGGCCAGCCGGCTTGGCTCTCTCATTTCTTGATATATTTGCACCATTCCTCAGCATGTTTAGTTTTGAAATAATGGCGTTTCAAGGTTTATTCCTTGTGCACTGCAACTTTCTCTGAGCAATTAAGACAGGTGGGGATGCCCTGTGCCAGTGCGGAAGTCCCTAGTGCTCAACAAAGAAATACAGCGCCTCCACTTTTCTGAAATTGTCTGTGCTTGTCATCAATCTTTCTCTTCACTGCAGGCTTTGATGAAGTCATGATGAAGGTATGGACAAAATCTAATTCTGGTAATAACTTCTCAGTCCCTTAGGCCTCCGATAATGCGAGGGACAGCACGGCAGGAGCAGTGGAAATGACCCTCTGGCGCTAGGGTGCAAAGTATTCGCGATTATTCGCTTACCAAATATTTGCAATAAAATATCACATTAGTAAGGAAAAAAATCGCAAAATATCACATTAAACGTTTGCATGCCCCGGACGGAACTGTTCGGGGTATGTGAATGTTTAATGCGACTTTTTCTTACAAATACGCTTTCTATTGAGATTATTCGGTAAGCAAATAAAGGCGAATACTGCGATACTTGAAGGCCGGCCACGGGCCACAAAATGTTGTATGGAGGGCCGCAAATGGCCCGCGGGCAGCGAGTTTGAGACCCCTGTTCTAAGGCATCAGGATAGCAGTGAAAAGCATTCAGGTCTTGCAGAACAAATAGATTTGATTATAGTTTGGTGGTTGCATTGAAGTAATAGTAGAGCAAATTACCTACCAGGAACTAATTTTAATATTAAAATCTGGTGGTCTTCACAACAACTACTTTCTGTAAATAATAAAAAAAGCTCTGTTTCCTGGTTGAGTCCCTAATGAGTTCAATTCATGTTTCATTCATATCCTTGTTACCTAAGTACTTCAAGTTCTCATTAGTGCTAAAGGTCTTTCCTGAAGAATTAATAGCATTTCTTTATCTTATCACCTGAAGAGTTTCCCCATTTTTTTCAAAACACTAATGTTCCATATTGTGCATCTGATATTAAATAGAGAAGAGTGATTTTATTTTAATCTGGAATGCTTCACGAATTTGTGTGTCATCCTTGTGCAGGGGCCATGCTAATCTTCTCGGGAACATTCCAGTTTTAGTATATGTGCTGCTGAAGTGAGCACGAAAAGAGTAATTTATTTTAAGTAGTTTTTTAAGAGAATTCTTTTGTGCACTTATGCTCTTTTTTTTGTTTTTGTTTTTGTTTTTGGATCACACCAGGCAGCGTTCAGGGGTTACTCCTAGCTCTATGCTCAGAAATCACTCCTGGTAGGCTCGGGGGACCATATGGGGATGCCAGGATTTGAACCAATGACCTTTCTGCATAAAAGGCAAATGCCTTAACCTCCATGCTATCTCTCCAGCTCCACTTGTGCTCATTTTTATGATAAATTGCCACCCATCAAATATACTTCCATATAACTGTTCCATTAATTATTCAGAAATTTTCATATATGTTGATTCCTAGGTATCTACTACATACTTTGACTTCAAATTACAATTCTGATTCTATAAGTCAAAATCAAATAAATATCTCATTAATTTACTTATTTGTTTATCTAAGAGACATTATTAAAATATCTTAATGTATTCAAAATTAAAATTATAATAAACTAATTAGACATTTTAATATTCAGATAAGCATAAAATATATATCACACCACTAGACTAAATATAACATATTATTTTAAGTTTATATCTTTATAAAAATGATGGCAAACATTATTTTCAAGAAATATCAATAGCAACAATAATCTCAATAACACCTCTAAGCAAGCTTTTTTCATCTTTTTGCTGACATTTTCTGATTCATGTGACTAGCTACTAGCAGATTTCATTTCAAAACCTCCCACACAACTGTTATTTAAAGAGCACTTAAAAGACCATTATAATCAATGTACTGCCCTAGGTTACATAAATGGACTAGCATATAATACTAAGACTAGCATATAAACTATTATGAATGGGTTGACTACAGAAAGTAGAGTTGCAAGGTTAAAAAGTTTAAAATAAAAATTTAGACCTATCTTATCAAAATACATGCCTTGTGGTAACTTTGTTGAAATAGAAAGTTTTATTTCATTCTTTATTGACTAATCATTGACATGATTTTACTTTCATCATTGATTTTCCCATCTTTAACAAATGTTTTTCTGTCTCCCTCCTATTCAGTTACCATTATTTGTATTCATAATTCCTGACAACAAACATAAGTTTTGTCTGAATGTGCATAACTCAGTTTTACTTATGTATGTGTATGTATGTATATATATATGTGTGTGTGTGTGTGTGTGTGTGTATGTATGTTACAACTCTAAAAATTATGAAAAAATTTACTGGCTCCAAGAATGAACTGAAGACATAAAAAGGGGGGGCTGGTGAGGTGGCGCTAGAGGTAAGGTGTCTGCCTTGCAAGCGCTAGCCAAGGAAGAACCGCAGTTCGATCCCCTGGCATCCCATATGGTCCCCCCAAGCCAGGGGCAATTTCTGAGCATTTAGCCAGGAGTAACCCCTGAGCATCAAACAGTTGTGGCCCGAAAAACCAAAAAAAAAAAAAAAAGACATAAAAAGGGGAAAATTAAGCATTTTAAGAATTTACTATGAAACAAAATTGAAGTACTAAAGCAAAATAATTTAATTGTATAGTCTATTCTGTTTACTAAAATGTTCTCTTCTTGATTATAAGAGAACTGAAATGCCAAGAGTTGCTAAAATGTAAACTCTGGTTAATTGCATAATTAATATTTAAGCCATTAAATGCTGACTAAAGTTAGATTCCTTGAAACTCTTATTTTCCTCTGAGTACCTCCAGAAAAGACCCCTAAGCATAGAACTTTAAGCACAGCCAGGCATGGGTCAAGATAAACAAAAAGAATATATTTTAAAATTATTAAGTTGCCATATGAAAGGCTTTATTATAAATATAATCTGAAAAACATTTGAGTAATTTTTTAAAAATAAATACAATATATATCTGTAAAGTGAGTATTTCAGGTCATATTTATAATATTATGCTTATTTTGCGAACAAATTTAATGTATCCATTTCACACCACTTATACTTACCTACTTTGCTAGCCCATACTTAGATTGAAGATCAGAAATCCAAGAAGATAATTACTTTATAAATGAAAATATGATTTGGATAAATTATCACCTTGCAAGTAAATCAGTAATTGGAATTTATGCCTTCAAAACTTTTCCAAGAACAAAGACCTAACTAATTAATTAATTAACTAATTAATAACTAAGCTACACTTTTAGTGTTTAGGCCTTCACTATTCCTAACAAATGAGAGCTCACTTTTATTACCACATAAAAGAGAAAATTTAAATAAAATTATCATTATGTATAAAGATGTCATATTTTTATCCCAAGTAATTTTATTAGTAAATTTAATAATAATAAATAATATTTCTATCAACTTTATATTTCTACAAAAAGTAACAAATATCCATTTGGTGTTAAAAGGTAAGGCCTTAATGAAATAAAATTTAAATAAAATAAAACTTTTTTGTTTTTTAACCACAAATCAATTTTCAAAGAATACTGAAACCAAATTAAGTTTACCTGGGCTTTAATTTTATCCTAGACCTAAAAGAAATATAACACAAGTGATTTTCATTTTAATTTCATCATAAAACTTAAGACTTTTTGGGGCCGGAGAGGTGGCACTAGAGGTAAGGTAAGGTAAGCCTTGTAATCGTTAGCCAAGGAAGGACCGCAGTTCGATCCCCCGGCATCCCATATGGTCCCCCCAAGCCAGGGGCGATTTCTGAGTGCTTAGCCAGGAGTAACCCCTGAGCGTCAAATGGGTGTGGCCCAAAAAAAAAAAAAAACTTAAGACTTTTCAGTATGCTTTTCATTATTTATTTAATATCAATATTTTTAAACCCCTTGTTAGAAAAATTAACATATTTCTGTCAGATTTGGTGGCCTCTGCCCTAATATAAAAATGTTTGGTATAAATTCACTTGTTAGAATCTAAATAGTAAATAAATTGTAAAATTAAAATTTTTAATAAAATGGGGCTGAAGAGATAGCATGGAAGTAGGGCATTTGCCTTGCACGCAGAAGGACGGTGGTTCTAACCTGGCATCCCATATGGTCCTCCGAGCCTGCAGGAGTGATTTCTCTGTGTAGAGCCAGGGGTAACCCCTGAGCGCTGCCGGGTGTGACCCCAAAACCAAAAAACAATTTTAATATAATTTTTATTTTAATCATAGTGGCTTTCGTATCGTTTACAGTAATATTTTAGGTACATATTAAGATTGAATCAGGGGAATTCCCATCACCGAATTGTCCTCCCTCCACCTCCTTTCCCATATCCTTCACCCTCATCCCCGGGCTGCTTGGATGAGTGTCCCCTCTGTGCCTAGCTTACTACTTAGTGATCTTACAGCTGTTTGGTCATGGTACCTCCATTATATCCCCCTCTAATTGGGAGGCAGAACTAGATAGTCAAGTTATGTGGTTTTATTTGAAGAAGAGAAAAGTAATAAAATGGGGTAAAAATCAAATACGCCGAAAATGCACCTCTCATCCTTGGTTTGAGAGACAAAGGGGAAAAAGAAGGTGAAACACCACAACAGTATAAAAAGAAGTATCAAATAAAAAATCCGTGAACACTACAGCAATTAAGATAGGCACCACATAATAGCCATGGTCTTGAAATAAAAAAACACGACAGAGCACAATAGGGAAGAAGAGAAAAAAAGAAAGAAAAATAAATAAATAAAAATGGAGACAAGTTCAATATCCACACCAAATCAAAGAAATAGACAAAAACTAGATAGATAAATAAAAAAAAACTGATTATTTTGTGCTTTTTGTCTTTTTTTTTTTTCCCTCCTGAATAGGTACAGTAAACATTGGGGTCATTCGAAAGGGAATTCCCTTGGCCTAAGAGATACAGGTTTTCTCCACTTTTGTAGTATATTATCATAGAATTAACTTTAGACTCTTTTCTAGTTCATTAACTCTCCCTTTGGTGCTTTTGTGGTGTACGGAAGACTTCTGCTCCATCCTGGGTGATAAAATCAGGTCTCTATATCTAGAGATCTCAGTCTCTGCACAGGTCATGAATGGAACTTATGATGAAGTCTTTCTTTGTGGTTCTAGAAGTTCTGTTCCCTCAGTGTCATTTTAATCCCTCTTCTGTGGTTGGCGGTCTTGGTCCTTGCTCTGATCCTAGGATGGAGCCTGGGATAGCGTCTTTCGTTATGTTTCCAGAAGACCCACTCAGTTGCTATTGTCTCAGTCAGACATTGGGACACAATTTGACCGAAGAGCAGATTATCCTACTTCACCAGCTAATGATAAGACAAAATCAGAAGTCTTGTCAACCTTTGGTCTGTGAAAAAAGCCAAGATCGTGATCTACAGATGACTGGCTGATAGAACCATGACCAGGCAGTATGTATCCTGGGACCAATAAAAAAGCCCTAGTCTAGGGTTTGATCTACGACCTGCACAACAACCATGATCTCTAATTCCAAAACACTATTTTTTAATAAATTTGTTAATTTAACATGTTTCATCAGATGGATTACCTTCATAATCATGAAAAACATTTTGTTTTACTGTCAGGGATTGAACCAAGGACCTCACACAGTTCTCGTTCTCTGTCCTATCACAGCAAAAATGACTTACCAGGTGATAGTAATCATAACTGTGTGGTACAGACTGTTAGATTAATAAAAGTAGAATTGAGAGCTCAGGACAAAACTTCAGATGTTTTGTCAGTTACTTTATAGAAAAGATTTTTAAGTGCATAAAGTAGAGCAAAAAAGTTTTTATCACAAATTAAGGGAATATTGGTTAGCCATAAGCAATAAAATAACCCTAGAACTCTTGTGTCATACAGTACACAAAAATTAATTTAAAATGAGTTAAAAACATAGATATTAGACATCCCCCTCAATCAATACAATTATATTGAAGAAAACATAGGCAAAATTCTATGATATTAGCTTCAGAAATAACTTTTATGATTTGTAACTATTATAACAGCAAAAAAATCAATAAATATGTATTTAACTACATTGTAAATTGGGAGCTAAAAAAATACTTAAAGAATGGAGGAAATGGGGTCGGGCGGTGGCGCTGGAGGTAAGGTGCCTGCCTTGCCTGCGCTAGCCTAGGACGGACCGCGGTTCGATCCCCCGGCGTTCCATATGGTCCCCCAAGCCAGGAGCAACTTCTGAGCGCATAGCCAGGAGTAACCCCTGAGCGTCACAGGGTGTGGCCCAAAAACCAAAAAAAAAAAAAAAAAAGGAATGGAGGAAATGGCTTAATACCATCTGAAAAAAGGGATTCAAGAGATATAAAGCACCCATAAAGTTCAACAAGAAGCATTTAAAAATATGGAGAAATTAGATACAGATATTTCCCCCAAATAAGATATACAAATAGCCAAGAGACATATGAAAATTCAAATCAAGTGACAATGATAAATTGTCCAACCAAAGTGAATCTACTTCAAAAAGTCCAGAAAATGCCAGCACTTGTGAGGATGTGGTGAAAAAGAAAACCATCCTGTTGGAGTGACTGATTTCAGTGTTATATTTTTTGTTCTGTTTTGTTTCGTTCTGTTTTATTCTGTGGCCATATCTGGTAGTGCTTAGGGATTACACCTGGCGCTATGATCACATACAAGGCAAGCTTCCTATCTGCTCTGACACAAATGTCCACATTTTAAAAAAAGCTTAACTTACTAAACCTTGTAAATGATTGTCATCTTCCAAACAATTTGCCTTGAAATTGGTGCTAGTAATACATATAAATATACATATATATGCACATGCACACACACACATATATATACATATATAAATCCTCCTATAAAATGTCTTTCCTAGTAAATCTAGGACACTATCACTGCTTTCTAGTTTTGCATTTAATTGTCAAATTGAATTTCCACATTCTACCAGACATAAAATAAGAGTTAAATAAACCTGTTTTGACTATTGTAAAGTAAAAAAAATCATCTTTTAGCTTAGAAAACTTGGATGAACATTCATCTGACAGATGGTGAACAATAGGTGGTCTCTATACCTGGAATAGTTCAAGGAACAGATGGCCTTGGTATTTTTGAAAAAAAAAAGAGAGATATACTTTGTTTGAAATTATCCCCCAGAAATATATGGAAGGACAGAAATTCATCTTAAGAATATTTTAGCACAGACTGTAATGGTAGGTAAATATTATGCGACATGAAAGGGCTCACTTCTGTTGTTAACAACAACAAAAAATCTACAATCTCAATGATATTTATTCAGAGACCAAATAAAAATATAAGAAATATAATTTTACTCATTTATGTGCATAAGTATGTGTACACACAGTTAGTTATGTCAGAAGCACAGTAGAGGGGCTGGAGCAATAGCACAGCAGTAGGGAGTTTGCCTTTGATGTGGCTGACTCAGGACGGACCTCAATTTGATCCCCTTGCATCCCATATAGTCCCCTGAGCCAGAAGCGATTTGTGAGCGCATAGCCAGGAGTAACCCCAGAGCCTCACTGGGTGTGGCCCAAAAAAACAAAAAAAAAAAAAAAGGAAAAAGAAAAAGAATAAAAATTGCTGTAAAAACTACAATTCAGAATGTATTTTGTTTAGCATTTGCAAACTCCTCATGGTCTCTTTCTTCCTGAATTTTCTAAGTAACAAAAATTAAAGCAGTAACATAATAGACTAGTATAATAAAATTAAATAATGGAGTAAATTTTTCTTTTTAAGCATTTGGAGGGGTTTCCCAGGTGGTGATCAGGATGTCAGAGATCCCCACCAGAGAGATTCTCCACTAAATGAGTGGGAGGCTCAATGCATAGGCCCAAAGATGCTATAGGGTTTCCTGTAAGACAAGGGATCTCTGGGTTACTCCTGTAACTTTTAGGCTTTCAGGTTGTAGCCAGTTGTGCTATCATGTGGTACTGGAATTTTTTTCTTTTTGGATTTTATTTATTTATTTTTATTGTGGACTAAGTGAATTACAAATCTTTCACAGTAATAATGAATGAGGGGCATTCCCACCACCAGTGTTGTCCTCCCTCCACCCCTGTTCTCAGCATGCATCCCAATTTAACAGTTAGGTATTATATTCCCTAGCAATTATAATCTCTCCTGGCCCTGTTTACTTAGTCATACAATGTATAACAACCTTCGCCAGCATGCATTTCCCACCACCAATGTCCCCAGTTTTCCTCCCAACATTCCTGATGCCCTTTCCCCTGCCACCTTCTGTGGAAGACATTTTTTTCTCTCTCTCGCTCTTCTCTCTCCTTTTCTCTTTATCTCTCACTCTACCCTTTTCTTTCTCCTTTTCTTTTTCTCTCCCTCTCTCCTTTTTTCTTTCTCTCTCTTATTCTTTCTCCTTTTTTCTTTCTCCCTTTCTCTCTTCCTTTTATCCCTTTTAGACACTTTGATTTGCAATGCAGTGCACCTAGTTATTCTTAAAAGAAGAAATTTAACAGAAATAATGGTACTATTTTTTTATTTTAAGCAAGTTCATTAACATGTTGATAATTAATGGCACACATATTGAAGATACAGAATTTGATGTTTTACATATTTATTTGTGTAAACATCACCACAACCAGGATTTTAAACATCTTTATAACTCAAACACCCCTCTGGACCTAAGCAATAGCACAATGGGTAGGGCATTTGTCTTATGAGCAGGCCTCCCGAGTTCTAACCCTGTTTTACATATATATACATATATATTAAATATCCACTTCTTCCCTTGTTTGTTCTATCTTCTTCCCATTTTTTACACTTGTGATTAGTCTTTAATCTAGCACGATAGAGTTTTCCTAGAATTGTATATATACTTTCTCTTTGTTTACTTGACATAATAGATTTTTGAGATATATGATGTAGTAATTGTAAATATATTGTAAATATATCTTTAATTTAGTCTTCTAATTGATGGCTCTATATGAAAATGCCATAAATGTTCATATATTGATTTTGTAGCCTGTCATATTACTATATTTATTACTATAATAGTTTACTCTTTTTTTAAATTTTGGGAGTACCACACCTGGTGATATGCAGGGCTTACTCCAGGCTATGGGCTCAGAAATCTCTCCTGGCAAAAGGGACACCAGGGGATTGAAATACGGTCTGTCTTAGGTTAGCGTGTGCAAGGCAGACACCCTACCGCTCCAGCCCCTATATTAGTTTGTTCTAACAACTTTTAATAAGTATTTCAGGCTTTGATCTATATTATTTCATCTGAAAAATGTAGTGGTTTGATTTCTTTTTCAATTTATAACCCTTTTATTTACTTTTTTATTTATTTGTCGTAGTTAGTATGTCTAATACTATGTGAATAATAATAGTGAAAGTGAGTATCCATTTCTTAAGCCTTATCTCAAAGAATAAGCTTTTAATTTTCTCTAAATCTATTTATATCATCATGCAATTTTTATCTTTTTATTGATATGCTATAGTACATATATTTATTTGCATATGTTCATCCTTATATCCATGTTTTAAGTCCTACTTGATTGAGATGTATTTTTATTTTTGTATAATGTTGAATTTTGTTGACTATACATTTGAGAATTTTTGTATCTTGTACAATAAAGATACTGATCTATACTTTAATTTTTAGTGAACTATGCCTTTTTAAATCTAATTAATGTTCTCTTATAAAGATTTTTGGAAAACAATACATTTCATTAAGAATAGATAAAACGTCACTACCGGAATCCATTTTAATCTGGGAATAGCGTGACCTACTTCAGGGCCAATAGGTCACCATTTCATCCCAGCCCATTCCCACACAGGTCATGACCCCACCCATGGGGCGGGACATTGGTGGCCCAGGCATCCTTACAAAAGCTCTTTCCCCTCCTTCTCATCAGTCCTTTTCTACGAAACCACTCTACAATTTCTGTTAGTCTACTGTTATTCCAAAGTGTCCATAATTACAGTTTGCCTCTAGGATAGAAACTGGATGCGCAAAATCATTGGATAATGATACACAATATATAATCCAAATACAGTTCTCATTACGATATCATGTATTTACTAGAATGCTTATACACAGTCTATTCCAGGTAGTCTTTTCCTAGTAAAATAAAGATTACCCTCATCAAATAGGATTGGATCAGGAAATGGAAAACCTTTACTGGCTTTAACCATTACTTCTTTCTCTCTCCCTTTTTTTTATTTTATGACCCACCTCGCCTGGGTCTACTTTTTAACTGTAGTCCACTGATCGATCGCAGGAGTATGTATGTTCACCATACCAATGGCTATCTAATGTTAGTCTGTAATAGATATAATATTAACTTCATGGTATACTCTCCCCGTAAAGTGCTCATTACTATGTCACTTGGTTATTTAGACTTGAAAACTATGATTGTTCTTAAGAACACTCCACACACAACTTAAGCTATGAAGCCTTTCTAGTTCACGCTTACCAAACATGATTGGCCTAAAAGGAATAAAAAGTGGGGAGAAAACTTTTACAGTAGACTTTCCAGCTTTACTTTCTCTTTTTGTTTTTTTCTTTTTCCTTTCTTTAAATGTTCTGTTCCATAGCATTTGGGAAAGCTTTTCAAATATAACCCATGAACCTATCCTCTGCCTGCCAATGTAGGAGCATGAATGTAAGTGTACGCCATACCAATGTCAGTCTAATAGACATAGACATCATACACATAGAAAGTCTATGTCTGCAATAGACATGTCTAAGTAATATAGGGTCCTCCTCTCTATTATAGATAACCCTTCCCCCCACTTTTTTTTCTTTTTGCTTACCACCTTACAAATCCTTTGTGAGCCCTTCATGTTACTTCTCCACATTTAACCTTTTTCTCTTACTCTCAGTCCTTAATTTCCCACAAAGTAAAACATTCTCCCCAGCGCAGTCAGATGCCAACCAGCTTTCAAAATGAAAAAGATAGATTCTCAGCATGAGAAGAAACTGACAGTCTGCTATTGATTTTCTCTTGGTGGCTCCTCTCCCTTCACCTCTGTTCACCCTGGACTTTTGCTTGTTACCAGATTGCGTTCCTGAGAAACCCTCTGCTTGAGGACAATTCCAGATATGGGATTTTTGGGAGTCATTTTCCCTAGATTCCACAAAACCAAATCACAGGCTGAAGCTGAGCCCCAGATCTTACCCCCTTCCCCTCCTATTTCAAAAGATTTAAAGAGGACATATAAATTTCCTTTGAATATTTATTTTAGATATATTCCTTTAATAAGCATAATCGTTATCGAGTATCTTCTAATGTAATGGCAAATTCCCCTATACTCGGTTCAGAGTTCATGTGAGCAAAAGGCACCCCACATGAACTATTAATATTTTGTGGCAATGTCCCTTTTTGCAGAAGCACATTAAAATGTGAAAGGTTAATAGATGCAAACAAGTTCTTATCTAATAGAAATAGGAACACAAAAAATTTTATACTACAGTGAGACCTTACACCCTAAACACTTGACATAGTGATTTGGCTTGAACTCCAATTGAATGGACATTGACTATTCACCCCTGAACCATGGATAGCAGCTACAGAAACAAACATGTTTTCCTACATTAGCACCCAGAACATAAATTCTTCCAAGGAAGGCCCCACTACCGCCATGGCACTGACTTACTAGAAAGACAGTTCTTATGTCACTCTGACAACCGGGCAACAGCAATAGTCTGCTTTTAGGGCAAAATTTTCTGCAATGCTAACTGATGGTGAGATGGAACACCACTCGGACTTCGACATAGGACCTACAGATACCAGGATCTATAACTAGAGTTACCTGACAGCAAGAACTGTGATGATGAAGAGCTGACCACTGAGAATGAGTAGGGTGTTGGACAACCTCGTATGCCTGGAGCTTTGAGTTGGTCTTACGCCAAAATACTTCAGAGAAAGATCTCCCTGTTTTTTAGGCCAAAGGTCTTTCTTCCCAATTTCTTCCATATTTTACTATGCCTACGCAAATGACATCTGCCACACACAACTTTTTTCTTTTTTTTTTTTTTGTATCTCCCATCTCTAAAGAAAAAAAAAAGGAAAGAACATACTAATCCTTCAGCTATTGTAACAATTTTATTGGTGATACAATAATTTCCACAAATATAAGTGCTAATGAACTCTCTCTCCTTTTTAATCCATTTTTATTAATTTCTCTATTTTTTATTTTTAATAACTTCACTTTTTGTCATCCTGAAACAAATGTTTTATAAGTTATGTCAACTATGTGATACATTTTCTTTTAATAAATTTTAAAAACGGGAAAAAAGTATAAATAAAAAGTCATCACTGAAAATTTGTTTGAACTCACTAGTAAACTCATTGTACCCAGACTTTGTCTTTTGGAGAGAATTTTAATTGCTGTTTCAAATTACTTGCTTATAATTTGTCTATTTATATTTTATAGTTCTCTTATTTATTTTATATTTCATACTAATTTAATCTTCAGAAATTATGTGATTCTAAGAATTTATTCATTTCTTCTAAGTTCTTCAACATAAAGTTGTTCATAGCATTTTCATAATTATTTGTATTTTTATAATATCTGCAATAATATTTCCCCCTTTATTTCTGTTAATACTTAGAAATATTATTTTTCTATAAGAACTTAGTAAAAATTTTTGTCTCTATCATTGTTTTATTCTTTTGTATTGACTTTGCATTTCTATTTTATTATTTAGATGTAACTTTTATTTTTTTCTTTTTTTCTATTGACTTTGGATTTAATTTGTTTCTCTTATTCTCACTTCTGAAAGTGAAAAATCAGATTGTTTATTTAAGTTTTCTCTTCTATCCTGATATAATGGCATATTGATATGAATTTCTCTTTCAGTGTGCCTTTTACTATGTCATGAAAATTTTAAGAACATTTGTTTTCTATCCTTTGTTTTCAACTATTTAAATTTTCTTTTAAATTATCAACTAAATTGTCCTTCAATAGTATGTTATCTAGTATGCAATGTTTGCAATTTTTCTATCTATATATTTTGTTTTTCGCCTTCATAGCATTGTAATCTCAAAAATACTTGATATCATTTATCATTTTAATTTAAGAATTGTTGTTTTGTTTTGTTTTGGGGCCACATTCAGCACTCAAGAATTACTCCTGGCAGGCTCTGGAGACTAGATGGGATGCTGGGATCGAAGCCAGATCTATCCAGGTACGCAGATGCAAGGCAAATACCCTACCACTGTACTACCCAATTTCAGTACTTTTTGACAATTGTTTTGTGTCATATCATGTAGTTAATATAAAAAAATATCCAAATTGCACTGTCAAAGAACGTGCATTCAGCTATTGAGAACTGGATAGTTCTCAAAGTCTCTGTTAAAACCCAAGTATTGATATTTTTTATTTGAACTCATGCCTATTTTTTTTCTGTCTGGCATATCAGAGTAATTGTTGGAGTGGGGTATTAAAATTTCATATACTATTGTGCTGCTATTAATGTCTTTCTATTAATATTAACAGTCGCTTTATGTTTTTTCTCTTTTTATTTCTTTTTTATGCCTATACACATATCCATGTAAATATAAATATACACATATGCATATACCTTGAACACATCTTGGCATAGACCCAAAACAAACAGGCAAAGTATAGATTTCTCTTAAATATTTATATTTTAATTATTGTATATGATGTATTCCTGTCACATGTTCATTTGAAATCTGTTTTGTGTGATATTAATGTGACCATTCCTATTTTAATCTACAATTTGCCTATGTTATTGTCTTCTAAAGTTTTATTTTGAGTTTGTCAGTAAACTTGAATCTCTGAAAAGCAGAAATCTGTGCTTTACTTCCTAATTTGTCCAGCTACTTGTACACTTTAATAATGAGTTCAGGAAGCTACTGATATTAATGTACTTAATTAAATTAACATAATTTATTGTCATTTTTGCTTTGGATGCTGATTGTTTAAAGCAATTTTTCATTCTTAGTTATCTAATTTCTCCATTGAGTACTTTGATATCTAATTTTGTGTTGCATTAATGTTTTATTTATATCTTCATTTTTGGTCTTCATTTTGTTTTAGTCATACCCAGTGGTGTTTGGGGCTTATAGTTGGTGCTTTGCTCAGATTCTAGTCCTGGTGGGCTTAGAGGACCATATGGGGTACATGGGATCAATTCTGGGTCAACCACTACAAGACATATGTTCTACCCAGCATACTATCTCTCTGACCCCTTTTTACTTCTTCTTATTTGTTATTTCTTCTTACTTTTCGATTTTAGGAGGGAATGTCAGAAATTTTGTATCTAAAATTTTAAGGTTATATCATATTTAAAATTTGAAATGAGTAAATTCTAAGATTATTCAAGAAATAATCATCTATCCTCTTTTTGTTTTACATACTTTTAAAATATTTTGTTAATTACACATATATTTCCTTTTATAGAAAACCCTTTTATATTTTTTTGGAAAGTTAGCCTAGTGGGCCTAAATTTAACTGCCATTAAAAAAAAAGGCTTGACAGAGGCTCTGCTGGGCTCAGAACACTCCACATGCCAGGATTTCGTGTGCCTTTGACTGGTATGATGGGGGCTCTGGGCAGGACAGCTAGCCATAGGACCACTTAGTCCAGGCGAGCATGACTTCCCCCACACCAGGCGAGTCTTCAGGGCCATGCCTGGTTAATCAGGCCCTGGGGGGAGGGGGGGAGAAATTCCTCCCTAGGCATCCAAAAACTACAGAACTTCATGTATTCAGAATATTCCTTATTTTTAAGTTATGTTTTGCGTATACAGAATGTTGATTTTGTATTCTGCCCTTTGCCACACCCCTACAAAGTTCTTTTTTACTCCTTAACTCTCTAACCCCCTCTCAAACATCACTAACCTACATTACTCTCTTTAACTTCAGTAGTGTACAATCCTAATCACAGTCCAAAGCTGTGCATTGTGTGTGACAACCCCAAACTGTTTCAAGATACATAAAATGGACACGTATTTCTTTAGAATATTTTGTGTTTTTTCTCTGACAGCTATGATTCTTACTAAATGTTGTCTTATACAGTGACGATTCTAACTACTTTTTATTTGCTCTTTTTGAGCTGTTTAACAAGGAATTTTGGTGGAAGAATCCCCCAGTGTAATGCTTATGATTGAACCATGTCATGGGAATCATTGGAATGGTTCTTATGGCCCCCATATGCGCCAATAACACCACATGGCATTGCTTCTTATTTGCATAGGCACATTAAAATGGGAAAATACTATACATACAAATAAGATCCTACCTAATAGATTTTGGAACACACAAATCTTGTAGTGCAAAGGGACCTTACACCCTGAACATTGACATAACGACCTGGCACAGACCTCAGAAGAAAGCGCATAATCCACTCTCCCCTGAACCAGGTAAGCCATCCAGGAAACATCCAGGCTGGTCTATAACATCACCTGGAAGCAATCCTTTACCACGGAAGACCTACACTGCTCAGACATTGACCTGCTCAAAAGAGACTTCCCTTAACATTGAGAAGACTTAACAACAACAACGACCTGCTTAAAGGACAGGGCTCCCTGCATTGCCCTTTGATTGTGAGGTGAAAGGAGAGGATGCTCCACATCCTGACTTCAATGTAAGATATGCAGATTCCAGGATCTTTAATACAGAAACATGATACCAACAAGAGACTTTGTGAAAAATAAAAGTGTGTTGGCACTACAGACAATGTATTGGATTGGACGATCTAGCTTGCCTGGAGCCTAGACTTGGTCTTGTGCCAGGAAACTTCAGGGGTCTGGTCTCTTTGTACTTAGGCCAAGGTTATTTCTTTCCATGTCCCTCATATTTTGGTGGGCCTATGCAAACAACAATTGCCACTCTAACACCATTTTTACTGTGCTCCTTTGACTCTAATCCTTAAAAAGAACTCACTTAAAATTTGAGGGTAACTTAAGCTAATATGCATGTATATGGAAATGTAAGAAAATACTATGCCTGTAATGTTTAAGGGGTTACGTAAGTTTTATGGCTTTAGATTGCCTTGTGTACTGTTAAGAAATATTATAATGTGTTACAATCTGGGGACTTGAGGGACAAAGTAATTGTACATGGATTCTGTCTTATTTATCTTAATGTTCTTTGGCTGAAATTTCAAAGTTAAGATATCAGCAAGGGGGCTTCTGAGAATTATGTTATGGGTGATTGTCCTTCCACTGTAACTTTACCTTGTCCTCTTTCTTTGCACCCTTGTTTTCATAATTAAAAATAAAAATTAAAAAAAAAGGCTTTATTATGATTCCTTCAAATCAAAGTAATGATCCATCAAGATAGAGTGGTTTTTGATTGGAGCCTTTTTTTAACTCAAAATTTAAAGTGAATCAGATTATTCGTTCTGATCTGCAGAGTTTCAGTAAAAAAAATCTGTTGTAAATCTTGGCTCTAATTTTGCTGATTTTAGAATTATATTTCTTTTGGGGGCAGAGAGATAGCACAGCGGTAGGATGTTTGCCTTGTGTACAGGATGGGACCCAGATCCCATGTGGTCCCCAAACCTTTCAGGAGCGATTTCTGAACACAGAGCCAGGATTAATCACTGAGTACCACTGGGTGTGGCCCCAAAACCAATCAAAAATCAATAAAATTTAGAACTATCTGTTTTTCAAATTTGTCACTTTAATTGGAGTGTTTTGGTATGCCTGTGTTTGAGTTTATTTTGTCTGGAATATCTGAATTTTGTAGATCTGAGTATCTGTCTCATTTCTCAGTTAAGGGAAATTCTTAATGATTTCTTCAACTACAAATTCTATTTCTTTCTCTCTTCTCCCCAAACCTCAATTATTAACCTCAAACTGCAACTTTAAGTTAATCTTAAAGCTTTCACATATTTTCATATTGTTTACTATTTTTAGATGATTTTCTCTACTTCATTCTCAAGCTCACTGATTCTGACATTCTTTTGTTGAGCCATCTGTAACCCTACACTTATTCTTTGTGTTACCTTACCTACAAGAAAGACACACACCCCCCATTCCTGGAAGGGGTTTTGGGGAGGTTATAAAAGGTTTGGCCTGAGGGGCCAAAGGGGATATACCTGGATGGAGAAGTAGCAGGAGAAAAGATGGCTGAAAGAAGCTAGACGCAGGGTAAGTTAACAGACCATGCTCAAATAGGTTTAAGATTATAGGCCCCACATCTTGGCCAGGGCAAATAAAGCTGATATTTCTTGGAACCTGTCTGTGGATGATTTACTCGCCTCTACCTGAACCTGATAACCCACCGGCTGGAGGGGGTTTGGAGCCACATGGCCTGGGACGGCAAAGAAAGGCACCTCGATCCATCCATTTCCATCCATAATTAATTAAAATCACACCATTCTATTGTATTTTTAGTTTAGTTACTATATTCTGACTTAAATATATTTAAAATTTTTGCATATTTATCTGTATTATAGACATGCTCATTTACACTGGTCTCATTTCAGTGAGGAAAGATTGTTGCATTGAAATCTTCACCATATTTAGCAAGTTTCAATGTTCAAGGGTTCTTCCCCCAAAGAAGCCAGTGGATTATTCCATTTCTTTATTCTTTTTTGATTATGCACAGCTATGCTCAGAGATTACTCTTGCTCTGAGTTTAGGAATAATTCTCTGCCTACTTTAGGGACCATATAGTATGCCAGGATTGAATCATGTTGACTGGATACCAAGCAAGAAACTTACCTGTTATACTATCTCTCAAGCTCTCAAGTTCTTCATTAGTGAATTTAATTTCTGAAGGCTCGAATGAAGGTTCCTGTTTAAGTAAACCTGAATGATCACTGGGGGCTCACAGTTTCTTTTCTTTTTCTTTTTTTTTTTTTTTTTTTTTTTTTTTTTTTGGTTTTTGGGTCACACCCAGCAGTGCTCAGGGGTTACTCCTGGCTCTGTGCTCAGAAATCGCTCCTGGAAGGCTCAGGGGACAATATGGGATGCCAGGATTTGAACCACCATCCTTCTGCATGAAAGGCAAATGCCTTATCTCCATGCTATCTCTCCGGCCCCCTGTTTCAATTTTTTTGATGGTGACTATAGTTGTAGGTTTGTACAAACCTAGACAATTATCAGTAATTTGCAGTTGTGAGTGTCCCATAGGCTGCCAGAGTACTGAGGTTAAATATGAATTGACTCAGGTATCTTACTTACTACTGCTGACCAGTGGTAGTAATAATAAATTTCAGTAGGCCTGACTCCTAAACTGAAATTCTGGGATCTTTTTTTAAATAACTGTCCATGATCTTAATTATTTCATAATGTGTTTAATTGATGTACTAAAGCAAAAAAGAGTTTTATGTTTATTCCTTAATTTATGAATACATATTCAATATTTACTATATGGCTATACTGATTTAATTACTGGGAATGCAATAATGGTCAGAACAAGGCAAAATCTTTACATTATGCTTCATGAAGATACTGCATCAATAGTATGTTAAATAATTATTTATGCTAAAAAATTTAAAAATATAAGAACAAAATTACTACATAGGAACATTTGTGATTTTAAATGTAAATTCAACAAAGAATTTCATTGAAATGCTAAAATGTGAGCAAGGACACCTACAAGTCAAAGAGATGGATGGAACATGAGACTACCTAAGCCCTGTTTGAAAAATGTCTGCCTTCACAATTCAACACAAAGGCCAGTATGGAAGGCACAGTAGGACTAAGTAAGAAGAGATGGAGTCAAAACACTACATGTTAAATAGAGCTTTCTGGATTATAGTGAATACTTTTACTTTTAGTTTGAAGAAGATAGAATGAGGAGATAACATTTTCAATTGTGGAGTGATTTGTTAGTCATTGTAATGAGATCACTCTGGCTATACTGTGTTTAATCATGAAGGTATATGAAAGGAATAGTTAAGTTAAAAACATTTCTACCAATTTAGGAGCAGTATGTCGGTGTTTTATGCCAAGATTTGAGGAGAAATCATAATGTGTAAATATTCTTTAATTTCGTTGATAGACATAAGTTAAACATTTGTGTCATACAAAATAATGTTAAAATTCTAATCCCTATATTGTTAATATTTAGTCAAGAAGTGATAAAGTAAGGAGATGAAATGAAACCATTTAACTCTGTTTAATGTGTACTGAATTTTTAAATTAAAAATTTAAAAGGAGAAACCAAGTATCGTCTCTTCATTTCTTTTTTTTTTCTTCCCCGTTTTTCCTTTTTTCTATTTTTTGGTGTTTGGGTGTTTGGGTCACACATGGTGGCACTCAGGAATTACTTCTGGCTCTGTGCTCAGAAATTGCTTCTGGCAGGCAGGATTGGGAGACCATGTAGGATGCCAGGAATCGAACCTGATTCAGTGCTGGGTTGGCTGCATGCAAAGCAAATGCTCTACTGTTGTGCTATTGCTATGGTTCCTCTTTTCTTCAATTCTATAACTCAGCACACATACACACACACACAAACACACACACATACACACACAAGTGCACACATTCTTCACATCCAAGATTTTATTTTGGGAGGCACACAGTTGGTGATGCTCAGGGGTTACTCCTGGCTATGCGCTCAGAAATCACTCCTGGCTTAGGGGACCATATGGGATGCCAGGGATCAAACCGCTGTCCATCCTGGATCAGCCTCATGCAAGGCAAGCACCCTGCTGCTGCCCTTCACATCCAAGATATTTTTTAAATATGAGATGATAGGTTAGATTAAGTTGAAATAATAAAACAAATAGTCCAATGTGTATTTTTAAATAAAAAATATTTTAAAAGAGTATAAGTGCAAAAAATTGAGGCACCTGACTATGATCTGGAAGAGATAAAAATGTACATTCAGATATCAGAGTAATATGCTATTATAGCTGCTCTAGTAAATAAAAAATAATTTATTAAAAATTAATATTAAATTGACATTCAATATGTTAGTATAAACTTCACTATAATATATTAAGAGGATGAAAACTGGATATAATACATTTATAAGGTATTTGCTTTTATTACAATTATATGACAGTAAATTGGGGTGAGTGTTTATGGAAATAGAAATTAGTAGGAGAATTGATAACTTATCAAATTTCTGTTTTTAAAGTATCAATAATTTGGGGCTGGATCAATAGTACAGTGGGTCAGGAGTTTGTCTTCATGCTGCTGACCTGGGTTTGATGTCAGATGGATGTCAAAATAAAAAAATAGTTTGACATGTCAGCAAGAAGAAATCAACAACTTAGACAACAAATGTTAAGAGAATGTCCAAATATTGAGAATGTCCAAAGTTTAAGGACTGAGTGAAATTTTTTTATTATGAGTTTTTTAAAGCCCTTTATACAGTTTATTCTGATATATATTGCTCAAATCAAAATGCATTTATTCTTCTAATGCAACTTTTGTTTAACATGAAAAAATCAAATGCTTAAAGAGTGGTTATTACAAATTTAATGAATAGGAGTGGTGAGAGAGGACAGCCTTGTCTTGTACCAGAATTTAGAGGAAAGGCTTTTAGTTTTTCTCCATTGAGGATAATATTTGTCATTAGTTTGTTGTAGATGGCCTTAACTATATTGAGAAAGGTTTCTTTCATTCCCATCTTGCTGAGAGTTTTATCAAATATGGGTGTTGAACCATATCAAATTCTTTCTTTGCATCTATTGATATGATCATGTGGTTTTTATTTTTCTTGTTGTAGTTATTGTGTATTATGTTGATAGATTTATGGATGTTAAACCATCCTTGCATTCCTGGGATGAAACCTACTTGATCATAGTGAATGACCTTGATGAGGAATTGGATCCTATTCGCCAGGATTTTGTTGAGGATCTTTGCATGAGTGTTCATCAGGGATATTGGTCTGTAACTTTCTTTTTTTGTAGCATCTCTGTCTGGTTTAGGTATCAAGGTGATGTTGGCTTCATAAAAACTGTTTGGAAGTGTTCCCATTTTTTCAATTTCATGAAAGAGCCTGGCAAGGATTGGTAGTAGTTCCTCTTGAAAGGTTTGAAAGAATTTATTATTAAATCCATCTGGGCCTGGGCTTTTGTTTTTGGGCAGACATTTGATTACCATTTTAATTTCCTTAATAGTGATGGGGTGTTTAGATACTACAACCTCCTAATTCAACTGTGGAAGGTTATAAGAGTCCAAGAATTTATCCATTTCTTCTGGGTTCTCATGTTTAGTGACATAGAGTTTCTCAAAGTAATTTCTGATTACCTTTTGAATCTCTGCAATATCTGTAGTGATATTTCCCTTTTCATTTCTAATATGGGTTATCAAGTTTCTCTCTCTTTCTTTGTGAGTTTTGCCAGTGGTCTCTCAATCTTCTTTATTTTTTCAAAGAACCATCTTTTGCTTTCATTGATCTTTTGGATTGTTTTTTGGGTTTCCACTTCATTGATTTCTGCTCTAAGCTTTGTTATTTCCTTTTGTCTCCCTATTTTTGGTTCCTTTTGTTGATCATTTTCTAATTTTATAAGCTGCGTCATTAAATTATTGAGGTATGCCTCTTCTTCCTTCCTGATGTGTGCTTGCAAAGTTATAAATTTTCCTCTTAGTATTGCTGTTGCTGTGTCCCATAGATTCTGATAGTTTGTGTCTTTTTGTCATTAGTTTCCAGGAAAGTTTTGATTTCCATTTTGATTTCATCTCAGACCCACTGGTTGTTCAGTAGTAGGCTGTTTAATTTCCAGTTGTTAAAATTTTTTCTCTGTGTCCCTTTGTAGTTCACATCTAATTTTAGAGCCTTGTGGTCAGCAAAGGTAGCTGTCCTCTTATTTTATGGAAGTATGTTTTATGTGCCAGCATGTGGTCTATCCTTGAATACATTGGAGAAGAATGTGCATCCAGGTTTCTGGGGATGGAGTGTCCTATACATTTCTACTAGTCCTTTTTATTCCATTTCTCTTTTCAGGGATAATATATTTTGTTGGGTTTCTATAAAACAGGAATACTATTTAAGGAAATTGAGGATACAAATATAATATAAATAAGTTCCAAAGGTCATCCTAGTAAAAAATAACATCATAATGTTAATTTACTTCATTACACTAGTCATCAAATTTATTTTATCAGCTTAAATGTATATCTAAAAACTGTGGAAATATAAATTAAATTGTACAGCTTCTATATAATTATCTATTATTTAAAACTCAAAAAGAAAATGGATAATATAAAATTTTAATAGAACCTTTCCACATCAGAAATATTAAAACGGGCCGGGCGGTGGCGCTAAAGGTAAGGTGCCTGCCTTGCCTGCGCTAACCTTGGACGGACCGCGGTTCGATCCCCCGGTGTCCCATATGGTCCCCCAAGCCAGGAGCAACTTCTGAGCACATAGCCAGGAGTAACCCCTGAGCATTATCGGGTGTGGCCCAAAAACCAAAAAAAAAAAAAAAAAAGAAATATTAAAACATCTTTCCTCCTTTTCCTCATTCATTTAGCATCCTGTAATTTAATAAGTCTCAGAAGATATTTGGTTGTTTGCTGGTAGGTTGATTTGGAGGCCACATGGTTGGTGTTCCTCAGGGAATCACTCACTTATACACCTTGCTGTGGCTCAAGGGACAATATGGCATTCTAGGGATTAAACCTAGGTCAGCTGCATGCAAGGCAAGAACCCTACCTGCTTTGTCAACAGTCTGGCCACTAACAAGTCTGTTTTCTAGGATTTTACACTTATATATAGCCTTCTGAATATAATGCCAGACCAATTCTTCATATAGATCATAAAAAGCAAAACTATATCAATAAATGTCCATCTGGGAAGTATGGGGCTTATGGTAAAAGAAGTGGACTATTATTTTGTATTCTGAATAACTTTAATCATTGCTTTCTGATTCCAATATGCCAGACTTTTCTAATTAAAAATAACCCTGGCTCTATACCCAGCACCACATATGGTCCCCTGAACCTCGCCAGGACCCAACAGTGATCCCTGAGTACAGATTCAGGAGTAAGCCCTGAGCTCAACCAGTGTAGCCAAAAAAAGAAAACTAAAATCTGAATAAGGTTTGTTGTTTGTTTCCTTTAAATATGGTGGTCTTTTTCTAAGGAACCAATTAGCTAATAATTATAACTCTAAATTTGACTGCCAAAGGTTAGCAATCTGTGTCTGCCATTTTTAAAATGTGACTTTGGACATACTAATTTAAGCATGTGGTGCTTTTATTTATTTACTAACAAGATGGTAACTCTTAGTGATTATATAACTGTTAGTTATTATTAACTATGTTATATAATAAATACTTAGAAGAGTGCTTGTCATTAAATAAGTGCTTAATAGAATCAATTTACTACTGTGTTCTTTTGAGCAGCTATGCTTCTCCATTTTCCATAAAGTGTGTGTTTTAGTGCAAGGTTCAGTCCTTTCAAATCTCAAAATATATTTTACCATCATGTATTTTTCTACATGTATTCTTACATTTATTTTTTCTTCAAGCTTATGTGCTTTTTATAAAGTTTCCCCTAATATCTATAGCAAAAAAAAATGTTTGTACTTTTAAAAGTCACTTATCATTTAAAACTTCTCTGTAGTTGGGAATTCATATCTTACCACTTCAAGTGAAAATATAGAATCTCCTCTCTATGGAATTTGAAGCTACCAGTTACTGATTTTCAAGATGATAAGGGTATGGTATGCCTGGGCATGAAGAACTGAGCGATCAGTTTTATTCAACACGAACTATAAAGAGGTAGTTAATAATTCAAAGATAAATAGATGTTTAAAACTCCATACCAGTGACTGTAGATGGAAACACCAGTACAAATATTAGACCCTTGGGGATACCAGAAATAGCTGAGCAATTGGTGCATTTTTAGTGCATAAATGGATTGCTGTGTGAGCTTTGGAGGCCTATTTCAACAGTGAATAGTCTAGAATATCATAGGGGCATTTTTTTTGTCTTTTTATTATTTGGAGCCACACAAAATAATAAATATCAAGGTTAACTTCTGGCTCTATGCTCACTCAGAAATTGCTCCTGGCAGGCTCAGGGGACCATATGGGATGCCAGGAATCAAACCCAGGTTCATCCTGGGTCAGCTGTGTGCTAGCAAATGTCTTACTGCTGTGCTACTGCTACAGCCCCTGCATGTTCTTAACTTTATTCTATCTGATATCTATCTGGCAATATTGTCCTTATTTATTTATTTATTTATTTATTTATTTATTT
Source organism: Suncus etruscus (assembly GCF_024139225.1). NCBI lineage: Eukaryota > Metazoa > Chordata > Mammalia > Eulipotyphla > Soricidae > Suncus > Suncus etruscus. The sequence goes on along the minus strand of NC_064851.1, from coordinate 93,406,395 downwards.
ATTTATTTATTTATTTATTTTTCAAACCTCACTGTAGTGTTCCCAATATTCTTTCAGTAAATTTTCTGCTTACATTTATCAGAGTTTTTTTTTTTTTGACTCTGGCAGCTGAAAGACTTAACTTCCACGTACTACTGCATGGTTTTGTGCATACACTCCTCATCTGCCTTTCTCACTCAGCACCATGGTAATTTTGATTCACCAACAAATGTTCATATTCTACATTTGTAAAAGGAAGTTAAATTAATAGAAAATATAAGAAATACTGTTTTCCCATTGTTTCTGGAATTTTTAGTGGGGGAGCACACTTGCTATTCTCAGATCTTACTCTGACCACAAGGATCATGCCTGGTGGTCCTCGGGGGTGCCAGGGATTAAACCTGAGTTGGAGACATGAAAGGCAAGCACCTTATCTGCTGTACTGTCTCTCTCTTTCTCCTGTCACTTTTAGATTTGACTTGCTTGCTGTTGTCACCAATTGCCATAAACTTTGTGATTAAGAGAACAACATTTCTCTAATGTCCTAGGCTAGTGCAGGCAAGACAGACTCTTTACCACTCCAAGCCACCACTCTGGCTCCAAGAACAACAGATTTTAATCCTATTACAATTCTAGAAGTTAGAAATCCAAAATGAATCATATTTTGATGTTGATGAACTAGTTTCTTCTGGAGGTGATAGGGAAGATTTTATTTCTTTTCTCATTAAATTTTAGAGACTGTCTGTATGCTTTTTCTTCTAACCATTCCACATGGATATGTTGCTTCCTTCTTCATCTCTTGTTACTGATTTTGAGCTTTTGCATTTCTTATAAGGACGTTTTTGGTTACATTTAGGGCTCAGGTTCATACGTACGTAATCTCTCATGAATTTAAAGCTTAATATCATCTGAAAAGTCTAATGTGCCATAGTAGATGGCATTTACACATTATAAAAATTGGACAGGAGTTATTTGTACAGCAAAGTAAAGTCTTGCACAAAGCTGACCTGAGTTTAATACCCAGAACTCTATATAACCCCAGCTGGAAGTGATCACTGAGAACTGAGCCAAGAGTAAAGTCCTGATCACTTTCTGGTGTATCCATCACTCCCCAGCCCCTGCTCCCCACCCCCAAAAGAAAACAAGAATTAGAAAATGGTCATTCTTTGAAGAAAGGGATGCTTATACATAACCCTATTACAAACAACTATATTATTAGAACATTAAAGTAATAGTTCAGAGGACTCTGGCCTCATTTATGTCAGAGGTCCAAAATCTCATAGGCCCCATTATTTCCAGCATTAAAAAGACTTAAGTTATGTGAAAGCATTAACTGTCAAAAATCAAAGATGAAGAAAAGTTGTGCCTGGGAAAACACCTAAGAAGAAAAAAGTCACACTCCACCAAAATATGCCTTCACACATTTTATAGAGAGGAAATTTTGATATGTCATCCATCTGTTATTCTGCTATAGAATTTGATTCAATCTGATATATGTCAGAAAAATGTTAATTACACATTCAGATAATAAATATCAGTATTGGAGGACATAGTCCTAACAGAAGTGAGTTTTCTTATTTTCATTTTATAGATAATTTCTTTTAACAGATAGATTCTTTAAGTAAAGGGAATACAAATTTATTGTGTGAGTATCCGTTTCTCTATATTTGTGGAGCAATTGTTCTTATGTAACTTCTCGTCTTGTTGGTAAAGGTAATCACCAAAACCACTACTGCCTTCTCTGTGACTACTATATTCAAGTCCTTAATCTTTGGATTGATTTTTCTTTCCTTATCAGTTAACTCTACAGAGTTCACATATTCTTCACTACAACTCAAGTGTATGACCTTAAGAACTTCATACTATCTTCTGGTTCAGTGCATCTGGGTCTCATTTTTCTATTCTCCGAGTTTTATTCTTTATTTTTAGTTCTGTGTTTTGTTCCATTTTATGTGTTGATAGATAGCAGGACTCAAGAGATAGTAGCAGAATTAATGCTTGTACACAGCTGATCACTGTATGATCCTGGGAATTATATATCATCCCTTAAGCATCACCAGGAGTGATCTCTAAGCACAGATCCAGGAGCATTAAACAGATATTGTTTATAATATAATAATATAAAATTAGAGGATAGTTATTTCATACTGATAATTTTTTCATTTTATATAAATGTATCAGTTGTCCTAATAAGTGAAAAACAGAATTAGAAAATTTAAATATAATTTTGCTGATTAAGGATATCTAGGAAGTAATTGCTAGAAATTATGATAAAATAAACCCAATGTTAAAATAAGACTTCTAAGAGAAAAATTTATTGGAAACACTCATACATGTAGTCATCTATCAAAAGTAGTTTCTAACTAGAGGAAATGGTATCATTAAATAAATTGTTGGTCCAAATAATTCTTTAGAATTTTGGGTGGGTTTACACTGGTGATCCTCAGGGTTTAACTCCAGCATCTGTGCTAAGAAATCAGTACTGGCAATGTTAGGGTATATATGGTGTGCTAGGGATCAAACCTAGGCAAGCTGTGTGCAAATTTCCTACTCTCTGTACTATGTCTCTGGCACCAGAACCCTCAGAATTTGGGGAGGGGGCACATCTGGTGACGCTAAGGGATTACTCCTGGCTATGCTCTCAGAAATCGCTACTGACTTGGGGGACCATATGAGAAACCTGAGACCAAACCATGGTCCATCCTGGGTCAGCTGTGTGAAAGGCAAATGCCCTACCACTGAGCCATATCTCCAGCCCCAACCTTCAGAATTTTTATTTCAAAGTTCATTATTTCATGTCATATTTCATCTGAATTTAAAAGTGGTCTTGCCTGTATTTGACATTATTTCTTATTTACTCATTACCACACCTCTTTAAGTGGGTGACCCTTATATTATGCAAAAATTGATACATGTAGGGTCGGAGCAGTGGCACAAGCAGTAAGGCCTTGCATGTGCTAGCCTGGGATGGACCACCGTTCAATCCCCCAGCGTCCCATATGGTCCCCAAGCCAGGAACAATTTCTGAGTGTATAGCCAGGAGTAACCCCTGAACAACACTGGGTGTGGCCCCCCAAAGAAAAAAACAAAAACAAAAAAAATTAATAAATGTAACAAATGAAAGTACATAATATCAAATTTGAAAAATAAAAAGCCATGCAAAAGAATGCTGTTTCTGTTTGATTGGAGTTGAATTTCTATAAGGATTTCTGTGGAGATGCCAATAGAAAATTACAGAGCTACTAATTAAAAGGATTGTGACTGCATGCCAACTGTGTGCTAAAATGTTTAATTACCTACTATCTTGAGAAAATATGTATACTACCATGTACCTAAATAAATATGATAATGCTGTGTTATATGAGTTTTGCTTCTAAGAAAATGAAGTTGTACCTTTGCTGTAAGAAAATGAAACATGAAGAGACAAGTGCAACTAGGGAATTAAAGGGAGATGGAGCCAAAAGAACACCTGGGAGGTGGGTAGAGCTAGAATAGAAGGTAGGGTTTATGGTTTGCCCTTGTCCTACCTGGGTTTAATCCTCAGCATCTCATATATTGCCGTGAGCAACACCATGAGTGATTCTGGAGTGCAGGGATAAGATTTAGCTCTGAGATCTGTTGAATATGCTCCTCGGAAAAAATCACAAAAACAAAGATAGCATTTCATAGGGTCCTATGAGCCTGACAAGAGCAATTTCTGAGTGCAGAACCAGTAGTAACCCCTGAATGCCACTGGGTGTGGCCCAAAAAAAGCAAAAACAAACAAACAAACACCACAGATTCTAAAGACAATGTTAAATGTGTATGAAGATAAACACAGGATGTAATAATAATAATAACCTTTTCCAATACATTTATTTTTTTGTTTGATAGCCATTAAGCATCTATATGTTCCAGGTAGACATTATTATATTAATACAGTCTACTAATAATACATCAGTAAATGAAATAATCTATGTTATATTGATAACATTATAGGAGATAACTTATAACAAACTGAGGGAGAGAAAAAGTAAACATAGAGTCAGGAAGAAGAAATTAAGATTAGGAGTATAAAGTAATGTTAACAAATAATTCTCAGGATAAAATAGGAAGACCTACAAAAAATTAATACCCTTTTTCCAATTGATCAAGTAAAGAAAAACTGATGTGAATACTGAATCATTACTTGGAACATACTGTTAATATCAAACTCAATGATATTTTTGTAGCAACTTTATTTTTTTGCTAGTCTGAATGAAAGACTTCCAGAAGTCTACTAGAATATTATCATATATGAATCAATTCATAACATCTGATTGCTACCAAGACATAAGAATATTTTCAGAGTTTTATTTTGAAATATTATTTAATGGCTTATATCTTCAGACTAATGAGTAGTAAAAATAAATAGTATTTTTTCATAAAAGAACATGCTTAAAACAGTAATATGCCACAAAATTGTGATCTTCAATACTCAAAAAATATAAAGAATGAAGTCAATAACTAGGGAAATATGTTATATATTTCTACAGTATCTTTTTATTGGTGAACCAAATATTAATTATAGTGTTTCAGCCAAAGTTTATTCATTGTGTCACCTTGATGCTATTCAAATACTTGACATTCATCTTTAATTTATAAATATCATTTTTAATATTTCTATTTATAGTTGTGATCAAAGCAATAAGTAGAAGAATTGTATACTAATAGAATGTTTACATAATTTGAAAATAACATTATGAGTGTAATTATAATATCAAAAAAGAATAAGTCTATTAAAAAAGAACAGATTTCCTGTGTGTGTGATAAATCTTAATTGTGCTTAGCATTAGTTGTATACATAGAGATTTAAAATAATCATAAAGATAATCAGAAACTAACACACAGGTGCCTTAGGAAAGACAGTGTATGTGAACACTTAGAGCTTTCCTAACTTGGTGCCCTGAGATAAGATTATAGATAACTTTTAGCCTGGAGCAGAGATGCCTATGAGCTCAATTGAATAAGAAATAAACAAGAAAGAATGAAGAAACTGGGAAGTTCCTATTTATCCTTAATGGCAATATCATCTATCCCCTCTTCTTTTTTTAAAAAAGGTTTATTGATTGATTGATATTTGGCCCCTGGCTCTGTGCTCAGAAATCACTCTTGGCAAGCTTAGGGACCTTATGGGATGCCAGGAATCAAACTGGGTCCTCCTGGTTCTCAAGCAAGGCAAATCAAATGCCTTACCGCAGTCCTATCTCTCTGGCCCCATAACCCCTTTTCTTAAAGCAACAAAGATTCTTGGAAAAGAAAAATCAAGACATATTTGAAGTATATACAAAACTAAATACCTAGCTTATAAAGTGAAAGTGAAAAAATCAGCTGATCTGTTATTTCTATGAAAAAAAAGTTCTAAGGGTTCCTAAACAATGAATTTATCCATAAACTGTAGAAAATTGGCACATTAATGTTGGAGATTATCAATAAAATTTTATTTTTGTTCTTATTATTTCAGGTTCCATAATATCTAAAATACATGCACATGAAAAATGACACATAATCTGTGTCATGCCATAGATGCCATTTAGAAAGAATATTTTCAAAATTTTATGCAAGAGTTTTTTTTTTATATGAAAATATAATGCATCTCATTTTGGGAATGATAGAGAGGATTGTTGAGGTTCAATATTTTGCCTTGAAAGTAAGAGTTTGGAAACAGATACAGCTAACAATTCAGCTTTCCTACATTCAAACACAGAAACCACGGTAACAACTGGCACACTGAAGGCAGCTTATATGATTCTGAGTATTTTCTAGATCATTGCACCTGAAACTTGAAACAATTGCGACTGTAGCAGTGAGCATATTGCCCTTTATTGTTGACTTATATCATTAGTTTCTAAATGAATGAACATTTAATTCAAATTTGTGGAAAGAAGGGCTTAAATTTGTGTAAAGAAAGGATAGCTTTGCGTTGTTTCATTTTGCTATTATCATCGCATGATAACTATAGTACCTTTCTCTATTTAATCATTTTAATTAAGTTTCTAGGAGGAATATAAAAGTGAAGATATATACTGTCTTGAACACAGAAGCCAGTTCTCTTACTTTTCTGATCATAACATTTTTTTTCAAAAGAGAATAATCCATAGATTTCCTATGTAATAAACTATAAGCAAATAAAAATAGTTTTCAAAGTCTATTTTATGTATTTATGTATATGTACATATACTATATATATATAGTTTCAGAGAGGGTAGAATATTTGACTTTTGTTAAATTCTACTGAGATGTATAATGACACTTTTCTATTCTTAAGGTGTCAATTTATTTAATTGACATAAATTCATCATGTAGAGTACCTAAAAATATTTAGTAGTATTTTAATTAAAAATAAACAGGAGTCAGTGCAGCATCACATGCTAGCTGCAAAACTGTATGCAGGCTATGTACCGCTTCTAAAAACCTCTATTTGATCACCTCTAAAATTGGGTAATATTAATTCTATTTCTGAGTATAATTATCTTCTTTAATGTGTAATATTATAAATATACTGAATTTTATTTCATAAATATGCAATAATTATCTCTATTTTATTAATATTGACTGCAATGACCTTAAATTTGATTTCAAAACTTTTAGATTTGAGCCCACACCAAGTGATACTTACTCTTGACTCTGTGCTCTTAGCAGCTTTGGGGATCATATGGGGTACCAAATCAAATCCTACATGACCATGTGAAAGAAAAGGGCCCACTACCAATGTCCCTGGTTTCCCTCCCTCCCTACTACTTATCTTCAGGACAGGAATTTTACTCCTCTCTCTCTTTCTCTGTCTCTTCACTCTTTCTCTCTTCATTCTTTTTCCTTTTTAAACACTGTGATTTGCACTATTATTAATGTAGGAGTACCATGCATATCACTTTATCTCTGTACAACTCTATCCAGTTATTATTCCAAATGACCAGATCCATCTATCATTGTCATAGTTTCTTCTCCACCCTGATTGCACTCTTCCACTATCTTCAGCAAGCTTCCTATCATGGACCTCCTGGCTATTTCTCTGAATATTATTACCATACTTATGTTTTACTTATATCTCATAAATGTGGAAGATTATTTTATGTTTATCTCTCCCCCTCTGATTCGTTTCACTCAGCAAAATACTATCCATATCCATCCATGTGTAATAAAATGTTATTACTTTATTTTTTAACAGCTGCATGGTATTCCATTCTGTAGATGAACCACAGTTTATTTAACTACACATTTTTCGCAGGCACTTGGGTGGTTCAAGATTCTGCCTATAATAAATAGTGCTCTGTAGACATAGGAAAATGCAAAGGGCATTTTTTGTATTGCTTTTTGTGTTCCTAGGGCATATCCCTAGAAGTAGGATTGCTGAGTCATATGGAAGTTCTATTTCTAGCTTTTTGAGTTCTATTTCTAGCTTTTTGAGTTTTCTATAAAAGGATAAACTAGTCTGCATTCGCTCTATCAATCAAGGAGGATTTCTTTCTTTCTGCATACATGCCAACACTGTTTTTTCTTGTTCTTTGTGATGTGTGCCAGTCTCTATGGTTTGAGGTGATTGTCATTGTTGTTTTGATTTGCATCTCCCTGATGATAAGCAATTTAAAGATATGAAGTTCAGGTTAGCATAATGAGCTAATGGTGGCCCTGTACCTCTCATCTTCTGTAGGAGTGTCCTGGTAAAAGAAAATCAACCCTATCCTTCTCCAGGGTTGGTAGAAATTCTGATCTCCAGAATTTTTCTCAGTGCTGAAAGAAGGGCCCAGACTGTGCCCAGTCAGTGCAGATTTTCATATTCCTGGACTATTTCTGGTTTGCCTAGGCCAATCCATCTCTATGGTCTCCCTACAGTCATTAGAGTACTTGTACTGGTCCTCCTGTCATTTAACCTCAATCCTTTCAAAAGTTTTTGGTTGGATACTGCCAAAGAGTTCCCCATTCTGGCAAACAAACCATTTTCCACTACGTATCTATGTGAGATGAGCTTTTCAAGTCTGATTGTTTTAAAAATTAAAGACAGAGAGAGTGAAAGCTGTTGACAAAGAGCTACGTGTGTGTCTTTCTTTGATTCCTGCCAGAGTATGTGTTCAGCCAAATAGTAAGTGAACAGAAATATGAACAATTATAAAATACTTTATTATTCATAATAAAATAATCATAAAATAATTTTTGTGTTTATTTGATTCCTATTCAAAAATTATATAAAGTCAATGTAGGCACAGAGTTAAATTTTTTTAACATTTTTTAATGTTGTGCCTCTTGATTTTTTTTTTCATGAAAAAAGTGTGCCTTTGGGCCGGGCGGTGGCGCTGGAGGTAAGGTAAGCCTTACCTGCGCTAGCCTAGGAGACGGACCGCGGTTCGATCCCCCGGCGTCCCATATGGTCCCCCAAGCCAGGAGCGACTTCTGAGCGCATAGCCAGGAGTAACCCCTGAGCGTCACCGGGTGTGGCCCAAAAACCAAAAAAAAAAAAAAAAAAAAAAAAGTGTGCCTTTGTATAGAAAGGTTGAAAAAAACTGAGCTAGAGCACCGTTTTGATGTCTCTCCTGCTCTTCTCTAGTCATTTCCATTATTGGAAAGGGATAGGCTGCTATCCCTGTCCCATGCCTTTGCTGCTACCCCCCAACCCCTATCCAGCAGTTCATGCTGGATCCCCATCCAGCAAGCCCTGCTGCCCACACTCATATGCACATATGCACAGACCTGCAGCATGGATAGAAAGAGAAGAACGGAGTAGACTCATGCATTTACCTTGGGGGTTGGGATCTCACAGAGAAGCAGCATACGGAATGAATTCCTTGTTTACACAGGAATTTTCTCCTTCATTCTCAGATCCTGTAGGACTAAACCCACAAAGATTCTCTGAGGGACAAGTGAGGCATCCCCACACAACTTCTGGCCCTGGGAAATAATATCTTGGGCCTCACAGAGAACTCCTTTCCCTTTAGAACTTCACCTACACCAAGGAGGCCTCAGAGTCCTGGTCTATGTTGTTGGATCCAGAACAGGTCCCCAAATGTTAGGATCTGGAGTCAAAAGACGAGACTAAAAAATTTAAATAAAGTAAAAAAAAAAACTTTATTCCATCTACCAACAATATAAAAACTTACTAGCAATATACAAACTAACTTACCTCCCATAAGAGGTGATCCTAACCCCTCAGTTAGAAGCCAGATTATATAGGGATAGAAGCAAATAGTCTTGACCTTTAAGTTGATTGGCTGTTGTCTAGTGTGTTTCTAAAGTTTTTCATCAAGTCCTTTTATATCTAGATGTCTAGAGCAGTATATTGTGATTTTAGGCAGTCTTGGAGTCTGTGTCATTATTGTTGGGATAAAAACTTAGCCCTTAAGTAATATGGGTGGAACTGGAAGATATTATATTAAATGAAATAAACCAGAAGAAAAAAGGATAAATACAGAAGTATATCATTTATATGTGGTATTTAGAATAATTGCATGAAGAAATGCATGGTCTAAAAGGGAGCTGTCTTGAACACCCTTGGCCCAGAATATAGCAAAGAGAAGAAAAGAAACTAAGTAGAAGATGAGATACACAAATATGAAAGGATAGGGGCCAGGGGACAAGCAGTCTCAGGAGCATTTTTAATGTTAAAAAAGGACAGAACTAAATATCCAAGCCAAAGGCAACAACATGAAATCAAGAGATCTAAACTTAACAATCTAAACTTAAAATGAGCCTGTCATACTGACAGGATGGGGGTCAGGGAACCATGGTATGGGATGCTCTTGGGGAATATTAGTAGAAGGAGGTTGATGCTGGTGGTGGGATTGGCCCTGATTCATTGTATGTCTGAAACCCATCTATGAAGGACTTTGTAAATCACAATGGTCTTAATTTAAAAGAGAGAGAGAGAGAGAGAGAGAGAGAGAGAGAGAGAGAGAGAGAGAGAGAGAGAGAGAGAGAGACACTTAACCCTTCAATGAAAACTTAACATTGGTTCAGCAAAATGGAGTCCCTTCTGCTCTAGGCTTCATAGAGGTTTTCATTCGTTCCTTGGTGATTGGATATTTGTGTAACTTCCTTTCTTTTTTTTTTTTTTGTGTGTGTTTTTCGGGCCACACCCGTTAGATGCTCAGGGGTTACTCCTGGCTATGTGCTCAGAAATCGCCCCTGGCTTGGGGGGACCATATGGGACGCCAGGGGATCGAACCGAGGTCCTTTCCTTGGCTAGCACTTGCAAGGCAGACACCTTACCTCTAGCACCACCTCGCTGGCCCCGATATTTGTGTAACTTTCAATGTCAATAAAGAAGAGATTAGGTGGGAGTAAATGTACTGTGGATAGGGTTCTTATCTTACACACAATTGACTAGAGTTCAATTCTTGGATCCAATCTGAGCCCACAAGAACTGACTCATGAGTGCAGACCCAGGAGTCAGCACTAGATCTGTCATGGGTGGTTTCCTCAAGAAAGAAAAAAAGGGGGGGGGGCTGTCCCAAGAGTTAAGTATCTGTAATAATTGTGTAATAATTGGACATGTGTGTTGTAGATCAAAGGTGTTAGAAGCAAACAAGGAAAGTATTTGAGGTGGAGACAATATACTGCTTTCAGAGTTTTACATGACTTCAAAACTAGGTCAACTTAAGTTTAAGTATTTTTTTTTTTTTTGGTTTTTGGGCCACACCCTGTGACGCTCAGGGGTTACTCCTGGCTATGCGCTCAGAAATTGCTCCTGGCTTCTTGGGGGACCATATGGGACACCGGGGGATGGAACCGCGGTCCGGTCCGTCCTAGGCTAGCGCAGGCAAGGCAAGCACCTTACCTCCAGCGCCACCGCCCGGCCCCTAAGTTTAAGTATTTTAAGAATCCTTGCACTATAACTATATTTGAAATACAATCTTTAAATGTGAATTAATGGTGATACATATGGTTAAATAGAAGACTTAAGTGCTAGGTGAAGGAGTTTTAAGGACTAGAATGTCTTACATGTTTAGAAGATGTGGATGCTAAGTGTCTGTCACTTACTAAATATAGGGCCAACTGCTTTTATCTATGCTTTTGTTTATCTATGAAATATAGAGAATCTTGACCCTAAAAAATCTCTATTTTTAATTATGAGAACAAAGATGCAAAGAAAGAGTACAAGGTAAAGTTACAGTGGAAGGACAATCACCCATAAACAGAATTCTCAGAAATCCCCTTGCTGATATCTGAACTTTGAACTTTCAGCCAAAGAACATTAAGAAAAATAAAACAGAACCCATGTACAATAAAAATCTCTATTTTGTAATGCTTTAATGAATATCAAAAACTTTTATGCCCATAAGTATGCTTAGCAATCATTAATAGACTAATACAAATGATTATTAAATGTTATTCCTCTTAACACAAAGAAAGAAATTACTAAAGGTAAAAAAAATGCAGAAAAAGAGAAGGAAGTGTTGATTGAAAATTAATGTTGGGGCCAGAGAGATGGCATGGAGATCAGGCGTTTGCCTTTCATGCAGAAGGTCATTGGTTTGAATCCCGTCATCTCATATGGTTCCCCGAGCCTTCCAGGAGTGATTTCTGAGCATGGAGCCAGGAGTAAACCCTGAGCGCTGCCGGGTGTGAACCCTCCCCCCAAAAAAAGTAAATTAATGTCACCTTCGAACCAAAAGCAAGCCCTCCTACCTGATGTCCCATAGCCATGGAGTTAAATAGTCTTTCCCAATGCTGCAAAGAAGGAAGAAAGTGTGTTGCTTCAAAATGATTTTTTCTGTTCTCCACTTACCATCACAAAACAAGGTAACTAAGATATCAGATTGCCCTTCCACCTTGTCTGAAGACAGACAAAAGTAAAAAGTCTGACACAAAAATATATTTTTCCTAATCTCCTATTTCTATTACATTTTTATCTGTCTGTCAATAAATTCTGCCCAATGTTCTTTTTTTTTTTTTAGTGTTATCTCTGTCCTCTCTGACAACTCTTATTATCTTTTGTAAACCTGCTGATGGACAGACTTTCTAGACCTCGAAGTTTCCTCTACAAAGGTCCATTCTCTAGCCCTCAGACTTATATTTCTAAAATATACATCTGCCACTCAATTACTACTGTACCCTAAAATTTCTGGAGAACACCAATTAGCCCCACACTTTATTCTGTTTGTACTTTGTTTCCTCTGCTGTGTTCCTCTGTTTCCTCAACTTTCTACATGAGAAAAAATTTGGGTGAAAAGCAATGAATAATTTCACAGTTTTGAGAGATAAAGCTGAATGTCATCTTATATTTTAGGAGTTTCATGTTGAATTGTTGTTCATGTAATTTATAATATAGATCTTGCTATTTTTCAGTGAGTCATAAAAGCCTTTCAAAAATATTTCAATGTTGTTCTTAAAATTGAACATAGTATATAGAGTGAAAAACTCTCCAATAAAATACAAACCTGGACTAGGATTTGTTAGAAAGAATTTTCATTCTTAACAGCCACAAACATTAATCTAAGTATTGCTATGTAGAAATTTTATAAATATAATTTATATCCCAAGTCAGTCAGCCTGTCTGTCTGTCTGTCTCACACACACCCACACTCTCTATCACTTCATTTTTTTCCTTTTTGACACTTTAGTGTGCCATAGTGTTACTCAAAATGTTATGCCTGTCCAATGCTCCTTTTTAGTATTCTCTCCTTTAAGCATCCGGTTCTAGTCCAGAATAATCATTTCCAACTACCATTGTCATACTGTTCCCTTCTTTGCTCTAACTGCACTCCTCCTACATTATTTATGGCATGATTTCTACCATGGTCATCCTGACCTTTGTCTCTGTTGTCTATAGATATTATTACCATTCTATCTTTTTTAATATCTCACAAAGGAGTGCAATCTTTCTATGTCTATTCCTCTCTGACATATTTCTGTGCTATCCTGTCCTACTCCTCTGCTAGAAATTGACTAGATATAACATATTTGAGCTCTCTAAATCCAAACTGCAGTGACATATTAGTGGTCTCTTGAAAATATTGCTAGGTACATCTCCTATTTACAAGCAAGTGGACACAGCAATTTATTTCTCAGACAGTAAACAGTACCAAAATTTAATTAACTCAATGAAGTAACTAGTCAATATTTTTTTTCACATACTCAAATAACTTTGGTAAAGAAAACAACCTGAAGAAAATATGCATTAGTAATTTTAATTTTGCAGAAAGAGTTCAACAAATCACTTCTTAAGAAACTGGGGATTTTGGTTCGAATCCCAGCATTCCATAGTGCCCTGAGCCTGCCAGGAGCAATTTCTGAACAGAAATCCAGGTGTAACTCCTGAGCGCTGCCAGGTGTGACCCAAAACCAAAACAAAACAAAACAAAAAAAAGAGAAGTAAAATTTCTAGGAAATTTAAGAGTTGGACACATCAATTTTTTTATTTCAATTGTTCACAAAGGAACTTAGAAATAAAATAAATTCGGGGCCGGGCGGTGGCGCTGGAGGTAAGGTGCCTGCCTTGCCTGCGCTAGCCTAGGACGGACCGCGATTTGATCCCCCGGCGTCCCATATGGTCCCCCAAGAAGCCAGGAGCAATTTCTGAGCGCATAGCCAGGAGTAACCCCTGAGCGTCACAGGGTGTGGCCCAAAAACCAAAAAAAAAAAAAAAAAAGAAGAAGAAATAAAAGAAATTCAATAAAAAAAAAGAAACTGAAAATCAAAAACTCCACTATTAACCGTCACAAAGCTCAAAGACCAATAGGGAAACTAAGTTCAACTGCAGTAGCAGATATGGAGAAAAATCTGGACAACATTGCAATCCCATTGATTGCCTGAGGCTGTTTAATGAGAACCTAAATTAACACTAAATGCACTGGCAACAGAAAAAAGAAATCACTAGCCAGAAAAATCAAGTAATCAATAGATAAGAAATTTAACAAACTCAAAGAACTTTTTCAGATAATGAGAGAAACCATACAAATAGAAGTGAAGGAGTTAAAGAGTGTGTTAGCAAATCATGGTAACAATATCACAGTGGGAGAACTGTAGAAACATAATTGAAGACGAATTACATGTCAGCAATTATAATGAAGTTGAGAGATAAAAGGATAGAAGAAAATGTAAGATACATAATTTACAAAAACAAAAAGTATAATAAACAAATTAAAGGAATATCATAAGATGGAGAAAAAAGAAAAGGAAAGAGTAAATGATGGGAAAGATAATAATAGATAACTTCCCCACTCCCTAGAAAGATATAGCTGCACAAACTTAAGAGACTATAAGAGTCAAAATAGACTCAAACAGAACAACACCAATTAACATATTAATTAAGGTGGCAAAAAAAGACAAACTTTTTAAAGCACTAAAGAAGAAAACCTTAAATATAAATGAAAGAAAATAAAGATCACAATAGGTCTTCATATGAAATAGTCTAGGCAAGGTAAAAGTGGAATAACATTCAAATTATTGAGTAAAAAAAGTTGTTAACTAAAAGTCCACTACCCTGAAAAGCAATCATTTAGATAGGAGTGAGGGATAAAAACATTCTCAGACAAAAGAAGAATGAGAGACATATGTGATAAGACATTTGTGATAAAACCTACTCTGAATAAACTAATAAAGGCCACTTATATAAACCAAACAACCAATTATAGAAAATATAGTCCTACACAGTAAAATGGCAACATGGCCCTTTAGATTTATAATAGCCATGAGTATCAATTAACTAAACTTTTCCATCAAAAGTCACAATGTTTTAGAGTGAATCAGACAACAAAACCCATTTATTTGTTGCTTACAGAGAACACATCTAAAGTAGGTATAAGCTCAGAGTCAAAGGGTATAAAACAATTATATAAGCCAATAGAAAACAAAACAAGCAAACAAATAAAAAGCTGGGATAGTCATACTTATATCAGATAAAATTGCATTCAACTTAAAGGAAGTAATTAGAGACAAGAATGGAAAGTAAATATTTATCAAGAGAACAATAGATCAAGAATTACAACACTAATCAACTGTATGCACCAAATGTTGTTCAGAACAGTTTGTAAGTGTTTTGCTCACAAACCCAGAGAAACATAATAATAGTGGGAGATTTCAGCATGCCACTGTCACTACTGGACAGAACCACTATGTAAAATACCAGTAAAGATGCAACATCCCTAAATGAGAAATTACCAGAACTGATAATGAATTTATAAAGTGTATAATGGATTTATATATTTTCATCTTCAAAAGTCTGAATAGATATTCTTCTCAAATTCACAAGGGATATTCTCTAGGGAAAATTGAATTTTAGAATATAAATCTAACATAAAAATTCACAAACATAAGAATCATATCAACCATCCTATCAGGTCACAAGTCATAGAGATAAACATTTTCCATAAAAAGAATTTTGCACCATCCTGTTTCACCTTTCAAATTGAGGGGGAAATAATGGAGAGTTCCAAGACCAAACAGTTGTATGATCACTGAGTAGTAATAAAAATGACCAGACTTAAACATCAAATCCAAAGCCAATCACAACAGAATCGATATCCATTCTACAACAAGCTAGACACAGAGGGGACCACTTATACCAGCAGCCCAGGGAGTAAGGGAGGGTGATATAGGATACATGCTGGGAACGGGGATAGAGGGAGGACAGCTGTGGTGGTGAGAACTCCCCTGATTCAATGTCAGTATGTACCTAAAATATTACTGTGGAAGATTTGTAATCATTTTGGTCAAAACAAAAATTATTATTATAATAATAAAATAAAAAATAAAATTAAAAGAACAGTATGTAAAGAAAATCTAACACCTGGAGACTAAAGAATATGCTTCTTAATAACAGTTAAATAAAAAAGGAAATCAAGAAAGAAAAGATTCTTTGAAACTAATGATAATGAAGAAACAAGTTACCAAATTCTATAGGGCACATCAAAAGCAGTACTTTGAGGAAAACTCATACTGATATAGAAACATCTAAGGAAAAGAAGTAAAAGTAAAGTCAACAACATTTAACATTTAAGACATTAAATGTCTGGCACACCAAAAACTAATGAACCAAAACACAAGTAGAATAAAGAAAATAATAAAAACCAGAAGAAAAAAAAAACAGAAGAGAAATTTTCATAGCCCCCAGCCTATAAGTATGATGGCTGGATTCCAGCAGGACTGCAGTGAGAAAGGCTCAGCCTCCGCACTGAAAAAGGGGGTGCGGTTCTGGCAGACACTGCTGAGAAAAGTCTAGTTGTGCCTTAGGTTAGTACTTGGCAAGATAACAACAATGGACTTACTAAATATTAATGTATAATGAGAAATAACAATGCCAAGTACATAGAAAAAAAGGAAACAGTATGCCTTTTCCCCTTGCATTAAACAATAATTTCTGGAACATACCTTACTACTCTAAGCTGATAGAATAATCTACAATAATATTTTTCTGAATCTGGTAGAATCAATAATATTTTAGTCAGTCAGCATTGTGTAGGCTATAGTTATGTTTTGTCTTTTATTTACATCTGTCCTTTCTTCACAATAGCTCTTTGGTATAATATTAAATGGACAATGGGATTGTAATCTCTTAATTAATAGTTGACTAGGAAAAATGATATCCAGGAGGAAAGAATAAGTATTTTTTCTGATTTCTCTTGACCATCAAGAATCACATCCAAAAGGAAATAATACGTACTTTTCTGGTGTCTGTTTATCGTAAATGAAACTGATAACAAAGAATTTACGGGGCCGGGCGGTGGCGCTAGAGGTAAGGTTCCTGCCTTACCTGTGCTAGCCTAGGACGGACCGCGGTTCAATCCCCCGGCGTCCCATATGGTCCCCCAAGCCAGGAGCAACTTCTGAGCTCATAGCCAGGAGTAACCCCTGAGCGTCACAGGGTGTGGCCCAAAAACCAAAAAAAAAAAAAAAAAGAATTTACAATATATATGTAATGTTT
The DNA here is from genome assembly GCF_024139225.1 of Suncus etruscus. NCBI lineage: Eukaryota > Metazoa > Chordata > Mammalia > Eulipotyphla > Soricidae > Suncus > Suncus etruscus. The sequence goes on along the minus strand of NC_064851.1, from coordinate 93,389,543 downwards.
AGATGATTACTTAATGATTATGCTGATGTGTAATGTTTATTCCGTAGCAAAAAAATAAATGATTTGATATTGATACCCAATTGATACCCAAATTGATACCCAATTTTCTACTATTGATAACATTTTGCTTAAATATGAAGCAGAACTCCCAATAAATTGGCCTCAGTACCAACGACTCTTGAATACTCAGAACACTCAGAATACTCTGGTCTCTGAGTACCCCCTCTTTGCCAACTCCTTGCTCCCATCTTTCAATTGAATAACCCTGAAACCCCTCTCAGTGCTGCTGATTCAGCTGGCCTGTGACAAGAAATCAATGATTTGAGAGCAAATAAAGTAATAAAAAGAATCAATGAAACCAAGAGTTGGTTCTTTGAAATAATAAAAAATGTATAGACAAACCAAGACTCGGGAAGGAAAATAAAAAGAAATCACTCAGGAGTCTAGCAGGAGGAGGTTTGGCAGGCCCCACCATGCTGGAGGCCTGCTTGACCAGGCCTAGTGGGGGAGCGGGACTTGGGTAACCCCAGCACCCCTCTACCGCCTTGCTCCAGATCTCCAGGGCTTTCCCGGGCCACATGCCTGGGCAAGCCGGTGAGTTGGGTCCCTTGGTGGAGCTTGAAGGTATCCTAGGCCTTCCCCCATTATCCATTCAGCTCCTTAGGGAGGGTCTGGGTGGGGCTCGGAACTTCTGGCCTCCCAGCTTCTTGAAGTCACTGGTAATCTCTGTCCAGTCTATATTTTCAGAATTGTGCCGGGGCAATAGCCCCCACACGCACAAGAAACATTAATAGTACTCACACAAGAAACATTAATAGTACTCACTATCATTGAATTATGTTTTTATGTATGCAGAATGTCCATTTTGTACTCTGCCCTTTTGCATACCCCTTCATAAGTTCATATTTCTCTTTAACTTCTTTAATTCCTATCATCATTACTCCTCATTTACCCTTTCTAACTTAAGTACTGTAGAGTCCTAAGTCACAGACCAAAGTGGTGCCCTGGAGTTAACACCCATACAACTATTTTAAAAGGCATAAAAAAGACACTTATATGTTTTCAACATTTTATGGGTGTTTTCTTTGACATCTATAAACTTTTGCTGAATATTTTCTTATACAGTGACGATCCCCCCCCCATGTTTTTTATCTTCTCTTTGTGAACTGCTCAATATGGAATTTGGTGTGAAAGAATCCCTCAGTTTAATACTTATGTTTGAACCAAGTCATGGGTCTTGTTGGAAATATTCTTATGCCCCCATATATCTGATAGCACCACGTGGCTTTATTTTTTGTTTGCTTAGGCACTAAAATGGGAAAATACTATACATACCAATAGGTTCTTATCTAATAGAGATGGGAACACACAAATCTTGTAGTGCAATGAGACCTTACACCCTGAACATTGACAAAAAGACCAGGCACAGGCCTCAGAAGAATGGGCATTCTCCATTCACCCTTTGATCTACAGAAAACATTTACAAAACATCCAAGGTTGTATATAACGTCGCCTGGTGGCATTCCTGTACCAGAGAAAACCCTACAGCTGCTCTGACATCTATCTACTCAAAAGAAACACCCCTTAACACTGAGAAGACAACAAGAACAATGAACTGCTTACTGGACAGGGCTTGCTGTATTGCCCCTTAATTGTGAGGTTTGTCTATAACATCACCTGGAAGCAATCCTCTACCACGGAAGACCCTACCACTGCTCAGACATTGTCCTGCTCAAAAGAGACTTCCCTTAACACTGCGAAGACTTAACAACAACCTGCTTACAGGAAAGGGCTTCCTGCATTGTTCTTTCATGGTGAGGTGAAACGAGAAGACACTCCACATCATGACTTCAATGTAGGACATGCAGATTCCAGAATCTTTAATACAGAAACATGATACCAACAACAGAGACTGTGTGAAAAGTGTATTGGCACTACGGACAATGTCTTGGATCAGACGATAACTTGCCTGAAGCCTGGAGTTGGTCTTATGCCAGGAAACTTCAGGGGTAGGATCTCTTTGTATTTAGGCCAAGGTTATTCCTTTCCATGCCTCTCATATTTTGGTGGGCCTATGCAAACAACAATTGCCACTCTAACAACATTTTTACTGTGCTCCTTTGACTCTAATCCTTAAAACGCACCCACTTAAAATTTAAGGTTAACTTAAGCTAATATTCATGTACATGGAAATGTAAAAATATTATGCCTCTAATGTTAAAGGAGTTACGTAATTTTGATGGCTTTAGATTGCCTTGTGTGCTGTTAAGAAATATTATAATGTGCTACAATCTGGGAACTTGAGGGACAAAGTAATTGCACATGGATTCTGTTTTATTTATCTTAACTTTCTTTGGCTGAAAGTTCAAAGTTAAGATATCAGCAAGGGGACTTCTTCTGATAATTATGTTATGGGTGATTGTCCTTCCACTGTAACTTTACCTTGTCCTCTTTCTTTGCATCTTTTGTTCTCATAATTCAAAATAAAAAATTAATTAAAAAAAAAAAGAAAAACTGAATAGCCTACTTTAAGACAAGACTGACCAACAGACACATCAAACTTCGATATAAAGATGGCACTAACTCCTAGGACATTTTTTTCTCTCAATGTCAATGGACTAAATGTACCAGTTAAGAGACACAGAGTGGCTAAATGGATCAAAAAACTCAATCCAACCTTCTGTTGCCTACAGAAAACACACCTGAATAGTCAGAACAAATATAGGCTCAAAATCAAAGGCTGGAGGAGAATCCTCCAAGCAAACAAAACCCATATAAAGCTGAAGTGGCCATACTAATATCAGATGATGCAAACTTTATACTCAGGAAAGTTGTAAGGGACAAAGATAGACATTTTGTATTAATCAAACGATACGTACAGCAGGAAGAAATCACTCTCCTAAACATATATGCACTGAATGAGGGGCCAGCAAAATATTTAATAAAATTGTTGGCAAATCTGAAAAATAATATTAATAACAATACAATAATGTGGGAGACCTTAACACGACATTGTCAACACTTGGCAGCTCAACCAGACTAAAACCCAACAAGAATATACTAGACCTGAAAAGAGAAATGGAAGAAAGAGGCCTAGTAGATATATATAGGACACTCCACCCCAGAAGCCTGGATACACATTCTTCTCTAATGTACACGGGACATTCTCCAGGATAGACTATATGCTAGCACATAAAACATACCCTCATAATATCAAGAGGATAGAAATTTTGCAGGCTACCTTTGCTGACCACAAAGCCCTGAAATTATATGTGAACTACAAAGGAACACAGAAGAAAAACTTTAATACCTGGAAGTTAAACAGACTAATACTGAATAACTAGTGGGTCCAAGATGAAATCAAAGAGAATATCAAAACCTTCCTAGAAACAAAGGACAATGGAGACACAAACTATCAGAACCTATGGGACACAGCAAAAGCAGTCCTGAGAGGAAAATCTATAGCTTTGCAAGCACATATCAGGAAAGAAGGAGGGGCATACCTGAATAGCTTAATGATGCAGCTCATAGAATTAGAAAGTACTCAACAAAAGGACCCAAAATAGGGAGACAGAAGGAAATAACAAAGCTGAGAGCAGAAATTAATAAAGTGGAAACAATCCAAAAGATCAACGAAAGCAGAAGTTGGTTCTTTGAAAAAATAAACAAGATTGATAGACCACTAGCAAAACTAACAAAGAGAGAAAGAGAAACTTGATAACTCGTATTATGAATGTAAAAGGGGAGATCACTACTGATATAGTAGAGATCCAAAGGGTAACCAGAAACTACTTTGAGAAACTCTATGCCACTAAAAATGAAAACCTGGAAGAAATGGATAAATTTTTGGACTCTTATAATCTTCCAAGGTTGAATGAAGAGGTTGTAGCATATCTAAACACACCCATCACTATTGAGGAAATTAAGACAGTAATCCAATGTCTGCCCAAAAAACAAAGCCCAGGCCCAGATGGATTTACTAATGAATTCTTTTAAACCTTTCAAGAGGAACTTCTACCAATCCTGGCAAGACTTTTTCATGAAATTGAAAAAACAGGAACACTTCCATAAAAAAAAAGAAAAAAAAGAAATCACTCAAATAAATCAAATTATAAATTACAATAAAAATCCAGAAATCCAAAATGCTATGATAACTTACTTTGAACAACTTTATTCTGTTAACTAGAGAACCTAAAAGTAATGGACAAATTTTTTGAACATGTAATCTCTTAGAAACTGAATGAGGAAGAAGTAGATAGTCTGCACATGTCAATCACAATTAAGGAAACTAAAAGGGTAAGTAAGAGTCTCCCCAACAATAAAAATCCAGAAACATATGAGGTTTATCAACCATCAGAAAATTTTCTACCATTGATCCTTAAACTCTTCCAAAACATCAAAATAACTGGAGTCATCCCTAACACCTTCCACAAAGCTAGAAATATTCTGATACCTAAAGCTGACAAAGAAACTTACAGAGTAATATTCCTGAAGAACACTGATGCAAAAATCCTCAACAAAATCTTATAAAACCAAATCCAACAGCACATTAAAAAATTATATACCATGTTTAGGTGGGTTTTACCTCAGAGATGCACAAATAGTTTAATATGTGCAAATTAATCAGTATTATACATCACAACAATTAAAAGAAAAAGAAAAATCATATGATCATATCAATTGATGCAGAAAAAGCTTTTGACAAGATCCAAGATTCATGATAAAAAATAATCTTCAGTAAAATAAGAGTAAAAGGAAACTTTCTCAAGATTGTAACATTTATAAAAAGCTAATAGCCAATATTATTCCTAAAAGTAAAAACTGAAAACCTTCCAACTGAGATCAAAGGAAAAAGTTGTCCTTTGTCTTCATTTTTATTCAATACTAGATGGCCTAGCAACAACAATCAGGCAAGAGAAGAAAATAAAAGGACTTAAATTGAAAAAGAGGATGTCAAATGATCAGATTATATTATCATTATTAGCATATGACTTGATGATTTACATTTAAGACCCTATGGAGTGCACAATAAAGCTCCTAGAAAATAAAACATTACATCAAAAAGGCTGCATATAAAATCAGTAAACAAAAATGGTTTCAATCCTTTATACAAATAATGAATTAGAGGGAAAAAGATCAAAGTATCTATCCCATTTAAAATAGTGTCCTAAAACATTAAGTATCTAGGAATCAACTTTAAAAAAAAGGTAAAATACTTACAGCATAAAATGTTCAGAACACTTAAAGAAATTGAAAGAAAAACATTCCATGCTCATAGATTAAAAGAAATAATATCAAGATGGCCATCCTACAAAAAAATACTTTGGATAACTATCCCCAGGATATAAAAATATTTATTCAAAAAGACATATGAACACTACTATTTATTGCTGTACTCAGTACAATAGTTCAGAGTTTCAATCAAGATGTCCAAGCAACAGATGAATGAAACATGAAAATGTGGTACTCATAAACAATAGAATATTACATTGCTATATGGAATGATACTATCATACAGTTAATTGCAAGTTGAATAGAACCGAAAGATATCATGTTAACTATATTAATTCAGAAGAAGGATAAAAACAGGATATCACTTATATGTGGTGTTTAGAAAACTGCATGAAGGAATGCAATGATTTAAAGAGAGATTACCCTTCACTCTTGACCCCCGAGTATAGTGAAGAAAATGAAGGAAATTGAGTGGTGGGGACGAAAAACAAATGTAAAATAATGGGGTCAGGAGTCAAGGGGATTCAGGTACATTGATGATGTTAAGGAAGGATAGAACTAAATATATAAACCACAGAGTCAACAACTCTAAAATCATAAGACTCAACCTTTAGCAACCAAATTTAAACGGTTATCTGATAAGATTGCGGGTTGGGGGGGAGGTATGAAATGAACTCTGGAAACATTGGTGGCAAAAAATTAGCACAGGTAATGGGGTTAGTGCTGGAATATTGTATGTTTAAAACTCAACTACAAAAAAAGTTTTAAAAATCTTGATGCTTTAAGTTTAAATTTTTAAATAAAAATTAATTTAAAAAATGATTCCATAACGAGGAAAAGAATTTATTCATGCAAACAACCCTACAAATTAGCAAATGATTTTGCAACAAATTGCATGAGAAGAAAACCAATGTAAGTAATAACAGCAAAGCATAAAACCAAGTGAAATAACTAATTCTAAAATATCTTCCTTGTGACAGAAAAGTAGTATGCTATGATAGAATATAAAGTATATTTTCTTGTCTAGTATATTTAATTATTATTATTCAGGTATTTTTTATTTGCTTTACATTGTAAAGTAGCCTTTAAGTTTATCTTTGTCATTGGAAAACTTTATTAGTTCCAATTAATACATCACATGATTGTACTAAGATGCATATTTCATAAGGGCATTTGACAAGTCAAGAGGTTCATACTGTTTAATATTTGAATGGTTTAGTGTGAAGAATAAAAACATTCTTTCAGGGGCCGGTGAGGTGGCGCTAGAGGTAAGGTGTCTGCCTTGCAAGCGATAGCCAAGGAAGGACCACGGTTCGATCCCACAGCGTCTCATATGGTCCCCCCAAGCCAGGGGCGATTTCTGAGTGCTTAGCCAGGAGTAACCCCTGAGCATCAAACAGGTGTGGCCCCCAAAAAAACAAACAAGCAAAAAATTCTTTCATAAATTACCTGGTATTTCCTATAATGAAACTATTAACTACTAAGCAATTCAAGGGACCACACCTTTCTGAAATGTTTATGTCTCAGTTTTATTCATAATACTATGAAAACGCATGCCTCGATCCTTAAATTTCTGAGATATAACTATCAAAAGTAATGGGAAGATTGAGAGATATAGAAAGAAAAGAAGGGGTTAATATATTGGGATGCCTATTAGTAGCCATTGATTGTATTTAAAAAATAAAACATAACTATTGCCAAAAGTAAACACATCATTTTAATTCCTGTTCATCATAACCAATTACAGGAAGAAAAACTAACATTGCTTTTGTCTCTTTTCATATGCCTGATGAAATCAAGTAAAATCATAGCTATTTCCATTTATAAAATGAAAATCATTCTACCAAATGTCCAACAGTCTATTATTCAGTATTGTAATATATATAATTATTAAATAAAATGAGTACAAATTATTTTAGGGATGAGGTCTGGGTTTTGTCAGATTTTTCAATCTAGATACACATTTTAGAGTTTAAGGATATTTCAGAAATATCTGAATCTGCGATATTTAACGTTTTTGCTATCCCTTGCCTTCTATCCCTAAGATCATATTACCCTTGTCCAGGTAATTAAACTCAAATAATAATAAATTTGTCCTTTTCCCTCCCTAAAATTCACAGCCCCATATATGTTTTTTTTTTTTCATGGCTTCTTAGCTCACCCTGCTGGACTTCCTCAGCAATGTCACTTGCTCTTGTTCAGCTTGGAACAAGCTTCTTAGATGCATTGACTCGAATCAGATTCCATGACTTTCCAGAGCTGAGAAATACATAACAGTTCTTTAAGTCTATATTATTGTCATTAAATGCCTGTATTTTCATTTTCATTTGTTATAGTGATCCTAATGGACTAAGATTCTAAAGACCTTGAATCAGTGTCAAAGAATTTATATACAGTTTCTGATATATGTTCAGTTTAAGGCCTCACCCAGTGGTGCTCACCTGTTTCTGTGCTCGGAATCACTACTTGCAAAGAGTGGGGGAGCACATGCAGTGCCAGGGATCAAACTCAGGTAGGCCACATGCAAGACAAGCCTTCTAATCACTGTGCTATTGCTTAGACCCATAGTTTCTGATATTAATCAAGTATTGTGAATGCTAATGTCATTCTTGTTTTTCTTGTCATGTATAAGCCGACACACCTAGAGTTTGCTTATGAAGTTGCTCGGTAGCATTGTAATAACAATAACAAGAATTAAAACCCCACCAGAAAATTTTATAGGTACTGTTGATGGTGTTGATAATACTATCTTCATATTCCCCAACCTCATTCAAGCTAATCCTCCTTTTTATACTCTGCCATTTTTAATTGTTATTAAATATGCCTTTTTGATTGTTTAATGATAAACATTATTTCCTCCTTACCTCAATCTACTCCTAATTACGGTGAAGGTTACTTTACTTTTATTTGCTAAAGAATTGCTAAGAGACCTGGAATAATTTATTTTCTCTATGTAGTTTGATTATGTTAGTGCAGCAGTCTTGATATTTTCTGAAGAATGCTCACTATTATTTCATGTTTAAATTTGTTACAGAAACAATGATAAGTTCATATGTTTATTAAACTCAGATTTTCTTGCATTAGGTTCCAGGAACACTTTATATGTTTATGTATATATATGTTTATAGAAGGCTTACTGGACCCTAGACAATAAAGGTGGGAAGAAAGTATGAAACAATACATTCATGAATGTTTAATATTTAAATCATGACTGTTTAATTCTAAGACTAGGGAATACAGGGGTAAGGTCATGCCTTTGATACAACTGAGCCCGGTTTGGTCCCTTTGTACCATCAGCAGTGAGCCCTGAGTGTGTCTAAGTGTTGCCCATATCTCTCCTTCAGAAAAGAGAATGTATAACTCTAGGGAAAGAATGATAACCTGTATCTAGTCTCCAAGATATTAACCTCAGAATAGATCTCAAAAACATTATTAGTGCTCTTATTGTATAATTAAAACTAATCATATGATTAAAAATATTAAGGAGCTTGGTTATATCCCAAGGTGAGTAAAAGTTGAACTATGATTTAAGTGCTGTTAAAATTAAAAGCATAATATTTTATCAAGCTTCTACAAGTTGTAAATACTAATATAACCTTCCATATTAGAATAAAAGAGCTAGAGATGTTCTCAATTCACCATAGAATAAAGGAAAATAAAAAAGCGACATTTTAATGGAATTTTAATTTTAATGGAAGATGGGCTGGAACTATATAGCACAGTGGTTAGGGCGCTTCCTTTGCTTGAGATCAACCCAGATTCTATCTGAAGCACCCTTTATGGCCCCTGTAAGCCCTGCCAAGAGTGATTCTTAAGCACAAAGTCAATGGCAAGCCAGGAGCACAATCAGTTATGGCCTCAAAATACAAATATAAAGTTTAATGAAAATAAAATTATATATGATAAAGAAAAATGAAAGGCACCAAATAAAAATCTATGTTAAAAGATCTTGAGATCAAGTTTTCAACAGAGCAATCAATTTAGGGGGAAAATGAAATAGTTCTGTAAAAATTTACTTCAGATAAACAAATGAGGTTGTTATAATCAAATATTACATTTGATTTAGCATTCTAATACTGCATGCATGTTTTAAAATTAATTTTTAAAGTAATGTCATTTTTATTCAAATTGAAATAATTGTAACTATAACAGATTGCTTGTATAAGATCTGCATACCAACATATACAAATTCATATAAAACAAATCAAATAACATATAAGTGGAGAGAAATTCCTTGTTCAATGGACAATGATTTAAAATAGATTTAAAAAATTTAAATTATGGCAATTCTTCCCAAATTATCTATAGATGATATATTGTTAAAATCCCAAGAGAAAGTTTTGTATAAATAGATTATCCTAAATTGCACATGAAAATATAAAGAATCATGGATTAAAAATAAATTTCAATAGGGTCAGAGCGATAGCACAAAGGTAAAGCATTTGCCTTGCACGCGGCTGACCCAGGATGAACCCTGGTTCAATTCCTGGCATCCTATAAATTACCTGAGCTTGCCAGGAGCGATTTCTGATTGCAGAGTCAGGAGTAACCCATGAGTGCCTCCAGATGTGGCCCCAAACCAAAATAAATTATTTAATTTAAAAATTAAAAATAAGTTTCGGGGCCGGGTAGGTGGCGCTGGAAGTAAGGTGTCTGCCTTGCAAACGCTAGCCAAGGATCAGGACCGCGGTTCGATCCCCCGGCGTCCCATATGGTCCCCCCAAGCCAGGGGCGATTTCTGAGCACATAGCCAGGAGTAACCCCTGAGCGTCAAACGGGTGTGGCCCAAAAACCAAAAACAAACAAAAAAAAATTAAAAATAAGTTTTAATAATACTATATTTGAAAGACAAGATATATCATACAATTTCAGTGAAGAAAAGAATTGAATCCAAACCTAGAAATTATAATTTGTTCCAATCTCTTAAATATATTAAGTAAATAAAAAAGACAAGAGTCAGATCAGGAAAAATATTTTATATCAAATATTCAGCCTCGGGACCGGAGAGATAGCATGGAGCTAAAGAGTTTGCTTTCCATGCAGAAGGACGGTGGTTCGAATCCTGGCATCCCATATGGTCCCCCGAGCCTGCCAGGAGCAATTTCTGAGCGTAGAGCCAGGAGTAACCCCTGAGCGCTGCCGGGTGTGACCCAAAAACAAAAACAAAACAAACAAACAAAAAAATTTCAGCCTCTGTTGCACCCAGAATATACAAAATCTTTCCAAACAGAATATTAAGTTAAGAAATAATGCAAATCCAAAATACAAAAGTTGAACAGACACTTAAGCAAATTTGTCCATATTTGTCCAAATGACATGATCCCGTAAAAAATATGTCAATAAGGGATACACAAATAATTAAAGCATTTTGAGTTACTAACAGTCTCAGGATAGCTCAAACTAAAATTATCAATAATATCAGGTGCTTGTGATTAAAAATTCTGGAAAATTTTTTCATACAATATGAAATTATATAATAATTCTGAAAATAAAAGTGACAGTAAAAAGTTGGTAGTCTACAGACTGAATATTGTCTTTATCTGAAGAAGCCCATGCTGGAACCCTGGTTTTGGATTTCTGATCTTTAGAATTGTGATAAATTCCCATGGTTTATAATTCAACTAAACTATGCCATTGTCTTACAGCAACTTCTCTGGCAAGACATAGATGCTCATCTTAGAGAAACAAAAATTTATGCTCCCACACAAAAATATGCATATTAATGTTGATTGTAGTTCTAGCCATAATTTTTAAAAACTAAATAAATTAAATGATTTAATTTTGTGACTTGATTTTGTGACTAATTAGCAAACAATGGAGTATATTCTATCATGTGACTCATGATATAACTCAGCAACAAAAAAGAAACTGTTGTAAAATAACTCAAAAAACTCAAAGATATTATAATGAGTTAAAAATTGGATTCAAAGCTTACATGAATACATGTTCGATGTATTGTTTGAAAGTCAAAATGACAATACTGAAGTTATGTAGAACATATATCACTAGTAGGTAGAGTTATGAGCAAGGTGAGATAATTTTATAGATAGTATAAAGCTATACTGATATGATGAAATCATGTTTTATTCTGATCATAGTGTGACTATGAATCCACATTTATGTAAAAACCATTGGAAATATACTAAAATTTATAGACTATATTATTCATAGGATATATATATAATAATTTTAAAATAAAATAAAATAGCAATGAGAACAAGAGCCTTGAACTTTCCAATTTTAGGTAGAAAGTATCATTTACAGAGGAGACTAGAGCAACATATACAATGAGATGAATGTTTCATTCCAGTTTCAAAACTAAGAATACTTGCTGTCTTTGTCCTGCCAAGCTGTCCCATTATACTTCTCTGCAATAATATTTCTCCCTTTCTCATTTCACCCTAGAAGCAAATAAACTAAATTCTATCTCAATCACTGGACACCTCACCCACCCTGTTTGTCATAAGGAAAAAAGGAGAATCACATCCGACAGGAACATGCAGGATCAAACCTAAATAGAAGATGATACTTGATTACAATGGAAGAAATTCAACAATTTTGACAAATTCGTAATAACAGGAAAAAATTAAATTAAATTAAACTGGGATTTTAATGGGGAAGATAATTAATGAAGAAATGAAAATTAGGTGCCTAATTGGGTAAGAACTAATAGTATGGCCATGCAGACATAAGCAAAATTTGTTAACAAAAACACACAATTTGGCAGCTTTTTAAATAGGTTAAGGAAGATGAAAATGACATTAAGTAATAAAAGCTGCCACATGTTCGAGGCAGTGACATTTTAGAGGAATTTCTGATGGTTAGAAAAGAACACAACTTTCATGCCAAGTTCTAAATTAATACATTTATACATTAGCGCAATAGATTTAGAAAACCAAGGGACAAATATTAGCCTGAATATTCTTCCAATAATTTCCATATTTTCTCTACAAAATAACATTAGCTGATAATCAAAATGACCAAAATGTTCTCTAAAAGTTCTGTTTGTGAGGTCATTGACCTCATTTAAAATTTGAGAACACCCTGGGAATCTCCCACCATTACCTATCATCAATATTTTTTTTCTCTACTTATCTTCTGATTTCTGAGAAAATCAAACATCTGATTTTTTCATTTAGCTGAGCAACAAGATGACATCTAGTTATACTTTCTCTTCTCCTTTGGGGTACTGAGTGGCAGACAAATGGCTGCTTCCTAATAAAAACAAATCAGTAACCAAGGTGCTGGGTAAGATGTTAGAACTAAATAATGAATTCTCCTCTTTTCTTTCCATTCTTTTATAGGAATTGATGGAATAAACTAAATACTGTTGAACAAGGTTTTTGTTGTTGTCATTTTACCACACCAGAAGTATTCTTGGCTTACTCCTGACTCTGCTTAAGGATCAATCCTGGCAGTGATCAGGGGACCATTGGGGTCCAGGCAGTTTATATGAAGACAAGTGCCCTGTCTTCAGTACTATTTCTTCAGACCTATACATATATATATATATATATATATATATATATATATATATATATATATATATATATATTTATCAATTTTCTCCATTCTCAAATAGAGAATTTTTAACAAAAAATAACACAAAAATCTTTCTTATAACATATTATGATTTTCAAATGCTATACAGTAGGTGGTTAAAATTTATAAATTTTAGTCATAATTATATCTTATAAACTTATTTTATGTAACTTATCTAAGTAGATAAATATACCAATTTAAAAGATAAGAAAATAATATTTATATTGATTACCAGCTAGTAAAGAAGTAGTTGAACATTTTTATTATCAGCCTTCTAAATGTTTATTGTGTTATCACTAAAATGATCTTGTTATTTTTAATCTACTAAAAATTGTGATAGTCTCTTTATTGAAATTAGTTTAAGAACCAAGGTGTTTTTTTGGTTTTGGTTTTGGGTGGGTTGGGTTTTTTTTGTTTGTTTGTTGTTTTTTTTGGCCACACCCAGTGATGCTCAAGGGTTTCTCCTGTCTATACACTCAGAAATCTCTCCTAGCTAGGGGGACCATATGGGACTACATGGTATCTAACCCAAGTCCATCCTGGTTCAGCTGTGTGCAAGGCAAATGCCCTACCACTGTGCTTTGGATCAGGATCAAGGTATGACCAAACATTTGTCATTTTTTCATCATACTCTTTCTTAGTACAGCAGTTTATTTCTATTTCTATGCATATTTTTCTATAAGTTAAATAAAGATACTCTTGACTTTACCTTTCTTTGCAAAATACATGGGAGCAGGAGACATAGTCTTCCCAAAGAAATAGAGTAATTACAGAATATAGGCAGAAACTATAAGATTTATTGATGCTCTTGGTTTTGATCAATTTTTCTGTTTAGAGATTCTAGAGATTTCTTAAGTGCAAGATATGAGGTTGGTTTTATTTTTTCAGAGCAATGGCACTGTGTCAAATAATAAAAAATTATTTTTAGTTAATGCACAACAAATTTTCTGTTAACATTAATTTTCACTCAACTTTTTAATATGTAGACTATGGGTGGCATAATAGGAACTCTAATTATGACTTTTAGAAATTTCAGCCTTGCCAAATATGTTATACTAACATAATTTATTTATGCTTATATGTTGTACAATTAAATATACCCATATACCCTGCTATGTTTACTCCTGTCTCTGTATAAATGCTGCTATTTACATTATAATTATACTAAAAGGGGTAATTCTTTCACTTATTCTATACTTTTATAAAGCACTTCACTAATTGGACATGCCATATTAAATGTAATGTCAAAGGGAGGGTGAATATTCTAGTCTCAGAGGCAGTATATCAAATATTACATCATATTGCGTGGAGATATAAAATAAATGTTTCTAGAGAATTAACTTTATAAATAAGAAAATAACTGAGCTGAGTACATAGTTTTAGAAATAAAAATTTTAAGGATAAAGGAGCAAATTTGGTTTAGTAACAGACATGAAGTTATTTAATTAACTAAAACATTATTTTATTATTTAATAATTTTATTGACATTTATCACATAATTACAGACACACATAGTCTATATATCACACTGGATTTTTTTAAAAAAATAAAAGCATATGGGCCAGAGAGATAGAACAGTAGGCAGGACACTTGCCATGGCTGACTTGGTTTTGATCCCCAGCACTTCATATGATCTTCCAAAACACTGCCAAGAGTGATTGAGCCCAGAGGAGTAAAATAGCAGTGTATGATCCAAAAGCCAAAAGATAAAAAATTAATGTATTAATGCAATCATCACTGAAATAAAAAAATAATATAGCACCCCAAAAGATTCCTTACACTCTTTCTATGGCTAATTACTTTTCAGGTATAGTGAGTACAACTATTCTAACTTCTAACATCATAGCATGTGTTATACTAATCAATTTCTAAGAAAGAAGTAACTTAACCATTTCCCATTAATCATATTACTACAAGAGACAAGTTAGTGGAGATGTTTGTTGTCCCTAAGGTATTCTGCAGGGTGACTGTTTTTCTTAGAGATCATCATCCTAAATTATCAAGACCTGAGAGTTCCAGGCTTTAAAGGATGACTTTTTAATCAAAAGGTCCTCATATAAAAGAGTAATGACACTAAAAGAAGTCACATTGTAAGTAAGAATATCATTACTGCAACATGAAAAACAGCATAGTGTTAGCCATAAATTTAGAGAAAACTTCCTTTATGTGCAACATTTTATTTATTTGATTATCATCAAGGAGAAATATAACTTTGCCTTTAACCATATTCAAATCTTATGAGGGAAAATATTTAATATAAAATATGTGAGTAATGAACTTCAGTGTTGTAATGCATTATAAGTATATTTGATGCATGAAACATATAATAAATTGGCAGAACCAGTTTGAGTACATTTCATTTTTAAAGTATGTCTGGTAATACTTCATTCTGGCCAAATTTATATATTGTGTAGTTGTTTTTCTTGTTCCTTACTACCTTATCAATTTTTGTGCATTTTAAAAATTTTGATGAGTTAATCAGAATCAGATGCTAATTTTGCTTTTCATCCAAGACTGAAGTAAACTGACTCAGATAACCTCATTATCTTAGTTTCTTCCAAGACACATGTACTTTGATCAACAGTGAAAAAAAAGAAAATATTAAAGTATATCACTATTAAACAACTGTGTGTATTGTACTTTGCCATTGGTAGCTGGTCATCTAATAAAATTAATATTGCCTTATAGTCTATGAGCATAATGCTCAAAATGAAATTATATCACGGTACTTTTCCATGGTAAACCAATAGGCACATGTTTATATTTTCTGTAAGAGTGGAAGGGAGCAACAGATAATTTTGAGTAACTGATATTACAAAAACTTTAACATTATACCTGTTTTCACCTATTTGGTCTTTATTTGGTAATCTGATCCAGACATAAGTCATAGCACTTATAACAAGATAATGAAAAATATTGTGAAAGCTTAGTCATTTAAGATGGAGGTAGTAAACAACATCTATGAAACCCCCATTTGAACCACTCCCTAAATTCTACTTCAAGCATATAGTTGTATTTATTTATCTTATTAATAAAAGGCTCAGTTCTCCCTCTCCTTTGAAATTTTCACTTGAGTAAAATAGAAGTTGTGCCTCCAAATTATCTATGCTATATATAATAGGAATAAGATAAGGAGATAAGAAACAGAGCAAAAGAAAAAGTTATCATTGGTTAAAGTAACTGCTAAGCTCAAAAGAGAATTAGGTGCCTAAATTTTTAATATTTCACATCAAGACAATAGAAAAGTACCAAAAATGTCCTAACTGAAAAGCCTGAAAAAAAGTGGTCTAAAACAAGTCCATAGGATTGAGGCTGGATAGCATGGAGGTAGGGCTTTCGCCTTGCATGCAGAAGGTCGGTGGTTCGAATCCCTGCATCCCATATGGTCTCCTGAGCCTGCTAGGAGCGATTTCTGAGCATAGAGCCAGGAGTAACCCCTGAGCACTGCCAGGTGTGATCCCCCCTCCAAAAAAACAAAAAAAACAAAAACGAAAGTACATAGGGTTAAAAAAAAAAAGATAGTTTCATGTGTGATAAAGCAAGAAGAGGTAAAGGTAAACTCTGAAATAACCCCTTGGCTTTGATAGAAGGCAGTATTTTCTTAGATTCAAGCTTGGTTGTCTTGAGAGTTTAGATTTACTTTGGCAATCTGTATGTAATTCCCGAAGGTTGCCAGGCATCAGCATCACCAGAAAAGCTGTTATAAATGCAGATTCCCAGTTTGTTCCCAATCATAAAACTATTTTGAGGGGAGGGGAAATATGTTCTTTTGTTTCAACCACATCCTCTTACCTCCACACTTCAGCTACATATTTTATGCCCTCTGGTGAAAACAACTCATCTACATCAGAGGTAGCAAACTTTCTGCAAAAGATAATGTTCTAAATAATAATATTATTAATAATAATACATTAGTATAATAATAAGTTCTACATTTCAGACTTTACACTCTCTGTCACAATCTTTCAGCTCTACTGCATAAGTAGTGTAAATCAGTGGGCATGTACCAATGTGTTCAATAAAATTTTATTTATAAAAAGAGATCACAGGCTGGGTTTGCACTACGGACCTTTGCCGACCATAATGAAACTGATAGATTTAACACATGGACATCTGTGCTTATTTTAGCCTTATCAATAACAAAGATTGTGTAAGCACTTGTGGATGTTATACTGACAAGAACAATGGTAATAATCAAGAAATATTGCAAAACAAATCTGTTGCTTCTCAAACTTGGAAATCATGTAGCATATCTGAAGTTAAAGGTAGAGAGAGGTAGGGTTGATGGGAGGAAAGGAAAGAGAAAGGGAAGAAGAGAGAAAGAAAGAAAAGGGAGAAAAGAAGGGAGGAAAAGGAAGGAAGGGTGGAAGGGAGGGTGGAAGGAAGGAAGGAAGGAAGGAAGGAAGGAAGGAAGGAAGGAAGGAAGGAAGGAAGGAAGGAAGGAAGGAAGGAAGGAAGGAAGGAAGGGAGGAAGGGAGGAAGGGAGGGAGAGAAAAGGGAGGGAGGGAAGGAAGGAAGAAAGGAAGGAAGGAAGGTAAGAAGGAAGAAAGGAAGGAAGGGAGGGATGGAGGGAAAGGATGGGAGGGAGAGAAAAGGGAGGGAGGGAGAAAGGAAGGGAGAGAGAAAGGGAGGGGAGAGAGAGGGAGGGAGGGAGAAAGGAAGGGAGGGAGAAAGGGAGGGAGAGAGGGAAGGAAGGAAGGAAGGAAGGAAGGAAGGAAGGAAGGAAGGAAGGAAGGAAGGAAATGGTCAGTTATCAAATGGTCAGTTATCCAAATCAACCAGGATCTGTTAAAACAAAGGATCTTCAGTTGGGAAAAGCAGAGTGACTTTATCTAGCTATATGGCTGACTGATGTCCATGAAGAATGGTTGCCTTGGCATCAAATCTTACCACTTAAATTGCAAAAAAAGCAACCACTGTTAGCCAGTACAACTTTTCTATGTTGTAAGTTTCTAAGTTTTCTAACTTTGAACATGTAAAAAAAATCTTCAGCCATCAACAAGATGATGCAGCTCTTTCTCATTCATTCAGTGAAAATATTTATTTAAGGCCTTTCAAAATCATACCTTAAGTAGATTTTAAGTACACATATTCATACATAAACACATTTAATACTACTTATATACTTTCTACTAACAATTTTTTTTAAATTTTAAGTTATTAAAACTCTAAAAGTAACTATTTGTTATATTTCTT
The DNA here is from genome assembly GCF_024139225.1 of Suncus etruscus. Classification (NCBI taxonomy): domain Eukaryota; kingdom Metazoa; phylum Chordata; class Mammalia; order Eulipotyphla; family Soricidae; genus Suncus; species Suncus etruscus. The sequence continues at coordinate 93,371,573 of NC_064851.1, read as the reverse complement.
TGATCATTAAAAATTGACTTCAAGGGGCCCGGAGAGATAGCACAGCGGAGTTTGCCTTGCAAGCAGCCGATCCAGGACCAAAGGTGGTTGGTTCGAATCCCGGTGTCCCATATGGTCCCCCGTGCCTGCCAGGAGCTATTTCTGAGCAGACAGCCAGGAGTAACCCCTGAGCACCGCTGGGTGTGACCCAAAAACCAAAAAAAAAAAAAAATTGACTTCAAGATCATTTACGTTTACACACACTATTTAAATCATAACTATATCACCTCTACCACAGAGCTATTACAGTGAAAAATTGATCATTCTAAGAAAAATTATTTCAAAGTGAAGGCATAAAGCAATGATTCTTTTTTAATTAATTGCATATTTAATAATGTATTACATAGTTGCTCATAATACATTTGTTTATAGTAAATGGTAATGATTTTTTTACTTCCGGTAATGAATTTTTAACAGAAAGTATAGTAACAAGAAAGCTCGTGAAATTTTAATTTTGTATCTCACAATGAGATAATTAAGTTTTTGTAAAAATGTTTACTAAGCTCTTTTTTGTTTGTTTGTTTGTTTTTTGGGGGGGTCACACCGGGCAGCGCTCAGGGGTTACTCCTGGCTCTATGCTCAGAAATTGCTCCTGGCAGGCTTGGGGGACCATATGTGATGCCGGGATTTGAACCATCATACTTCTGCATCTAAGGCAAACGTGCTATTGCTGTGCTATCTCTCCGGCACTCTTTTTTGTTAGTTAATCTTTCAGTTACTTGTTTTGTTTCTGAGCATAAGGTGGCTTAAAAATTCTCAATGATGTCTAAGCTGGTCTGTTCCTACTGGGATCATGGTAATAAAATAAATAAATAAATAAATAAATAAATAAATAAATAAATAAATAAATAAATAAAAAGACCTGGAGCTATTGTGTGGCCATATATGGGGCCATGTGGTCCAGGAATTCCAAGCTTGGTGGCTATTATTTCAGATTTTTGGAGTGTAGCTATGGCTACCAAGCTTTTTGAAAGTATAAAAAGGAGGGGAGCCTCCACTAACTCCAAATAGTCAGTACTGTAGTATTGGCCTCTCTGCAGAAATCAGTAGATAAGTGGTAAAATTGGATCATTAGCAAAGCAGTAGTTGTGAGTGGTGGGTTCAACAGGGCAGTCACTTGGCTCACATCTACTCATAAAATGGTCAGCTTTCAACTGTATGGTCAGTGTACCCATGATTTTTTCATCTCTTTCAAGAACACAATGAGTGTATAAAGCTGATACAAAGCAGATATGGTGACTTGCAATGATTATTTGAGAAGATTTTATTACTAGAGACATTAGGTAAAGGATGGAACCTTTATCCAGCCTAAAAAGTGAGTGGAAAAATTGTGGAGTATATAGTGCTGGCACCTGGTATGTGTATATATATATATGGCCAGAGATGCTGTTAAGCACATTTTGTTGCCTAGTAAGTAAAACAAGGATTAGACAACTCAAAATGAGAAGAATATTACGATCAAGAAACTTAATGTATCTTCTCATTGAATGTTTGCCAAAGTGAGTTCAAATTGTAAATTGTACTACAAATGCAACCACCTAATGCAACTAACTACTTAAATCAACTCTAGAATTTTGATAAGAGATTAATATAAAATTATGTAACCTCTACTTTAAATTGATGGACTCTGATCCATTCTAAGTTCACTTTTGTGAGGAACATTGATCTTTTCCCATTCATATCTTTTATGTGACTATGAACTCTTAGAATTTGTCAACCTAGAATACTAACATACTAATATTTTCCTCTAAAGAAAATATTTAAAAATAGATTTAGGAATTCATTCTTGGTAGGAAACAGAAAGGTCACATTAATACACTCATGAAATATTCATTGAGAGCTTACTATGTTCCAAACATTTATTCAAAACAAGCTTGAAAATATAATAGACTCTAATAAAGGTTTAGCTTTGTTATTTCAGGCAATGCTTTGCTAAATTTAGGAGAGAAGATGAGAGTTAGTCGTCCAGATTGCCCTTATATACAAAAGGCAGTGAGATGTCAGTGATGATCCTTACAAGAAAAAAAAAGAGGGGCTGGAGAGATAGTATGAAGGTAAGGCATTTGCCTTTCATGAAGAAGGTCAGTGGTTTGAATTCTGGCATCCCATATGGTCCCCTGAGCCTGCCAGGAGCAATTTCTGAGCATAGAGCCAGGAGTAACCCCTGAGTGCTGCCGGGTGTGACCCCAAAACCAAGAAAAAAAGAAAAAAGAAAAAAAAGAAAAATTCCCTTTACCTATTGGCAATTTCCTTGCTTAATTAAGTGAAGCTACCCATGGTTTGTATAAGAGAAGTTTATTATTTTCTAATCACATGGTACTCTAGAAAATGAAAAAGGCATTTTTATTCTTCACTAATTTGGGGGTGAGTATATACATATGAATTAATTTTCAAAAATAATGTTTCTTTGAATGAAGAAATAATAATAAAGACCATGTAATTTATTACTTTTGAATTTTCCTCAATTATTTCAGAGACAGGTGGAGTTAAGTTTATTCTCTTTTAAGCTTCTAGTAGAAATTAATATCAGTCATGGTGTTCTTTCCTTCTGAGCTTAGCCTGGTCTCAGATTTCCTTTTGCATATCTTCATGACAGGAAACCACTATTAATAAGAAGGAATTGGCACTTAAAGAAAATTCTACTGGTATTTGTTTGGCAAAGATATTTACTCTGGGCACATCTCATTAACATTTATATAAGTCTTGACAAAGAGAATCTCACTGAAATTATATTATCTAACTTTACTTAATTAATTTTTTACTTCAATTGAGACCTAAAAGCATAGAATATATAATTGTTTTATCATAATATATGTCTTTTAGCCAGAGCTAGGGAGAAAATTAGCCTCAATATAGTATCATCTTTTGGAATCCATGAAAAAATTGTTTCCTGAACACTTTAGGCACCACAGCACATATGTTTAAATATTTTATATAAAACTATCTATATATAACTTAGATATAGTCTCTATAATTCAAATAATCTTTATGTTACTTATATACCCAATACAATACAAATGGATATTATATTTATTTAGGGAATATATTTTTCTAAATATTTATTTATTTAGAGAAAATAGAATAAAAGACATGCTTTTAGATATTCAAAACTGATGCATCTCTCATAGACCTAACTACAGGGTATTTTGCATTGGAGTTTGGTTGAATATGTAAATATGGCAACCTGGATTTATAGGACATACTTCCTCAAATGTAAATCACTTCACAAAACTGAGAGCTCATCTAATTACCTGCATGGCATCTTCACTTGCATGTTCAAATGATTCTCTCAAAATAAATTCTCTAGGTACTTCATGGTAATTGGATTTAACCACAACCAGCAATTACATTATTATCCATGTAGTTAACCAGACAAAACAAATAAAGCAAACATATATTTTCCAGACATTGAAGGAAGACTATAGACATTGTTCCCCAAAATAAAGGAAAGGAGAGCCCTGCATGTTCCCCAGCTTGATGTTTATAGAATATCCCCAGGTTGCAGGAACAGGGAAAATAAATGGAAGCAAAGTCCATTGTCTCACTAAGCCTAGAAGACAGAACTCTGATTTCACTAAGTCCAAGGACTCTGCCTTTTGTGAGGAAGATGCTAGGGAGAAGGGAATCATAAAGGAAAGGTTAAAAACTTTATCTGGGGTCTGGAGTGGTCGCACAAATGGTAAGGCATCTACCTTGCCAGCGCTAGCATAGGACGAACAGTGGTTCGATCCGCCAGCGTCCCATATGGTCCCCCCAAGCCAGGATGAATTTCTGAGCATATAGTCAGGAGTAACCTCTGAGATTAGCAGTTGTGGCCAAAAATAAATAAATAAATAAATAAATAAATAAATAAATAAATAAATAAATAAATAAATAAATAAATAAATAAATAAAAATATTTTTCTGAATCTAGAAATGACCAAAAGTAAAAAAAAAAAAAATCAAATTAGGCAGAACAATTTAATTCTAAAAGCCTAGTCCTGAAAAGGAGAACATGTGTTTAATTAAATGGGAATTGGGTAAAATTCTTAAGAGAAAAGTAATCTTACTATTGGATACACACTAAACTTGTAACAAAGGGGCTCTTGAATCATTCTAATGAAACTTGGACAGATTTCAAAAGAATCAAGCTAATTCTATGTAACTGAACTTATGCCAAAGCAGTGTCTCATAATGTTTAAAGGAGTTCAATAAATTCAAGCATCCAAAAACATAAAATGTGGCTGACTATCTTCAGAGCAAAAAAAAGAACTCAATTCCCCCTGACACCTGGTGCTACCTCTTCTTGAGTGCCCTGCATTTAGTAACCTATACTACTGCATACCTCTCGAACTAGGACATGCCCTGATGGACCCATAATGATGATGTTAACTTGTTTTGTCACATAAGTATATCAAAGGCTGTCTAATTCCCTTTTCTATCCTGCTTCCCCTGTACTATGTGCCACATCTCTTGGGTACCCTGCACTGGAAAACCTGCACACTGTTGCCCACTTCTCAAAGGCAAAACTACACAAATGCCTTAGCTTCATGGAACAACTTCATGCTTCAAATCTCCTAACTCTAAGTGTTCTGGTTTTGATGCCTTTCTTCAAATAATTACAAATTACCCTCTATGCAAATGAATTATTACTTATTCATCTGCATGAACATGAAAATAGCATATTAGGGCACAGATATTGTTAGATTAACAGATTATAGAGAGTAGTAGTTTTCTCAAAAATAAAGAAACAATTTAGATCTCAAATAATTGGGAATCTGAAACTTAAATCAATGCCCATGCAATGGCCATGAAAAATTGGCAATTACTGATAATATTTCTTATTAATTTCTTTCAATGCCAATAGACTAAACTACTCTAATACAGCATAGAGTAGCAGGATGAAAAATTTGATTTCTACAGGAAACACAGCTAAACTCACAAGATAAATGCTGATACACAATGAAAGGCTATAAAATAATAATACAATTCCTTTCTGTTGAGAAAGGAATAAAATCTTAGAGAGTCATACATATATCAGACCAAATAGCATTGAATATAAAGAATATAGTTACAAACAGTGATGAACACTACATATTGGTTAAGGGAACAAAAGATCAAGAAACACTATCAACAACATTTATGCACCAAATGATGACCCAGCAAAGTTTATAAAATGTCAGATAATAAACCTAAAGAAACACATTGATAGAAACACAGTAGTAGTGAAAGACCTCAACATTCCAATTTCACAAATAGAAAGATCAACCAGACAGAATCAGTAGACTCTACTGAGTAGAGAAATAACAGAACTAAATGAGGAGCTAAAAGAACTAGAATTCTAGGATTGTTGGATGTGTGTGTGTGTGTGTGTGTGTGTGTGTGTATACACAAAAGTATATTTTCATTTGAGGGATGAAGAGCCATATATATATGGCTCTTCATCCCTCAAATGAAAATATATTTATTTCTCTAATGCACATGGAATGTTCTCTAAAAAAATCACATATGTGGCATAATTAAAATATGTTAAATTTATAAATATAGAAGTTGTATAAAGTACCTACTCAAACCATAATGCCATGAAACTAAAATTAAATACAGAACTAAGATAGAGAAAACTTTCAACATGTGGAAGCTGAACAAAACGCTGCTAAACAGCAACTCAACTAAAGATAAAATAAAAAATAAATAAATAAACTATTCCTTGAAACTTATGACACTGAAGATATAGGCTATCATAATTTATGGAATATGGCACAAGCTGTAATATGGGGGAAATTCATGACAATGCTGGTCACTTTAAGAAAGAAGAAAAATCACAGATCAAGAACCTAAGCACTCATTTAAAAATTATGGAGAAGGAACAGCATATGAATTTTAAAAAGTAGCTAAAGGAGAGAAATAAAAAATAAATAAGAGCAGAAATAAACAACATAGAAACCAAGATAGCAATTCAAAGAATCAATAAAACCAGAAGTTGGTACTTTTAAAGAATAAACAAGATAAATAAACCTTTAACTAGATTCATGAGAAAAAATAAATATATTCAAAACAAATAGGTTCATAGAAAGGGGAGAAATTACAATGGATCTTTCAATAATTCAAAATATAATGAGATGTTACTAAGAACAATTTTATCTTCTAAAACTGGAGAACCTAGAGGAAATTAATCGATTACTTTTGGGGTGGGGGGTAACACCCAGCAGTGCTCAGGGGTTACTCCTGACTCTGCACTCAGAAATCACTCTTGGCAGACTCAGGGCACCATATGAGATCCCGGGATCGAACCACCATTCTTCTGCATGCAAGACAAATGCCCTACCTCAATGCTATCTCTCCGGCCCCTAACAGATTTTTAAAAGCATGTAATTTCATAAAGCTGAACAAGAAGGAAGAAGAAAGCCTAAACAGGCTAAACACAAGTAAGGAAATTATACCAGTAAGAATTTCCCCAATAACAAATATCCTTGTCCACTGGTGAGTTCAATCTAACTCAGAAAGATTTACTTTCTTTAATCCTTAAACTATTCCAAAACATTGAAGACTCAGGGATGTTTCCTAACAGTTTCTATGAAGTTAACATTATAAAGATATGCAAAGCAAACAGGGAAATTTCTAGACAAGAAAACTTCAGGTCAATTTCCCTAATGAACAATGATACAATAAAAACTTAACAGGATCTTATATAATCAAATCAACTATATATCTAAAACAATCATAGACCTCAATCAAGTGGGATTTATCCTAGAGATGCAAATGGTTTAAAAATGGTTCAATATATGCAATTAATTAACATAATGCACCACATTAATAAAATGAAATATGAAAATCATAAATTGATGAAGCTTTTGACAAGATTTGACATTTATTCATGAAAAAAATCAACAAAATAAGAGTGGATGGACTTTCTTCAAGATAGTAATAACTGACTATAACATGTGAAACTTAATAGTGAAAACTAAAAGCATTTTCTCTAAAATTAGGATATTCACTGACTCAATGTTTTTCTTTTTTTATTATAAAATCTTTATTTAAGTACCATAATTACAAGCATGATTGTAGTTGGGTTTCAGTCATAAGCAGAACACTCCCTTCAATATCTATCAGATATTCACTGTCTCCTCTTTTATTTGATATAGTAGAAGTCCTAGCTACAATTAGGCAAGAAAACAAAGGCATCCAAATTGAAAAAAAGTATAATTATCACTATTTGCAGATTATTTGATATAATATTGACAGCTCAAAGAAGTTCACAAAATTGCTCCTATAAATAATTAAACTTATACAATAAAGTAGCCAGCTGCAAAATTAACACACAAAAATAAGTTGCATTCTTATATACAAAAAAATGAATCAGAAGAAAAAGAGATCAACAAATCTATTCTATTTAAAGTAACATCCAAAACCATCAAGTTGCTAAGAATTAGCTTAATAAAAAATGTGGGAGATCTATACTATGATAACTTTAAATCACTTAAGAAAGAAATAGAAGAAGAACTTAGAAAACAGAACTTTTTCATGTTCATGGATTGGAGGAATCAGTATTATTAAAATAGCTAATTTACCTAAGTTATAATATAAATTCAAAACAGTTCTTATCCAAATTTAGATGACATTCTTCAAGGACCTAGAAAAGTCAACAATAATGTTCGTATGGAATCAGAAGAGACTGTGTAGCCAAAGCCATGCTGAAAAATAAGAAATGTGGAGAAGATAGAGAATTGTCTAATTTGGAACTGTATTGTAAAACTACAGAGATCAAGACTGCCTGGTAATTTGGTTTTCTAAGCAATGGATCAGAATCAAATATCCAAGGAACCAAATGGATCAGAATCAAATATGCAATTGAAGACCCAAAAAAGGAATTTGATAAATAAAAGCATTTAAAAAAAGAATGACCAAAGTGGTCTAAATTTTATGAAAATAATAAACTTGCTCTTCTCAAGTGTTCAGTGTCCTAAAACAGAAGAAACAGCATAGAGGAAATCACACAGTCATGACAAAATCCAAACTCTGAAAATTAGTAAGGACATAAAAATAAATTAATAGCAACTAGAGAAAAAGACCCAATACAGAGGTCACACACAGAACAGATTTAGAACAAAATTGGCATAAACTGTGCAAGCCATGTAACAAAGCAATTGAATATACTGAGTAGAACATTTATCTTTCAGCCAGATTTCTATATACTATGAAGATGAGACCTTTGATTTTATACTGGTGCCTCACAGAAACTGGAGAGTATGTTGGGCACTACTGAACCCTGCCTAGAATGGTTTTGATGCTTGGTGCACCATGGCCCCTACAGTAATAAAAGCTAACCAAAAATATATGTAATGATTTTAAAAATTAAAAATTTTTAATTTAATTTTTACCCCCATAGAAGCTTAGACTAAACTAGTAAACATGCATGCACTAAATTAGGCAACCGACATACACTTAAATAAATATTTAAGGTTGCTCTCCTGAGGGGAAAAATATTTTGGTTATTCCAGACAGATGCAAATTTAACTCTATTCTATATAAGCAAATAGAAATTATTATATGTGGCTAAAATTTAGATAAATATGAAAATTATAGTGCCAAACTGAAATCACCTTTTTTTCTTCAAAATCTGCTTTTGGAGGGGCTGCAGAGATAATAAAAGCAGAGATAATAAAAACATGCCTTGCATGTGGCCAACCCGAGTTTAATTTAGTGCATCTCATATGGTCCCACAAGCTTTGCCAGGAGTAATTCTTGAGCACAGAATCAGGAGTAACCCTTATGCATCTTCATGTGTAACCAAAATACATATATTTATATATGTATATATATTCTGATTCTTACATATTGACAGCTTGTTCTTTCCATCATAAAGTTGGAAATTTCATAATCAACAATTACTTGTCATTTCAAAACATATGCTGCACTGTAGAATTAAATAATTAACGATGGTGCTGGATTGAGGTGGATGGATGGAGGGATCTTTCTCTGCCATCCCAGGCCACATGGCTCCGCAATCCTCATTCAGCTGGCCGGTCCCAGGTTTAGGTGAACGATGGAATCAGACTCATCCAGAGACAGGCATCAGGAAGCATCAACTTTATTCATGTCCTACCCACCACATGTGTGGTCTATATCATAACCTTTTAAGCATTCAGCCATTCTTAGCTAGCCCTGCATCTTAACTCCTTTAAGCCATCTTCCCTTTGACCTCCATGCTGGCAAAAGACCAAAAAGGCCTAATCCCCTCTGGTCAAAGCCTTATCTACCCTTTCCAAGACCCCTCCCAGGAAATGGGTGGGGTCTTGCAGGTAAGGTCAAGTTACCTAGGAAGAATGGGGGGATGAGGCTTCATCTCCCTCTTCTCTGAAATATAAAAGAACCTTTTGTAATCCTGACTCCGCCTTTAGTCAAAGGCAGGTTAATATTTTCATGCAACAATGTAATAAAGTGAAAATTACATACCATCCCTTTTTAAAAACATAACATTTCTGCAAAATATACTATACACCTGTATCTTAAATTTTTCTTAGTGCTTTTCTACCAAGCACTATCCTGGAACTTTCATGTTTCTATACCTATTAAACTATTTTGGGGGAACTTTTTGTTCCTATTAACCTTCCCTACACACAAGTACTACAGCATAAATAAGAATGGCTGAATGCTTAAAAGGTTATGATATAGGCCACACATGTGGTGGATAGGGCATGAATAAAGTTGATGCTTTTTGATGCCTGTCTCTGGATGAGTCTGATTACGCCGTTCACCTAAACCTGGGACCCGCCAGCTGAATGGGGATTGCTGAGCCACGTGGCCTGAGTTGGCAGAGAAAGATCCCTTCGTCCATCTACTTCAATTCAGCACCATCTTTAATTATTTAATTTTACACTGCACCAATCCTCAGCAACTTCTCATTGCTCTAGCTTTAGGATACACTTAATAACTTCCTTCCATGGCTCTTGACTTAGTTCCAACCTCCATCACTTGCCAATTTCACATTTACACTTCTATTGCAATGTGTAATACTAGTAGTTCCAGTAAGGCACAAAATCATTTTTGTGTCCGTTCAGGTCACATTTTAATTCACATTGCTTCAGTAGGTCCCCATCTTAGAGAAATGTTCAAATCTTGCTATAGCAAGTAGTCCTTTCATCCCCTCTCTTACCCTTGTATTTCTAACTTTATCTTCTGACATCTCCTACTTATTCAGCTCCTGAAATACAGGTCCCTAGACAGGCTACTTGTCTCCTTGATGTCTTTGAATTTTTTCTGTCTAGATCATTTTCTCAAAGCATGAAAATGCTCATTAATTCACTTCCCTCAGGTCATTTCTCAAATGCCATGCTTTCAATGAGCATAGTTTAAAGGCTGCACCTTTGTACATACATGATTCTGTTCTTTGCCCTAATGTAGTGAGCTCCACTATCCTTGTGTTTATGCTTTTTACTGTCTGGCTTCTCCCCAGTAAGGCATAAATTCCATGAAGGCAGAGATATTGTATTTCTTCATCAGCACTGAAATTTCAGTGTTTAGTAGTTAGTAACTACCACAAATTTGTTCAGCAGAAAGGCATGTGTCTGACAAAGTGAGGCATCTGTAGTAATGTAAGCTGTCACCAGAGAGCAGCACAAAAGCATTTAGGATTTATATTGAGGTTGCACAGATAGGAAAGGAGAGATTTACTGGAACCATGATTTTGTAGTATTGAGTAACTGGAAGAAGAAATTGGGGGTATTCCAATTAATAGCTGTCTGTGGGGGGGGGCATGTAAGTTTATGCATCATTTAACACTTTAAGCCTTGGCTATATTATACTTTAATTTTGAGGGTTAGCCCTAGTTTTTCTTAATTTTTATTTGTTTTTTCCCCTGATTATTCATTACACTAAGGAAAACAGAAGCCCACCTATCTACTTTAATATTTTATTTGAACTGATGCATTTTCCAATGGGGCTGTATTTGAGTCTCTTGAAGTCGATTATCTACAAACAATTTTATTAAAAATTTGTTTTATTAAAATTTGTTTCATGTGGAAAAAGATAATATTATCAAAGAGTAAAATTAACTTAAGTATTTTGACTTTAGTTGATAATAAGTGATATTTCTGCACAGGGTAACACTCTGGAGATAAGAAGGCTGAAATTGTGTCAATTATGTGTTTGTGATTTCTTTTACATAATTTTGGAGAGTAAATAATACATATTAATCTGATATATTTTGCCAAAAAAGAGCATATTTGAAGTATCTATAGAAGAAAATGACTTTTCAAAATTTAATGGATGAGTTTTTCTCTAAAAGAAGCAGTACTTCTAAAATAGATCAGGCGAGGGCAGTAAAGAGTTAGATATACTTGAAAGCATCAACAATAGTAAGACTTTTAACTGATTTATTTTATTTTATTTTTTTATTATTACTTTTTGTTTTTTTTTTGGGTCACACCCGGCTGTGCTCAGCAGTTACTTTTGGCTGTCTGCTCAGAAATAGCTCCTGGCAGGCACAGGGGATCATATGGGACACCGGGATTCGAACAACCACTTTTGGTCTTGGATCGGCTGCTTGCAAGGCAAACGCCGCTGTGCTATCTCTCCGGGCCCTGATTTATTTTTTTATTGCATCCTTATAAGCTTAAATTTTCATTTTTCCTTATAAATTAAAGTTTCATCAAATAACTTATAGAGATTAATATGATAATTGAGGTTCTACTCTTACTCCCAAAATTACAACTATGAACTCACTGTCATATACAAGTTAAATCTTTTTTGATAGGCAGATATCTAAGTGGATTTCATGAAAGCACTTTCCATAAAATATTAATTTCATTAATTTTATTAGGATTTTTCTTATTTCAGGATGCCTAATTCTGACATTCATGTCTTGCAAAATAAAAAAAAAACTTTTTTCGTTGCTGTTGTTGAAAAAATGGATGTGAAAAGACATAAGAGTAAAGCTTTTACTGTTAGCTATTCTTATAAATAAAATTTAACATTGGAGTTAAAACTTTTTTAATTTTTTATTTTTAATTATGAGAACAAAGATGCAAAGAAAGAGGACAAGGTAAAGTTACAGTAGAAGGACAATCACCCATAACATAATTCTCAGAAGAAGTCCCCTTGCTGATATATTTTTTGTTTTGTTTTGGTTTGGTTTGGTTTTTTTTGGGCCACACCCAGCTTTGCTCAGGAGTTACTCCTGGCTGTCTGCTCAGAAATAGCTCCTGGCAGGCACGGGGAACCATATGGGACACCGGGATTTGAACCAACCACCTTTGGTCCTGGATCAGCTGCTTGCAAGGCAAACGCCGCTGTGCTATCTCTCCGGGCCCTCTTGCTGATACCTTAACTTTAAACTTTCAGTCAAAGAACATTAAGATAAATAAAACAGAATCCATGTACAATTACTTTGTCCCTCAAGTTCCCAGACTGTAATACATTATAATATTTCTTAGAAGCAGACAAGGCAATCTAAAGCCATAAAACTTATGTAATTCCTTAGAAAATAGAGGCATAATATTTTTTTACATTTCCATGTACATGCATATTAGTTTAAGTTAACCTCAAAAGTTTAAGTGGGTTTTATTTAAGGATTAGAGTCAAAGGAGCACAGTAAAACAGTGTTAGAGTGGCAATTGTTGTTTGCATAGGCCCACCAAAATATGAGGGGCATGGAAAGGAATAACTTTGGCCTAAATACAAAGAGAACCTACCCCTGAAGTTTCCTGGCATGAGACCAACTCTAGGCTCCAGGCAAGCTAGATCGTCCAATCCAAGACATTGTCTGTAGTGCCAACACACTTTTATTTTTCACATAGTTTCTGTTGTTGGTATCATGTTTCTGTATTAAAGATCCTGGCATCTGCATATCCTACATTGGAGCGTCCTCTAATTTCACCTCACAATTATAGGGCAATGCAAAGAGCCCTGTCCCGTAAGCAGGTCGTTGTTGTTAAGTCTTCTCAGTGTTAAGGGAAGTCTCTTTTGAGCAGGTCGATGTCTGAGCAGTGGTAGGGTCTTCCATGGTAAAGGATTGCTTCCAGGTGATGTTATAGAAAAACTTGGATGTTTCGTGGATGGCTTCCGTGGTTCAGGGGTGAATGGAAAATTCCTATTCTTCTGAGGCCTGTACCAGGTCATTATGTCAATGTTCAGGTTGTAAGATCCCTTTGGACTACAAGATTTGTGTGTTCCAATCTCTATTAGATAAGATATTATTTGTATGTATAGTATTTTTCCATTTTAATGTGTCTATGCAAGAAAGGAACAATGCCACGTGGCTTATTGGTGCATATGGGGGCCATAAGAACAAGTCCAACAATATCCATGACATGGTTCAATCAACAGCATTAAACTGGGGGACTCCTTCACCAAAATTCCTTATTGAACAGCTCACAAAGAGAAGATAAAAAGTGGTTAGAATCGTCACTGTATAAGAGAATATTTAGTAAGACTTATAGCTGTCAGAGAAAAAAACACATAAAATATTCAAAAGAAATACGTGTCCATTTTATGTCTTTTGAAATAGTTGGGGATTGTTACACACAATGCATGGCTTTGGTCTGTGATTAGGATTGTACAGTACTGAAATTAAAAAGAGTAATGTGGGTTAGTGATGTTTCGGGAGGTGAGAAAGTTAAGGAGTAAAAATGAGCTTTGTAGGGATGTGGGAAAGGGCAGAATACAAAATGGACATTCTGGATACGCAAAACATAACATAAGGATACTCTTAATACATGCAGTGTGTGCGAGGGCACTAACCCCCACTGGAGTTAAAACGTTTGCCCCAACAATCGACATCTGTTCAAGTATATATTAATGCAAACCTACTGAATTGCTCAAGGACTAGGGGAAAGTCCACCCATATTATTATCTGAAAAGTACTGAAACAGATGATTTGCTGTATGATTTTCAAACAAAATTCACTTATGCTCATACTTTCTATTAGCTTTCCTTTTTTTTCATTTCCTTTTTTTTCATTTCCTTCCTTCTTTCTTTCTTTCTTTCTTTCTTTCTTTCTTTCTTTCTTTCTTTCTTTCTTTCTTTCTTTCTTTTATCTCTTTATATTTCTTTCTTTTTTTACTAGCCATACCCAGTTTTCAGGTCTTATGACTGCCTAGGTATCACCTCTGACAATGGGGCATACATGGTACCTAGTATCAAACTACAGCTACAAACAAGGTAAATACCTTATGCTGATACTTTCTTTTGTAGCTCTAGCAGTTCCATGTTTTTTTTCTTTGTACTCATCATCTTGAGCTTCACTCCATATCCTAGTCCACAAAAATCTCTCAGGCAGGGTTGTATCCCTGGCAACAAGCATAATGTCTTTTCACAGAGTAGTAACTCAATAAATACTTTTGAGTAAATAAAGCCACTCTTCTAGATTATAAAATCTAAGGATTAAGATGGTCTTATAGTCTTTTTCAAATTATCAGTATTCAAAACATTATACATAGTATAGTATGTCGATAAGTATTTTGTGAATAATATATAATAATATATATTATAATATATAATATATTACATATTATATATAATATGTAATAATAATAAGGATACCTCATTACCCAAGGTTTATATTGTCATGGAAAAAAATACATCCTAGTAGAAAGTGTAAAAACAAAGAACAACTGTGGACCTGAGCGATAGCACAGCGGTAAGGCATTTGCCTTGCACATGGCCAACACAGGATGGACCGCGGGACTTTGAGTCTACCAGGAGTGACTCCTGAGCCCATAGCCAAGAGTAACTCCTGAGCACTGTCAAAAACCCAAAAACCAAAAAAAAAAAAAAAAAAAAAAAAAAAAAAAAAAAAAAAAAACAAGGAAGGAAAAGGGAAGGAAGGAAGGGAAAAGGAAAGGAAGGAAGAGAAAAGGGAAGGGAAGGAAGGGAAAAGGGAAGAGAAGAAAAAGGGAAGGGAAGAAAAGAAAGAGAGAAGGGAAGGAAAGGAAAAGGGAAGGGAGGGAAGGAAAAGAGAAGGGAAGGGAAGGAAAGGAAAAGGGAAGAGAAGGAAAGGAAAAGAGAAGAAAAGGAAAGAAAAAGAAAAGGGAAGGAAAGGAAAAGGAAAAGGGAATGAAAGGAAAAAGGAAAGGAAAAGGAAAAGGGAAGGAAAGGAAAAGGAAAAGGGAAGGAAAGAAAAAGGAAAGGAAAAGGAAAAAGAAAAGGAAGAAAAAGGGAAAAGGAAAAGGAAGAAAAAAGGAAAAGGAAAGAAAAAAGAAAAAAGGAAAAGGAAAGGAAAAGAAAAGAAAAGAAAAAAGGAATAAAAAGGAAAAAGAAAGAAAAAAGGAAGTAAAAGGAAAAGGGAAGAAAAAGGAAGAAAAAGGAAAAAGGAAGAAAAAAGGAAGAAAAAGAAAAAGGAAGAAAAGAGAAAAAGAAGAAAAAGGGAAGAGAAAGGAAAAGGAAAAAAGAAGAAAAAGAAAAAAGAAAAAGGAAGGAAAAGAAAGAAAAGGAAAAAGAAAAAGGAAGAAAAGAAAAAAAGGAAGGAAAAGAGAAAAGGAAGAGGAAAAGGAAGGGGAAAAGAAGAGGAAACGGAAGGGGAAAGAAAGAGGAAGGGGAAAAGAAAGGAAAAGGATGGGGAAAATAAAGAGGAAAAGAAAGGGGGAAAGAAAGTAAAAGGAAGGGGAAAGAAAGAGGAAAAGGAAGGGGGAAAGAAAGAGGAAAAGGAAGGGGAAAGAAAGAGGAAAAGGAAGGGGAAAGAAAGGAAAAGAAAGAGGAGAGAGAGGAGAAAGAAAAGGAAAGAAAGAAGAAAGAAAGAAAGAAAGAAAGAAAGAAAGAAAGAAAGAAAGAAAGAAAGAAAGAAAGAAAGAAAGAAGAACAGAAGAAAGAAAAAGAAAGAAAGAAAGAAAGAAAGAATGAAAGAAAGAAAGAAAGAAAGAAAGAAAGAAAGAAAGGAAGGAAGGAAGGAAGGAAGGAAGGAAGGAAGGAAGGAAGGAAGGAAGGAAGGAAGGAAGGAAGGAAGGAAGGAAGAAAAAGAAAGAAAGAAAGAAAGAAAGAAAGAAAGAGAAAGAGAAAGAGAAAGAAGAAAGAAAGAAGAAGGAAGGAACAAAGAAGGAAAGAAGGAAGGAAGGAAGGAAGGAAGAAAGAAAGAAAGAAAGAAAGAAAGAAAGAAAGAAAGAAGAAAAGAAAGAAAGAAAGAAAAAGAAAGAAAGAAAGAAAGAAAGAAAGAAAGAAAGAAAGAAAGAAAGAAAGAAAGAAAGAAAGAAAGAAAGAAAGAAAAGAAAGAAGAAAAGAAAAGAAAGAAAGAAAGAAAGAAAGAAAGAAAGAAAAGAAAAAGAAAGAAAGAAAGAAAGAAAGAAAAGAAAGAAGAAAGAAAGAAAGAAGAAAGAAAGAAAGAAAGAAAGAAAGAGAAAGAAAGAAAGAAAGAAAGAAAGAAAAAGAAAGAAAGAAAGAAGAAAGAAAAGAAAGAAAGAAAGAAAGAAGAAAGAAAGAAAGAGAAAGAAAAGAAAGAAAGAAGAAAGAAAGAAAGAAAGTAAGAAAGAAAGAAAGAAAGAAAGAAAGAAAGAAAGAAAGAAAGAAAGAAAGAAAGAAAGAAAGAAAGAAAGAAAAGGAAAGAAAGAAAAGGAAAGAAAGAAAAGGAAAGAAAGAAAGAAATAGAAAAAACAACAACAAATATAACAAAAAAATTCATAAACTGGGGCCGGAGTGATAGCACAGCGATGGGGCTTTTGCCTTGCATGCAGCTGATCCAGAACATGATGGTTCAAATCCCGGCATCCCAATATGGTCCCCAGAGCCTGCTAGAAGCAATTTCTGAGCACAGAATCAGGACTAACTCCTGAGCGCCGTCATGTGTGACCCAAATAAACAAAGAAACGAAAATAAAATGTATATATGAACTCATAAGATAAAAGTTGGACGGTAATAAGTGTATATAGATGCCTATAGTATGATTACAGAGCAGAAAGCATTGCCCTCTGACATAAAAGAATCTCCCACACAGTTGGAGAATCCCTGTGCAAGAGTTTGGCAGGTTCAATATGCTGAGAGACCAGAAGAAATTGCTGAAGACAGACAGACATCCATCCACTCCATTCTTTACGATGGAGACAAAGAAGAGCCACTTGAAAAGAAGAACACAAGTAATACAGTAACAAATCACCTAAGAGCAAACACAAAGCAATTCTATTCTCAGCATAAGAAGGCACAGTAATCAACACTCTTAGCTTGTGATTTTGCAGTATTAAATGAGGAATACCTTAAAAAAGTTTTTAGGGAAAATTTATTCCTGCTGCTAAATTATATAACAGAATATAAAATTGTTTTGATAGGGTAAGCCTAACTAGGAAGAGCTTTTAAATTTATTAGAAAAATATTTCTGTTTGTTCATTTACAGATATTTAATAAATATGAAAGGATTGCCTCCTAGGGTCAGGGAAACAACAATGACTCAAACAGAAAAAAAAAAGCTGTTAGTATTGACAAATAGATTCCTTGGGCCAACCTACAGTCAGAAGATAAGAGGAAACAGTTAAGGAAGTAAGCATCTACATGAAGAAAACTGACAATCACTGTGACACAGTTGAATTCATGCCAACTTCTACTAGAGCCAAATGCTGATGTGCATGCTTCAAGGGATATAGAAAGTCACCTGTAAATATGGTAGTGCCAGTGGACTGCTGGGAGCTCTGGATTACATTCTTCTAACCAACCATTCAACTTGCAAACAATTGTGCCTGCCACTCCAGAATGTTTACAAGATCAGAGGTATTGGTAGCGATGAGTTGAGTGAGTCTGGTGTTCTCAAACCTGGCATGGTGGTCACATTCACTCCAGTCGCTGTTACAACAGAATTCAAGTCTATTTAAAAAACACCATGAAGGGCCCGGAGAGATAGCACAGCGGTGTTTGCCTTGCAAGCAGCCCATCCAGGACCAAAAGTGGTTGGTTCGAATCCCGGTGTCCCATATGGTACCCCGTGCCTGCCAGGAGCTATTTCTGAGTACACAGCCAGGAGTAATCCCTGAGCACCGCCGGATGTAGCCCAAAAAACCAAAAACCAAAAAAAAAAAAAAAAAAAAAAAAGCACCATGAAGATCTTAGTGAAGTTCTTCCTGGGGACATCATGGGTTTTGATGTCAAGACTGTTTGTTAAAGATGTGGCAATGTGGCAAAAATGATCCTTCAACAGAAGCAGGCTTCACTGCTCAGGTGATTATACTGAACCATCCAGGTCAAATCAGTGCTTGCAAGAGCCCACACCGCTTGCAAGTTTGCTGAACTGAAGGAAATGGATTTGTAGTTTTGGGAAAAAGCTGGAAGATAATCCCAAATTCTTAAAATCTGAGGATATCCAAATCGTTGATATGGTGTCTCTCAAACCCATGTTGTGAGTTTCTCTTATATTTTACTACATTTTGTAGATCATTTGTTTCTGTATGGCAAATTAAGTTCTTAGTTTTTAAAATCAGTACTTTTTAATTGAAACAACTTGACAAAGAAAAAGCTGTCACAGAACTGTGAAACAATTAAAACAAAGTTGAATAAGAAAAAATAAATATTGGAAGTTCCAGCTCACAACAGGAAGCTCACCACAAAGAGTGATGAGTTTAGTTAGAGAAATAACTACATTTTGAACTTTCCTAATAATGAGAATGTATGAGGGAAATGGAGAGCCTGTTTAGAGTACAGGCGGGGGTCGGGTGGGGAGGAGGGAGACTTGGGACATTGGTGATAGGAATGTTGCACTGGTGATGGGTGGTGTTCTTTACATGACTGAAACCCAAACACAATCATGTATGTAACCAAGGTGTTTAAATAAAAAAAAAAAAAGAAAAAAGAAAAAATAAATAATTAAATAAAAATTATGATTTACAAAGTTGTTTCAGTAGTTATTTTAATCATAGAGTTTTACAAAACAGATACCCTACAGTGTGTACTATGGTAGAACATTTTTATCCTTAATTTTTCTGTGGTGTGTGTGTCTGTGTGTGTGTGCTTGCATGCACGCATGTTGCCTGACACAGAACACTCAAACCTCATTTATAAAACCCTGATAGTTTACATCAGAAGCCAAGTTTTGTTTTTATTTTTGCAATAAAAAGGTTATTTGATTATATAATAGGTTAAACAAAAATGATTAACTAACACATAGATTTATTATTGCTAATGAAATTAGTGATAAGTTTAGAAGTTCCTTTGCCAAGAGATGAAAGATAGACATAAAGTAGTACTATAAATGAGCTTTATAAAAAGTGACAGAAAGATTTAAGGTCATTGATTTTGTGCTTCATTAACTGCAACAAGTTTTATGAGAAATAGTAATCGGTCTTCCTAGAAGTATAGGAAGCACACTTATTAGTTTTAATAGATGCTTCCTTCCTTTTGTATTTATAATAGCAATACTGTCAGTGGACATAGGATGGTTAACCCCAAGTCAAAGTGAAAGAATTACTGTTCTCTCAGGAAGAAGCATTTTCAGGGATTTGGTTCATTTTATGAGGATATTAATAGACCTCAGCAGAATGTTTCTTCTTTTGGGGGGTGTTCAAATTCAGCCCTGAACATCATCAATTTCTGTAAAATCAGACATAGGTATAGAAATTCAATATTGACTAGAAGTGCTTCAGGATAGGCATATTATTGTCCCTCCTGTTTAGAAAAGAGGTCACACGTGCTATAAACTTCAGATGACTTATCAATGAAACCTTATTTGCTACTGGTATGTGACATTGATGAGATATGATACAAATTTGTAGTTTGGGGGCTGACTACTTGTCACTAAATAATTTGTTAAAACCAATGTAATACAAAATCTGAAAAGAAAATACCCAGGACATAAGAAAACTGAATGGAGATTTTACCTAATTAGAAGAAAATGAAAAGAAATGTGTTTTATTTCTTTCTCATCTATTGATGAACAACCAAATTTAGAAATTAAAAAAAATATTGACATAGTGGGGGGTGGAAGCAGAAGGAAGTTTGGAGATAATGAATAAAGCACAAAAAGAGTGAAGCTGCTATACTTGTCCCCTCTCATGAGATCTTTAATTATTTTTCCTCCTCTTTTTTTAGCTCTTGACATTCCCCTTCCATTAGAAAACTTCACTTTTTAGAAAACATTTATTGTGGTAATTAATAGTATTCAGTGAGTCTTAAGAAAGGCAAGCACCTCTTACTCTTTTTCCCAGGTTTTCTTCTTTTAAAAGAAGTGCGACAAGAAGAGACTGGTGTTCTGGGTTCCTCATATTGGAATGCTAATATAGCAGGTTGATCAATTTCTACTAGATCATCAACAGCTTGCAGAAAAGTAATATCTCAGCATCAACTGTGTCCATAAGTACAAGTCAACTGCTGACAAAGCCCCTAAAAACATGAAAGAAAAGGAGAAGCCAGACAACCACAGGGAGTCTTCCAGAATTAAGGCCCACTGTGAGATTCATGTGAACTGCAGACAAAAAAATAGCCGATGGAACACAATTTGATGTTCACATCGGGAAGAAGCTTCAAATATAAATTCAGGAATGCAAGTGCCAAGATACAAAGAAGTAAGTGTTTTTAATATAATACATATTTTATACATAAATAAAAGGGCTTTTAAATAAAATTAATTAAATAAAAAAGAGAAATACCATGCCATATGGTAACACTGGTATTTATGGTGTCTGTTACATTTTTTATGAAATTAATTATTCAGCAGCAAAAGTTTTGTGATTTACAAAAGTCTCACATGCCATTTACTTTCTAGTGTGAGCATTATGAAGAGACTTATTTTTTGAAAATGAAATGTTCTGTTAGAAATGCTTTCCAAAAATGTTACTCTGATCAAAGAAAATAAAAATAAAATGTTTTAATTAACTGCAATTTGAAACACAGTGTAGCTGAATAATAAATCACCTTAGAAGACATTGTTAAGTATGTAAAACAATAATAAAATCATTGGTGATCTAAGAAGTGGTTTCTACAAAAAGAAATATGCGAATTCTCCCTTTATCTTGCTCTGGGAGCTAAATTACTTCACTTTACTGGATAATGGATCCCTTAACTACCTACATTTTCTATTTGCCTTTCTTTCTATGAATGTAACATTTGTCGGGCAGCTTAGCTATAGTGTGGCAGCATTTAACTCTTTGTCATAGCTTCCCTCTTCTAAAAAAAAGTCAACAATACCAAGTCTGAATCTTTCACATAAATATTTGATAATATTCAGAGAGAAATTTGCTTAATATAAGTTAATAGCAACAAATGATAATTTTCTTGTAATTTATTTTAAGCAAAATAATAAAAAGTATTTATCTAATTAATATTGAAGGTGAAATAAGATAAATGTGAGATCTATAACATTTTAGAAATATAAATAAAATTAGGGGCCGGAGAGATAGTACAGCCTGTAGAGTGTTTGATTTACATGCTGCCTACCCAAGTTCTATCCCTTATGTTGCCAACCCAGCATCCCATATGGTTCCTAAGGCTCACCAGACATGATTCCTGAGCAAACAGCTGGAGTAACTTCTGAGCATCATCAAGTGTGACCCCAAAACTAAGGGACCAGAGCAATAGCCTTGCATGCGGTCAACACTGGGTTCATTTCCCCAGCATCCCATATAATCCTCTCTGAGCTTGGAGGAGTAATATCTGAGTGTAGAGCCAGGACTAAACCCTGAGCTTCGCTGGTTGGGGTCCAAAAACAAACAAACAAACAAACAAAAAACCTTAAAAACTATAAAAAAATATATAAATTAAAGAGAAACTGATTAATTCACATGTGGGCATAATTCATCTAATTTATTTAATTATACTAATTTAAGTGCTACATCTTTCAGATACTATTTAAGCACTTAGTAAGTTTGAACTGTTTTATTACATACAACCATTTGTGACATAAATGCCATTAACGATCATATTCTGTAACTAAGAAGCTTGAGGCAAATAGTACTTTGTACTCTCTACTAGTGGAGATGCAGCGTAAATTTTAGTTATCCAAATTAAAAAGTGAGCTCTTCTCTGCTATACGATTTTATGTTAAAGTACCTTGAAAATTTTCCATCAGTCGCTTCTTTGGTGGGCTCCCTTAGTTGGCATCGTATATGGCAGTGCTAAGGAGATCATGCAGAAATAAGAATCAAACCAAGGGCCCTGCACTCTCCAGGTATGCAGTCTAGCCTTTTGTTTTTGTTTTTTGGCCACACCCAGTGACGCTCAGGGGTTACTCCTGGCTATTCGCTCAAAATCACTCCTGGCTTGGGGGCCATATGGGTCTCCGGGGGATCAAACCACGGTCTGTCATAGGCTAGCTCTGTCAAGGCAGACGCCTTACCCCTTTGTGCCACCGCTTCAGCTCCACAGCCTTTTAAACTATCCCCAGTCACTTTATCATATCTTTAAGAAAATTTTTGGTAGTTAATCTTCTGAGCAAAAAAGTTCAGCATATCAACTAAATAAATATATAAGGAGCAGTAAAATCAATTTGTGACTCATATCGATAAACTTTAGTTTTTCACTATGTTTTAGTAATTTAGTCTGCTGCTGACCACCTCTTGCCCAATTAAGCCAATAATTTTTTTTCTAGGTTATGTATCTGTGAATCAGTTGAAAGTTTGCTTTATTCTAGGTTGTTAATTGGCTGGGACAGATTATCTAGGCTAATTTAGGTTAATCTGCCTCATATCCTTTTCAAGGGCTAGCTGTCTAAGATGACCCTATCCCCATGAGTATGTTTGACCCCTAGAAAGAACAGAAAACTTTGTAGGGCTTAGCTTCAAAATAATGTCTTTATCTATTTCTATTAATCAAACCAAATGACAAAATCAAGGCAATAGAATAGGATTGGGAAAAATACACTCTTGTAGGAAGAACTTTCTATTTCAGACAAAAAGAGCAAAAGGTTGAAGAATTATTACAAATAATGTAATTTTTTATTTTATAAGGAAATATTTAAATATTTTATTTCATTTTACAAAGAAGTCTAGTGTCCCTCACCTAAAAAGAAAGTGACAACTTCTGCTGTTCTCCTATTTGGCACCTGCAGGAGCCAATATTCAGCTAATTCATTATGAGATAAGAGGTGCCCAAAAAATGAAGGTAAAGCAGTGAGGTCACACCTGAAACCTTACTTTGAGAGGGGTAGAAAATGAAGAAATGCAGAAAGAAGTCCATGAACTGAAATGAACAAGCCAAGGAGAGGTTTTCTACTAAGGTCTATTCTTAGAACTAAATTGCTCTGTTTTGGAGCCTCATCACTTTGAGGCCTGCAGCTTCCAGCAAAGCCCCCCAATTCTCTGCCTATTTGATTGGGCTGGACAATGCCAACTCTTTTGAAAGACTCATCCCATTAATTCTGAACGACTCTATTATGTGTATATGGATTTTCAGGGATGATAAGCTTATTGGAAATTTTCTATAAGCCATTATAATTTGTGGGTGCCCCTGCCTGCAGGGACACCAATTAAGATGTGGTTATTTCTTTCTCAGAGGGAGATTGCGCAAACACAAAGACACAAAGACAGACATAGATAGACAAGAGTGTGAAAACGATTCCAGATCCAAATCCATTTTTTGAAACTCAAGGCCTGGCTTACATACTTTTTGCGGGGACAGTTTTGCACATAACATGTTGATAGGGGATAAATACATTGAACAGGTCCGAATGTTCAGATAACAGGACCCATCAGCAAGTGGGATGGAATGTACAGATAATGAGATCCACATCAGGCCAGGATGCACTGATAATGGAACCCATCTCAGCAGGTCGGAATGTACAGATAACAGGAACCTCAGATAAATCAGACTCTGTTTCCCGAGGACCAAAATCCTGTGCCTTCTTTGTTTCTGTACAAGCCTTAAATCTTAATGCTTACATTTATTTCTCAAGGCTGCCTGCTTTTAGCATAGCTCTCTACTTGTTGCAGAGGCCTGCTTGTAGCAAAGTTCTGTGTCTGTCACAAGGCCCTGCTTTTTAGCTAAGTTTTCTGCCTGTTATAAGGGCTCCCGGCAATAATTATTCCAGGTCTCCCATATTAACACCAAAACTCTGTAGTTGAGGGCCAATGCATATGACCTCCTTAAAGTGAGGCTGCATCTAGCTCATGGACACAACAGCTTTGGTGGCACTGTGGGCAGAAAGTCCTCCTGTATCTTCCTGGAGAATGTTGGACAAGCTGATGTTGCTGGACTTCATCCCATTCACCCTGACAATAATGAGATGGAGAAGCTGCCAATGAATTAGCACAAGGTCACGGAAGACATGCTGCTAGTGGAGGCCTCAAATCTGAAGACAGGAACAGGGGTTTCTGAAGATTAATAACCTCTTGAAAATGGAGAGTGGAAAGAACATCCTTCAAAGAGGACCCACCCAGGTCCAACAGCACCATATGCTGAGGATTGCCCTGCTAGAGCACAACTTCTACTTCATCTGCTGGAAACTTCATGCCCACATCCTCTTCATCAAAGCTATGCAGGGCTTTCATGACATGAAACTGAGAAGAGAGAATGACAGCCACCAAGGAAGCCTCTGCTCTTCATGATGAACGTGTTGAGATCCACCCTGAAATGGATGTTTTAGTGTGTGGAAGTGGCAGGGAACCATTATGTGCAAATGAACCAGCCACAGAACATAGCCTAGGCCATGTGCATTTTTACAGACAAGGAAGTGCTAGCAGAAACTCTATGAGATGGCCTGGTATATTAATGGGGTAGAATTCCCTAAAGCCCCATCCTGGCCTGAAGCCTTTCAGGCTGCCTCTGTGAACTGACAAAAAAGCTCCAATGTTCATATATCCATATATCCAATGTATCCTAAAATGAACAAAAGGCTTGTGTAGACATAAACACATACACAAACTAACAGCACCATTTCTGTGT
This sequence comes from Suncus etruscus, assembly GCF_024139225.1. NCBI lineage: Eukaryota > Metazoa > Chordata > Mammalia > Eulipotyphla > Soricidae > Suncus > Suncus etruscus. The sequence goes on along the minus strand of NC_064851.1, from coordinate 93,346,781 downwards.
TGTTGTTGTTTATTTTTATTAAATGATGCTTTTTCATTAAAATTAACATAAATTGTAAAAACTCTTATTACTTATTGTAATATGACAAATGTTGAAACAATTTCCTGTGGTTTTCAGCATTGAGAAAGATATATAAATATTTTACATGAATAGAAGAGGGGAAGTAATTTTAAAGTTGGTTTTGAATCTATAAGGTTCCTGAGCTGTTGTTCATCCATAAAGCTATTTATTCTTTCCTTCAAACCTGAAAGAAAGTTAGAATGGGTGAAGTATTCTTTGTGAAATGTTCATTTTGTTGAGCATTTTCCACTACTGCCTTTCGGCCTGAAAGATTGCTTGTGATAGATCTGCTATAACTCTTATGGATATTCCTTTGCATATGATTTTATCTTTTAATCTTGCTGCTTTCGGTTTCTATCTCAAGCTGTAGTCATCATTGTGACTAGTATGTAGCTTAGAGTGCTTTTATTTGGGTTTCTTTTAACTGATAATCTTTCAGCATTCAGGATGTGGTTACATGCACTTTCCGTTCCGGGAACTTCTCAACAATGATGACTTTTACTACCATTATTTCATAAAGGTTTTCTTCCTGCCTCTCTGAAATCCCAATGATTTTTTTTGTGTTTCTGTTGAATCTATCCCAAAGTTCCAATGTCATCCATTTGCTTATCCAGAGGATTTTATTTATTTTAAGAAGAATTTCCATATTCTTTTGTTGACTGGGGTGTAATGCAGCTCATCTTTGAACTCAGTGATTCTGTTCTTAGCAGATGCTACTCTTCTGGTGAGGCCTTCTAGTGAGTTTTTTTTATTGTACCTATCAAGTTTTTCAGTTCTCTCATTTTCAACTGTCTTTTCCATGATTTCCTTGAGTTCCTTGAACATTCTCATTATTTCCTCTCTAAAGTCCTTATCACAAAGACTATAAAGGTGGCTGATATTAGTTGGGTCTTCAAAATTACAATCTCCATACACTAAGCATGATAGGGTTCTGCATTACATTCCCACTGTGGCCTTTGCAATATGACGGTATTTTTTTGTTTATGTTGTGATATGTCTTATTGATAAGAAATGTGTAGGTGCACTGACATGGGGTGAAAAATGGCTCTTCTGAGTCACAAAGAGAACCCTGTTGTGGATCTGTCTGTCTGCCTTAGTTTCTTGGGACTTTTTCAGTAAAGTGATTTTAGCAAGCAAACAACGCATTCTTTGACTTCCTTTCTTCCAAACTAATTATTAAAATTAAATATTAATATAAATAAAAATTATTATCAATGATCTATTACATTGTTGATAAAAATGAATTTGAAGCCAACTGATTGATGAAAGGTTCTGCATTCAATTTCTACATGCATGTTTTCTCAACATTATATTTCTAAGTGTCCCTGATTTTTGCATTTGAGAAATTTTTATAAGGGGATTATGAAGCATTCACTAAGTTCCTAAATTAATAAATTTCATAATTGTTTTAATCTCACTTCCCTTCTGTTTATGTTGCAATGATAGGTGATTACACATATGCTTGGTGATGGTGCTTACACATTGATGTGTGGTGTTTGTATGGATAAGCATATAAGATCTTTTTGAACACTAGTCCAAAGTAGCTATTAAAAGTTGCAATTCCATAGTTTCTGTGCTAGCACATGTGCTTTTAGGGTAGGAGCAAGCAGAACATTCTTGTTATGGTGCTCAACCTTCATATAGGATTCTCTGAGGGTTTTAAACCTTATTTTGGGGTTTTCCCTTTACTTTTAGTGAACTTGAATTTTTTAGTGAACTTGAATAAAAATGGTTGCGAATGGACAGTGCAAAGGAAAAAGAGAGCATGCTGGTTCTTTTTTCCTATAAGTATTATTTATATGAATACATTTTAGGAAGCATTTCAGGATAAAGTTCAAAAGTAATTTGGGGCTAAAAAATTTTGTCAGTATTATATGTATTATATGAGTATATAAATCCATTTTCTCTAAGTTTTAAAGTTTAAATTATGTAATAACATGATTTTTAAGCTAGAATAGATCTTTAAAAATTTTATCAGGTTATCTTGCCTATATTCAAATATTCACACAAAAATGATATATACCCATAAATCAATTACACTTCTTGGGCTTTTGGATCAGGGGTAAACTAATTAAAATGAAAAAAGGAAATCACTTCATGGTTATTCATGCCAGAATATTTTTACTTTAAACATATAATTTCAAATCCCTTCTCCTTTTAATATAATAAGGGACATAACTATTTACTTATAAAGTCATGATGCTTTAAAATGAATTGGCTTCCAAATGTAGTTACTCTGATAGTAAAACATGAGAGAGAGAGAGTGAAAGAGAGAGTGAGAGAGCGAGCAAGAGAGAGAGGAAGAGAGAGAGAGAGAAAGTAAATCTCTCCTAAAATCGCATCCAAAAGCAGTTGCAAAAAAAATTCTGTTGCTGGGGAGTTTACTCTTCTCAGTGACAGTGACTACTAGCAGTAAGAAGCAACAAAATTTTAAGAAAATCTCAATTCAGTTCACTGATATGATAATGCCTATTAGCAGATTAGGGTGAGTTCTTTCAACATAACTCATCAGTTTTTATCAGTAAAAACATTAAGATATTTAAAGTATAAATGAGTGTATTTAGGGCCCAGAGTGATACAGTACAGCTAATAAGGTGTTTGCCTTACAAGTAGCTAAGCAAGTTTCAAACCATGAACACCCTAGTCCTTGAGCCTAGTTACAAGTGATACCTGAGTGCAGAACCCGGAGCATAATTGTGCATACCAAAAATCAAATAAAAATGTTTAAACTGATAAATTAGTATATTTAATTTTTTTGCATTTTTTCTTTATTTAAATATCTTGATTACAAATATGATTGTGATTAGGTTCAGTCATGTAAAGAACATCCCCCTTCTCCAGTGAAACATTGCTACCACCAATGTCCCAAATCTCCCTCCATCCCACCCCACCCCCACCTGTACTCTAGACAGGCTTTCCAATTCCCTCATTCATTTATATGATTATGGTAGTTCTCAGTGTAGCTATTTCTATAACTGCACTCACCACTCTTTGTGGTGAGCTTCATGAAGTGAGCTGGAAGTTCAGCCCTCCTCTTATTGTCTCTGAGAATTGCTGCAAAGATGGCTTTTATTTTTCTTAAAACCCATATATGAATGAGACTATTCTGTCTCTCTCTCCCTCTGACTTATTTCACTCAGCATGATAGACTCCATGTACATCCATGTATAGGAAAATTTCATGACTTCATCTCTCCTGAAGGCTGCATAATATTCCATTGTGTATATGTACTACATTTTCTTTAGTCATTCGTCTGTTGAAGGGCATCTTGGTTGTTTCCAGAGCCTGGCTATTGTGAATAGTGCTGCAATAAATATAGGTGTGAGAAAGGGGTTTTTGTATTGTATTCTTGTGTTCCTAGGGTATATTCCTAGGAGTGGAATAGCTGGGTCGATTGGGAGCTCAATTTCCAGTTTTGGGAGGAATTTTCATATTGTTTTCCATAGAGGTTGGACTAGACGGCATTCCCACCAGCAGTGGATAAGAGTTCCTTTCTCTCCACATCCCAGCCAGCACCGATTTTTCTCATTCTTTGTGACTTCAGATACAATCACACACATAGAGAGAAGCTTTATAGTTTCCTTCCCTAAGTTGCAAATAAAATCTTTATAGCTTCCAATTCAGTGTTATAAAGGGAATTTTGAGAAAAGCTATTTCCTTTTCTCAGGAAAATGTAGCTGATAGTCACATTGTTTCTGTCTACTAGTTGTTTATTTAATATATGAAAGAAATATCTACTTCAGGAACTTTTATAGAGATGAAAACACCTGAAAGATACGTTTAAAATGGAAAAATCACACAAAGAAAGTTAAAAGTTTTAAAAGTTCAGTGAAAAATTAAAAACTACTGTGGGAAAATAAGAAAAGTGATTTCTACAGATTTGAATGTGGCCTTTTGACAAGAGCAGATATATTTTATTGTGTGCTTAATCTCCATCAACTCAACCAAAAAGCTTGTAATAAAAGCCAATTGCCTCACAACATGCCACAAGAAAGAATGATCTATCTCTCCTTTGTTTACTAAGTTCCAAGAGGTTACCATGGCTCAGGCAGCTTTATTCCAAGAAATGCTAAACATGCAGTGTGTGAATAGCTAAAGGCACCATGATGGTGCTGTTGGAAATCCAATGGTTCTTTGTTTTTATACTAACACAGCAGCATAACTAAATGGTTAGGATAAAAAGAGAGAGAAAGAGTTAAAAAGTAAATTATATTTTCAGTATAATATTCTATAACTGTGGGGGGGATTTGTAATGACACAAGAGAAGAAAAGAAGACATTTAGAAATTTTACCATAGTAACAATACTGTACATTTTTTAATCTCCATATTTTGTCTGTAATCTTATCACTTGGTATTCACAACTGAGGTTTTATGTCTTTCAAGTCAGAGAGTAGGAGGAGGAATGACCAGTGTTATTTCAATACTTTCTTTTTTGCTTTGTTTCATTGATTTTATCACTTTAAAAGTTTTGTGACTGAATATTTTTGCACTTTATTATATTTTAACACCATTATTTACATATGCACTGACTTTAGTTTTTGAATTATTTGATAATTGGTTACAAATAATGTACACCTTTACTCCTAAATAATAAGCATGTGTTCCAAAAACAAGGAGTTCCTTTCATAATCAAATACAAAAATGTAATTATTAATTGGTAACTTATTTTTAATATCAAAACATATCCTAATATTTTAATGACATTGTCCAATCTAGGATTTTTCATTATATTCATTATGTTTATATTTATTACTCAGATTTAATTATATTTCATTATTCTTAGATTTTGTTTGTTTTTGCTTTTGCTACATCAGATGTAGTTTAGGATTACTCCTAGCAGTGCCCAGGATACCAGATGAGATGCCAGTAGTGATTGAATGCAAGTCAGCCACAGGGAAAGCAAAAGCCCTACCTATGGTACTATTACTTTGTCCCACTTTTTAAATTTTTAATTCTTCTTTTATCTGAAATGATTCCTGTCTTTTATTTTTATAACTAATATTTTTGAAAATTATAAATTTATTGCAAAATATGTAAATTTGTATTAAATTCCTTAAATATTTGACTTAAATATTTGTATATGATTTTCTTATTTTGTAATATTTATATTACATATTATATTTCTTTAAATGTTTGTTTTCTAAGCAGAAGCATATTAGTACATTCATAGTTGATTTTAATAAAATAACTATGAATATTAAATCTATGTAGCATTTGCTAGAACTTTCTACTTTAAATTTTTTTATTTTTATCTATAATTTATTATACATATGTAAATAATATGTATTCTTCAAATTTTTATATATTTATCACTATTAAATACACTTATTTGAAATAATACTATGATGGCAAAAAATTATTTTAATATATTTTGAAAAATATTCATTTAGGCACTAAAAAGATTTTTTTTCTCCTATTCATTTTGTTTTGAAGCCACACCTGCAGTGCTTAAGATCTCCTCCAAGTTCTGTTCTTAAAAACTGTTCCTGGTGGTTCTTTGACCAATTATGTATTGCCAGGGATTGAAAGTGGGCCTCCCAAAGGCAAAGTATGCTCACTAACCCTTTGAGCTATCTTCCTACCCCAATATTTTGTTTTAATTAATTTATATGTAAAATTATAAGTTTGCAATGTGTTCTCATGTCAAGTTTAATTGACTTATTAATACATGCAGTGATATCTCTTTCTCACTTTGAGTACAAAGCCTTTTATCTGATGAGTACATCTTAATGTGTGTAAGTACATGTATGTACAGCAAATATTATTCATTTCTTTTCAAGAAAGCTCCAAGATCATGAAACTATATATTGGTGAGATGTTTTCAAAAGCAGCCTATTTTTGTATATTTATAAGGCTTTTACCCTGTCAATTAAGAGATTGGTGAATAGATGTCAAAAAACAAATTTTCCTTTAATTATCAGAATCACTGGATGAATAGAAACTTTCCACAAACTTTAAAAAGCATTTTTAAGCTGGAGTAATTACTTTTATTCTAATTTCAAACTGCATAAAACAGATGCCCAATAGTCCATGTTAAATTAATAATTGACTTACTCCATTAAATATATCATGGGTTATTAAATGTTAAAGATAAAGCATTCTAGCTCATATTTAAATGTAATGAACCATTAAATATGTAATAATCAAGACTGAAAAAAGTCTATAAAAAGTTACATTTTATGTGCTTTAAAGCAATGTAAAAAGGATAAGCTCTTTTATGCATGATTCAAAGTTTAATCTTAATCAAGAGAAAAATAAACTCAAAATATAAAATGAATATTAATTTCAGTGAAAAAATTAAAACCCCATATAGCACCAGATAGCCTCTGTGTTTTCAACTATCAATAACATTTGAGTATTTCTTCATAAGTAACATGGCATTAAAAGAGCAGTCTGACCTCTCCAAATGGACAAATTTTCACAGGACAAAGAAACAAGAGGCAAATTGAATAAACACTACATTTTGAAATATGATAGAAAACTTAAAAAAAATCTGTCTACCTCAATTGTGATACACAATAATAAAAATTGTTTTAGTGAAGAGTTTATTATCTATTGCCCTGTGAACTTAATGTATTGAATGTCAATATAGAAATTTCTAGAGATTGCAAGTTTGACTAATATCACAAAAGGAGTACTGAAAATTAGATGCTTGGTTTTGATTTGATTGTTGATTAAATTAGACATAACACTTGAGCAAATTATTTAATCTTTTCAGTCAACACTTCCCCTAAATACAGTGGCATTTACTCTGATATTATTTTAATACATCAAAGTTCTGGGTAATTTATTATTTTGAAGTCTAATATAAAATGCACAAAAATTGTTTATAATTTTATTAATAAGAATTTTGTCGATATTACATAGATTAAATTCATAATCATAAACAGATGCTGAGTAGATATTTCTAGTATGTTCAAAGTTAGATTTTATTGTCAAAAGTCATTAGTAAGCAGTTAATCATACTAACTACTTCATAAACACACAATAAAACTAAAAACTAACAAAATAATTTAAGCTTTATAAATACATAATTATTTTCCTGTGTTCCTTGTACCTAAAACAATGCCTGGAATAAAAGTGTAGTTATACACTTTATTTATTTTTACACTTTTATTTATTTGATGAAGGAAGGAATTAACTAGGGCCCTTCAAGTCTATACTGTTGTCAGATTCTAGAAAAATCTGAACTGAAAACTGAATATATAAGTAGATGTTAAGAACAACTCTTTGTCTAGTATGATATGTAATTAAGCAATACAAAACTCCTGACTTAAAATCATTTTCTTTTCTACTCAGCTTCTGGCTCAGAAACAGACATTATACTAATTGGAGGTATGTTGTTCTTGTCAAGTGTTGCAAGCTAAATTTTCATGTCCTATATTCTCAGTATAGATTTTTCTACTAAAAATTAATTAAACTGTCTCTGAAATAAGTCATCAAGAAATATGGAGAAGAAATATTTATAGGCTTTTGAAAAATGGTCCTCATTAATAAAACTATATGCCCATAAAGAGGTAGATATGCCTAAGTTTGTGAAAAATTATGAATTCTCACATTATTATTCTCTTTTGGTATCTCAAATCAAGCATAGAGACTCAATAAAATAGATAACTGCCTAAGTTAAATAGAACTTCATTCACTAAAAGTGTGGCATATACTTGTTAGACTATGTATAGCAATATGGCATCCAACTGTAGATCTAAATGCTTTTTGACTAATAATGTGTGAGTTAATTTAAAATATCACATAAAAGATACTGTTTTATGTACAAATTAAAGATTCCACTACATGTTTTATTGATATAATTGAAAGTTTACCTATTGAGGGAGTCAATTAGTTAAACTAAATGATATTAAATATCAAGAATACAAGCCCAGGAATGTTCAGTGTGAATTTTAATCAGGAAGTTGTTATTTAACTAACAGATTAGTATACAATCTCAAAACTGGATTTCAGTAGTAGAAATAATGGCTTGAGGACTTGCATCATTACTGTTGAAAATCAACTCTAAAAATAAAATTAAAGAGGGTCAGAGATATAGTTTAACTTGATTGCAAACTTTGATTGCAGATTTGGTTTATTTTGGTGCTATTTGGTCCCCTTATCACCCTAGAAGTGATCCCAGAGCAGTCGGTATTAACTCTCAAACACTGTCAGTTGTGGTCCCTAAAACCACCCCACTTAACAAAAGCAAAATCCAAGATATACAAAGTACAAAAATTATCTAAAAAGGAATGAGCTGAAAAACAAGAGACAGGCATAAATATAAATTTATTTGTATGTGGTATTTTAGGAACACCAACTCATTTTAATATATGAAAATAAGATAGAAAGACAAGTAGTCTTCTTAGGGGTCTTTACCCATTCTAATTTGTAGATATTTTCTCTAGTGTCCTATCCAGCCATATTGGAGTCTGAACTCAGAAGACTTAAAAATGTGTCATCATATACAGTATACAAAGTGTAGTCTTATAGCTTAAATAAAATTTAAGAAATTAAGATTTTATGTATAAGATAACATGTATAAAGCCTAATACTAATACCCTATGTTGCTCTACACATTCTATTTTTAATCTTCATAAATTTTTCTGACAACTCATTAACCATCAGCTTCTTGGAAATGACTTTTTTTGCACAGTAATTCAGAAACATAAATCAAACAATATTCAATTAATTTACATTTTATATCTTATTTGTCACACAATGTTCATTTATTTTGACTTTTTAAACTTAAATATTATTGTTTATAATTACTAATATTTTTGGACCTCCTCAAATTTTTTGCATCAAAGGCCAGAACTTCATTACCCTGATTTTATGTATCTATAGCTGCTAGAATCTTATATATATTTCTGGAATTTTAATATTTGGCTCAACAAGTCAGCTGTCAGCTGTTAGAGGTAATTTCAAATTATCTAAATAATAGAGAACATACCTAAAAATTCAAATAGTTTTGTTTTTGTATCTTATTACTAGTAACTACTTGCTTAATAAATATATATATACATATATATATATAGTATAATTTAGTTTAAATTTGACTTAAACTTGGGTGTGGATGCCATTTACAAAAGGAAATCAAGAATAAATTGATTTAAGCTAGCTTACAACACTTAGACAGTAAATCAAGTATAATTTATATTTAATTTTATTTAATTACTTTGTATAGACATGGTTTACATGTTTTACAAAATGAGATTGACAAGTTTTCTGTACATAATACCATTATTATTTCTCTTATAGATACACAAATGTTCTTTCCCTTTGCATAAAATTAAAAATTAAGTGTATCTTACTTGAAAATACAGGACATAAAAATACCTTGTAAATTAAACAAAATTAACACATCCCAAATGAGGAAAACACTAAGACTAAAGACACCATAAAAGGGACAATATTTCTAAAATAATTCATTACAAGTACCAAAACAAACAAATTTAGAAGCCTTGTTAAATTGTTCAATTAAATGCCAAAGCACAAGTTCATTACTCATAGCAAAGGCCCAGGCAAGATATAATTACAAGTAAATAAAATATTATTTATCGTTAGCTATTTTAAGGAGAAAACTTTTTATTATTGTGATAAACATAAATTTTAAATTCTTTATTATTATTTTCTCTGTTCTAAACTTTTTCATGTACACTTAAGATTAAATTGCAGCATTAATTGGCACAAAAATATCAATAGCTCAGAAAGATGTCTCCATCTCAGCAGTTTGTGACATAAATTCCAAGGATTGATGTAATTGTTTATTTCAATTCCCTTGAACTGATAGTTCTTTTATTCAACATTATAAAGATGTAATCTATATGTAGCATTGACTATCTATTATGTCTAAAATATTTTGATTTGATACATTTATATATTGTAAGTGGTTGTAACCATAATATACACTAAGGAACTAGAGAAATAATATAGTCAATAGGACTCCTGCCTTGCATATGAGCAACCCAGGCTCAATCTGAAGAACCATATATGGAACTCTGAGGTCTGCCAGGAGTGATCCTTGAGTTCAAAGTCAGGAGTTAGCTCTAAGCACTGCTGGGTTTGGGCCAACCTTTTCCCAAAGAGAAAATTCCCACATAACATGAAATAACACCTCTATCATATTATGAAATTGCCTTTTTTGTGATGAGTAAATAATTTCTAGTTATCCATTTGTGTATGTGTTCCCTTTGTTTCACTTTTCAATTATATCATATGCCTTTACTGAGCACAGACCCTTCAAATAATATGCAGTAAAAAAAATTTTAATGAATAATGAATCCACAATTCCCTTTCCCACAAAATAGTTACTGAACAGATGAGTGAGTTAAATGCATTGTGCTCTCTAAACAAGAGAGTTCTAATTTAATGTTCTTGGAATATAATTCTCAATAAAAGTGAATAGCATTTTTAAATATATATATTAAAGTATCTTATGCTTCTCAAATATAAGTATTCTAAATGAAACATTTTGATTCTTGCTGGTCTAGCAAGCATAGCATTAAATATAATACTCAATAAATTATTAACTTCTTATTTTAATTTATATTTAAGATAAATTTAAGCAACATTTTATTTCCAAATATTTTTAATTTACATATCCCAAAATAAATGTGACCAAACATCCCTCTCCCAAAAACAAGATTATAAAAAGCCAACATTTTCAGCTAAAGATTTTAGCTACATTTTAAGGAAAAGATTGTTTGAGGCAAACTACCTTGAGCTGTTGCTATGGTGTTTTGACACCACTTGGCAGCAATTTGCAGTCTTCACAGGAAAGAAGACAAATGAAGACTAAAGCAAAATGGCTTCATGTATTCATTGTTGCAAATACTACATTATTGTCTGAGGATCTGCGAATAAATGCCTTTAAAGCAAGTATATAAAGAGATTTATTATGTATCAGATACCTCAATATTTATCCCACAAATAATAAAAGCTTCCTCTCAGACTAACAAAAATTTGGTTTTATTTCTGTATTGTGATAAACAAGTTATTGCTCATAAAGATTTTTGAAAAAGCAACCACTTTAAAACTTTTCATCATTTTTCTCAAACATTAAAAACTTCTCAGGTCACCTTTGAACTATAGTCATTAGTGTTCATGACACATTTTGACATGACAGTCACAGTTAGTATTAGTTAGCAATTTGGTAATAAAGTTCATTTTAAAAAGGTGAATATTTTTTTTGTGTGTGTGTGTGTGGTTTTTGGGTCACACCCGGCAGTGCTCAGGGGTTTTTCCTGGCTCTGTGCTCAGAAATCGCTCCTGGCAGGCACAGGGGACCATATGGGACACCGGGATTTGAACTGATGACCTTCTGCATGAAAGGTAAATGCCTTACCTCCATGCTATCTCTCCGGCCCCCAAAAAAAGGTGAATATTTAAACATATATTTAGATTCAATGTCTGGTTTTCCATATAGTCTCCCAAGCACTGCCAAAAGCAAGTCTTGAGTACAAATTCAGGAATAACCCCTGAGCATCAGATGTGGTTTTGTCTACACCCACCCGCACCCACCCATAATCCCTCCCCCCCAAACAAGGGACAGAAACAATATTCCTCAGATGCAGGATATAAAGAAACATAGTAAAAATAATAAAGAAATACTCAAGAGCAACAGAAACTGAGAACTATTCACCAGTAAGAAATTTACCTTTGTAGAAAGTTGAGATTATAAAAGTGAACAGGGCACAAAGACAATGGTGACAGGAAGTAGACACTGGTGAAGAATGTGGTGATAGGATATTTTATGTATGAAAACTTACCATTAGTAGAAAGTCATATTGTCTAAAATAAATCACTTCTTTTTTTGGGGGGGGGCACACCTGATGATGCTCAGGGGCTCTGTGTTCAGAAATCACTTCTGGCAGGCTCAAGGAACCATATGGGATGCCAGGATTTGAACCAGGGTCTGTACTGTGTTGACCGCGTGCAAGAAAAACGCCTTACCTCTGTGCTATCGCACCAGTCCTAGAATAAATTACTTTTAAACTTGAAAATATTTCCTTGAGATCAGGCATAACACCAGTATGTCCATTCTCTACTTTATTGTTAAATATAGTTTTGGAAGCCTTCACCACAAAAATTGAGCATAAAGTTAGAATAAAATAAATCAAAGGCATCACATTTGAAAAAGAAGTTAAAAAATCATCATTTTCAGGGAGTATAAATCAGATACAGTCATAATATCCAGAACATATAAAGTACTCACACATTCAAAAATAAAGAAACTAGGGCCGGGAGAGATAGCACAGTGGCGTTTGCCTTGCAAACGGCCGATCCAGGACCAAAGGTGGTTGGTTCGAATCCCGGTGTCCCATATGGTCCCCTGTGCCTGCCAGGAGCTATTTCTGAGCAGACAGCCAGGAGTAATCCCTGAGCAATGCCGGGTGTGACCCAAAAAAAAAAAAAAAATAAAGAAACTAGGGCCAGAGAGATAGCATGGAGGTAGGGCATTTACCTTGCATGCAGAAGGACGATGGTTCCAATACCAGCATCCCATATGGTCCCTGAATCTGCCAGGAGCAATTTCTGAGCATAGAGACAGGAGTAGCCCCAGAGCACTGTCAGGTGGGACATAAAAACCAAAAAAAAAAAAAGAAAAAAAAAGAAAAAAGAAACTAATAACTCCATCACAAAGTAGGGAGATGAGATAGACAGTTTCCTGAAGAGGATATATAGACAGTCAATAGGTCATGAAAAATATATTTGTCATCACTTACTTCCAGAAAAATGCAAATAAAAATAACAGTGAACTATTATTTCACATCAATAAGAATAGCATCTAGAAAAAAAACCTGGAAATGGCCAGTTGGTTAGGATATAAGAGGAACCATCATATGCTATTATGGGGATGTTGTCTGGGTCAACCTCTATAGGACACAGTATGGAGATTTCTCAAAAAATAGGAATAAAGATTTCATATGAGCCACTGATTCCACTTCTTGACATCTCATCCATCCCCAAAACATTGATTTAGATATGTACATATGCATCCCAATGTTCCTTGTAGCATTTAGTACAATAATATAATATAAAAGGAACCTATATATCTAAAACTGATGTGATAAAAATATAATGTATATCCAATACAGTATATATTTTAGCTCAAAAAAAACAAGATTAAATTTTTAACTTGCTGAAATTCAGATAGAACTGATTAGTATCACCGAGAGAAGGAAAAGCATTAGATAATCTCTTTGACCTGTAAAATATAGAGAAATAAGAACAGACAGTATAAACAATGGCAAAACCTTGGCCTTTAATTACCAAACTGAGATTGCCAAGCAGTGAAAGAAGTGCAATTAAGGAGCAAATAAGGAAAATGTGGATAGAGGGGACTAAGGTCAGTGTTAATGAGGTTTTTGGCTCTTTTGTGATATTGAGGTGCAATAACTTTGCACATATATATTATAACTGATAGGGTCAAAGAGTTAGAACAATAGGTAAGAAAGGCACTTGCCTTGGATGACATAGCATAGTTTTGATCACCGGAGTCCCAACAAGAATAATCCCTTAGTATAGAACTTAGTACAGAGTCAGGAGTAAGCCTTGAACACCACTAGCTATGGCTCACCCCATCCACCCACCCCACCCACCCCCTAAAAAAGAAGAGTAAACACATAATCATAAATAATATAATGTTGTTACCTAAACTACATTTCCCTTCTTTTTTTTTTTTTTGTTTGGTTTTTGGGTTTACACCCGGCATCACTCAGGGGCTACTCCTAGCTCTATGCTCAGAAATCGCTCCTGGCAGGCTGGGGGGACCATATCCGATGCTGAAATTTGAACCACCGACCTTCTGAATGCAAAGCAAATGCCTTACCTCCATGCTATCTCTCTGGCCCCTAAACTACATTTTCTAAAAAAACCCATAAAATACAAAAATAAACAAATTCTTTCTAATTAAAATATACTTATTCACTTATAATTTTAAGATACAATAAGTGAATATATTTTATAAAATTCATTCTTCTCATTTGAGCATCTGCCAAAAATGTTAAATAAGGAGCTGAATTAAAAATATACAAATAGGGCATTTCATTTGTACATAGCTGATCTGGTTCAGTCCCTGGTATCTCATATGACGGGGCCTCCAAGCACAGCCAGGAAAAATTCCTTAGGGTAGACCAGAAATAACCCTTGAACATCACCAGTTGTGGCACAAAAAAAAAAAAAAAGTAAATATAATAGTAAAATGTTAATAAAAAAATGTTAATTAATTAGACACAGAGGGGACCACGCATTCTAGCAGCCCCTGGGGGGAAGAGTGGAGGATATAGGAGGCATGATGGGAGTGGTTGTGGGCGGACAATTCGGTGGTGGGAATTCCCCTGATTCAATGTAAATATGTACCTGGAATATTACTGTGAATGATATGTAAGCCACTACAATTAAAAAAAATTATGTTAAAAAATGTTGATAACTTTATGTGATTCATACTATGCCAAGAAGCTAAGCTGGCTATTTTCTATTTTCATTTTATTTCCATGAGTACTATAAATCAGATGATGTTGAAACATACACACACATATATACATATATATATACATATATATACATATATATATACATATATATACATATGTATACATATACATATATATGTATACATATACATATATATGTATGTATATATATATATATATATATATATATATATATATTGGTTTTTGGGACACACCCAGCAGTGCTCAGGGGTCACTCCTGGCTCCATGCTCAGAAATCGCTCCTGACAGGCTCAGGGGACCATATGGGATACCAGGATTCAAACCACTAACCTTCTGCATGCAAGGCAAATGCCTTACCTTTATGCTATCTCTCCAGCCCCTTCAAGCTATAATTTAATACCTTTATGCTATCTCTCCAGCCCCTTCAAGCTATAATTTAATGGTAATTTTGTTAAAACAAGAACTTCAGGCATAATCTGAAAAACAAATATCAGAAAATATATATGATTTATGTCTTTCCATTATTTCTTATAACATTCCATGAAATAGTTATTTATGCTATGTTCTTGTTCCAAGATAAAGCAACACACGTAAAAGACTATGTAACATGAATAAATCCATTTCCAAAAAAGGAATATTTGATTAAAAATTGAATTAACTTCTATTTTTTCCTTTTTCTTAAATATCCTTAAAATTTCTCTAAAATGGTTACAGCAGCACTAGTAGGAACCCAGACAGATGATACACCCATTTAAGTACATCATGTCTAGTCCCAGAAGATTATAAATATTTTAGACATAATCATATTAGTAGAGTCTTGTGAAGACAAGTAGTCCCTAATACTCAGAGATTCAGAGAGACTCCTAAGTAAACCCTGGTGTTTAAATAAGAGTATATAGTAGACAGCCTGCCAACAGACAGTGTTAATACATCTATAAACAATTGAACTTTAAACAATCACACTGCAGTTTAAACATGAATTTTAATAAGTAAATTAAAGAGTAAAATTTAGAATACTAAAAATAACTAATAATACTTAGGGAGAAGCAATTTTCTTTATTATATAAGTTACAATCTCAATAGTAATCAAAATTAGGAAATTAGGTGCATAAAGAAGAATATAGGATATTTATATCCAAATACCATTCTAGTAATAAACTATTTCTATATATTAAATGAAATGAAAAGATAAGATATTAAATGTATTTATGTTAGAGCATTATAAAAATAATGTAAATGAAACAAAGACAGGAATTCAATAATTCATCAAGATTTGTGTAACAATTTCCACAAACTAAGCTCAGCAATTGAACAATGATTCAATTTGTTTTAACACAAAAGGTAAAATTTTATGCATTGTACCTTATATAATGTTTTTTGATACAATCTAAGTAAGAAGCATGATCAAGATTCATAATTGAACAAACTTGAAGGGTTTTACATTTGCCTTTACAAATTCCAATTTTGTCAAAACTCACAAAGAAATAATTGTAGTACTTCATAAACTGTGTACTGTTTTTGATTGCAAATTGTTTAGCTAATCCATACAAACTTTTGGGCTGCAAATCTTCAATGCCATATGTATTGGTCAGATTATACTCCAACTTCCAGTTTGCATCTCCCTTTAGATTAGCATCTGTCAAGTTCAAATAATACTGTAGCATATCCTATAGTGAAAAACAGTAACAAAACAGATTCATTTCTCTCTTTTTTTCTAAAGAGGCGCCTCCCATACAATGTCTCTAAAGCACTTTTAAACTTCCCTGAACCAATTAAGTATTCTTTAATACTGTAGTAAATGTGTTTCTCTTCTATGTACAAAACAATGATAAATATTTAGAAGATATGTATTTATTATCTTTTAGTAAATATGAGACACATAGCATATATAATATACCTATTAACAATCTTGATTTGTTTTTTCAAAAACTAAAGTCATACTAGACAAACTGTTTTCACTCTTAAAAAAATCTTTTTTTATTTTTGGGGCCACACCCATTTGATGCTCAGGGGTTACTCCTGGCTAAGCGCCCAGAAATTGCCCCTGGCTTGGGGGAACCAAATGGGACGCCGGGGAATCGAACCTCAGTCCTTCCTTGACTAGTGCTTGCAAGGCGGACACCTTACCTCTAGCGCCACCTCGCCAGCCCCAAACTCTTAAAAAAATTTCAATTATATCCTAGAGATAGTATGTGTCAAGCACT
This sequence comes from Suncus etruscus, assembly GCF_024139225.1. NCBI lineage: Eukaryota > Metazoa > Chordata > Mammalia > Eulipotyphla > Soricidae > Suncus > Suncus etruscus. Next base: position 93,330,072 of record NC_064851.1, on the reverse strand, counting down.
TACATGAGGTCAACATAAATTCTATCCATGACTCTACATATGGTCCCCCAAACTCCAATGATAAACCCTAAGGAACAATGAATTTGGCTCAAAATTGTTTTTTAAATCTTTGATCTTTATCAGGAACAGCTTTCAATGATAATATATTTATATATACATGTATGCGTATACCATACTTGTATATTTGAGGTTCTAATACAAAAGTAGGCAATGAGGCTAGAGCGGTGGTGCATTGGTAGGGTGTTTGCCTTGCATGCAGCTAACCTAAGATGGACAGCAGTTTGATCCCCCAGCATCCCATATGGTCCCCCAAGCCAAGAGCAATTTCTGAGCACATAGCAAGGAGTCACCCCTGAGTGTCACTGAGTGTGGCCCAAAAACAAAACAAACAAAAAAGTAGGGAACTAATAATTGCAAAAGAAATCTTTTGGACTAGCTAACAGTCAAATGTTAAATTCACTCATTTAATCTAATATTTGTGGATTAAAATAGAGTTCCCTGCCCTATTTTATGTATGAAGTCAGGTTCTAAATCATAAGAATTATCATCTATTAAGTTTATGAAAAAAACTTATACCAATAAAGACATCAATTGAAAAACTCTTGTGATATTAAATATTTTGCAAAGAATGATAAGCTATGGTCAGCTTTTCAATATTGACTGACAGGACTAAGAGCTTTTGTGAAATCTGTTGTTCATACAAAACAAGCAGAAGAATTATGAAAAGCTGATTAGAAACATATATATATCCCATCAAGTAAAAGAGAAATGCACATGATTTTGTGTGCCTGACATAGCCCACCAGTTGTATATACACTTCAACAACCTTTTTCTCTCAGTTAATCATCCAACTCAATATTTTCTTACGACATATTTTTCTAAAATTAAAAGAACATTCATTGCAATGAGCCAAATATTTTTCTAAGAGCCATATTTATATATTTAAATTATATCTAATCATGAAATTCTCACAGAAACTACGTAAAATCAGTAACATATTTATTTTCATTATACAAGTAAATAAATTGGAACAAGCCTTGGCAATACTATACAGATAAGTATGGTTTCAGAGTCTTTTATTTTTCAGCTATCTCTTAAAGAATAATTTATTAAAAAATACGCTAACTGAAAATTCTCAATGTAACCAAATCCACCCAGCTCCACAAACAAATAATACTGTACAATAAAGCCCTCATCCAGATAAATTAAATATTTAGGTCAGAAGCAACTTTCTAAACATGAGCTCAATGAGCTTCCACTTTGAAAGTGCTGACATTCCAAACAGAAAAAGGAGAAGATATCACGAGGTTTCAGCTTACATAGAAAAGAAACATTCAATTAAACTGATGAAAATTACAAAAGCAGGAGCATAAATGTAGGATTAATCCTAAAATTCCACAACTTACCAATAATTTATAATCATGAGGATCATACTGAAATAGCCTGATACCAGGATTATTAGTTTGTTTTTCTGAAACACTCTTCATTGGGGTAACAGCAGGAGCCACAAATAAAGAATTTACTGGATTTCCTAGAAAAAAACATAAACATATGCATTATATTTTTAAAAGACTGATTCAACTACAAACTCCCAGATTTTACAGCTAAGTGGTGTGTGATCAAACTTTATCTGAAACAACTTTAAAGTTATAATTTTGATAAATCAAGTACACTATTATTATAAACTAATAAAAAATGCTTGGATATTGGGGCCAGAGTGGTAGCATAGCGGTAGGGCATTTGCCTTTCACACAGCTAACTTAGGACAGACACAGGTTGAATACCCGCATCCTATATGATCCCCTGAGCCAGGAGTGATCTCTGAGCAGAGCCAGGAGTAACCCCTGAGCACTGCCAGGTATGGACCAAAAAAACAAAACAAAACAAAACAAAACAAAACAAAACAAAATATATGCTTGGATGGTTAATCTAGTTACCCAAATATTTGAGCAAAACAAACATATAGAATGGAAAGATCTAATATTTTAAATTCACTTAAAATGTTTCATAAAAAAAAGAATAAACATGTAAAGGAAATGTGGGGGAATCTTACCAAAATGGTGAATATAAGTGGTGGCTCATGGGGGCTTATATATATATATATATATATATATATATTTAAATATATATACTTTATATATTTATATATTATATTATATATATTATATATTTTAAATATATTCATAATAATGAATAGTTCATAATAAAAGTTTCAAATAATAACAAGTATTTTCTCAAAATATAAAACAAGTTTTATATCTCTCCATAAAACAATATTTCAATACTTATATAAGAATTGTAATCAGGATTTTAATAAAATATCCTTTACTTTTTTACATATCTATTACAAAGTTGCATTTCTTTTTGAGAAATAAATCAAATACTAGAAATGTTCAATTTTACTAAATCAATTCTACATTAAAATGTAAATTATGTTTTTAAGTTTTTCTTTAATTACTGAAAGAAAAGAATTTTTTTCTTGGTTGACTATTAGAAAATCAAAATTTTGTTAGTCAACTATGTCTTACCTCCTACAAAAATATAAAATAATCATTTTTATGCTAAAGTTTTTCTTATTCTTTCTTTTTTTTTTAATTTGAGCACCATGATTACAAACATGATTATATTTGGGTTACAGTCACAAACAGAAAATCCCCCTTCACCACTGTAACATTCCTCCCTCATAATGCCCCCCTCCCCCTTCCCATCCTCTCCCTGTATTTGAGACAGGCATTCTACTACAGTTATTTGTTTTTAAGTTCAGTAAACTGTTTTTTCTTAAAGGATAAAGTGTTAAAAAATATATATATACACAATAGTAAAGTTGTGACAGTGGCAACCACCGTTGTTTGCATAGGCCCAGAAAAATATGGAAAAAATGGGAAAAAAAAAAAAAAAAACCTTGGCCTGATTACAAGAAGGAATTACCCCAGAAGTTTATTGGCATAAGACCGACTCTGGGGCCCGGAGAGATAGCACAGCGGCGTTTGCCTTGCAAGCAGCCGATCCAGGACCAAAGGTGGTTGGTTCGAATCCCGGTGTCCCATATGGTACCCTGTGCCTGCCAGGAGCTATTTCTGAGCAGACAGCCAGGAGTAACCCCTGAGCATTGCCGGGTACGGCCCAAAAACAAAAACAAAAACAAAAACAAAAAAAGACCGACTCTGGGCTCTAGGCATACCAGTCTGTCTAACCCAAATCATTCTCCATGGTCCTGGTGAAACTTTTTCACACTTTAGCTGTTGTTAGTATTTGGTTCCTATATTTAAAGATTCTGGATTCTATGCATTTCTTTCATTGAAGTCAGGCTGATTTGGAGCATCCTCTAGTTTCAGCACACCATTAGATGCGAAGCAATCTGCCCTGCAAGCAGGTTGTTGCTGAATCTTCTGAGTGTTGAGAGCCCTCCTTGGAATAAGTCAATGCCAGAGCAGTAGTAGGTCTTCCATGGTAAAGGTTTGCATCCTGGTAATGTTATAGACAATTGTGGTTGTTTCCATAGATGGTATCTATTGTTCAGGAGTGTATGGGCAATGCCCATTCTTCTGATGCCTAAGCCAAATCATGATAATGTTCAGGGTATAAGGCCTAACTGCATTACCAAATTTATGTTCCCATCTCTATTAGATAAGGACTTTTTTGCATATGTATTATTTTCCTATTTTAATGTGCCTATGCAAAAGAGAAACAATGCCACAAGATATTGTTGGTGCATCTGGGGGCCAATGAAACAAGTCCAACATTCTCCGTAACTTGGTTCAAACATGAATTTTATACAGAGATACTCTTCTACCGGTATTGTTTATAAAACAGATCTCAAAGGGGAAAAAGCAAACAATCAATCAAATAAAAAAAAAAAAAACAGTGGGCAAAACTGTCACTATATAGAGGATATTCAAAGGAGAGTTATAGATGTTAAAGGAATACATCTGAGATATACAAAGGAGATACACGTGTCCCTTTTATGTTTTAGAAATAGTCGAGGAGGAAGGTGTTGTTTACGAGACACTATTTTGGTCTGTTATTTGGCCATCTGGAGTCTGTAAACAACTCACAGCACCTCATATCAGGAAATGTCTTTGACTGGGGGTGTCTTGGAAACTGATTATGGCAGCAAGCACAGGTACCCAGAGAAGGGAGTTGGAAGATAGGAGTCCATTGATAATAGATTGACAGTAACAGAGTTTTGGTTTCTTCTCAGGCAGAGAATCTATCTTTTTCCTATTGGGAGCTGGCTGGCAGTTAGCTTGAGAGAGGATAATAATCTGCCTCATAAAGAGCGAGGAGAGCATGGAGCCATGTCGATCCCTTATTGCCTGCTGAAGCTTCCAACTCCCCTAGAGGCATTTGCTTCCTAATTGCTGGAAGCCGGAAGTTCACCAGTCCCCTCCCTGTCCTCTGCAGGAACGAGAAAGCCAAGGTCTCCTTTAAAACTGCTCCTTGCCGGAATCCACTTGCTGGGACCCTGAGCAGGTGGCCAGGGTTAGTCCTGGGGATTGGAAGGAAGGAGAAAGAAGGCTGTGGGGGGCAGCCGAGGCTGTATCTTCCCCTAAGCTTGGCCAAAATGCCTACCACATGGAGCCATGTCGTCCCGTGTTGCCTGTTGAAGCTTCCGACTCCCCCCAAAACATTACTGTGAAATATATGCAATCCACCTTGGCCAAAACAAAAATCACTAGTACAAATAAAATGGTTAAATGTGGGGTAATAGGAGGTGGGAGTGAGGGAGTAAAGGAATAAAATGAGCTTCTGGGTGGTGTTCTGAATATGACAAACAGATTAAACCCAATGGTATCCAAATATTTGTCTATACATTCCACGGGGGGGCTTTCACAATGGACAGGGTTAGTAAGGAAAGTTGCCTGTGACTTCCTGAAGCCAGAACCTCTTGTGCTGCCATTCCCCATGCTTAAAAACTCCCAGCTCCCAGGAAGGAAAGAGATCCTTAAAGAGCTGGAAGCCTGGAATTTCAAAGCTCCCACCCAAACCCTCACTGCGGAGCCAGGTGGGAAATAGGGAAACCCGGGGTAACCTTTAAGCTCCTCGTCAGGACCCACCTCACTGACTCCCCAGGCATGTGGCCCAGGGGAAGCCCTGGAGTTCTGGAGGATGGAGGTGGAAGGGTTCTGGGGTGACCCAAGCCCCTCACCCCTCCTAGGCCTGGTTATAAAGACCTTTGGCATGGCGGAGGCTTGCCAAAACCCATGCTGGCAAAATCTCCAATTCTTTCTTTTAATGCTGAATAAATGGCAATATCAGCAAGATATTTTAAATAATTCAATATATTTTATTAAAACCAACAGCAAATTGTGCTTTCCTATATATATATATATATTTATATTTACTTATATATAAGTATGTATCTATATAATAAATAAATCATAAATATATAAATATAATACATAATAAATGTATATTAATAAAAATAAATATGTTATATAAATGTATACTAATAATATAATATAAATACATATATTTATTTATATATTTATATATTCTGAGAAGCAAAACAAGGTATATTAAGGAAATCTGACTAGAGTAGGTAAATAGCAACCAATAAAATCTCTTTAAATTTGAGGTTAGCTAAAGGAAACAGTAATAACAGATTTGGACACATACTATACAACCAATAGCAAGTAATTTAGAAATCAGTAGCCTGCTATCACTGCAGGATCACTTTTCACTGAATGAGCAAGTAAAAATAGTTAAATATTCATGACTTTGCTAAAGCAAAGAAAGTAAATTCAATCAGAAAGTCATGTTACCTTTCTTATCTGAAAGAATCATAATGGAATCTCTGTGAGTGTGCCCATAAAATTGTCCTGCAATGACATCACTGTATTTTCTAAAAATCTCTATCAACTTTTCATTATAGAATTCTCTCATTGCTGTGGTACTCTTCGAATAGGGCAGATACCCCACTGGAACATGGGCTATTATGTACACCTAGAAAAAGAAACACAGTAGAACTACTGATAAAAAAAAATCTCTTTTGCACATTTACCATAACTAATCATATTTAAATGTACAAGGGGAAAAGCAAAGGAATTAAAATTTAAAATGTAATAAACCATTATCTTCTATTAACTAACATAGGAATAATTATAAAATTGTTAATATTGGTGTTTGAGCCATAGCACAGTGGATAGATGTTTACCTTGCACATAACCAAACAGGTTCAATCCCCAGCATTCATATGATCTCTTGAGCCTGTCAGAAGTAACACCTGAATGCTACCAAATATGACCCAAAAACCAAAAGATAAAAATAAATTTGGAAATTGTTAATTCTTTATGTGTTTTTATCTCATTTGAACTATACTGTTAGTGATATAAAGTAACAATATAAATTCATTTAGATTATACTTTATATCTACAGATGTTAATAAATCCTCAAATAATTCAAAGCAGAACAAAAGTAAAACTATCAATGATAGTGATCAATTGTAAGATATTTTATGTAAAATATCTTCAATTCTACCAGATTTACTTAATACCTGGCCACCTTCAAGTTGAATAAATCCTCTTACTTTGCCCTCTGCTTATCCCTTGATGATTTGGGTCTACAAGATCTACCTTCTCATTATTTTGCTGAGAGATGTTTAGTGTGTTTTCGAGCCATTCAAGTTGATTTGCTGGATCAGTCATATTCCGAGTCACAGTATTTGGGCTGTAGTACAAATTTGTGTTTAGACTGATGATCCTAAGGTTCTGATCAGGAGCCACTTTCTGTGAGTAAAAGCCACCTATAAAAAACAAATTCAAAACATATTCTTTAAAAAATACAGATATACAGGCACTGGGAAAATACATTTTTCATTGCAGTCAATTACAAAGGTTGTTTCTCACTGTTGAATTTGCGCTGATATTATAGGTGTTATTACATGGGGATCAGATTCTTATACATAACTATTGAAAAATATTCTATGGCCCACCTACAATTGGGTTCCCTTATATATTGAGGTAATAACAGTGATAATTTGATGAGACAGAAAAATAATTAAATGTTCAGCTCAAAGTGAGAAAGTATTGAGTTTTGTAAAGGAACAATAATACAATCTCCTACTTTTGTCTGATCGTGAAGTTAAAATGAGAAATATAATAAACCATAGCGAAAAGACTTGACTTTGCCAGAGACTACTAATGGCTGAAGCTCGAGAAATAGTACAGCAGGTAGGGAAATTGCCTTGCATGTGATCAACACAGATTCAACCCCCCCAGCTCTGTATATGGCTGCCAAAACACAGAGTGATGAACCTTTAAGATGAGCCTATCAAGTGTGTGCTCCCCACAAAAATTATCCTTCCCCCACCAGAACAAAAAAGAAAATCTGGTAGCTAAACCAGGGCTATAACAAATTCAATGCAGAAGAAGCTCAAAGGAATTTTTCCACCTGGGAAGCAGTGATGGGGAAAAAAAAACTTGTTTACTGCAATAGTACTTTCAGAGCTAGTCACTGAGGTGGCCTTACTTTCATGGCCCTGGTTCCTTTACCCTCTTACTATTATGCCATTCTGGATTTCATATATGACTGATAGACTACAGAGAAATTCAGTGTAAAGGGTCTTCAAAATTAGCTTCTCAAGCAAACAGTAAAGATGTAAGTTCAGTCAACATAAATAAAAATTAGGATAAAATGGAACTGAGTAAGTTTTTCATATACCTTTCGTAAAAGTAGCAATAGCATCTTCATTCAACCATGGTTTCCAGAAGTTTGCTACTGCTTCATACACCCTGCTGGTGTTAATAGGCAGCTGATCCTGATCACAAACAATGTAATTCACATGTGAAACTTTAAAGCAATTTTTATTAATTATTTAAACATTACTTGCGTACTCACTATGTTAGGAATCTCAAGATGCAAAGATGAAAACTAGATAGATTTAAAACATTAAGAATTTGTCCAAAAAAGAAATTGATGTATATGCATACATACATACATACATACATACATACATACATACATACATACATACATACATACATAGGACCAGAGCGATAGCACAATAGTAGGGCATTTGGCTTGCATACATCAACCCAGGAAGGAGCCAGGTTCGATCCCAGCATCCCAAATGGCCTACCGAGCCTGCCAGAAGTAATTTAATTTCTGAGCACAGTGCCAGGAGTAACCCCTGAGCACCAACGGGTGTGGCTCAAAAACAAAAACAAAAGAATTTGAATTTGTCACTTAGGGAGACAGTGAGAAATCAAACAATGAACTTGTCCTACCTCAGAGGTTCAAAAAGTATACAAACAAAAGAAAGCCAGTCATGAAATCACCATAAACAGACCCGAAACAATTATTCTATCAGCAGTGCTATACACAAAGCACCTCTTTTAGTATGTAGAAATGATATGATAAAATGTTCATTAAAAAGACACAAAAGAGGGTCCAGAGTGGTGGCGGAAGGGATAAGGTTTGGGGGACCATATGGGATGCCTGCGGATCAAACGGAGATCCATCTTTAGGTCAGCCACAAGCCCTACCACTGCGCCACCACTTCCGCCCCTTTCTTTTTTATTTTTTGGGGGGTATGATACTATTTTTAAAAACCCTAAAGACTACCAAAAAGCTTCTAGAAACAAAAGATTTGTATAGGAAAGTAGCAGGCTATACAATTAACACAAAAATTAGTGGCCTTCTAATATACAAATAACAATAGAGAAAAATAGACATTAAAAAAACAACCTCCTTCACAATAATAACATAGAAACCCAAATACCTTGGAGTCAACTTAACTAAAAAGGTGAAGGATCTAGACAAAGAAAATTACAAAATATTGCTACAGAAATAAAATAGGACACAAGGAAATAGATATATTAAAGGATTGGGAGGATTAACATCATTAAAATGGCAATACTCCCCAAATTATTGTACAGATTTAATGCAATCCCTCTAAAGATACCAATGGTATTCTTCAAAGAAGTATATCAAACACTCCTGAAATTCATTTGGAACAATAAATGCCTATGTATAGCTAAAACAACCTTTACTAAAAAGATGAGAGGGATCATTTTTTCCCAACTTTAAATTCTATTACAAAGCAATAGTCATTTAAAACAGCATGGTATTGTAATGGAAGCAATATAATTTTATCTGAAAGGCACTTCTGCCAATCTTATATCAGATTTCATCTTTATACTATATTTAAAACATAATATTATCATTTAGTATCTGTGTATCATATTTTATCACATTGTGATAAAATATTTGCCTTTACAATCTATTTTCTCATAAGCATTATCATCATCATCATTATCATAATGAAAAACAACAAAGTCTTATCCATTTATTTGTATAATTTGGGATGGTTGCCAAGATACTGACAGCTTATAAGGAATATTCAAATCACATAAATTTCCTCTATATTTTCCCTTTAAATTTGAGAAATAAAAGCACACAGATGTTATATTATTTATCCAGGAACTGGTGATTAGTCCTAGAACTAAATCTGGATCTTTCCATTACTAGATACTAGAGTAATTATCTATTGCGCCATGCTATTGTTCCATCCCTCTTTGGTCTGTGTCGTGACAAATGGTGGGAAATTAAGTGCAATGGTTAGGAAAATTACCCACCCATTACTTTAGTAGCACAAGTCTTACAGTGTAGGAGTAAATGAGGACCCTAGCCCAGAATGCTTCTCTGCCTGGCAAATGGAAGGAATCTCTACTGCCCACACTAATATCTACTTCTGATGTAATGGGTGGGGACATATCTCTTATGTATGCTCATGTGGTTATATTTATAACAAATATATGGGATTTTTATGGAGAAATAAGATATACCATATTTATCTGCTGCTAATACCAAAATTCTATCTTAAATATCAATCTCCAGGGTAATGGTTGGGTGGATTTTTACATCACATTGCACATTACTGAAATGGAATGGGAAAATATCAGTCCAATGATAGAAATTATTCAAATAAAAATTCAAACTTTAAACAGAAAATGTTAATAGTTAAGATATACTTAATAATTGAACATATAATGGAATATACTTTAGAAGTTGGATAGTAACTATATTTTTTAATTCACAAAATTTGATTTCACCAAAAGAAGACTTAAGTACAAATACATTTTAAAATGTCCTCAAAGAAGTTAGTAAAATTATATCTAGAGGGGAGCTTAATCACCTAATAGAGTCTCTCTGATTGAATGAGTGTGTGCCAGGTAGGAGGCTGAGGCCTTTCATTCAATAACACAAATGAATGGCCTTTGTATTAGGAACAAGAAGTGAATTACCCAAGTTTATAAAGCCATTGGAAGCATACAATAGCAAGAATTCAAACTTCTATGACAATAACTCTAAACCCATAAATCTGCCAGTCACCTAAAGCATTCAAAAACAACGTGTGTGATTTTTGGCTCCTGAGACAATTCTTCCCGAAGCCTCTCCACTGTGTGGTGCAATATGTCAACAGCAACAAAAGTTAAATAGTTGAAAACTGACTCATAAAGACTCAGAGATTGTTTTTCTCAAGAATAAACACTAGTGCCAAGAAGCCACTTGACATTTAAGTTCATCCTTTTCAAAATCATGATTTTCAGGTTAGATCAAAAATATAATTGCATTTGGGCCACTAATGATAGTTTTATTTCTATTTGCTAAAGTGAACATGAATTTCTGAGATCTTTTGAATCTACACAAATTTAAGATGTTTCACTCCTATAGCTGACCCTCAAAGCATGTCTGTTACCCAGACTTTGTTCACAACAAGCTTCTTAAATAATCACTCAGCTATATTGAAGACTCAACTATAGCAGAGAATAAATATTCCTACAGATTATTGAACCATACCTTACTTGAATAAACTGGACCTGAACATGGACTTACCTCCTTAATTCTTTTATTTTCCCTTTATTTATTTATTTATTTATTTATTTATTGATCGATTGGTTGGCTGGTTTTTGGGCCACACCCACAGCGCTCAGGGGTCACTCCTGGTTTGTACTCTCGCCCCTAACAGGCTGGGGGACCACATGTGATGCTGGAAATCCAACCTGTCTCCTGGGTTCAGCAGTATGCAAGGCAAACGCCCTGCCACTGTGCTATCTTCTCAGCCCTACTTCCTTATGTCTTAAAATCTATTTTGTTTTTAACAAAAATCGAGCTTGCATCAGAGTATGAACAGCTTTTGTATGCCTAGTAGAAATTCTAAAAAGATTAAATGTATAATACTGAACTTTCTTACCAAAGCTAGCATGGAAATATAAACAATAAAATTATTCAAAGGAAAAAAATTGAAGTATATTGTGTAGAAAAACAGGAATAGTCCATAAACTAAGTAAATTTTCTTCCCCAAACTAGCTATATAACTTTTTTTGTGTGTGTATATCTTTAAAAAATAATGTTTTATTGTACGTTTTACAAGTTTTAGCAATGTTGCCCTTTTTGTTCATAAAAGATAAATAAGTACTGGCCTCTTTAAATATTGGTGAATGTGTTTGTTTGTTTTTTTTTGGTTTTTAGGCCACACCCGGTAATGCTCAGGGGTTACTCCTGGCTATGTGCTCAGAAGTTGCTCCTGGCTTGGGGGACCATATGGGACACCGGGGGATCAAACTGCGGTCCGTCCAAGCGCAGGCAAGGCAGGCACCTTACCTTTAGCGCCACCACCCGGCCCCAGTGAATGTGTTTTTAATTAAAAACTTTATAATTTAATGAATTAGATTTCTACACATATAAATCAATAGATTGACTTCCTATTTCAGATTAAACAAGATTATTTGGATGATTGTATATGGTTATCTTTAATTTATTTTCTTTGGATTAATGTCCAAAGAATATCTTTATTTAATTTTTTTTTGTTTTGTTTTGGTTTATTGCTCACACACGGTAGCTCTTCAAGCGTTACTCCTGGCTCTGCAGAAATCGCTCCTAGCAGGAAAAGGGGCCCATATGGGATGCAAAGATTTGAACCATCTGTCCTGGATTCGCTGCATTTGAGGCAAATACCCTACCTCTGTGCTATCTCTCTGGCCTCTATTTCATATTTTTATCATATGATTTAATATAAAGATGACTACTTGGGGCCGGAGAAATAGCATGGAGGTAAGGCGTTTGCCTTTCATGCAGGAGGTCATCGGTTCGAATTCCGGCGCCCCATATGGTCCCCCATGCCTGCCAGGAGCAATTTCTGAGCCTGGAGCCAGGAATAACCCCTGAGCACTGCCGGGTGTGACCCAAAAACCACACACACACACACACACAAAAAGATGACTACTTTTCTTAATTTATTTAGAAGTACTAAGCCTTAGAGTCTACTAAAATGTATTTATTTTGATAAATCACTCCTTCTACAATTACTTTTTTCTAAAATATTGTTTTAAAATATTTTTTTAATTTTTATTTTGATCATATTGGCTTACATATCTTTCACAGTAGTATTTTAGGTACATATTAACATTGAATCAGGGGAATACCCACCACCAAATTTGTCCTCCTCCCATCCCCTATATACATAACTTTTAATGAATTAATAAGTCACTTAAATGAAATAAAATATTTGTCTGCTCCATGATAAATAGTACTCATCATGCCTACTAAGTACCTATATTTAAACCCTACTTTTAGTTAATTGTTGTCATTACTTTGACATTACTGATGGAAAAAATCCTTTAAGGTTCTCCAGAAGATTAAATGGAATTTACCTGTGGCCAATAGTCATGATTCCCAAGTGCAGGGAAAACCTGAAGCTTTGGAAAGAGATCCTGAATTATGGCCGTCATGTTAGCAATTACATTTATAACAATGTCTGTTGATAGAAGACGTACTGGAACATGAGGTGGACTGTCCCTTGGGGGGGGGGGAAACAAAATTGAAGAAAGCAAAATAAGTTTCTGTAAATAGCTACTAATTGTTTTTATTTATGAAACTTTACAGACTTCACGTTAGTTAAAATAACTCTCATAGATGATCCTACAAAAAATAAAACTGTGTTAGACAAAAGAAAAATTAGAAATCTCAGCTATTTCATGGCATAGCTAAAGATTTCTGAAAAGTGAAAAAGTATCACAATTTATCACAATTATAAAACACAGAATCAAAACCCAAAATACCTGGATTCAGATGCAGTAACATTCATTATTATCTATATTTGGTTGAGCAAGTTTTTTAGATGCTCAGTACCTTCACTTTCTCATATACAAAATGAGAATAATAATAATAATAATATATTATAAAGATTAAATTAATTATAATATGTAACTGAATTATAATAGGTGCTTATTATAATTGTAATAGGTGATTATTTCAGGTACAGAAAATATAGTATTTCTATCTATCATATGGATGGAATTAGTTACTGTAATCACCAATTGCTGTCACAAGTTAACTGATACCATTACTACATTTTCAGAATATTTTCATGTGAATAAACTTTACTTATTTTCACATGAGTAAACTTATGTGAAAGAACACTGATATATATATATATATATATATATATATATATATATACACTGTTTATGGACTCATAACATCAACTTATTTACAGAGTGTGCTAAACATATATACGTAGAATTCTAAAATCTTATCTCTAATAATATTAATTTGACTATTACCTTTTAAGCCTAAAACATCTTAAAACATAAACTTCTGGTGGGACTCAGAACTTTAAATAATCTCAGTACACTGTACATAAATATTGAGTAATATTTATATGATCACTTACCCTGTCCAGATCATAAAAGATGTATCTTGTCCAAAATTTTTAATAAACTTAAATGCAGATAAAATAAGCATATATGGAGAATCACACAGAACATCTCCAAAAACTCCAGGATTAGAAGCTTTGGCTCCTTTGGATGTAACACACACTTGTCTAAGGTCATCTGTGAGGTGATAAGTAGGGTCTAGGTGTAAATCAGTCACATGCCAAAACTGTCCTATTGAATAAAAAAGAAACACAGTTACACCAATTTCACATTTGAAATTCCCATGCAAAGATTTAAAGTAATACTAGAGACAATCATTCTTCCCTATAAGGTGAAAAGTGTTAGTAATTTAACTCTTTATGTATTACAAGGGTGGGAGACATGGTTCATGCTTTGCAAGATGGAGGATGAGTTCACTCAATCTGCACTACCAGAAATGATTCTCCCAAGCACCCCAACATGTGACTGCTCCCACAAACAAACAAAATAATTGTTCAAAGAAAAACAAAAAAAAATGTTATTTTCTCTGAAGTAAAATAAATTTCTTCCCTCTTAGAAGATAGGATCCTAAGGAGAGTAGGGAAAATTTTGTTTGACATATGTCAGGAGAGATAAGCTAAGTGCTGGCATGACTACCTAACAAAGACTACAAAACAAGCATGAATTTGCATAATAAATTGCATGGAGACATCCTTCAGGGAAATCAATAGTAATATCAAATTGTGTTTTATTACCATGGCCCCACCCTTGCAAGCCTCTAACATTTTAAAACTTATTTAGATTCTTGTTCCATTAAATTGATTTGAAAATGTGTCATAATTATTAGGGTTACAAACTAAATCAATTGCAGAAGCAGAACCAGAAATTAATACCGGAACTACTAAGTACTTGCAAAATCTTTGCCTCATAATTATGGAAGCCAGGAAACAGTGAAGGAGGTCGTGCGCATGCCATTTAAGTTGACAAATTGGGTTCAACCTCATATAGTTCTGGATCACTGCCAGTAGTAATTCCTGAGTACAGAGCCAGAAGTAACCCCTAAGCATCACCAGGTGTGGTCTAAAAGTCAAGAAAAAAAAAAACATTTCATTCTAGTTTTAAGTTCAAAATAGCGAGTGTATTACCATTGTGTTATGTCTTCTGTTTCTATTAATAGTGGTATACAGTTTTATTTGTATGTCTTTAATCTACTTTGTCATGTTGATTTTCAGATACTTGATTTTTGAAAGAGCACAGCTTTGAATGAGATTTCTAAAAATTTCTGCTATATTCATTCTTTGCATATAGAAATTTATATTTTTGTTATTAATTTTGTAGGTTATCACTTTACAGTTTATTTCTAGAATTCTTATAGTTTTTAGGGTTTTCAAAGTATAATATGTCATCAGAAAATAATGCCTATGAATATTTTCATGTGACTTTTATCTTTTATTTTATGATATCATATATTAATATAACACATTACATTGATTGGTTCATATATAATTCTTGCATTCTTGGGATAAATCCAACATGGTTGTGATGTATGATCTTTTTAATGTATTACTGGATTCAATTCACTATTTTTGATGAGGATTTTTTCTAGTAATGGGTGTAGTGTTGAAGCACTATATGCCTAAAGTCATTTATAATAGTACTGTAGCTAACAGTGCCAAAGAAAATTTGGGATAAAAAGAAATTTCCAAAGGTTAGTAAGTGTTACATAATTTATGTAATTCTCTCAAACATTTTCATAAAATGTTAATAACATTAAGAGAAATATTTGTTAAAGATGATACTTCCATTGACTGGGCTTTCAAGTAATAAATCAGAACCCATTTGCTCACATCCTTGTTTGAAAGAGATTTGTTCACTAAAAGAAATGTTTAACTACAGTATCTTCTTTATTAAATATTTACTATGTACAATGATTGTGATAGCAATTTAAATAGACTATGTCCTTTCATTCTCAAAATTCTCTAAAGTAGAGGTCATTTTCAATTTACAATTGAAATACATATTTTAGATAAAATAGAAAATTTCTACCACACATCTAATGTATGGTAGAGTTAAAAACTGAACGCCCCTTTTGAAAGTTCGTCAAAATTTATAATACATGATTTGCATATATCATCTTTCTGCCTTCTTAATGCAACAAATAAGTTACATTGCATTAAAATATTTTCACGCTGGGTAGAGCATTTGCCTTGCAGGCAGCTGATCTAGGAATGATTCCTGAGAACAAAGCCAGAAGTAACCCGGAAACACTGCAGAACAAAAACACAAAAAGCACAGAAACAAAAACAGGGCTCAGAGCCATAGCACAATGGTACATCGCTTGCCTTGCATGTGGCCAACCCTGGATGGACTGGTGCTCGATTCCCAGCATCCCATATGGTCCCCTGAGTCCGTCAGGAGCAATTTCTGACTCATAGCCAAGAGTAATCTCTGAGCACCGCCAGATGTGATCCATAAACAAGCAAAAAAAAAAAAAAATCACAATGAATCTTAAACTCTTTCTGATTATAACTAGGTTATATGAGAAGCACATCAGAAGAAAATTGCAGCAATATTAAATATGCCAGAAGAATTGAATAAATAGAATTTAAACATCTAAATAGTGATAATCAAAGTTCTGATCATTGAGCAAACATTTGAACATTACCTAAAGCTTTGATATCAACATAAAAAAATTAAAAAGTTAGCTTATTATGATGGAAATAGTGATTTATATTTGAATTATTTATGAAGTTGAATTATTCCTATAGTTGCTTAAATTTAAAGATAAGGAGAGGAAAACAAAATTTCTAAAAAAAGAAATAAAAGAAACAACTTTATGGTCAATTACTTGGTATTTACTCATAATTTTAAGGATTTCCTACATCATTTATTCCATATTTTAGAGGATAAATTTGAACAAACTTATTCAGTACATAAAAATGGACATAGTAAATAACACAACAAAAGAATGCCCTTTTTGAGGTTAAAAATCTTACAAAAACCATATGTAAACATGTATAAACATATATTTTATGTAAGAAAATGTTTATATTACATATGTATGTCATAACTATGTGTGTTTGTTGTGTTAAGTGTGTTTATCTATACTGTGTTTATATGTTTGTGTCTGTATTACATATTTAAGCATAAGTAATCATATGTTTTATTAATTGCAAAATGTTAAGCTGCAATGAACAAAACAGTATATAGTTTTGGGGGGGTTAAGATTGAAATAGACTGACTTTGAATCCAAGTTACATTTACCAATCTAGCTATGTGATCTTGGCATTTATAAGATGAAAATAATAATAATGCCAAGTAGGTGAGAGCTCAGTGATTAAGTCAAACTATTAAAGTTTTACTTCAAAAACTATTTAAAGGGACCATAGTGATAGCACAATGGGAAGAAAATATACTGAACGGAGTTTCATCCCCAGCATCCCATATGGTCCCCCAAACCTGTCAGGTGTATTTTCTGAATGCTGAGCCAGGAGTAACCACTGAGTGCCTTCACATGTGATCCAAAACCCAAAAAACAAACCAACAAGCAAAAGTTATTTAAAAGTATATAATCAAAAAGGAGAAAAATGGGTGGTAATTCAAAGGGTGGAGTACAAGAGGCCAAAGTTGGATTCCTGGCACTGTAGTTTGGAATAGCCTCTTTAAATTGCCCAGGAAATTATTATTGCCCAGAAAATAGGGTGTATCCAGCATCTAGTAAGTTGTATATTTTTTTTTAGTTTTTAAACACTACTTGTAATTATAACTTCCTCATGTCTAAGTAAAAGAAATTTCATTTAGAACCTACTGTAAAGTTAGTACTGGGTTTCTTAATTTTTGCTTATATTGACTAATCATTATTTCCACTTTACAGAAAAGGAACTATCAAACACAGAAATTAAGTTCAAGCTGAATATGTTATATGCAGCAGACAAGATAGGAATTCAAGAAATCTGACTCCATGTACACACTGTGTGTGGGTGCTCACATTCAAATGGCCTTCTGTTGCATTTGGTTCATGTAAAATAGACTGTGCCCACATAAATTTCAGATACTGTAATGACTAAGGAGATGTAAGTTATGAATATATTAAATTGTTATAAACCCAAACTAGAAAACCATTAACATAGTTTCCTCTCGTAAAAATCTAGGACATAGATTTTTCTATCCAAAAAATTTAAAATATGTCTGTCTTGTCCTTAACAAGCATCCTTTAATTAAGTAAAAACATATTTCAGCATTTTCTCAAAGTTCCATAGTAACTAAATAATGAAAGCTGAGCTGAGATCAGCTCTCCAGACAGTCTGGTCCACTTACTATAATGCATTGTCAGACAGGTAAAGTAGGGGGAATTTGTTTAATTACACGAAAGCCTATTTTTTTTTTGATGTTTTGGGCCACACCTGGTGGCTCAGGGGTTACTCGTGGCTATGCACTCAAAAATCACTCCTGGCTTGGGGGACTATATGGGACGCTGGGGGATTGAATCATGGTCCATCATTGGCTAGCGCTTGCAAAGCAGACATATTACATCTAGTGCCACCTCTCCCTTCGGCCCTGATGCCTATCTTTAAAAGAAAAGACAAGAACAAAGATCTGACAGATTTTTAACCTGGAATTTATGAACAATGACTACCTGGGAACCTATGTCCTGCCTCCTATAAAATGCAAGGAAGGCAAGTGAAGCAGGGGTGTAATCAAGGTCATAAGTTTGGACAATGGCAGAGCTCACACTACAAACCAGATCCTCTGGTTTACAGTCCAAAGTTCTTTATATTACACAGCAATGCTTTTTATTCTACAGGTAGTTTTTGAAAAGATGTCCACAACAATGTGCTCAGATAAACTAATAAATAATATATCTAAAAATGTTATACTGTATTCTAAAAGCCCAGTAAATGATCATCAAATGTCTGAACATAGGATTGTTGTTTAGGCATGTTCATTGTTTGCAATGTCAGTTGCTACCAAATACCAAATAGTTTATCTTGGCCTATGAAACCAAAATAGTTATAGCCAAATACATCCACGCGAAGCTCCCTGGTGGTGGTGTGCTCTCATCACCAGGCCTTCAAAGAATAGAAAGTGTGTGAATGTGCACAAACAGCCAATACAATTAAGCAAGTGCTAATCATGGTTGATATTGGAAAATGGTTCAACCATTTGGGATAAGTTGAGGAGAAAGGGGAATGTGCTACAATGTAGAAACCATATAACCTAATAAACTGCAGAGTGTTCACTACAGCAGTATAACTTTGTTACCACATTCCCTTTGCCTTATCCGTTTCTTTTCCCTTAGATGGATGACTCAACCTTATAACGTCAGCAACACAAACACAGCTTCCTACACCTACACCTACAGCTGAGAGCTGTGAAGGAGACATTCATTTGCTTTAGGCAATTGGATCCCTAAAACTATAAGATTTGTTTACCTTGGTTAATCTCAGGCAACAGTGGGACAATTTTTCAAATCCTAAACAGTCACATCATTTAAGTGCATCTTATGATTTGATAAAATTAGAAACAAACATCTATAATCATTCACAATTAGAAAAACCATATTTACACTTCATGCTTTCAACTGCCAACAGCTGATTCATAAGGACTTGGCTTGCAAAGGGAAGGTTATTTTTTCTCCCTCCCTAATATTTCTGAAGTCCTGAGAAACAGTGTGCACCTACAACATTCAGGCAGTTTCAACACAAGGAACTGGGTCACTGAGTTTCAGAGACACCTATGCCTCCAACCACAAAATACAACTTCACCTATGGAATTTTCCCCTTCTAAACAGAAGATCAAGTATTTTTAATAGAATTCAGGAGGGTAAAGCATACCTTGATCTTTGTGACTTTTTCACTTGGATGATTCAACCTTACACTGTGTTAACTTTGTAGTTACAAAGATCAGCTCAGATATCATCAGACAATCTCTCACACATCCACAGGAAGTAGAGGTTCTCAAATTCTAATATCAGATTCAACCGGAAAGTTGTCTGAACAGGTTGTTGTCTCAAATTCTTCTTTATCTACCAATCTTAGAAACTGAGGTCTTACATGGCACGTTGAGAACCACTACTATGCCACTACAAAGTGTTGGGAGTGTCATCACTACATCGGATAGATAGGATGCCTAAGCACAACCAGGTATCCCCTTCCCCCCAATTTAATCCTACTCCCAGGGGTCTAGGTAAAGAAAAGGTAAGTATTCCTACTTACTGAGCACCTGAGCACTGTCGGGTGTGACCCAAATAATGGAGGGTACCAAGACCAGACAGTCATATAAACATTAAGTAGAAATAAAAATATGATCAGACTTAAATGCCAAATTCAAAGTCAACGACAACAGAATCGACACCCAATCTACAACATGCTAGACACAGAAGGGACCACATATACTAACAGCCCGGGAGGTTAAAGGGGGGGGGGGGGGTGGAATAGGTGAGAATAGGGGTGGAGGGAGGACAACATTGGTGGTGGGAACGCCCCTGATCCAATGTCACTATATATCTAAAAAATTACTGTGAAAGATTTGTAATCCACTTTGACCAAAATAAAAATTAAAAATAAATCAATAAATAAAAAGTAAATCCCCTTGTTTCTATAGGGTAGGTAAGACAGACGAGCTGGCAATGCTCTTGCTAAGGGAGTTGTAAAGTTTCACCACCTATCACTGAACAGGGCAAGAGTTTTTCCAGTGCCACTGAAAAGGACACCCCAGGGAGAGGGCAGACAGGGCACCTCCACTTAGATTTTTGGCAGTTTAGGAGCAGATGGAAGTGCCAACTCCGGGTCTCCTTTCTTCCTTTGAGACTAGCAGATTTAATACCAGGAGGCCAAAAGTAAACAACTGCTTGGCGGGCAGAATCCCGAAGCCTTGGAGCGCCCCAAGTGGAGCGTGCATTTGATCAGCCAACACACAGTGGGTGTCTAGGCCCGGTGGCTTTAAAAGCCCTTTCGTCCCTAGGCTGCCTTTGCCCAGAGCCCCGGGAAGCCCAGCTGTGGAGATGGGGCTTTGAGCGCCTGCCGGGCTCGCTGAACCTGGCAGCCCGCAACCCAGCTTCCTGGCTCCGTGCGCTCTTCCGCCAGCGTTCCCAGGGCAAGCCACCCGCAGGGTCGGGGACCTGGACAACTCACCCACCGCCGCAGCGGGACTCCGAAAGCCCAGGCCGGGTCGGCCGTGCCAGGCGACCAGGAGGCAGCAGAGGAGCGCGCTCCGCAGCGCCATCGCGACGGATGGCCACGGGGCTAGGAGACTGGCTGTCCCGCGGTTCCAACTCCTACCGTCAGGCCTGGGGCTGGGGTGGAGACACGGAAAAAACTGGAGTGTAGACGCCGGGAGGTCACGTGTGAATGCAGATTGTGGAGGAAGTTTTTTTTTTTTTTTTTTTTGGCTGGCGTTTCAGCAGCTGTCTAGAGATGAGATCTGTGCCTTAGCCTCTCAGCGTGGATGATGACGAGCTAGGAAAGAATGTGCCTGGGCTCACACCTGGCACCGGTCCCCTGCCCTAAGTGTCACCTAATAAAAAATAGACCATGTTGAGGAAACCTAACTCTGTCCGCACTATTGAGAAAGTCTTGGTAGGCATTAAACGTCTCACGCTCCACCACAGACAACTGAATCACAGATTGTGGGAATGAAGCACAGTGTTTTTTTATTAAGTCCTCCAGATGTTGTCCAAGTGAGGGTTTGATTAAAAACCATAGTGATCAAAGACAATAGGTATTAGCTTAAAAAAAAAAAAAACTGGGGTGTTTCATGCATTACAATGATGCATGAAAAATCATCAGTAGATCTTGTTGATTTTACTTTTTTGCAGAATAATAGAGACCTAGTTTGCCAAAGAAGTGAATATTCTGAAACTGTGCTAGGTTTTGAAATTCTTTTATTACCACTTATAAAGAAGAGATGAGTATCCTTTAAATTGAAAGGGCCTGGAAATCTTCTGAAGAAAAAAAGAAAAGCATCCTCCAGAATTAATAACCTCATCAAAGAGGTAATAAGGTATATTTATTTTCCTGCAAAGAAAACCTGATTTTGTATTGTGTGAAACCTAATGGAAAGTATTATGAAAGGAGCTTTGAGATAGAATCTTTTTCATGTCCATCCAGGGCAGTTCAAAGTTTGAGGATGACATTCAAAAGACTTGCTGAAAATTCATGTACCTTCCATTTGGGAAAAATAAAAGGAATGGTCTTTGAAGTTCCTCAGTCCATCACCTCAAGCATGAAGTAAAATGAAGGGAAAAAAAAGAAAAGAAAATAGAGCACTGATGAGAGAGAACAGTTTTAAGGATGACATCAAAACAACATGTGTGGTACTTGTCTGAATAGTTAGACAGGAAGATTGGGTTGTTTTTTGTTTGTTTGTTTTTGGTTTTTTTGTTTGTTTGTTTTTGGACCACACCCTGTCATGCTCAGGGGTTACTCCTGGTTATTTGCTCAGAAATCATTCTGACTTGGGACCATACGGGATGCAAGGGGATCGAACCGCAGTCAGTCCTAGGCTATCACGTGCAAGGCAGATGCCTTACCACTTGCACCACCACTCCAGCCCCTAGACAAGAAGGATTTTAAATGATAAATTTTGAGGCTAGAATGATAGTACAGTGGTAAGACATTTGCCTTGTGCACTGTCAATGGGATTAATCTAGGTTCAATCCCCAGCATCCCATATGGTTCCCTGAGCCTGCCAGGAGAGATTTCTTAGTGCTGAGCCAGGAATAACCTCTGACTCCCCCCCCCCCAAAAAAAAAACAATAAAAAGAAAATGACAAATTATGCATCTATATTTTTGCTCCATTTTCAATAAACCAGAAATTAATGTGGTTGTAAAATATTTGATAATTAAATATAATAACATACATATTTTGAAACCAATGAAATGCTTGCAAACCCAGTGAACAGAAACAGCCCTCTACCTCACTCCTTCCAGTGGTCCTCAAACTTTTTTAAACAAGGTCCAGTTCATGTCCCTTAGGCCATTGGAGGGCCAGACTTAGTAAAAACAAAAACTATAAACAAATTCCTACACACACTGCAGATATCTTATTTTGAACTGAAGAAATAAAACAGGAACAAATACAATATGTGGGCCGCAGGCCATAGTTTGAGGACCACTGACTTTATGCTTTCTTTTATTTTTTCCTTTCAATTTGCTTTGGACCATACATAGCAGTGCTCAGAGTTATCACAGGCTCTGGGGTCAGGGGTTCATATGAAGATATAATGGGGATAGAGCCAGAGTAGGCCACTTGCAAGCCAAGTGCCCTACCCAATGTACCCTCTCTCAAATCCTCTTTTGCTTTCCTTGATATGCTCTACAGAGCAAAATTCTTCAACATTTCTGATGTGTAGCTCAACCCTGGGCATCTCTTTTTAAAACTAATATTGCAGGCCCATTGGAATTTATCTTAAAGGTGGAAATTGTTCTCTTTTCTTTTAACTATATGTTTGTTTTTTTAAAGGGTGTCATGACGGGTGGAGATAGGGAGGGGTCAGAAAAGTACTAACACTGGCAGATTACTCTTTGACATAGAATAAGACTTGAAAAAACATACTTTGTAACTTCCCAAATATGTTAATTATCTTCTCTGAAAACTCATTTAGTCACCACAACAACCCTTATCTTCTTAACCTAGTAAACTTTGTTATTCATTTAAACAACCCCCCTCCACATTCCTTCTCAATCTTTATTGTTTTCCAGAAAGATGGTTGTTATGAAAGTTAATGCCAGCAGGGTGATTTTTGGTCTAATTTATAATGAGCCAATGCTGACTTCCTATACTTAGCCTGGTATCTTTTGTAGAGAATTAAGAAGTCCTCAGAGGTTTCTAAACATATTTGATCTACCAGATAAACAGATATCAGAAAAACAGAAACTGATCTTCAATGCTATTTCATGCTTTCAGAATAAAGATAAAATTGGTGTATTTGGTAAATTTGCCTCATCTCTGGAAATTCAGTGATAGTTCAATTGCAAAATCTTCTATATTTTATATTTTCACCTTCATTAATTAAATTAATGGTAATTACATACAATCTTTAGGTAATAGTTGTTGCAAGTCAACCCTTGATGGGGTTGACTGATGGAGGGATGGAGGATGAGGTCTTTCCCCTTCAGCTTGAAGCACGCATCTGCCACCCTGTCTAGCAGATGGTTCTGAGGTGAAACGGTGGGTAAACAGCTCGCAGACAGTCAGGCTTGTGGAAATATTAGCTTTATTCTGTGGACAAGACTGAAGTCCAAACCCTCAGCCTCAGTTCCTGCCAAAAGCCCCTCGCCTTAAACAGACCCTTGTTTTTATCCCCCAGAATCAGGTACCACCCAATGGTGGGATCAGGTACCACCCAATGGTGGAAGCAGAATCAGGTACCACCCTAGGGTGGGGGCAGAATGTCAGGTCACACCCTAGGGTAGGGCACAATCACCGATCAGGGTAGGGTCAGTAGCATAATAGTCCCTTATAATATTTGCATACACAACAATAGTGATGATGGTGGAGGTACCCAGGTGAATTATTTGGAGTAGGGAGGAGAGAGGTGGCAACCTTCCAGAAGGCAATCTGTAGTCTTTTCTCTACCTCAGCCGCCCTGGAATGGTTGAGAAATCTGGGACCAAAATGTCTTCCATGAACCCCTTCCATGAGCACAGCTTGGACCTCAAGTCCTGACAGCCCCACTAGGTTGTTGAGCAACACCTGAGGTCTCCTTGGTCAGGTGGAAGTTGATCCCTGCAATATGATTCCTTTGAAGCAATGAACTCAGGCTGGAATGAGGTAAGTCAGTCCTAACCCTTACCCAGGCCTTTCAGGTCCTTCTCCTCCCTCACAGAAAAAAATTTCAGAAGGAGTTATTCAGTGAAGTAAAAAGCAGGTTTTTATTTGAAAATTCTGAGGAAGGGAGGAGAGAGTATAAGAAAGGAAGAGAGTAACAAGCTCAAGAAAAAACATGGGCTTCTCCAAAGGTGGAGAAAGCCCTGGTACACAATCTAGCGTGAAAGTAGAAAAGTCTACTTTTTGTGTGGGGTGATACAGGCAACATGTGCCTGCAGGCATAGTGCTTGGGTCTGCTAGAGTCCAGACTTGAAGGACAAGACCACTCAGCTAAAATAAAGTTTAATACTTTAATCTGTCTGCCAAAAAGGCCCCCACCCTGGCTGTTCAGGGTCATCTCCCAAAGGAAATGAGGAAGATTATATAGGGAAGGGACATAGGGAGTTTTCCAGCTTTCTGATGATCTTTAAAATGATTGGCTATTGTCTAGGGCAGTGCTTCTCAAATAGTGGGGCACACCCCCGGGGGG
Source organism: Suncus etruscus (assembly GCF_024139225.1). Taxonomy (NCBI): domain Eukaryota; kingdom Metazoa; phylum Chordata; class Mammalia; order Eulipotyphla; family Soricidae; genus Suncus; species Suncus etruscus. The sequence goes on along the minus strand of NC_064851.1, from coordinate 93,305,132 downwards.
GGGGGCACGAGGTTCGTAAAGGGGTGCATTTGACCTCGGCAAACACTGTCATAACAAGCTAAGCCTTGTGTTTATGTCTCTGTTTGTCTCTGGAGCTGTGTCCTGCTTCAAACCCCGCTTAGAAAAGCTATGCATTTCAAAACATGCTCATTGTAGCCATTAATCCAGAATCACCTCTGATTAAAAAATCAGCTCAAATTATTTTATATATTTTTGTTTTGCAGGTTAAAGTTTTTTTTTTAATAAAGATACTATTTACAGTCGCACAGGGGTGGCGCAAAAAATGTTTTCTTCTTCCTAGGGGGGCATGACAGAAAATAATTGAGAAGCACTGGTCTAGGGTTACCTTCCTACTGCTCCCTTGCCTTTCCCTAATAGGTAACGTTGCTTGGGGCAGTGTCTATGGAAATAGGCTTGTGAAGATCTAGCTTGTGGTTTATACAATGTAGTTCTCACAAAATGGCATCTCTCCCTGCTCAGAACCTGAGAAGAAACCAGCCATGTGGCCTTTACAAAATGGTGTCATAACCCAGGTCCCAACAGGTCCAAAGAGCACATGCAGGTCTTCTTTGCTCCTTGTTGACTTACTTAGGTTTCTAAACCTGCCCCACCTGGGGCTTTGTCCTACTGTGGTTGTCTTGGGTAAGGAAAGGGGAAGGGGTAATATAAATTCACCTTCTTTGACCTTCCTTTCCTTGCTTTTGTTCTTGCTGGAGCTGCTCTTATCAGGTGTGTCCTGGTAGACTTAGGGCTCAAGTAAGTTCTTTAAATTCCATTTTTTTTGGGGGGGTGGGGGTCCACACCGGGCAGCGCTCAAGATTTACTCCTGGCTCCTGGCTCCACGCTCAGAAATTGCTCCTGGCAGGCTCAGGGGACCATATGGGATTCAAACCAATGATCTTCTGCATGAAAGGCAAACGCCTTACCTCCATGCTATCTCTCCGGCCCCATAAATTCCATTTCTTGATTTTATCACTTCCCAAGAAATTTTGTTACATTCTAAGAACTTACTGTCTTCCTACCTAGCTGCTTCAATAATATTGACAAATTGTCATGTTCCCTCATACTTTTAGGAGAACGTTTAACTGAGAGACTTAAACTATTAGAAACTTACTGAAATCACTGGATTGATTAAAAATTAATATTTATATTTGTCCTGTAAAAGATGTGCCTTCCCCCAGAGGCTAATGGAAAAATGAAGAAAGATCAAGGAACGATTAAAATGGGGGCTGAAGAGATAGTATAGCTAGTAGAATACTAAGTGTCTTGCAACTGTGGTTAAGCTCTGGTACCAGTTATGGTCCCCTTAGTCCTGCCAGGATTGATTTCTGAGCGTAGAGCCAGAAGTCAGGAGTAAGCCCTGAGCACTTGGGTGTGCCCTGTCAAAATAAAAAAATAATAAAATAAAAACCTTATTTGTTTGACAAGAAAACTTAGTTGATATGTTTTGAAAGAAAAGAAAAACAATTTTAATCTAATCTTCAATTTCTGTATTGGTAAGTAAAAATAATATCTGTTGTTTTTAAATTGTTTTTTTCACATTGTAAAATTTAGAAAGTTTACAAAAGACAGTTTATAAACAATTAAAATACAATATTTATTTATACTATTTTGTACTCTATAAATATAAAAGCTAGCCAGTAATGCCTATTTATGTTCACAGTTCCAACACATACACACATACAAACACATACATTTTGAGGCCTTACCGCATATTCTATGCATACTTATTTTAGCATTAACATTTAGGAAATAATATTTTGTTATCTTGAGTAATATATACATTCCTTACTAACATTTCAATAGAAAATTTTGAATTTGGGGCCCGAGTGATAGCACAGCTGGTAGGATATTTGCCTTGCATTCAGCGGACCCAGGTTCAATCCCCCATATCCCACATAGTCCTCTTATCCCACCAGGAGTATTTTCTTTGCACATAGCTAGGAGTAACCCCTGAGAACCACTGGGTGTGTCCTCTCCCCAAAATTAAAATTTTAAATTGAGAAAATTTTATTTGTATGCTAGTTTAATTATATGTAATAGTTTAATTTTATTATTTTAAAGCTAGAGAAATAGAGCAGTGAGTAAGGTACTTGCTTTGTGAGCAGCTTTCCAAGAAGCCAAGAATGATGCTGAGTACTGAATAAGTCCTGAGCATAGCATGGTATGCCCTTACATACCAAAAAAGGTATTTATATTCTTTGTTCAGACGAATCAGTTTCTAATAATAAGAATACATTTGTGTATAGTCCAACCATTCTACTATAACAAGAATTACTTAGATTCAGGACAAATAAAGTTAATTATCACTATTCTCTAAAAATTTTTAAGAAAAATTGAGACATTTTGTCTACTTCCCTAGGATTCTGCTTATTTTTTCAATTAGTTCCTTAAAATTTTCCAGTTTTATGTGAAGCAATAAGAACCCATTATATTTAAAAACCTCTTTAATATTCAATTCCCAGAAATTTAGTAATCTTAAAAACAATAACAAAATTACTCATGGGTACAAAATCTTTATTCCAATTTAGTTTACATTCTTAAAATTACATACCATAATGTAATTTTATGTAATTTTACATAATTTAAAAATGGTTCTGAAAACTTGATGTAATTTATAAAACATGATACCTTAGCACATCAAAACTGGATAATTATTTGGAGTAACACATATTGAAATAAATTTTTAGTCTTCTTTTCCCATTTCCACAGCAAACGCAAATGGCCTAACTGGTGATCAGTTGCCTACTGGAATAACAGTATAGCACTGCAACTTGAGTAAATAGAAAAATTAGATCCCATATTCAACTGCAGATGAGGTATCTTCCTATGCCTTTTCATAGTGGCGAATAGCAACCACGTCACCAAAAGTAAGAGTCTGTAAGATTAAAAAATAATCAAGTTTTTTTACATAGAAGTTAACAGAAACTGAATTGTTATAAATCATCACATATATGATTGAGCTATAAAAATTAATGATGGCATTTGTAGACATTAAATAATATATGTAAACTCTCCATTTCTTAAAAAAATTAAGTAAAAACAAGTAGACATAAATTTATATGTCCAAAAGGAAAATAATGTGAAAACTGAGATAAGCTATCTGGATTCATATCAAAATAATTCCTTTGCCTTAAACTATCAGAGTAATTGACATAAATTAGCACTTTGCTTTGAAGCTAAAAATGTGTAATAAGTGTCTTTAATAGTTTCAATTTGTGGCTTAAAAATATTTCAGCAGAGTTTTACAAAGGACATCATTTGGGCAAATAGAATTTGGACTGACTTGTTCCAAAATCAGCAAGAAAGGGCCAGCATTATAAATATTCTCTTGACTTTAGCTATATTTTAAGTGAACCCTTGGAATTAAGTATAATATGTAAAGTATATTCATGTCAAATTCAACTGAGGAGTTGCTCTGAAGCCACTTTAAAAGGCCCAGAGAGGGCCCGGAGAGATAGCACAGCGGCGTTTGCCTTGCAAGCAGCCGATCCAGGACCAAAGGTGGTTGGTTCGAATCCTGGTGCCCCATATGGTCCCCCGTGCCTGCCAGGAGCTGTTTCTGAGAAGACAAGACAGCCAGGAGTAACCCCTGAGCACCGCCGGGTGTGACCCAAAAAAAACAAACAAAACAAAACAAAACAAAAAGGCCCCAAGAATATCTTAGTAGCAAGCATGTGGTCAAGAGTTTAGTCTCAGGTGCTGATAACATGCAATGGATACAGTCAGATGTCTTTTCTGTTCATAATAGCTGAAGTTGTGTGTGATGTGAGCAATAAAACTAAAGTATTTGATCCTAGCAAAATTGTTAAGTAAGGATGAACGAACACGATGGTTAAAAGTGTGACACCCAGTGAGCCAGAGTATGTGCAGGTACCATCACTCCAGGAGTCCCACACATAGCACACACAAGTGTGAGCAGATTAAGCCCATGTGCATGCCTTGGATAACACCACAAGGGAAGGAAGGAGGTAAAGATACTTTCTAAAATGTAAAACAATGCTTATTTTTTCATTGCTTACTATTTTCAAATGTTGGTTTAATTTCCATTGGTATGCTTTGCCCTTGTCATCCTTTACATCAGCTTCCTTTTATTTTTTTACCATACTATTTTTTTCTTATTTTGTGCTTACAATGTTGTTCATAATACAGGTATTTTTTCATATATAAAGTTATTCATAATTTATATCATACAATGTACAACAACCTTCACTAGTGTACATTTATTGCCACCAGTGTCCCCAGCTTCCCTCTAACCCTCTCCTCTTCCTGTCTCTGGACATACATTTTTCTTCTCTTTATTACTCTCTTTTTTTCTCCTTCTCTATATTCCTATTTTCCCCTTTAAAAGACTCTGATTTACAGTACAATACACATTTCCTGCCCCAATGTCTCCAGTTTCCTCCACGTTTCCTCCCCTTCCCATCTGCCTCTACACTTCTTTTTAAAAATCTTGACAGTCATATATTGAAATAGGTGAGCAATCTACTTTTTCTGTCTTAAAGGAAAAAAGAAGCAGTTCAGAACTTCAGATGGAATCTTTTAAAAATCCTTTTTTTTTTTGATGATGATCACAGAACACATGAAATAGCCTTTTATATAAAAGGAAGACCTTCCTCTGCTACTCACTCTCCATTTTCATCTACAAAAAGTAAAAAGTAGTGACATGAAAATGTCAACCTCTATCTAGAACAGCTTTCATTTTAGGCCAGAGAAAGAAGCAAGTTAATTCTTTAAACATCTGCTATTTCTGGGCTAGAGCAATAGTGCATTGGTAGAGCGTTTGCCTTGCAAGTGGCTGACCCAGGACCACAGACCACAGTTTGATCTCCCAGCGTGCTATATGGTCCCCCAAACCAGGAGCGATTTCTGAGTGCATAGCCAGGACTAACCCCTGAGTGTCACTGGGTGTGACCTAAAAATTAAAAAAAAAAAATCTGCTATTTCTTTGAAAAGAAATAAATTTTTGTTATTAGCATAGAAAATATATCGATAGAGGATAGATAGATGGATAGAAAAACAGTTTTTCACCTACCTTCCCCTCAGTTTAATTGACACATTAATTTTGTCACTATCATTAAAATACTACTACTCATGCACTGAAAAATATCTGGGATACTGGATTAAGGCATAATATTTTTTCTAGTTTATAATGCTATGCCAACAATAGAAAAAATCATTTTAAAATGATACTTTATAATTTTGCTCATAATTTCCCAGTTTTATTTTATTTTTTTTTGTTTTGTTTTCGTTTTGATTCATTTTTGGTTTATGGGCCACACCCGTTTGATGCTCAGGGGTTACTCCTGACTATGCGCTCAGAAGTCGCTCCTGGCTTGGGGGATCATATGGGTCGCTGGGGGATCCATCACTAGAGCTTGCAAGGCAGACACCTTACCTCTAGCGCCACCACTCCAGCCCCTGCTCATAACTGCCCAATTTTAAACAGATATACTTAAAATTCATTTTACATATAGAAGGAAACACCAAAAGAATACAATATTAGGGCCCGGAGAGATAGCACAATGGTGTTTGCCTTGCAAGCAGCAGATCCAGGACCAAAGGTGGTTGGTTCGAATCCCGGTGTCCCATATGGTCCCCCGTGCCTGCCAGGAGCTATTTCTGAGCAGAAAGCCAGGAGCAACCCCTGAGCACCGCCGGGTGTGGCCCAAAAACCAAAAAAAAAAAAAAAGAATACAATATTAAACTGTTGCCTTAAGCAGAAATTAGAGAAGCTCTTTATAAGTTTGCTATATTTTTTCTGATATAGTCAGAATTATCTGTAGTAAGTTTATATAGATTATATAAACAAATTAAATATATATTTTATACATTTAATAATATTAATATATTTAATATATACACAATTAAAATATAAAATGGTGGGGCCACAGCCATAGTACAGTAGGTAGGGTGTTTGCCTTGCATGAAAATGATCCAATTTGAATCCTATTGACCCCAATTGGTCTCTTGAGCTGCCAGGAGTGGTTTCTGGCACAGATTCCTGAGCACAGAGCCAGGAGTAAGCCCTGAGCAACTAACTACTGGCTGTGGTCCCAAAGCAAACAAAATAATATCTAAAATGTTTAATGATCTCTTATTTATTGAAAGACCATAAAGTAGTTTTTAGAAGGCCAGAAGCTTGATATTCTTATGGTAGTCAACAATGTATGCATTTTATGCTTAGTGGTTTTATATCTGCCATGAAGATTAAGTGTACAAAATCCTTATACAAATTATTTTCTTTTGACAGAGTTTTAGCTAAATCAATAAAAGCCATTTAAAACTACACTGAATAGAATTTTATTGTTTTACTAAATTTAACTGTGGAGAAAAACATTAACTAAAATAGTTTCTTCCTCCTGCTTTTCACATGGCTAAAGAGCCTTGCTACGGACTTACTGTTATTGAGAAAGTTGAAAGGAAGAGGAGAAAGAAAGAAGGAAAAAGAAGAGGGAGAGAAGCAGGAAGAATATAAAACTGAGGAAGGGATTTGACAGACGAAAGAGGAAAGGAAATAGAGCATAGGGAGTATAAAGCAAGGAAGTTATAGACTTGACATTACTTACCATAACCATTTTGCCATCTTTAATTTCTCTTATGAAGTTTGTTTCTTTGCCATCCCATTTTTGTACATGAATGAGTTTGTCTCCATCCAGGCTAACAACTGACTGAGGTAAAAACAAAACACAGATCATAGCAATAAAGTCAGAATTTTTATATAGGAGTTAAAAAAGTGACATCCTCTGTTGCTTTAGAGTTGTTTTGTGAACTTTAATCATTTATAATTTGATCTAGCATAAATATATAGAGTCAGAAATTTCTAATATTTGAAATTTCTTCATCTATAGTACCCTAAAAATTACTTTGACTAAGAAACATGTTTTAAAGTGTTTAGAATGAAGCAATCTGTCAATCTGAAACTACCAGAGACATCCCATAAGATGCAATCTTTCCTTCAAACCAACACTATTATACACTTTCTGAAATTCAGATTTCATGTATACTGTGAAAAATATGTGGTAAGAGTCAAACAGATTGGCGCTTTGAGCTATATATAACAAGCAGCAATGAACATAATATTAATAACATGCAATGAAAACAGAAAGATTAACTCTAGTGTCCTTTGTTTTGTATTGAACTACTGATAATATTCTTTATTTCCACCATCTTAAAAGAGAGAATTAGGAATCTCTTTCTTATACGCTTTTTCTCCCTACTTCCACCAGAAAAAACAAAAAACAAAAAAAAACGTCTGTCTTACCTTACAATTTCTGTCATCTGCAGTGGTTTCATCAAATTCTTCTCCCAGGTGGAAACTAATCTCTGTGTTTTTAAAAGTGCTTTGAGTTTTGATCACCACGTTGTCCCCCTCCTGACTGATGATCACTGTTGGTTTGGTTACATTGCCCACCTGCCTAGTGGCAAAACCAACTCCTAATATAGCAAAGGGAAAAAATATAGTCAGCTGCAACTTCAAGAATAGCTTACAAAGCAGAAATCTTGCTTTCCTAGACTATATCTATAACCCTAAGTATAAATTTTATCAGAGCATGCTTAACATAAAAATATTGCTTATGGGGCCCGGAGAGATAGCACAGCGGCGTTTGCCTTGCAAGCAGCTGATCCAGGACCAAAGGTGGTTGGTTCGAATCCCGGTGTCCCATATGGTCCCCCGTGCCTGCCAGGAGCTATTTCTGAGCAGACAGCCAGGAGTAACCCCTGAGCAACGCTGGGTGTGGCCCCCCCCAAAAATATTGCTTAATATAACAACTCCACTCCATTGTAACAATAAATAGATGGTTACTTGAATGCAGAAATAGCTAATGCTAAAGAGAAAATGAAAACGCACCTTGCTTCACACCTTGCACAACTACGAAATTTGCCAGTACTTAGCCCTGAGCAAGAAAAGCAGACAGCAGACTTATGTCTCCTTCAAAATCCAATCTGTGGGAAATGCACAGCCTATTATCCAATTATGACAATATGATCTGGTTTTGTCTCTTGCTAATCTGATGGGCAGAAAGTATCTGAACCTACAGGTTAAGAAGAGAACAGCGTATTTTATCTTTTCTTACCTAGGGCTTTCATATACTCGTCAAAATTCTTACTATCTGTCAGCTTCCAGGTAGCACAGAAAGCCTCGACCATCTTTGCTCTCTACCCTGTTATCTTGAAAAACAGAAGAGTGAAGAGTAAGTATCTTCAGTGCTGAGAACCTCTTTACACCGTACAGCAGCTCCAGCCTTCTTATTTGGAAAAGAGGTAGGCACAGAGCCAAGGATTTGAATAGCAAACACACCCCTCCAATGTTCCTCTTTCCAGGAGAATGTTGCTAGAGGAGATGGGGGCGTGGGGTGAATGAGGTTCCAATCCTCTCTGCGATTGACTCAGGCCACTGGGTTAGCAGAGCAGGCCGGGCTGCACCCCCACATTGCAGCCTTCACACTGCCTGAGAAAACTATTGCAAGGATTCAATGGGGCTAGAGGCAGGGAACCGGAAATGAGAGAGGGTCTTTCAAGTTCAGTTTGAAAAGTTGGCAAAGGCAAAGGCAGACTGTGAAGAAAGAAAAAAAGGTGCATAATTGGACATTGAGATGGATTTCCGTTAAACCAAAGCAGGTTATAAATGAGGACCCCCCTCAAAGAAAACTCCTGAAAGACCAGACTTTAAAAACAAAGGAGGATGAATAGTGTCTTTTTATTTCCTCGCATAGTTACTGGGGAGAGCCAAAGACATGAATATCCCAAACTAGGAAAGGAGGAGGGGAAATGGTGTAATTGCCTTTCCTAGATTGTACTGTGAAGGCTACACCAGCAGAGTATCAATGGAAAAATAACTCATTTTGGACTCAACCCAGCACAAACCAGTGAATCTATAAATCCCATTGCTTTTCTCTAAGAACGTGAGAACTCAACAGAGATGGAATAGGGACATAAGGAGGAGTATTGCTTGGATTTACTAATGAGTTACAAAAGTAAAGAATGCCCTTTTCTTTTTCTTCCTTCAACGGATTATAGAATCCATGTTAAAAAAAACTAAACATAAAACGTTTAGCTATGTAAGCCACTATGTTCAAAATAATTATATTAAAAAAAGCGTTTAGTAAGATTTTAAGTAATCTGTAATTAAAATCTTCTAGTAAGATCATTTAGTAAGATATTAAATTATTTTAAATGACCATTGGTTTCCTAAAAATATATTACATAAATACAGTCTATATACAAATTGGTAGCCTCTGGTAGCAGAGGCAGGAAGTGGAAAGACAGTGTGAATAAAAAAACTGTTGTTCTGTTTGTTCTGGTCTGAAGTAATTCAAGAAAGGCAAAACGTGTCAAGGATTGAGTATTTAGAAACAAAAGAGGACTCTCAACTTCACAGAGTTTCTTCCTACTTTACTAGAACAGACATTCAATGAAAAGTAAATTCCTTCCCTTTGCTGGCAACAGAACAAGGGGACTCAAATTTAGCAATTACAATTCTTTTCTCTCTTTCCTCCCATTGTATTTAAATTTTTGTTTTTTAAGGGGGGGGGGCGCTTAGAACATATTGTTACTCCAACTGCCAGATCCAAAATTCTGCTTAGTGCTGATTTAACATAAAGATGCCCATAGAACAAAAATACAATCCTTCTCCATACCTAGTTTGCTTTCAGTTTGCAATGATGTCAACATAAATCCAGCTGCAAAAATGAGAAAGCATAATCACTTCTAACCCTTTATTCTCAAGATCCTGTCAAGCTCAGCTCTCTCTCTCTTTCTCCTCTCTCTCTCCTTTCTCTGTCTCTCTGTCTCTGTCTCTGTCTCTGTCTCTGTCTCTCTCTCTCTCTCTCTCTGTCTGTCTCTCTCTCTGCCTCTCTCTCTCTCATATTTGGACCATTCAAAGTAGCACTCAGGGGTTACTCCTGGCTCTGCACTACGAAATCACTCCTGGCAGGCTTGGGGGAGAGTAAGGGATGCCAGGGATCAAACCAGTTTTGATGAATGCAAGGCAAATGCCCTACCCACTCTACTATTGCTCCGGCCCCCTTAAGTGCTGTTTATAATGAAAAGATCCATATCTCATATTGTTGCTTAGACTCTAGCAATGCAAAGGAACATCTGGTCAACCAACTAACAACTGGTACTGAGGGCTTCCAATGCCGCCCTCAGTGATGCTCCCAAAAACATGCGCTAAGAATCAAACTTACTTTGCCTTACCACTGTGCTATCTCCAGGCCTTTTTTGATGATATGTATTTTCTCGTACATTTCATATAAATGTGTAATGTATTCTTAAAGGTAAATATAACAGAATTTTGTATGGTGCCATAAGAACCCTTTGCCAAACATACACTTTGAAATTGTTTTCCAGTGAATCCACTGACCTGCTTATTATAAATTATTATAAGTTGTAATTTTTTAAATTTTATTTCCAAAGGTGTGTGTTAGTATGATCCTTATTTACTTTGTACATGAAATGTCAAACTTTGAATAATTATCAGGCAACTATAAAAAATGACATTAGCCTGGGAGGAATTTAAAATTAAAAAATGTACTCAACTATTTTTAATAGGAACAAGGAAAAATAATTATAGGGACTCCATTAATTTTAAGACATCTTAGAAAAGGTGAAAAAGTAGGTTTAAAGCCAAGTTGAATCTCCAAAATTACTTCCAGAAAAATACCACAAAAATTGTACTGTTAATGAAATCAGTCATTTTTGGTTATGATTAGAAAACTACAAATCTCATTCAAGAATGGGAAAGAATCACCCAGAAATATTAATTGTAGACATGCCAAATAAACTAAAGATCAGTAGAGATGATGGTATTGAGTACATTCTCTCTCACTACTTAACTGAATTTTTTTTCTGTTTGGTTTTTGGGACACATCCGGTGATGCTCAGGGGTTACTCCTGGTCAGAAATCATTCCTGGCTTGGGGACCATGTGGGATGCTAAGGATTGAACCTAGATCCATTCTGGGTTAGCCGTGTGCAAGGCAAACACACTATCACTGTGCTATTGCTCCAGTCTCTTAACTGACTTTTCTAAATTAAAGTCTTAGATAAGGATAAGATGACACCCAGCTATCAACCTCAAAAAAGGTGTCCCCCTAACTTCCTTCCCTAAACTATTTTCTTTAATATGTAAAAGCCCACTGGATATGTATTTTTGACTCTCTGGAGCTTTCCCCTCCTGGGATTAGGAATTTCTTTTAATAAAAAAAAAAAAAAAAAAAAAGGAGTTCTGGCTGGTTGGCTCAGGCAAAGAGTCTGAGGCAAAAGGCCACAGACACCTTGATCATCCTTTCCTGACTGGCTTGGTATATTATTTTTTTGTTTCTACCCTGTTTCTTCAGACCTGTCCATGTGGTGTTTAGAAATACAGTGTGTGGAGTAATCTCACAATTCATATATTTTTATTTTAGAGATAAAAACATTCTGACTGCAGGGAATGAATCAAGAGAAGGTATATGGTAGTTCAGGAAATGTTTTATTCTCTGCAGCCTTGGTGAAGGGGAGAGGATAACAGAAAGAGTAGAAGTCAGGTAATTTAACTTAGCATACCCAACCACTACTCAAATATTGCAAGGCATTTGTTCAGAAAAAATAAAAATGGATATTTGTATTCTTTTTTCTGGTAATGTTTAAAAATTACTGTTGTATTAATTATTAATTATGAAGTCCTAGTGGTGAAGGATGGATGGATGGATGGAAGACAGTGAGGCCTTTCTAGGCCCAGCCTAGTGCCTGCAGCCCCTATGGCATGGCGGGTCTGTAGGTATCAGGGTAAGGACGAGGAAATGACCAACAGAAGTCAGATGAAGTTTCAGGAGACATCCAGTATTATTTACAAGGCCCTAAGGACCATGTGCATATCTCACATGGCCTCTAAGCTAACCTGCCTCTTTCTTGCTCCTCTGCATCCAGCCTCTCTCTCTCCTGCGTCTCCTCTCTATTTGCTGCATCTTCCTTGCTGAGTTTCTCTCTCAACCCTTCCCCAGGCCACTCTAATTACCAATCACAGACCCCTCCCAGCTGTGGGAGGTTCTGACCATCCAGGTAAGATTAGCATTTGGCTTTGGGAAGGGGTAACTTCTCCCCATTTCTTGTTTTTTTTTTTTTTTTTTTTTTTTTTTTTTAAAGAGGAAAGGTTAGTTTTTGTTTTCCTGACATCCACATTTGATCAAAGGGAGGAACCCTAAATTCCCATGTTTAAAGTGTATAATTAAAATATAAGCCTTCTCCATAAAAAGAACTTTTATTCAAAATACATCTGTAGTTTAAAATTCTTAATGCGATTTAACCAAGCATTTTTATACTGGAACATCCTTAGTTCCTTTCCATATTTCCCTAAACAAAATTACAAGAACATTTCTGCAAAAAAATACAGTTTGAAAACAGGCTACTACATTAAGATACCCAATAAAACACTATGCGATTGGAAATATTAATTATAAAACACATTTAAACCAATAAGACAATGGCACAACTAAAATGAAGAGATAATCTAAAACAGTTCAAATGCAGGAGTTTTTAAAAATTAGCTTTTAGTCTGGCTTCTGTTCTTTTTCTCCTTTTTCTTCTTTTTTTCCATCACCATCACCAAGTTGTCCAGACACGGATAATCTATGGCTACTCCCCAGGGTGTGTGGGCTCAACCATGGCTTCGCTCCATGGATCCCGGAGCCCTAAGGGTACAGGATTCCAACTTGCTTGCCCACAGGGAGGGAGCATTCCAGTTGTAGCTTTCGGAGGAAGCGGTCAGTCACTTCTCCAGCCACTTCTCACTGCTTTGCTATTTGCTATTTGCTATCTGTGAATTTAAAGTAGTTAAGATAGCCTTAGCCTGAAAATCCGTTAGTTCCAAAGCCAAATCGTGTTTGGGGCTATAGGTCGTCATCCAGATGTCAGTCCACCATCAATAAAGTCTTTTTTCTCGCCTTTTTCCAATCAGTGACCTATATAAGTTTCTGAAAATTGGGAGGCTGAGGTCTTCGGAAAAAGCACTTTTTAGAGAAGAAAAGTCTGGTGCCTGGGCCTTTGGGAAGCTACACCAAGCTTTCAGCTATCCCCTTTTCAAAACTGCATGCTCTGACATGTTTAGATCAGGAGCCACATGATCCAATCTTTTGGGCTCTCCACTCTCCCTCTAGCTGAAAAGAGCCACGATTAACCACAAGACCAGGAATCTCGCCATCATCAAGGTTTTTGTTTTCTTTTGTTTTGGCTTTGGGGTCACACCCAGCGGTGCTCCGGGGATACTTCTGGCTATCTGCTCAGAAATAGTCCCTGACCACATGGGACTCCGGGATTCGAACAAAACCACCCTAGGTCCTGGATTGGCTGCTTGCAAGGGCCTAGAGTTAAAGTCCATGACCAGGCGCCAATATTTTGTATTAATTAATAGTTATATGGTCCTAGTGTGGTGGATGGATAGATGGATGGATGGAGAGGCCTTTCTTGGCCCAGTCCTGTGCCTGCAGCCCCTACAGCCTGGCTGCTCTGTAGGTACTGGGGTAACAGTGAGGAAATGATCCACAGCAGTCAAATGAAGTTTAGGGGACATCCAACTTTATTTACAAGGCCCTAACTGCCAATTGCATATCTCTCATGGCCTCTGAACTAACCAGCCTCTTTCTTGCTCCTCTACATTCATGCTTCTCTCCTGTATCTCCTCTCTACCTGCTGCATCTTCCTCGCTGAGCTTCACTCTCATCCCTCCCCCAGGCCACTCTAATTACCAACCACAGACCCCTCCCAGCTGTGGGAGGTGCTGACCATCCAGGTAAGATTAGCATTTGGCTTTGGGAAGAGGCAACAAATTACCTCCTAAAAAACAAACAAACAAAAAACAAATTACCTTCTAAAACTTAATTACTATTAGAACCACTCTGAGGGATAATAATGGGAAAACATCCAATATTATCCAGAGAGATTTTCATATAGATAGTGTGGAGTAAGAATAAACATACCAAAAAGCAGCAGATTACGTTGAATCCCTATGTATGCTGATAAAATAATGCAACGAACACATGATTCATAGAATATTATGTTCTAATCTTTTGCAATCATTTTTATAAGTTAAGATTCTAATATTTCTTTATAGCTAAATACAAAGTGAGACTAAGAGACCAGTGATTATACTGCTTTCTTTATATTACCATTGCAGAAATGATATGTGACTTATATCAAGAACAACTCCAAGTTAAAAGTAATGTATTATATAACACTCTCAGCAAAGAAGAAATATGACCTAGCTATCCTAACAATCAAATATGCGAAAACAACTCTGAAATATAAACAACTTTTTTTATTCTCAGTAATACCATAACTTTTGGGGATTCATAAATTTTAATTAGCTTTTAATTTATATGGAGACATTTCTGGGGATATGAGGAAGTCTAGTTCAAATAGAGAATCTAATCTACCTGCACCTTCAAAAAATAAGAAATATATAAGACATGTTATAGAAGAAGCAGAATTCTTAAAAGTGCATGTATTCATTCTTTTTTGTCCCCCAATTCACAATACAGACCAGGCAAAGGTCCTGGGTTGAGGTTTAAATGGGTTGCATTTACTGTACCTCCTCTTTTCTATACAGTCATTGTAAAGAACACAGCCTGTGTTCTTTAAGAATTGGGAGGCCTTATCTTTACTTTTTTTCTTTTTGATATTTTAATATATATACATATATACATATACATATATAAATATATATATATATAAATACAAAACCCTTCACCAGTGCAACTTTCCCATGACCAATATCCCAAGTGTCCTTCCTCCCCACCCCACACTGCCTGTACTCTAGACAGGCTTTCTACTTCCCTAATTCAGTCACATTTTGTTATGATAGTTCTCAGTGTAATTATTTCTGTGACTGCACTAGACTATCCCTGTGGTGAGCTTCATGTCGGGAGCTGGACCCTCCAGTCCTCCTCTATTTTGTCTCTGAGAATCATTGCACAAATGTTTTTTATTTTTCTCAAAACCCATAGATGAGGGAGACCATTCTATGTTTATCTCTCTCCCTCTGACTCATTTCACTCAGCATAATAGATTCTATATACATCCATGTATAGGAAAATTTCATGACTTCATCTCTTCTGATGGCTGCATAATATACTATTGTTTATATGTACCATGTTTCTTAAACCATTCATCTATTGAGGGGCATCTAGCTGTTTCCAGAGTCTGGTTATTGTAAATAATGCTGCTATGAAAATAGGTGTGAGAAAGGGATTTTTGCATTGTATTTTTGTGTTTCTAGGATATATCCCTAGGAGTAGTGTAGTTGGATCATATGGGAGCTCAACTTCCAGCTTTTGGAGAAATCTCCATATCACTTTCCAGACGGCATTCCCACCAGCAGTGAATAAGAGTTCCTTTCTTTCCACATCCCCGCCAGCACTGCTTGTTCTCATTCTTTCTGATGTGTGCCAATCTCTGTGGCGTGAGAAGGTACCTCATAGTTGTTTTGATTTGCATCTCCCTGATGATTAGTGATATGGAGCATTTTTTTCATGTGCCTTTTAGCCATTTGTATTTCTTTTTTGTCAAAGTTTCTGTTCATTTCTTCTCCCTACTTTTTGACGGGGTTAGATGTTTTTTTTTCTTGTAAAGTTCTGTCAGTGCCTTGTATATTTTGGATATTATCCCCTTATCTGATGAGTATTGGGTGAATAGTTTCTCCCACTCAGTTGGCTTGCTCTTGTATTCTGGGTCAATACACGAATAATGATAGGGAAGAAATGGATATTAAGAAAACAACCCCATTCACATTAGTCTCACATAAACTCAAATACCTTGGAGTCTACTTGACTAAAGATGTGAAAGACCTATACAAAGAAAACTATAAAACCCTGTTACAAGAAATCAAAAAGACACACGGAAATGAAAATCCACACCCTGCTCTTGGATTGGCAGGATTAATGTCATTAAAATGACAATACTCCCCAAAGCTTTGTACAGATTTAATGTGATTCCTCTAAAGATACCCATGGCATTTTTCTTTTTTTTTTTTTTTTTTTTTTTTTTTTTTTTTTTTTTTTTGGTTTTTGGGCCACACCCGGTGACGCTCAGGGGTTACTCCTGGCTATGCGCTCAGAAGTCGCTCCTGGCTTGGGGGACCATATGGGGCGCCGGGGGATCGAACCGCGGTCCGTCTCCTAGGCTAGCGCAGGTAAGGCAGGCACCTTACCTCGAGCGCCACCGCCCGGCCCCACCCATGGCATTTTTCAAAGAAGTGGATCAAACACTTTTGAAATACATTTGAAACAATAAACAATCATGAATAGCTAAAGCAATACTTGGGAAAAGGAATATGGAAGGTATTACTTACCCTAACTTTAAACTGTATTACAAAGCAGTAGTTATTAAAACAGCATGGTATTGGAATAAAGACAGACCCTCAGATCAGTGGAACAGGCTTGAGTACTCAGAGAATGTTCCCCAGATATACCATCACCTAATTTTTTATAAAGGTGCAAGAAATCCTAAATGGAACAGGGAAGGCTTCTTCAACAATTGGTGTTGGCACAACTGGCTAGCCATTTGTAAAACAGCAAATTTAGACCTCCAGTTAACATCATGCACAAAGGTAAAATCCAAATGGATTAAAGATCTAAATATTAGACCTGAAACCATAAAGTATATAGAACAACATGTAGGTCAAACACTGCATGCCATTGAGACTAAAGGTATCTTTAAAGAAGAAACGGTACTCTCCAAACAAGTGAAAGCAGAAATAAATAAATGGGACTATATTAAGCTGAGAAGCTTCTGCACCTCAAAGGAAATAGTGCCCAGAATGTATGCATATGTAAGCATTTAAAAAAAAATTGTCAAGACAATTTTTATAAGCAACTTTTAATTTTTGTTAGTTTGGAAGCCACACCCAGCTCTGCATTCAGGGATCACTCCTGGT
The DNA here is from genome assembly GCF_024139225.1 of Suncus etruscus. Classification (NCBI taxonomy): domain Eukaryota; kingdom Metazoa; phylum Chordata; class Mammalia; order Eulipotyphla; family Soricidae; genus Suncus; species Suncus etruscus. Next base: position 93,288,221 of record NC_064851.1, on the reverse strand, counting down.
AGACTTTGGGCACCAGATGAGGTGCTTCTATCAAACCTGAATCATTGTACTTTGTCTCTGTATTATATACTGTGACTATAGCTCTAACTTTTTATAATTTGCCCATTAATATTTATATTATTTTACTCACTAGCTTAAATCTATATTTTATTGTATGATATAAAATCAGAATAAAATTAAAAGGAATTAACAGTTTTTATTTCAAAGTCACTTTTCAAACTAAGAAAATAGTTAAAATCATAATTATATGATTTTTGTTTTCTATAACCATGAAAAAGTAATTGTACAAGAATTAGTACTCATGAATTTGGTAGAGTGTTCTCCATTTGTTATTTTTAGGAACATGACTTAATTTTTTAATTTTATGTCTCCCATATTAATTTTATACCCATTTGAATATATTAAATACAATTTTAGTCATAAATGAATAATTCTTTGAATAAATCATGGTAAGTTATTATGTTCTGAACTTCAGATATATTTACTATATATTTGTGAAATGTGTTTTTCTCTATCATATGATATGTATATAATAAAATGAATGAAATTAAAATTATGAAATGTAAATACATATAATTGACAGCTATTATATAGATAACATAGATAAGATATATGAAAAATTGTATTTCTTCATAGTATTCTCTACCTGTTCAAAAAGTGATCTCTTTAGATGTATAGTCTTTAATATTGATTTTTAATTGGGTTTTATCATTTTCCCTCTAGGAAATATACATATTTTATAGATCTATTTTTATATAACTCAGTCTTCTTGAGATTGTTTAAAATAGATTTCTCACCTCAATTTTATTTTCTAGTACTTTTCTACTGCCATAGTGAAATATATCTGACTTTGGAAAGCTTCTAATTCCTTGCCTGTTTGCTATGCTGTCCTAATAATTTTATTGATTTATATATTACTTGACTATGTAAATGATCATATCATAAAATTAGTGGCATTTTAAATCTATCCTCTAGCTTAATTGTCTTATAATATTTACTAAGAACACAACTAAAGGTCAAATTAAACTATCAAACTAGGATATAGTATTTCTTTTCTTTTGTACATCTTGTATTATTTTCTTTTGTGGAATATTAGACTACACCTGGTTGCTTTTAAGTATCACTCTTGACAGTGCTTAACAGACTGTACGTGTGGTGCAGGGGACACATTGTTCTCTACATGTGTTTACTGCATGTTCTCCACGTGTGTTTATTGTATGCAAGACAATTACCCAACCTGCTATACAATATTTAGGCCTCTTATAATTTTATATTTGATTTTTAATAAAGTATATCTGTTGGTATATCTATATAAAAACATAAAATATTGTTCTGAAGATAAAGAATCAAAATATATTACAAAAAAGTATTTCATCAAAACAAAACAATAAAGCAAAAACTATCTGTTATCAATATATTCAAATGGTTTCTATAAATCATAAGAAAGAGCATTAAGATAAAAAAGATATTATTTTTTTTTTTGTTTTTTAGGCCACACCCCGTAAGCTCAGGGATTACTCCTGGCTATGTGCTCAGAAATCACTCCTGATTTGGGAGACTATATGGGATGCCAGGAATTGAACACAGTTCCATCCTGGATAGGCCACATGCAAGGCAAATACCCTACCACTGCACTATTGCTCCAGTCCCAAGAGATTTAATTTTTTCAATTAGCCAACTAAAAAGAAAAAGTGGGCTGGAATGGTGGAGCTAGTGGTAAGGCGTCTGTCTTGCCCGCTCTAGCATAGGATGGACCGCAGTTTGATCCCCAGCATCTCATATGATTCCCCAAGCCAGAGTGATTTCTGAGTGCATAGCCAGGAGTAACACCTGAGCATCACCAGGTGTGGACCCAAAACAAAACAAAACAAAACAAAAAACGTGCTTAAAATGTAAAAGCTTTATTAATATTAAGCAACTCAATTAAAGGCCAAGCCAGAGATATAGGACAGAATAAGTTGCGTGCCTTACTTATACAATCTAATACATGGCACTTCTTGATTTTTCATGGTGGGTAGCACTGAAGGTTCTCAGGTACCACCAAATATGGCCCTAGAGATCTAAGAGCAATGCCTGGGTAGCCCAGGTAATCCACTATTATAGCAGTATTATATCCTCCGACAATGATCCAGGTTGACTGAAAAAACACAAGGAACACATAGTTCCATAAATCATAAGAAATTAATAACTAAATATGGGGCTGGAGCAGTGGCGCAAGCAGTAAGTGTCTGCCTTGCATGCATTAGCCTAGGACAGACTGTGGTTTGATCCCCTGGTGTCCCATATGGTCTCCCAAACCAGGAGCAAATTCTGACCAAATGACCAGGAATAACCACTGAGCATCACCGGGTGTGGCCCAAAAACCAAAAAAATAAAGAAAAAAAAAAGAAAAATTGAAATTTATAACTAAATTGAAGAAATGAATTTAACTAAGATGATATTAATACACGCATATTGTTTTAAGAGTTTTTTTTTTACCACAAAGTAGCATTAAATATAGTACAAATAAAAGTTAGGCATAAAAAAAAAACACATAGCCACTTGCCGCTAAGCAACAGCCCAATAGTTTATAGTAGTGTTAGCCCAGTTTATATCAAAGGATATAATTCATAATTACTTATATAAAATAATAACCTTCATTATTTAAAACTAATTAAATTAAGTAAAAATTTTATAAACAGCCACAGAAAATGATAGATTAAAATGTATTTTTATTTTTTTTTTTGGTTTTTTGGGCCACACCTGTTTCATGCTCAGGGGTTACTTCTGGCCAAGCGCTCAGAAATCGCCCCTGGCTTGGGGGGACCATATGGGATGCAGGGGATCGAGCAGCGGTCTAGCGCTTGCAAGGCAGACACCTTACCTCTAGCACCAACTCACAGGCCCCAACTCTTTTTCTTTTTTTTTTTTTTTTTGGTTTTGGGCCACCCAGTAACGCTCCTGACTATGCGCTCAGAAGTCGCTCCTGGCTTGGGGGACCATATGGGATGCCGGGGGATCGAACCGCGGTCTGTCCAAGGCTAGTGCTGGTAAGGCAGGCACCTTACCTCTAGCGCCACCACGCGGGCCCCAGATTAAAATGTCTTAAGTATTGTTTGTTTGGTGGTTTGAGTGATAGCACCGTAGGAAACCATTTGCCTTGCTGACCCACGACAGGCCTGGGTTTGATCTCCAGCATCCCATATGGTCCCCTCAAATCTGCCAGGAGTAACCCTTAAACCCCCCCCCCCAAATGAGTTGTTTGCTTCGGGTTTGTTTTGTTTGGGGGCCACACCTATCAGTGCTCAGAAATTACTTCTGGCTCTGCACTCAGGGGTCACTTCTTGCAATTCTTGGGACTTGGAGGACCATATGAGATGCTGGTGATTGAACCCTGTTTGGCTGCATGCAAGGCAAATGGCCTACCTGCTATGCTATTACTCCTGCCCCAAAATTCCTAAGAATTTTAACTAAATAACTTTTTTCATAGAAGAATTTAAATATCAGTGAATTCAAAGAAATGTTATTATTTGATATAACTTGGTTATTGTATTGGATGTAAAAAGATATTATCTCAGATTTTTTCTGAGAATCAACCAGCATTCTCATATTGCTTTCATGTTATTTCTTTGTGGGGAACCTATATATTAGGCAATGAACTTGAGAATCCAGTTTACAACACAATTATATTTCTCTGTGTGTTGATGTACAATTTCATTGTACAGATTAGTCTTCAAAACCTAATTGAACTGCATCAACCTCTGAAAACTATAAAGGTTTGTTGTCAAATCATGATTCAAAATCCTCAGGATTAAGGCTAAATTCTGGTGAAATCATTTTAAGGCAATGGGTTTAATATTATTGGAAAAACAGTGTGTGTATGTGTCTGTATGCAATACATAGTGAAAAAATAATGAATATGAGGAATATGAGAAAGTATAGGTATAATTAAAGACAAGATGAAGCACTAAGAGATTGAAAATATATCTCTGGGGCTGGGCGGTGGCGCTAGAGGTAAGGTGCCTGCCTTGCCTGCTCTAGCCTAGGACGGACCGCGGTTCGATCCCCCGGCATCCCGTATGGTCTCCCAAGCCAGGAGCGACTTCTGAGCACATAGCCAGGAGTAACCCCTGAGCGTCACCAGGTGTGGCCCAAAAACCAAAAAAAAAAAAAGAAAATATATCTCTGTTCAAGATTTAATAATAATTCCTTGTAAGAGGCTAACTCTCTGAACTTCCTTACTCAATTTTAACAGACTTTAAATTGGGTTTTAAAAGTATCATTCTCTTAGGCTAAAAGATGCTACAGGAGTTTTAAAAAAAAACTTGCTTTGGTGCCAGAGTGATAGTATAACATTTAAGGCACTTGCCTGACATGCAGTCATCCTCAATCTCTGGAACTACTTATAGTGCCTTGAACACCACAAAGAGTGATTCCTGAGTGCAGAGCCAGAAGTAACCCCTGAGCACTGTTGGGTGTGACCCAAAAAGTAAAACAAAACAAAGACCTTGCCTTTCTTTTTTTTTTTTTTTTTTTTTTTTTTTGGTTTTTGGTTTTTGGGCCACACCCAGTGACGCTCAGGGGTTACTCCTGGCTATGCGCTCAGAAGTCGCTCCTGGCTTGGGGGACCATATGGGACGCCGGGGGATCGAACCGCGGTCCGTCCTAGGCTAGCGCAGGTAAGGCAGGCACCTTACCTTTAGCGCCACCGCCCGGCCCCAGACCTTGCCTTTCATTTGGCAATAACTACTCTGGATAGAACACTTGGCATACTTGGCATCATATTGATTCCCTGAAATGAATACAGACCCAAGAATAGTCTCTTAATATTGCTAGGTGCAACCCCAAAACAAAACCAAAATAAAATTTCTTCTTTCCTAAAGTATGAACTATTAGTACATACTACTTCAGAATAGGGATTTTAAAATTACATTTCCACATATTCAAAAATGATGCTAACTTCAATAACAATGTATAAATATGTTCTCAATCCTTTTACTTTTTAGGATAGACCTGTACTGCAAGCACAAATATTTTTTAAGAGGACAGTCTATTTTGATGTAAAATGTTTATAAGTACTGTATTTAGATAAATTGTTGCACCTAGCTTTGTTCATATTAAAACATTATACTAAGATGTTCATTTTTACTCTAAATGACTACAAGCCTGAGACTAAAGCTATAGTATAGGGAGTAAAGAGTTTGCCTTTCTTGCTGCTGACTAGGATTTGAGTCTTAGCACCCCCAGATGATCCCCTGAGCATGACCAGGAGTGATCCCTGAGTAGAGAGATAGTAGTATGCCCTGAACACTACACAGTATCCTGCCCACTCCAAAGTAAAAGGTTATAGGCCTGGTTCAAAACAGGCCTTTTCTATTGCTGTCTTTGTATTTATTCTTAGCCAAGTCACCTAATCCCTTTTCTTAATACTTAAACCATAGTTTAAAAATGTGACTGCTATTCTAAATTGATTACCAATAAGGTTGTCTTTTCTTTTTGATGTCATAAAACTCTTTAGGTTTTTTTGACATTATGTTGATTTATTTTCACAGAAACCCTGTGAGAAATGCTAAAAGAACTTTGCCCTATGTCTGTTGACAGTTCTTTTGGCAGCCTTAGACCATGTGCTTTATGATGCAATTACCCCCAAAACACTCAGAATTCCAAGTCAAGGCAAGCAAAACAATTTTAAAACAGTATTATTTTAGTATAAAGAAACATTTTAAATAGTTTTGTGGAATCTATTTGAGAGAAAGAGAAGAAAATAAATGATAATATTTTACTTTTGGGGTAAATAAAACTAAATTTAACCTGAGAATCTAATAAATTTAACTTCAATGTGTTATTAAAAATATGAGTAATTAATAAAGAAATATATATTATTTATGAAATGGCAAGATATTTAACTGTGTTATAATGACATATGATCAGCTCACAATTTTATTTCAAATATTATAGCTAACAAAATAATCCATTGAACATAAAAGAAAATTAGCTCAGTGAAGACTCATTTTTTATTTATTTGGTCATGTCTAGTGATGCTTAGTGCTTGATTCTGGGTCTGTGCTCACGGATCACTTCGGGCAGGAATTGGAGAACAATAGGCTGCCATGGACAAGCTGTTAGGTCTGGTAGAGTTAAAGAACTTCTTTGAGTTTCCTCAAGGAGAGCTTATGCATGAGCTGCAAAATATGAAGAAAATGAGGCTGCACAATGAATCTATGGGAGAAACACCATTCTAAATTTAATATCCAAACTAGGAGTTTTAAAGGGGTGATTGCCAGTAACAGATATGAGAAGGATGTTCATATTGACCAAAAAATAAAAAGAAAAAAACATAGTTTCTGATATACAGAGATATTAACAGAAGCCCTGTTCAATATACATAACAATTTACTTGGCTAGGGGTATGAGCAATAAGACACCTGAGTTATAAAGAAGGTTAATTTTAACATCTCAAAGTAGATAATTCCCAGTTGGTTTCAGATGTAAATATTTGAGGGGTATCAAGGTATCAAGTTTCCCTGACAGATTTACTCTTTATTTCTGCAGGAAGACGTTTTGTGATTAAGGAGTAGGTGAAAGAAATGCAAATTTTATACCTAGTAAGAATTTTAGACAGCCCAATGCTACATCATGACCAAGCCTTTGCGATATAAATTCTGAGCTGACACAGAGAAAAAAATCATTTCTAAGTGTCTTTATTTGGTGCTGAAATTATACAGGTAGAGGAAATTTAATCAAGGCTATATCTACCTGTAATATGCAGAGCAGAAGGGAGAAAGGCCAATTGGATATTAGTTGGAAGGAAGTATGATGTCAGTAAAATAACACAAATCTCAAAAATATTTCTAAGGAATTTACCAATTATCCACACAGGGTGGAGCTTCCGACCAGGACTTTTGGTGAAATATCCTTGGGAGTATTCAAAACAGCCATCAGCACTAAGAACTTGACACTCTAGAGGGCTTTCTGTGCATCTTCCCCATAGAAATATAGAAATTCCTATTAATGGCACAGATAATATGTAGTGCCATGAGGTAAACCTGGGTCAGCTGCTTGTAATGCAAGTGTCTTACCTGCTGTATATCAGTCAGACTCTAAGACCTTTTTATTTATTTTGTATGTTTGTTTGGTTTTCTGTGACACACCAGTGGCACTCAGGGATACTTCTAGCTCTGCACTCAGAAATTGCTCCTGATAGGCTCCAGGGACATATGGGATGCAGGGGATAAAACCTGGATTGTTCTGGGTTGGCTGCATGCAAGCCCTACAACTATGCTATTGCTTTGGTCCCAAGATCTATTTTATTATTCACATCACTTTTAAAACCAGAATAACTTGAATAATCTGCATAAATTGTTATTCTAAAATCCATCTCTTATATCTTGCATTTTGTAGTTTTCATTATATATATTTAGCCATTGTAGTAAAATCTCATTTAAAATAGTCGCAGTTTTCAAAAAGACAACTAATATAAAAATTAATATAAATTGCTCATTAATCAAATTTTATAGCCAAAAATAAAATGTAAAGTAATGTAGTTAGTATGGTAAAGTGGCTATAAAGTAAATTACTAAAAAATTTATCTAAAAGATGGCTGGTGTGAGTAGAAGTAACAAAGATCAGATGAGTTAGAAAAACAATACAAAGAGCAGTATAAGATGAGAAACAAATATGCATAATTTTACAAGAGATTTTACTTTAATATAAAGTAGCATTTCTTTTATTTACTTAATCACCTTGTTTACAAAAAATTTTATACTAGGGTTTTAGTCACAGAATTTACACCACCCTTCACCAGTGCCATCTTCCCACCACTTATGTCTCCCCAATTACTTCCCACAAACAAAACCCTTGCCCATTCTCTCAGACATTCTGCCTCTTTCCCTCACCATCATTATTATGGTAATTGTTACTGTGGTAAGTGCTCTAGCTGCACTTAGCGCTCTTTGTGATAAGCTTCATGTCATGAGCTGGTACTCCCAGCATTCAACTCTATCACGCAGATGAATGAAACAATTTTGTATATCTCTCTCCCTCTGGCTTATTTTACTCAGCAAAATAGACTTCGTGTTCATCATGTATAGGAACATTTTATGATTTTATTTGTTCTAAAAGCTGCACAGTATTTCATTTATAAATGTACCACAGTTTATTTAGCCACTCATCTGTTGTTGGGCACCTGTGGGTTTTTTTTTCTCTCCAGATTTTTGGTATAGTAAATAGTGCTGCAATAAACATAGGGATGCACAATTTTTCTATTGTGTTTTTGTATTCTTAAAGTATATACCTAAAATGAGCATTGCTTCTGGATTATATGAAATATACATATTGTTTTCTAGAAAGGCTGGTCTAGCTGGACTAGAGAGCATTCCCATCAGTAGTGAATAAAAGTTCCTTTCTTTCCACATCTTCACCAGCACTAGTTCTTATTTTTTGAGATGTGTTCCTGTCTATCAATATATATTGTATGCTTGAGGGCACTATCCCCCACATGGTTTTGGAAATGGAGATCAAAGAAAAAAAATTTCCAGTGACTGTCCCAACATAAACCAGTGCTGCAACAGCCTGCCTTCCTCCCAAAGCACATTTCCATTAGTGTAGGAAGAGGTATTGGGAAAGCCTGATGGCCCCTATAGAGTCCACCTGGACCGGTGCCCAGGGAAGGTATGGAATCCAGGTAAGAAAGAGGGGGATGGCTGGGAGCCTGCCAAGTCTCCCAGAACTCCACAGGTGAGGGAGAAGGCCTCCGGCTTGGGGTCTCCCCAAACCCTATGCCTGGCAAGAGCTGGTCTCCAGAATCAGAGAGGAAACCGGAAGCAAGATATCTGCCAGCCTTCCTCCCCATGCACCTCCCCCCTGGAGTACGGAGGGACGGGGGAAGCTTGAGGACCGCTAAGAGTCCACCTGAACCCACTTCTGCCCATCTGGGCTGGCACCCAGGAGGGCCTAGAGTCCAGGGGAAAAAGAGGGGGACGGCTGGGGGCCTGCCAAGCCTCCCAGAACTCCCCGAGCTAGGGAGAAGGCCTCCGACATGGGATCTCCCCAAACCCCATACCTGGCAAGAGCTGGCCTCCAGAATTAGAGGAAACTGGAAGCAAGATATCTGCCCAACCTCTTCCCCATGCACCACCCCCCTGGAGTACAGAGGGAGGGGGAAGCCTGAGGACCACTAAGAGTCCATCTGAGGGGCTGGGAAGGTGACACTAGAAGTAAGGTGTCTGCCTTGCAAGCGCTAGCGTAGGACAGACCATGGTTCGATCCCCCAGCATCCCATATGGTCCCCCCAAGCCAGGGGCGATTTCTGACTGCATAGCCAGGAGTAACCCCTGAGCGTCAAATGGGTATGGCCCAAAAACCACAAAAAAAAAAAAAAAGAGTCCACCTGAAACCACTTCTGGCCATCTGGGCTGGCACCCAGGAGGGCCTAGAGTCCAGGGGAAAAAGAGGGGGATGGCTGGGGGCCTGCCAAGCCTCCCAGAACTTCCCAGGCTAGGCAGAAGTCCTACAGCATGAGGCTTCCCAAACCCCATACTTGGCAAGAGCTGGCCTCCAGAATCAAAGTAGAAAGCGAAAGCCAGATATCTGTCTGCCCTCCTCCCCATGAACCACCCCCTGGAGTACAGAGGGAAGGAGGAACCCTGAGGACCACTAAGACTCCACCTGAACCACTTCTGGCTATCTGGGCCGGCACCAAGGGAGGGGAGAAAGAGTCCAGGGTAGAAAGAGGGGGATGGCTGAGGGCCTGCCAAGACTCCCAGCACTCCCCAGGGTAGGGAGAAGGAGTGGCAGCATTTCTTTTTTTTTTTTTTTTACATTTTGTTTAAACACCTTGATTACATACATGATTGTGTTTGGGTTTTAGTCATGTAAAGAATACCACCCATCACCAGTGCAACGTTCCCATCACCAATGTCCCAAATCTCCCTCCTCCCCACCCGACCCCCGCTTGTACTCTAGACAGGCTTTCCATTTCCCTCATAATTCTTCTTATTAGGACAGTTCAAAATATAGTTATTTCTCTAACTAAACTCATCACTCTTTGTGGTGAGCTTCCTAAGGTGAGCTGGAAATTCCAGCTCTTTTCTCTTTTGTGTCTGAAAATTATTGCAAGAATGTCTTTCTTTTTTTTAAAAATCCATAGATGAGTGAGACCAATCTGCATTTTTCTCTCTCTCTCTCTCTGACTTATTTTACTTAGCATAATAAATTCCGTATACATCCATGTATAGGAAAATTTCATGACTTCATCTCTCCTGACAGCTGCATAATATTCCATTGTGTATATGTACCACGGTTTCTTTAGCCATTCGTCTGTTGAAGGGCATCTTGGTTGTTTCCAGAGTCTTGCTATGGTAAATAGTGCTGCAATGAATATAGGTGTAAGGTAGGGGTTTTTGTATTGTATTTTTGTTTTCCTAGGGTATATTCCTAGGAGTTGTATAGCTGGGTCATATGGGAGCTCAATTTCCAGTTTTTGGAGGAATATCCATATCGCTTTCCATAAAGGTTGGACTAGACAGCATTTCCACCAGCAGTGGATAAGAGTTCCTTTCTCTCCACATCCCCGCCAGCACTGTTTATTCTCATTTTTTGTGATGTGTGCCATTCTCTGTGGTGTGAGGTAGTACCTCATAGTTGTCTTGATTTGCATCTCCTTGATGATTAGTGATGTGGAGCATTTTTTTATGTGTCTTTTGGCCATTTGTATTTCTTCTTTGTCAAAGTGTCTGTCCATTTCTTCTCCCCATTTTTTGATGGGATTAGATTTTTTTTCTTTACATTTCTGTCAGTGCCTTGTTTATTTTGGAGATTAGCCCCTTATCTGATGGGTATTGGGTGAATAGTTTTTCCCACTCAGTGGGTGGCTCTTGTATCCTGGGCACTATTTCCTTTAAGGTGCAGAAGCTTCTCAGTTTAATATATTCCCATCTGTTAATCTCTGCTTTCACTTGCTTGGAGAGTGCAGTTTCCTCTTTGAAGATGCCTTTCAGTCTCAATGTCCTGGAGTGTTTTGCCTATGTGTTGTTCTATATATCTTATGGTTTTGGGCCTGATATCGAGGTCTTTAATCCATTTGGATTTTGCCTTTTTACATGATGTTAGCTGGGGGTCTAAGTTCAATTTTTTGCAAGTGTGCCAACATCACTTGTTGAAGAGGCTTTCTTTGCTCTATTTAGGATGTCTTGCTCCTTTATCAAAAATTAGGTGATTGTATGTCTGGGGAACATTCTCTGAGTATTCAAGCCTATTCCACTGATCTGAGGTCCTGTCCTTATTCTAATACCATGCGGTTTTGATAACTATTGTTTTGTAATAAAGTTTAAAGTTGGGGGCCCGGAGAGATAGCACAGCGGCATTTGCCTTGCAAGCAGCCGATCCAGGACCAAAGGTGGTTGGTTCAAATCCCGGTGTCCCATATGGTCCCCCGTGCCTGCCAGGAGCTATTTCTGAGCAGACAGCCAGGAGTAACCCCTGAGCACCGACCCAAAAACCAAAAACCAAAAAAAAAAAAAAAAAGTTTAAAGTTGGGGAAAGTAATTCCCAATGATTTTTCCCAATGATTGCTTTAGCTATTCTAGGGTGTTTATTGTCCCAAACGAATTTCAAAAGTGCCTGATCCACTTCTTTGAAGAATGTCATGGGTATCTTTAGAGGGATCACATTAAATCTGTATAATGCCTTGGGGAGTATTGCCATTTTGATTATGTTAATCCATGGCAGCATTTCTTAACAATATGTTTCAGTGCCTTAATCTTACTAGGTAAAAAATAACCTCTCAGCTTCTCTGTCCACAGGTATTCTTTTATAAAAAAGGGTGGACACCAAAATTTGACACCTCAGTGCTCAGTCATACTAGATATTATATTCAGTTTTAATTATGAAAATGTTTTAATAAAAAACTCCAATATTTCCTTTTTCTTTGGTTTATGTCCTCTACTAGAAATTGAAGCATGTGATCATTCAGACCATTGTAACTGTCAACTGCGAACCACAGACTTATAGGACCTACTCATCAAACAGATTTGGGCAAATTAACATTTTCTTACACTCTCTTTCTCTTCTCCCTACTTCTTTCCTTCTCCCCTTTCTTCTTCTTCTTATTCTTCTTCTTCATCAATTAAATTTATGTCAAATAAAATCCACACTAATAATTTCTCTTTAGGAAAGGAACTTATATACATAAGATGCAGTGGATAATACTACATAGGGTAGCCACCTACATAGGTAGGCCTCATTTACACATTGTTTAGTACTCAAGACATGAACCTAGGTGTATCCTAAACTGCTCCAGCCATTATCTAAAGCTGAAACCTTCATTTATTAAGGCCCAACCCCATCACTGATGAAATGCCTAGAAACTGAAAACCTTCTAACTTCAACAGACTGACCCAATCTTTTTTATTTGATTTATTAAGTTTTTTAAATTTATTTTTACTATATTTACCTATTTTTCTATTCTCCTCTCTCTTAATTTTTGCTCTCCCCTTTTCTCTTTCTTAATATATCCTTATATTAAGGAGATATATATATATATATCCTTATATATTTCTCCTTAATATATACCTAAGCTAATTTTTTTCTTAATTTAACCGGTCCTTAAGAGATCAGACCCATCCTATTAAGGTCAGACCTCTAACAGCACTTTAAGAGTAGATCACTGGGCCCAGAGAGATAGCACAGTGGCGTTTGCCTTGCAAGCAGCCAATCCAGGACCAAAGGTAGTTGGTTCAAATCCCGGTGTCCCATATAGTCCCCCTGTGCCTGCCAGGAGCTATTTCTGAGCAGAGAGCCAGGAGTAACCCCTGAGCACAGCCGGGTGTGGCCCAAAAACCAAAAAAAAAAAAAAAAAAAAGAGTAGATCACTAATGTATGTCTTTATGTGGACATGAGTACATAGAGAGAGGAATCCTTTATGAGAGCCAAGTCTACATTGTAAACAATCCATGCCTACAGTGTAGGTAACCCCTCCTATATACTATCCCTCCTCCTCCCTTCAGAAATCCTACTATTCCTTCACCCTCCAATCCAAATCTGATATTCCGCCTTATTAACACTCTTTACCCTCAGTTATTAACCCATTAGGTATCAAGACCAACCCCTGCCACAATAAGTCATCACCCAGCTCTCAAGCAAAGGACACCCACTCAGTCCCACATCTTGTCTCCCAGCAAGCAACAACAACCAACACATCTGCTGACTCATGTTCTGTGACCCTCATTCTCACTGCCTCCCACAAATGTGGATTGTTGCTTGATACCAAATTCAGCTCCAGAAGGACTTCCATTGCAAGAACTCTACACAAGCCCTTTCTGATTCAAATTATTTCTCAATCTCAACAAGACCAGGGTATGTGATGAAAATGTGTCCTGGATTCCACCCCAACAATAATATCTCAAAAGACAATGGGAAGCCTATATTTTCTTTATAAGTTTAAGACCTCTATAATACTACCTCTTAACCTGTTTATCCCCAAATGTAAGGTAGTCTCCTACATTACTCTGTAATCTTAATTACTTTTTTAAAGCTCATTTTAATTTATTTTTCATATATATATACATATATATATACATATATATATATTTGTTTTGTTTTTGTTTTCTTCTCTTTCTTAACTTCACCTGTTTTGGTTCTGCTGTGTACAAAAAACTACAAGAAAAAGTCTTGCCTCGGATAAAAGCTCAGGTGAAAACCAGGGCACAGAGATGATGGGGTCTGACACTCTCACCCACAAATGCACCAGCAATATAATATAGCACCATTTCTTTTTTGCAAAGGCACACTAAAAAGGAGGAAATTTTACCTATAGAAACAAGCTCTTATATTTTTGGGATAAGAACTCACAAATTTCCCAATACAGAGGCACCTCCCACCTTGAACATATGTCATGTCGTCCCAACTTAGACTCCATGTGATTAGAGAGCGACCTTCCAACTTCGAACCCTATACATAGAACCAACACACTTCTCCACAACAGCTCCAGGAACCAAACTCCTTCTGGGACATTCTTAATACTGCTTTGACACCAACATGCTCCAGTTTTGATATGACAATCTGACAATGAGGAAATGGCAACAACTTGGTTGAAGAGCATCTTGTCTTGCCTCACCACCTAATAATAAGAGGAAAACAGATGACACATTATCCCTTGATCTGTGCAAAAGTCAAGTTCACTAACTACAAAATACTGACTGTGACAACCATGACTGGGCAGAATTTATCTGGGACCAATAAAAAGACCCTAATCTATTAGTCTAGGTTTTGGCCTACTATCTGTACAACAACTAAGATCTTTAATTTCAGAGGTCTGACTAAGATAACTGCAACTGAACAGAACTTTTGGAAATATAATGAAACACTATCAAGACCACCAACTACAGAAGACTGATTAAAACAACAGTGATGTAACAGAACATCTAGAACCGTAAAGAAAGACTCCATTCTAGGCTCCATCTTATGACCTGTGCAAATTCCAAGATATCTAGTTACAGAGGCCTGATTTTATCATCAATGAGTGAGCGGAAAGTTTCCAGACATCACAAAAGGACCTAGGCCAGAGTAAAAGAGCATGTACAGAGACTGTAGTTATAGCCATGAGGTATACTTCAAGGGTGGGGAAACCCTTTATCTCTTAGGCCAAGGGAATTCCTTTTTTATTCTCCCCAATATTTAATGTGCCTATGCAAAAAAAAGTAGAACAAATTATTATTTTGCTGGTGTGTGTGTGTGTGTGCACGCGCATGCTTTGTTTTGTTTTTATTTCGGGACCATGGTTATTGTTTTGTTGTCTTTATTGCTGTGGTGCTTTTCAGGGATTTTTGTTTGATTTATTTTTGTATTGCTGTTATGTTTTTCTTCCTTTTTCCCTTTCTTTTCTTAAATTGGTATTTATGGTCTCTAGAAGGACTCATCCCATTTTTTTGCTTGTTTGATTCCCCCCTCCCCTTTTTTTCTTTCTTTTTTTTTTTTTTTTGGTTTTTGGGCCACACCCTGTGATGCTCAGGGGTTACTCCTGGCTATGCGCTCAGAAGTTGCTCCTGGCTTCTTGGGGGACCATATGGGACGCCGGGGGATCGAACCGTGGTCCGTCCTAGGCTAGCGCAGGCACCTTACCTCCAGCGCCACCGCCCGGCCCCCCTTTTTTTCTTTCTTCCAAACAGAACCATATAACTGAAAACCATCTTGTTCTGCCTCACAAATTGAGAGGGAAATAATAGAGGGTACCAAGATCAAACAGTCATATGAACATTAAGTAGAAATAAAAAATGATCAGACTAAAGCATCAAATTTAAAGCCAATGACAACAGAATTGATACCCAATCTAAAACAAGCCACACACAGAGGGGACCACTTATGCTAGCAGCCCAGAGGGGCAAAGGAGGAGGATATGGGATGTATGCTGGGAACAGGAGAGTAGGGATGATAACATTGGTGGTGGGAATGCCCTTGAGTCCATGTCACTATGTAACAAAAATAATATTGTGAAATATTTATAAATATTTGTCAAAATAAAAATTATTTAATATAAATACATTGGACCTCCCAATCCATATCCAGGGTATATACCTCCATTTTCTTATGTCCTCTTATATTTCTTGAAGAAGTTTTTGTAGTTTTTTTTGTATAGGTCCTTCTCATCTAGTTAATTTGACTCTAAGGTATTTAAGTTTCTGTGATACTATTGTGAATGTGATTACTTTTCAATATCTATTTTCTCTATATCACTATTTGTATAAAAGGTCATTGATTTTTGTGTGATAATTTTGTAGCCTGCCTCTTTTCCAAACAAATCTATTGTTTCCAGAAGCTTTTTGGTAGTCTTTAGGGAATTTTCTAAATATAGTTTCATGTTATCTGCAAACAGTGAGAATTTGACTTCTTCCTTTCCTATGTAGATGCCCTTGCTATCTTTTTCTTGCCTAATTTTTATAGCAAGTACTTTCAGTACTATGTTGAATAGTAGTGGTGAGAGAGGGCAGCTTTGTCTTGTGACATATTTTACATCTGTTTTCATGAAGGATACTTGTCTGTATTTCTCTTTTATTTCTGGCACCTCTGTCTGTTTTTGGTATCAGAATGATGTTAGGGGACTTGTTTGCTTGAATGTCTTCGACTTTGAGTCTATGTTTGCTCTGACTAATCAAATGTGTTTCTTGGAGGCAGCAAATTGTTGGCTTCAACGTTTTATTTTACCACTCTGTGTCTTAATTTGTGCATTTAATCCATTGACATTGAGTGAGATGATTGTCATTAGATATAGTGTCATCTTTTTTAAAAAGTTTGTTGTGTTTGTTGGGTCTGCCTTGCCTTAAAGTAGACCTTACAGTTGTTTTAAAACTGGTTTTGAGTCTGTACATTTCATAAGCTGTTGTTTATCTGTGAAGCTGTGTATATTTTCTTTAAACATGAATGTAGGTTTATCTTGATGAAGTACTCTTGGTGTGAAGCATTCATTTTTATTGAGTTTTGTCAATATATTTTATCACTACCTTTGTCAAATATAAAGGTTGCTTGGGAGAAGTCTACTGTAAACATTTAGGATACTCCTTTGTTCATAATTTCCCTTTTGGATCTTGATGCATTCAATATTCTATTCTTATCTGTGAGATTAGTCATTGTGACTAGGGTGTGTCTTAGTGTGTTTTCCTTTGGAACTCATTTAGGTCATACACTTGGGCATGTAGTATTTGGTTGTATGCATTCTTTAGCTCTGGGAGTTTTTCTGCAATGTTGTCCTTGATTGTTGCTTTTTAGGAGATTTTTTTTCCTGGACCTCTGGGACTCTAATGATTTTTATATTGTTTCTATTGAGTCTATCACAGACTTCTATTTTTATCTATTTTTCTATTTTAACTATATTATTGATTTTCCACATTCTTGGACATTTTTTTCTATAATCTGCTTTATTTTTCTTTCTTTTTTTTTTTTTTTTTGGGCCACACCCGGTGACGCTCAGGGGTTACTCCTGGCTATGCGCTCAGAAGTTGCTCCTGGCTTGGGGGACCATATGGGACGCCGGGGGATCGAACCGCGGTCCGTCCTAGGCTAGCGCAGGCAAGGCAGGCACCTTACCTCCAGCGCCACCGCCCGGCCCCAAAAAGCACTCTTTTTTTTTTTTGGTTTTTGGGCCACACCCGTTGACGCTCAGGGGTTACTCCTGGCTATGCGCTCAGAAGTTGCTCCTGGCTTGGGGGACCATATGGGACACCGGGGGATCGAACCGCGGTCCATCCTAGGCTAGCGCTAGCAAGGCAGACACCTTACCTCTAGCGCCACCGCCCGGCCCCGCTGCTTTATTTTTCAAGGCTCTTTGCAAGTCTCTTCTGTTATATGGAGTTGTTATGAATCTCTCTTTCATCTCAATGATTTTGTCTTCAGCAGCTGTTACTCTGTAGGTGATGCTTTCCAATGAGGTTTTATTTCAGCAGCCAAGTTTTTGAGTCCAGACATTTCAGTTTGGAGTTTTTTACTTTTACTTTCATGTCTTCTTGATTCTTTTAATTTTAATTAATTAATTAATTTTTTTGATTACAAATATTTCAAAGTAATATTTTAGGTACATAGTGACATTGAATCAGGGGCATTCCCACCACCAATGTTGTCTTCCCTCCAACCCTGTTCCCATATCCCCCTCTTTTGTCCCCCTGTCTACTAGTATATGTGGTCCCCTCTGTGTCTAGCTTGTTGTAGATTGGGTTTTGATTCTGTCATCGTTGGCTTTGGACTTGGTGTTTAAGTATGATCATGTTTTATTTATACTTAATGTTCATACAACTGTTTGGTCTTGGTACCATCCCTTATTTCTCCTTCAATTTGTGAGGTAGAACAACGTGGTTCAGGTTATGTGGTTCTGTTAGAAGGAAAGAAGAAAAAAGTGGGGGCAAAATCAAACAAGCAAAAGACGGGAGTAGTCCTTCTAGAGGCTATAAATATCAATTTTAGAGAAGAAAGAGGAAAAGAAAGGAAAACACAACAAGAAAATAAAAAAGGGAAAAAAGTTCATTCCATTAGTTTCATGTTTGAGTTCCTTGAGCATCCTCCAAATTTCATCTCTAAAGTCTTTCTCAGAGAGGTTATGTAGGTGGCCAGTACTAGTTGAGTTTTCAGATCCATCATCTTCATTCTCTAGACATAATGCTATTCTATAATACTTTCCCATAGAGTACTTTGCAGAGTTTTTTTTCCTATGTGTCAGGCTGGTGTACATTAATTAATTAATAGGGAATAAATGCTGCACTTCTCTATTTTTGTGTCTCTAGGATGATGATGCCTTTGCTCCCTCATCGAGGAGGGCTTTGTGTGTGCCTTTTAGCTTAACTTTGACTTTTGGGGAAAGGGACACTCATCCCTTTTTTTCTAAGGGCTTCTGTTAGCCTCATCCTGAGCTGGGATTCCTGTTGCTTTTGTCAAATATAAAGTAGCATTTTAAAAGTAGCCATGGAAAGGGACCGGCACGGTGGCACTAGAGGAAAGGTGTCTGCCTTGCCAGCGCTAGACAAGGACGGACTGCAGTTCGATCCCTGGAGTCCCCTATGGTCTGCCCAAGCCAGGGGCGATTTCTGAGCGCTTAGCTAGGAGAAACCCCTGAGCATCAAATGGGTGTGTCCCTCACAAAAAAGTAGCCATAGAAAAAGTAGCAAGTAAATGGTAAATGATAAGAAAGCTAAAATAATAGTATTATTACAAAAAGTAATTCAGAACAATAAATCACACTATTGATAAAGGAATAGTTATAAAGATTATAAAAATTCAGTTTTATAAAATATTCTCATTAATCTTTGGGATCAGTATGGTAATAATATCCAGAGATAATAGAGATAAGGTCAGAGAGGACCAGCTCATGATATCATGCTTGCCACAAAAAGCGATGAGTGTATTGACTACCATGGCAACAATAGTGAGAGAGAGAAGTAAAGTGCCTGTCCCAGAGACAAGTGGGGGATGGGGAAATAGGTGACATTGCTGGTGGGAAAGTTGCACTGGTGAAGGGTGGTGGGATATGTACATTCTATGACTGAAGCCTAACTAGACATTTTTATAAACAGTGCTTAAATAAAGGAATTATTTTTAAAACTTACTATTTCTTGCAAGTAGACATGAAGAAAACTTTTAGAGTGATGAAGCTATTCTCCATCTTAATGATTTTGCTAGATAGTAGGGTGTGTACATTTGTTATGCTAAGTTGCTAGATTTTTATTTGTTAAATTTTATCTTAAGGACATTTATAAAAGGAAAAATTATGGACATTTGTCAAGTGAATTGTCAGGGGCTATGTTATTAGAGTATTAGTATTAGAACATAGTGGGCTGGAGTAATAGCACAGTAGTAGGACATTTGCCTTGCACATGGCCAACTCACGACGAAGTTGGGCTCAATTCCCAGCATTTCATAGAGTCCCCTGAGGCTGCCAGAAGTGATTTCTGAGTGCAGAGCCAGGAGTAACTCTTGAATGTGCAGCAGGGTGTGGTCCCAAAACAAAACAAAACCAAAAGGAACATAATACTTCTAAATGCACACTCTTGGAGCCACCGTAATAGCTCAGTGACTGGGAGCACTACATGCATAATGACCCAAGTTCAATACTCAGAACCTTTTAATGGTCTGCACACCTCCAAGTTTCTGCCTGGTAATGCCTAGCATTAGCCCTAGCATTGAACTGCCTGTTTCAGAGTGTTCAGAGTGACTCCTGAAGCATTTGATTACTGCTTATTTTATTACAAATAATAAAACAAAATAAAATATTAAAACCAATTAATTTTATATGATTAGTCAAAAACTAAGTCCTAACTTTACTCCTAACAATATATAGAATAATTTAAATTAATATGTCTGGGGGCCCAGAGAGATAGCACAGTGGCGTTTGCCTTGCAAGCAGCCGATCCGGGACCAAAGGTGGTTGGTTCGAATCCCGATGTCCCATATGGTCCCCCATGCCTGCCAGGAGCTATTTCTGAGCAGACAGCCAGGAGTAACCCCTGAGCACCGCCGGGTGTGGCCCAAAAATCAAAAAAAAAATTAATATGTCTGTTTCAGCTTGTCTTTAAAATTGTCTTTACTATAAATGTTAAGTTACAAAATGTTAAATATTCATTTTGAAAATTAAGTGACTAAAAGTGCTTTGATATTTACTATTATATTCTATAATCTCTGATACTCTATTTAAGCTTAATCCTTTTAACCATGAATGCTTCTGACAATATGTAGTATTTGAATGCACTAAAAAGGAAAAAGAAGAGTTGAAAAAAGAGGAAGAAAAATAGTCCTTTGTGGGAAATCAGTTTTTAACTGAGAAATTAGCTATAAGTAATGTATTTTTAGATTCTTAGCCTGGATAATAACAAACCTCTTTCAGTAATGCATATTTTAGTTTCACCCCATGGGAAAGAAACTCAAATACAATTTGCAATTGTGCTAAATTCTTATTACCTAATTTTAAAATAGAGAAATTATGCCTTATTTTGCTCCAAAAGTAGAATGTAATTGAGAAATATGTTTGAATAAATAAATTAATTGGAAGCCAGGGGATTCATGAAAATGAGAGGCCTATGGCCCTACTTCATCATCTTACAAGTGAAAAATCTTAAGAGGATAAAAAAAAGACACCCCTGTTCTCAATAAGCCTGTGTGTATGCATGTTTGTATATTCATGTGAGTGTGCACATACATGCATGTTGAGACCAGGGATCTAACGGAAGTCCTACATATGCAATTGTGGACTCTACTAAAACCCATATCCTTGGTCTCTGAGCTTATTTGTTTTTTAGAGGTAGTAAGTGACTTCTCTTGGTTCTGAACTCATGGGTCACTCCTAGGTGGTGCTCAGCAGTTGGCCATATTAAAAAACAAGTGCCTGCCCCACTCTACCATCTCTCTCTGACTACTGTGATCTTATTTCTTAAAGTGACTCCTTAAAGTTCTAAGATTTTCTACTAGTATATCTGAAAACAGCCCTGTTAATTGCTAGTGCATTGAGCAATGGTATCAAATACTTTCATTTTAATTATTACTGTATAAAATGTTTGTATTACTATGTATGCTTATTTATATATAACTCTGTATCTATATTATACTAGCACTTAATATTATAATGCATGTTAAATATAAATTAAAATATATAAAGATGAAATGAATAATACTTTTATATACTGTCTTATATACTGTCAGCTTCATATTACTATCAATTACTGTTTCAAGGTGAAATATTTACTTAGGGGTGAGGGTTGTCTTGAGTAGTACTCTAAATTCACATTTCAAGTTGTTTATAATGTGTGTGACAAAATCTTTCATTAGGAGTAGTATACATATTTATACATTGTGTTTTGTTTTATTTTGGGGCCATATCTGGCTGTGCTCAGGGGTTACTGCTGGCTCTGTGTTCTGGCTCTGTGCTCAGAATTCCCTCCTGGCAGACTTATGTACCTTATGGGATCCCGGAGATAGAGCACAGGTCCATCTTGGATTGGTCGCATACAAGGCAAACACCATACTGATGTGTTATCACTCCAGTCCCATGTTTTCATGGCATCCATTCAAATGATTCAGTGAAAGATTTGTAATGCACTTTGGTCACAATAAAAATTAAAAAAAATGTCTTTCTCTACATGTGTTTCATCTAGGTAAGGTAAGAGATGAAAGGATCAGAGGGCAGGCAATGACATTGTGGTATCCAAATATCTGGTTCTCTGTGACACACACTATTATTCATTGCTGCACTTAAACAATAGCTAAGATACAAAATCAACTTGGTGTCCACAATAGTTGTATGACTTATGAAGATGTAGTATGTATATAAATTATATATACATGGAATACTATGCAGCTGTAGAGAATGATGAAGCCATGAGATTTGCTGCAACTAGTTTGGAACTAGAAGATATAATGTTAAATGAACTAAGCCAGAAGAAGAAAGACAATCATAGTATGCTCTTACCTTCCTGTGGTATATAGAATAACAAAAAGGGAAAATTCAATGTAGTAAGGGAGAATGTTTAGAACACTCAACTTCAAAGCTTATGGAGGACAGAAAAAAAATAAAGGTGGGAAGGAAAAAAAGAAGATTAAAAACTAAGTAATGAGATCAGGATTTGGGACTTGGATTATATTGGTGATGTGAGAGAGTGGTAGATCTATGAATCCAAAGCACAGAGTCAACAACACTGAAAACAAGAGATCTAAGCTGCAACAACTAATAGTTAATATTTTTTAAATGTGTCTGTTAAGGTAGCTGGCAGTGTGTGTGTGTGTGTGTGTGTGTGTGTGTGTGTGTGTGTGTGTGTGTGTGTGTGTGTGTGGAAAGGGGTGATGATGTATATGGGAGCATTAGTGATGGCAGTTGATATTGGTTGTGGGATTGGAGTTGAAATACTATATGCCTAAAAGTCCACTTTCAATAACTTTGTAAATCATCAGGTTTGTTTGGTTGGTTTGTTGGTTTTTGGGTCACACCTAGTAGCATTCAGGGGTTACTCTGGCTCTGCACACAAAAATCGCCTCTGACAGGCTCAGGAAACTGTATAAGATGCAGGAATTCAAACCACCATCAGTCTTGGATCAGCTGCATGCAAGGCAAATGTCCTACAGCTGTGCTATCTCTTTGGCTTCAGCAAAAGGGGATCATTTCAGGGAAATGTTCTTCCTCAAGTGGGAAGATCTGAGAACTCCAATACAGTTCAGGAGCTGTTTTAGGAGTGGGGATTTTTTTAAATTGAAAACAGAGGAAACCAAAATCATAAGTAGAAAAGCTGGGAAACTAGTGGACTTGGTGGGAGATGCTGGAAGATATCTTTGAGTTTCTCTATAAAATAGAAAATCACCTGAAAAATCTTAAAGAGCAAGAAGGTTATCTAGAACTGAAGGAAATATAGTGGAAACCATTTTGTAAAAGTTCTATTTGAAACCTTTGAATTTAAGAAAATGATGTCACACATCATTCTGTACTCAACATTGTCTTAGAATGAATAGTATTTTTCTGATATGTAGGCTAAAGCAAATAACTTCACTAAAGAATCAACTCACCTTAAAGATATAAGTAGGAAATAATTGACATAAGGCAGACTCTAGAACAGAATAAACTGGTGGACAATAATGAGCTTCATGGGTGTGAGCAAATCATAAAATACTTTAAATTTTTAAGTATATTCATGGAAAGTTATGTAAATAAAAATCAACAATTATAAGTTGATATAGGGATTCATTTAAATCTCCAGAGAATACAGATAGAGTAAAATTTTTTATTTAGAGCTCACTTATGACACTCTGGCTTTCTTTAAAAAGCTGTCTTAAATAGCACAGCCAAAGAGCAGAGTTTCCAGTGGACAAAGAACTAGAGTTTGTGCCAAGTCATATAACAAACTGTAGGCAAATAATTTGATCTCCACTTTTTTTTTTTTTGTGGTTTTTGGGTCACACCCGGCAGTGCTCAGGGGTTATTCCTGGCTCCAGGCTCAGAAGTTGCTCCTGGCAGGCACGGGGGACCATATGGGACGCCGGGATTCGAACCGATGACCTCCTGCATGAAAGGCAAACACCTTACCTCCATGCTATCTCTCCGGCCCCTGATCTCCACTTTAAAACCAGTGAGAAGCCCTTCATCTTAAGAAAAAGTTTTAAACAATTTCTAAGCATTTAGAGTGTTTGTCTTTGTTTTTCTTTTTGAAAACAATATTTATTTCTTAGTTGAGATTCTTAAAAAAAGAAACCATAACCAAAAAAAAAAAAAAGAGAGAGAGAGATTATACTGGGAGAACTCAACAAATCAGACCAGGACACTAATAATACTGTACGTAGTGTAGCCTATATTTTCAGAATATATAAAACTGTTTACAAAAAATAGGTGTTCACTGTATTGAAGAAATAAATATGGCTAAAATTAGAGTTATGGTTAAGATTGGTGCTTAGAGGAGCCGGAGAGATAGCATGGAGGTAAGGCGTTTACCTTTCATGCAGAAGGTCATCAGTTAACCCCTGAGCACTGCCGGGTGTGACCCAAAAACCACACACACACACACACACACACACACACACAAAAGATTGGTGCTAGAGCCTGATTACATTGTCTTTCAAATCTAAGTGTCATGATGCCTTGTTTATACGGTAGGGGAGATTATCCTAATTAATGTCCAGAATAATAATTGTTTCCTCTTCCACTTTCAAGAAGATCCGGTAGCCCAGTAATTAAGGTTCTTGCAGAGCATGCATCTGACCCTCGTTGTATGTCCTACTGGAGAGATCAAACTCTATGGTTCTTCAAGTTCTGCATCCTATGAATCCTGAGCATAAAGCCAGGCGTAGGCCTTGAGAACAGAAGGGATGATCCAATGTGCCTTATTCCCTTCCCTAGTTAAAATGAGTCTGAAGCATAGACAAAACTATAAAGCACTTTCTCTATTAGTACAAAGCCAGGAGAAGAGCTAGTACAGTGGAGAAGGTGCTTATCTTGTATGCACCTAACTAGTTCTATCCCAGATACTACATATAGATCTTTAATCAGCACCAGATAAGCCCTCATGGCTAGGATGGGGAAAAAAGTGTTTATAAGCAAAACAATTTTTAAATTTTCTTATAGAAGTTGTTTTTCTTTTTCTTTTCTTTCTTCTTTCTTTTTCTTTCTTTTTTTTTTTTAACAAAAAGTAATAATTTATTTCAAAATGCTTCAGAATCAGTAATCCAATAACCCAACTCAGGCCAAGAAGGAAACTACAGATCATGAAGATAAAAATATGGTTAAACAATGTTTCTTTACATGCTGGATCTGCTTAAAACAATGTAAAATCTTTTCTTTTTTTAAATTTATTTAAAGAAAATGCATTACATAGTTAACATAACTGATAATAATACATTTTTAGGAAGACCAAAAGCAATATGATTTCTTTAAAAAAAAAAGACAGTTGAAAGAAAAACTAAAGAGATGGAAGAGAAAGGAGAATATTTTTGAAAACTATTGACTCACATTGAATTCAATGAAGCACCAGCAGAAAGTTTAGTAAGCTTTTTTTTTTTTAAGGATAAGAGTTAAAAAAAAATACAGCAATAACAGTGTTAGAGTGGCAAGTGTTTTTTGCATAGACCCTGCACAATATGGGTAAAATGGAAAAAAAGCCTTTTTCTAAATACAAAGAAACCTTATCCCTATTCTCTGGCATATGACTGACTCTGGGCTCCAGGCATACTAGATTGTCCAACCCCTTAGTCATTTTCTGTAGTGAAATTTTTTCACACATTAGCTGTTGTTGTTGTCTGGTTTCTGTAGTTAAAAATTCTGGTTTCTGTGCCAGAAGGATTCTGGTTTCTATGTTTCATCAAAGTCAGGATGTGGAGCATCCTCCAGTTTCACTTCACCATCAGATGAGGAGCATTCTGCCCTACAAGCAAGTTGCTGCTGTTGCTGAGTCATCTGGGTGTCAAGGGAACACTCCTTGGAGTAAAGTCAATGCCAGGGTAGTCGTAGGGTTTCCCCAGGTTGTGGTTTGCTTCCTGGTGATGTTGTAGAAAATTGTGATGGTTTCCGTAGATAGTCAATGCTTCAGGAGTGTATGGGCAATACCCATTCTTTGAAGGCCTGAGCCAAGTCATTATGCCAGTATTCAGGGTATAAGGCCTAATTGCATTCCAAAATTTGTGTTCCTATCTCTGTTAGCTAATAACTTGTTTGCATATGTAGTATTTTCCCATTTTAATGCACCTATGCAAAAAGGAATAACGCCACAATGTATTATGGTGCCTCTGTAGAGTCGAAGGAACAAGTCCAACAATCCTTTTAACTTGGTTCTAACGTGAATCATAAAGCAAAAGACACTTCTACCCATTAATTCCTTGTTAAACAGATTTCTTTGTGTTAAATACAAAGAAAGAAAAGAAAGAAAGGAAGGAAGAAAGAAAGAAAAAGAAGAAAGAGGAAGGAGGGAGGGAGGGAGGGAGGAAGAAGGAAGGAAGGAAGGAAAAAGAAA